>NC_084762.1:28678623-29324873 GCF_028858725.1 Colius striatus
GAGAACAACCAAGTGACAAAATGGGGAGGAGAGGGCTCTTCAGAGGTTATAGACATGTGATATCATTTGGACATAGTGCAGTTTTAACAGGTAGCATCACATTAAGTACCTCAGGTTATCTTAGTCATCTAAGTCAGATGCCCTTTAGAGGCAGCTCCATTTTTCCACTGACTGCATAATAACTTAGCTTCCCCTAGGGATGCTCTTAAATTAAAGGTCAAAAGTGCCTGAAATCTCATGATGATACTGGGCCTAATATGCACACACACTGTACAGACAGATTCTGGTTCTGCAAAACCATGAATGAAGGGCATTAAAAGAAAAAAAAAAGGAAAATAAATCTTACTAATATGGCTTAAGATTCACTTTTGCTGGATATTTTCTGGATTAAACATTCACTGAATATTGTGACCTGTACCTTCAGTTCCTGTTTGTCATCAATGTAGACAAAAGCTATTTTCTGAGTAACAACATGCCCCTCATCAAAACACTTCTGATCTGCTAGACAAGGTAATGTTTTGTTTCCCTTGCTTAGGGACCAGAAGCAATTCAACAGACGACAAATAATGCTTGATGGACAAGGCCATAGATGGACAAAGCCTGAATAGTTACTATGTGGTTGAAGGAGACACTGTTGCTCAGCAAAATTTGACTTAATTGCTACAGGCTGGGTAAAGTAACACAGCAGTCAGCCTGCAGGCATGGGTCATGTTCAGCTTCCCACTGCCAGTCCGCCAAGTTCATCAATTAGAGTAGTCACAGCTCAAAGTGACTGCCAAATGATGATTTGCACTGGACTGGAAGTAAGCTGGATAATTGTATTGATATTTTAAGGGCCACTACAAGTTACTAAGTTCTGTGGGAAACTGGTGTTTAATTCATGTATTTTCATATTTGACTTGACAGACTGATTACAAAAAGCAAAGCATGAAATGTGCAATTACATTTATCTGCAATAAATTCCCATTATTTTTCTCCACATGATATTGGCTTGCATTATTTGCTCTCATTGCATTATTACCTACAGTAGATAGAACATTAAAACGGTTTACAGTCAACACCATACACCTTCTTTGCTTGCTGTGCCCCTCACCAGAGGGGCACAACTCCACAAAAGCTCTTTACGTGATGAGGGTTATTCCAGCAAGCAGTGGCACTATTCTCTGTACAAAAGCCCCTATTTGCAGCTTATAGCTTACAGCTTGCTAGCACTGAGGTCTATGTGAGCACAAAAGAAAGAAAGCATTTCATATTATTACAAAGTCACATACAACGCTATGAAATGTATCTTTCACAGCAACAGAAAAAATAAATTAAATTACATGCCATCAGAATTTATCACTTGCCAGCTCCTGTGCTAAATGAGACCATAGTAGAGGGATCAGTCAGCACACAAATAGACCTTCGTCTATTTGGCCTACTTGTAAGACACAGCTTTATTCACTCACTTCTTGCTCACTGGGATGTGATTAAATACTGACTGCAGTCAGTGATGTTATTTCCATAGGCACCTTTAACAGGTTGTGTGAGACCAAATGAAGCCTTACTTGTGGGCATGAATCAGAGCTACATGAATCAGCTACATGTGAAT
Source organism: Colius striatus (assembly GCF_028858725.1). Lineage (NCBI taxonomy): Eukaryota > Metazoa > Chordata > Aves > Coliiformes > Coliidae > Colius > Colius striatus. The sequence continues at coordinate 28,680,215 of NC_084762.1, forward strand.
AACATAGTGCAGCCGACCATCTCATCATCCCTGGATGAAATATAAATCACAAGTGATTCAAATTTATGTAAGTCTTCAAACTGTAACTCACCAAAACCAAAACTACCTTTCACACCTCCCCACTGAAGATACTACCATCTTTCAGTCCCTTTTTGCTTTTTCTTCTTTCTCTGTGATGCAATTGATCAAATGAAAGAAGAGTTGAAAGAAAATATCTTCCCCATTTTATTACTGGAAAATGCTTTTGCTGCTTTTGCAGAAATTTTGACAGAAATTTTTGTGTAGGAAAGAGAAAACCAGAACTTCCACTGGAGGTGAAAACATGATGTTAAAAGGCAATACTTAGGGAATCTTAATAGTAATTGTTTATAATAGCGGTCATTAGCTCAACATTCTAGCAGCTTTCTCCTGCTCTACTTTTCATTCTTCTCCTAGTGCAGCTACAGGCTTACAAAAACATGCCAAGATAACGTTTGAAACTGACTCTTCAAGTCAGTTCTATTTCTTGCTCTGTGACCTGAATTAATTGGATTCATGTAAAATCTAGGACAAATTAGTGACTCTAAGTATTCCCTGTAAAATATATCAAATGAAACGTGCAGTGATATACAGAAGGTCTTTGAAATTATTTGATGGTTTTCATAAGAAGACGAATTAAGTTCAAAATAATGGAAAAAAACCCCAAAAAGGAACTCTTTTCTTCTCCCTTTCCCTTGAAACTCATTTTGTTATACAAAAATATTCAAATCCCTATGAACTTCTGGGAGCCAGAGCCATGGGCTCAATATACAACCATAGCAATAATTAAACACCCACATAAGAACTGGCATATGCAATGAACACTGACTGACAGCAAAAATCAGTTATCCTACATGTTGAGGTCCTACAAAAGTTGTTTGGCAAATGCAACGGTACCTCCCTCTGCTGGCTTTTTCAGGCAAAAAGAAGAGGTTGCTACTGCAAATGAGCAATATTCTCCAGTAGAAGTTCATGACACGAGGTTTCTCACAGACGATTACAGCCCTTGATTTATTTATAACATCCAAAAATCAGTCCATGGCCAGCAATAGATACTGAGGATCAATTTCAGGGATGTAAGAATATGAGAAACATGTTTTGTTTCAGCATAAATTTGGAGTCTCTTTCAGAGACTAACAAATAAAATCAAATAACTATGTTACCAAGAGGAAGTGTACATAAATTCAGACTCTGAAATGAAGAGAGTAAGGACTGTTGGCCAGAACCTCACTGTCATAAAACAAGAGATCTGAGAAGATTCTCCTGGCCCACAACAGGCAGCCCTTTGCTACAACAGGTAACTACACTCATCAACCACGCTACTTACATCTGAAAAATAGGTAGGATGTTAGTCCACCTTGCTTAATCCAGAAGAGTGCTTCAGAATTGCATGCTCCTAGAAATCACACCTTAATCTCTAGACTATGTTTTTTTGCAGTCAGTGAATTCTCATATCTCCCATGTCAGCATTGTTTTGCTTTAATACCTATATTCACCCACTCAGCTTCAACAGGTATTTCTCCCTTGCTGAGCTAGTAGTGTCTCTCCACCTGCTGTGCCTAAAGATGCCATTTTCCTTTATTTCTAATGTATGATCAATCTGACAACCCATTCTAGTCCCTCTTCCAGCTGGAAGGCCTTTCTCTGGGAGTGACACGGGATCGAGAGCATGACGTAGAAGAGCAGAATGCACACTCTGAAAGATGTTTTCAGAATTCTGGGAAGCTAATTTTCCCTAACTTTACTGGAAAAATACTTCCTTGGATCAATACATCCACATCTGTTGGCATACACTCCCAACTGTTAGTCCCTACCTGGTTTACACTCCTAATTGTTCTAGTAGTCAGAAAAAAACCAGCATCATTAGACCAGTAAGAGGTTTCCACATATAATGTTTGACCAAGATCTCCTGTATCACCTTGTCACCAGCAAGCAGCCGCCAATGTAAACAGAAACCATAAACAGAAGGCAGCAACAACTTTTCAGTGTGCTTTAGATCTACAGTGTGAAAAAACATTAAGGATAGGAGTTTCAGCAATGCTTGTCAGTAATACCATTTATGGTGGGAATTTCATTTTAATAAGACACAGGAATACTCATATTTTATTAGGGAGATGGGAAGCATGCATGAAAAACTAGGTATAAGCTTTCCTAGTGCATCGGTGTTGGGTTAATCTAAATATTTTCCATTATAAAATCTTTTGGGACCAATTCCTCAAAGAGCAAGACAGTATAACTTTAATTTGAGCCAAGTTGCTACTTCAAGTGAAAGTATTCAACTATAATCACACGAATCTAAACGATAAGACTATGTTCAAATGCTTCATCCTTACTAAAGTTCACAGACTGCATTAGATATACAGACATGAACAATACAACTCATAGTTAAAGAGCTGGGTTAAGTTAAACAGCTCATCTGCACAGAAGCTTAAGTGACCTTTGAAGCAAGTGAAATTTTCCTTTCTGCTGGGCCACTCTTATTGCTATCTTTTCATACGGCATCTATAGGATATCTTCAGTCTCTGGGGTAGGTATGCAGTCTCTTGAAGTCCAAGTATCAATTAAAACAGTGCATTTTTAATAATTCATTGACAAAAGAAGTATGAATAACAGAGGCCACAGCAATGGAATCTCAAAATGACAAACACCAGCTTACTAAAGTAAGTTACATCAAACAAAGAACTGCTCCAGAAGTGTATTCAAGGCATCCAGGTGATTGAGAGTTTCTTCCAAGCACACTTTTATTTACAAATGTGCCTGTCTATGCTATACTGAGATGAGTATATGAATAGATGAGTATATGAATATATATATATAAGTATCCCCTTCAGATGATAATTACTGTATTCATGTTGCTGCTTGTGGCAGAACATAAGGAAAAGCAGATGTGATGCTGGAGACTCTTACAGCTTTTTACACCTTTTCTATCACTTCTCTAACTGTATATTTTGATATTTTTGGCAAAGTGATAACCTAGAAATCATCACATCTGCTTTCAGTCTCATTTAATCCAAATTAACATCTGCAGAACAGCATCAACACTCAGTAAAAACAATACCAACATTTGGTAACACTCAGGTGTTTTGCAAGGGCTTGTTTTGTTCAGGAAAGAAATCTTACCTTAAGTGCCCCTTCCCTTTCCTCCAGACAACATAGATCAAAACAAAGACATCTAAAATATCTACATTAACCATATTTACCAGTGGATATCTTTGAAGAGAGTTAGGCACACTTCTAATCCAAGCATGGAGACTCCACAACGAGCCACCAATGTGCCCTCGTGGCCAAGAAAGCCAATGGCATCCTGGGATGCATCAAGAAGAGTGTGGTCAGCAGGTCAACAGAGGTTCTGTTCCCTCTCTACTCTGCCCTGGTGAGGCCTCATCTGGAGTACTGTGTCCAGTTCTGGGCTCCTCAGCTCAAGAGGGACAGGGAACTTCTGGAGACAGTTCAGCACAGGGCCAAAATGATCAGGGAACTGGAACATCTTTATGAGGAAAAGCTGTGGAAACTGGGGCTGTTTAATCTAGAGGAGTCTGAGGGGGCATCTCATTAATATTTATAAGTATATAAATGGTGGATGTCAGGACACAGGTATTCCTTTTCTCTATTGTATCTAGCAACAGGACAAGGGGTAATGGGATGAAGCTGGAACACAAAAAGTTCCATTTAAACATAAGAAAAAACTATTTTACTGTGAGAGTGAGAAAGCCCTGGCACAGGCTGCCCAGGGAGGGTGTGGAGTCTCCTTCCTTGAAGGTCTTCAAGACTCATCTGGATGCATTCCTATGCGACCTGATCTAGGTTGACCTGCTTCAGCAGGGTGATTGGACCAGATGATCTCTAAAGGTCCCTTCCGACCCTACCATTCTATGATTCTATGATATTTTGAACATATTTGCATTCACTAGAGAATTCCAGCACAGAAGACCAAGTTCTAATGCTGTTCAGCTCAATGCAAGCCCATTCAGTAAACTACTCTTCTTCTTTGCAACTTTATCAGGATGCTCTATGTTTAAATAAAAGTAGGATTTGGGGCACCTGTGAAGTTAATTCAGGATATGCTAGTACTGAGAGTATAAAAATGTCAGAGCATCGTGAACTCAGTAAAAGACTGACACTAGTGAGACATATATATAGAATTTCACGTTTGGTAAATTTCTAATGGATACTTTTGCCTACAAAAATATGTTTTGCAGTTGCTTTTTTTTTTTAACAGACCCAGAAATAAAGCAAATACAACTTTATCCCAATTTTATAACCATACACCTAAAGAATATTTTGTTATGCTTCACTAAATCATAATTCTTCTCAATTAAGGGTTTCTTTCGGTACTAATGACATTAGAAATGAAAGAGAATTATAATTTCACCATAAATTATTCAAAGTACTAAATACAAACAGCCTCATTAACACTAAACTAGCTTTGAGAATGAATAAAAGATTATACAGGGAAAAACAAATATTCCATGGTTTCCCTAATCTCTGAACTCTGATCTTAAAACCACAACTCTGTCACACCAGATATTGTTTTTTGCCTCACAGTAGCTGAGAAAGCACTACATCCTTAAAAATCAAGGTCTTCTCCCATAGTACGTATAGTCTTAACATATTTGAACAAGACAAGACCAGACACAACATCCATACAACACATTTTACTCAGTTTATGACACCAGATACTCAAAAATACTACCTAGATAAAACCACAGATAGCATATTTTGCCTCCAGAACTGTCTACAGGATTGGATCCTGATTATGAGTACCAATATTCTCTCTGGAGTCTCTGTAACTAGCATAACCACACTGAAGTGCTGGAGTTGTTGGAGTTCAGTAATTGCCCTAAAGCCTGGTCCTTCTTCATAGACCATTTCTACCAATGCTGTTGAAAACAGAGATTGCTGAACATACCTATGCCTTACATGGGCAAAGGATCTCAGGTGGCAAGTAGAGAGTTATGCAAGCTAAGAAGCTCAAGAATTAATTCTTTAACATGAAGTGAGGACGGAGAGGAATCTTAAGTGAGCCGAACACTATTTATGACAATGAATGAACAAATTAATAACAAATTGTATTATTATAAATAGAAAAGTTACAGTAATTTGCTAATATTACAGAACTAATTTTTGCGCTTTTAATTTTCAAATATTTCCTCAGACTTGCTAGTCTAAAACTCTAACTAGAAGTAACATAACAGAATACTATTGAGTTTCTGTAATGAGCTCTTATTAAATCCTGAAAATTTCTACTTTTTAGTAAATTGTGCTTATGAATATTATGGCTGTGCTTGCAGGCATAATATTAACGTATTCCCCAAAAGCAAGGATGTTTAAGGCAACAACAGTATGCTTCTTACCACTTGCATTTCAAAGCTACTTCTTTGTCATTAAGATTAAATTCATTCTTAATTCCTGTTTATTTTGCAACAAAACTGCACAAACATTTTTTACATATCAAACCCCCCTTCTAAAGTAGTTAGTAAAAATTGGTAATGGAGCACAGAAAGGCCAAGGGATGGGTCAGAGGTTTGGAAAATGTAAGGGACAAGACTATAACTTTAAGCAAAGAAAGCATAAAATAAAAAATTGAAATAAAAGCTTAAATTTTAAAACTAGTATGTCAGGGTGCCCTCATTTGTGTCCTTATTTACAGTAACCTCAAAAATGACTTGATTTTCACATCCATTGTCAATCAGTCTCATCACCTTTTAAATGAGAGTATCCAACAATTAAGGAGGAAAATAATCTTGGTCAAAATATTCTGACACAACAGTAACTCAAAGAGTGCATTGAACACAGTGCATACAGTTGGTTCTATAGGTTTTATTCCACATTCATTTACTCCTAAAAATTATCTATAAATTTATGCCATAAAAAACCTGAATAAGAATGACCCCGTTATGCCATGTAGCCACCACCACAATGAAAGTAATGGTTTCCAAACAGTCAACCACGAAGGAACCCAGGCAGTTAGCGGCACAGAACATCACACAGGTTTCATGTGAGATTTGAAGAAGTCTGTTTCCCAATGGATAGCAAGTATTCCTTAATATTTTGTATGAGCACCAAGTATCTGGTACCTTGCCTCCACAAGTCAGGATAAAGTGATAAAGTGAACCTCATGTTATCAGTTACTGCACAGTGTACACAGATTTTTATTTTTTTACTATTTTTTTTCTATGAGCAAAAACTACAGGCCGCCCTTCTCCAAATTCTGCTGATAGAGGGATACATAAAAGGCATTAAGTGTAAATGTTTCACCATGCTCTTTTCCCTCTCTACTCCCCTTCCAACTCAAAACACTTTTTTTCCCTCATGATAAGAAAGATGAGTGTTAGCCACATTGAGTTCTTACCATAGTGAGACTAAAATTCCTGGATTTATATCTATATGTCCCTTTGTTTATATTTATTTGTGTTTCTATTCTTATACACATGCATTGTAATGACCATTCCGTGGAAAAAAAAAGAAGAAAGGAATGAGGAGAAATGGGAAAGGATGAAGAACAGACTCTTCCTTATATAAATTTTTTCGTTAGTGCTTCATTTTTTCTAATGTTATGTTCCAGTCTACAAGCTGGGAACCCCAACCAATATACATTCAGACACTATACACATTAAACTGCAGTTTTCTTCTGAGTCATTCCATGAAGAATACATAGTTCAATGAAGCAGATCCAATGCATGCAACACTGATCATAACTCATTTACATGAGTTACATTTGCAGTGAAGTTTCTCTTCTGGATTCAGCTATTTCTGTTCAACTACAGTGAAACGCAACTTACAGCCAAGAAGAAAAAAAAAAGTATAATGACTGGAAAGACCACAAGTCATGTAGCTAGCATAAAAACTAATGTCTTGTCCTAAAGGGAAAAAAAAAAGACAACTCCTTTCTGTGCCCCATTCCTCATATCTGGAAACTCTTTATATTCTAAATATCAATTTTACTCATTTGAGAAATTGTCAAGGTATTTCAATATAAACCTTATAAAAATTGAGATAATTTTTAACAATACATTAACTTCTACAAGCAAAAAAGTTTAGGAGGCATTTGAAGAGGTGGGGAAAGGCAAAAGCAGGTTTTCCCCCTAACTTACTATTACCCACTTACCCACTTATTATAAATGGTTTTACATCTAACACTTAAATATAAACAACTGAAGATTACTGTATATTAACTTCTATTTGATTAGTTTAGCTCATAATCACATTTCTACCACTAGAATGGTAGGAAACAGAAGCAGAAGTGAATGATATTAGAGACTGGATGTACCCACAAGGTATCTAGCCTTCAGATTTCAAGATTTGATCAGACACTTTTGGAAACATGACAGCTGTCATGAGACTGTTTGATACTATTTCCTCCACTTCAGTAGCACTGTAGTTTATCCAGCAAGTGCTGCAGTGTAATCCTCATGACACTTTACAAGTATACCTATCCTTCTCTGCACTTGCAGAAATGGACGAAAAACTGATTAAAGTTCTGATGGTAACAGCTATTTAATCTCTCAAGAGCTGTCACGCTTAGTGATGCAAAGCTCAGAGATCGACCAAGTGCCTCCAAACAAGCATTACACACTGTGAACTCTGCAACAGTCCACAGATCCAAAGGAACAAAAGTTTATTTTTTTTTTTCTTAATGGGTAGCTTCAGCTCCCATCAGCTAAAAAGCTGGATTTGCCTTTCACTGGAGCTAATCAAAATATAAATATTGCAAAGAAAGCAGGTGTTTTTAGATTTGACATTTGGAGGGGAAGGAGGGGAAGATTTCTCCCAAGCCTTGAAAAATACCAGATGGAAACTCAGTTTAAAAGTTATCAATGTAACTCACTAGGATTTATACTTTTTCATCATTCATGAAGTACTAAACATCATATCATCACGGGATTCTAAGGATAACCAAGAGGATGGGTTGTAAGAGTCAGAAATAGACGTTTTCGCTGCTTAGAGAACATTCCACTGGACTAGAACCACCCTTCAGACAAGTTGTTACTGAAAAATGGAGCATGGAGGGAGAGTTGGTTTTTATACAGCCTACATCCCAAGGTTCCTATAGTGCCACAGGAAGGCTTTGCTTTCTGTCTCCAAATCTCTCCTGGCGGGTAAGAAGAAATCTGGGCCACGGTAGTGCTCACTAGAAGACAGTGCTGGTTCAACAGTCCTGCAGTGCAGTGACGCTTTCTGTGTTCTGCAGATGAGCTTCACCGAGCCTGAACATAATAGCAGCTCCTAATAAAATCATCATTTCCTTCCTCACTCTCAGAAGTCTGGTTTCTTTCCAAGCATCAGTTTACAATCAAAGATCACTTTAAATTGTATTTTCCAAGTAAATCCCCCTAAGCTTCTAGGGAAATAGAAGACAGAAAGTTTAAAACCAAACTTGACAATGAACTATGAAAGCTACTATTGAAATAGCTCTTTGTGACACGAAAATAAATATTAAAGAAGCTTACTTTTTGTCCCAGATATCTGTCCTCTTTCCCCTTCATCATAACCCACTTCTTCCATCAGCTTAGTGTTTTACAGACACTGGAGAGGCTTTAAAGAATGCAGGTGACGTGAGAACCGCTTGTCATAATCAACCTTTCTCAAGGAAAATATTTCACAGTATTTACTTAGGATTAAAAAAGAGTGTTTCCCAAGGAACAGATGTCCTTTATGTTGGAGTTACAATTGCAGTGTTTTGTTCATAGGAAAACCTCTTCAATGCATAGTAAACCCTTCAATATTGATAGGTGTAAGTACATCAACAGCTGCAATTCTAATTAATGAGAAGATATATTTCCACCTAAATCCAAAATTAGAGCCTTTACTCTGGGTTAACTCTGCAGAAGAAAAACAAATTAATAATTTTCTGTTTGTCAAAAAAGTTAATCTGTTACTCTGGAACTGACCCTGAAGGCCAAAAGGCACATACATCTGCTATTGCGATGACTTTTTAGTCAAAATCTACTTTAGAAAGTTTCACCTAAATGTCAATTTGACCTACATCAAAGAAGAACAGAGGAAGGAAGGTTCTTAGAAAGACTCCAGCTTTGCAAATGAAGATGACTTTTGTGGATATTTAGTGTCAGAGCGTTTTTGCCTTACAACAGACACAGTTTTACTCTGTTCCTTCTCTATTTCTGCGCTTGGTGTGTTTGGAGAGATACTAAGACATTTCACTGATCGAATATTAACTATACAGCTAACAGCCCTCAAAACAGAAGGCTTAATTTCATTACCAGAAAAAAACGCCCAAAACTGGTAGGGACATGCACCTCAGTCAAACAGTAAATAGTTGTAAATAATAGAATGGAAAGGAGCTTGTGAGTCTTGCTCACAGGATTACTCTGTCCCAGGAAACAGGAAAGTCAGCTGTGGTGTAGTTCAGATGTGTCATTCTATTTCCTTATTCTATCTTCAAAGTACACCTTTGCAGCTATCCCTTAAAGGTTATTTTTTGCATTTTAATGCCTCTTGCATGTAATTGCATTTTCATTTACCCAAAACATATCTTACAGGGTTTTTAGTTTCTTTATTATGGAATGCAACTCTTCCAATTCACTTCTAATGAGTTCAAATTTTCCTTCACTTATACTAGTAGCAAATTATCTCCTTTTTTGGAAGGGCAGCTGGCCACCCTGTGTTTGAATTACTAGGCTGTCTCAGCAGCACAGCACTGTACCTGTTGCTAAACATCTATGTTGAGGTGATTGGAGGAGGATTATTATAATTTTTCTACACTTCATGACCACCTTTCATGATCCATTACTTCTCAGACATTCTCATTCCTAAGAAAATGCATTTAAAAGATGTTACTCATTAATCAAATGTTTTGTTTGTGAACACAAACTCAATGGTAGGTAAACAATGGAATGCAATAATCTATGTATAGTTTTGTCTGAACATCCATTTGGTCAGCTTCATAGCAACACAATACTAGAGTTTATGTGCAGGGGGGAAGTAGCATGTATGCAGCTGCCAAAGGCTCCTTTTTCCTGCAGTCTTTAATTTTACTCCATTCAGTCCATCAGGTAGGGAGCTCTTGCTAGTTAACTACTTCTATTTAACTGCTTTTATCCAGTCTGATGAGAAGGCAATACTCGTTATCAAATGGTCCATCACAACTGAGATCAGACATTCCTCTCACTGGCCTATGCACTCCTAAATTGATTAAATCTGTAACAAATATTTTCCTAGCATGCAATGAATTAAAGATGATGACAGATTTTTTTTAAAAGTTGCATATTGCCAGAGCAGCTGAGTAACATTTTGTTTTGGGACAATTCTATTTGTTTACATGAAAAGAAATTATAGGCAAATCTACAGATAATAAAAATGTGACTCCCAGTTCCTTAGTAAGTTACACTCCATAAGTTACTTGGAAAACGAATGGCACAGTAGATGAACTGTGTACTTTACTCAACAGCAATACAAAGTCCTTTTTTTTAAAGAAAGGCAACATACATTTGTACCCATTACTGATGCCATCAGTTCCAAATTACTGAATTATAATAACTTTAATGCACTTTGTGGCATGAACATAAACGTGGAAAAAGCTGGGCTTTAATTTTTTCCTCGGGGAGAAAGCACAGGACAAGCTTTCTGATGACTGTGTAACTTCACCTGATCTGTTCATAAGTTTGCAAAGGAGTATAAACAGTGATAGCTGGTGTTTAATTGGGCATTTATGAAATCAATTCACATAACATTAATTTAATTAATGAATATTTGTTAAGATTATCTTCCTGTCATCTTTCCAAATTTTAATTTAGGACACTACTCTGCATATTGCTAGAAGAAGTAAGCTTGTGTAATCGTCCTTCCTCAGCTGACTATGTCACCAAAGATCACATCTCTTTTAAGAAAATTGTGACAAAAGTCCTGTCCAGTCATGTACTTAGCTTTCTTTTAAAAGCATTTTAGATCCTGTTGCTCCAAGGACTAATCTGAATGAGAACACAGTCATATCTTCTTTGCTTCTCTTGTAAAGGCCATATGCCCCTGGCTCCTATAAGAAAGGAGTGAGTCAGTACAATCCTGAAAGCAAGAGGAGGGGAAGAAAATAGCAGGGGGAGAAAGATTTCTCTCCCACAGGCCTGCCTTCCAATTTTACATTTGTATTTCACATACTGGAAGGAAACCAACAAAATATGTTCCTGCATGACACTGACAAGAGCCACCTGCCCCAGCTTGCACCCTCATCGGGTACCTCACAGCCCATCGCTTCTCTAACTAAGGCAGGACTGACAGGGAAGGGGCAAAGAACACCATGGCACAGGATCTATCCAAGCTGCCACAAATACTGCCAAAAGCATAACAACTTGCCTCATCAGTAAGTAAACTTATTAAGTCTGACTTTTTTACTGCTTTGTGGCCTGTCTTTATGCCTCCCTGCCCTACTATACCAGTTTCTCCATAACACTGACATCCCTTTCCCACACCTTCAGTTCTTGACAACACATTATCACCACAAAACACATCTCCTCCTAACAAAGGAGACAGGAACCAATCTGAGGTTCTCAATATGCAGACATGGTAACACTATCAGCATATAAACCTAGGAAGAAAACCATAGTTATACCAAGTCCAAGCTTACATATTCCTAAGAAGAAGTTAAAAAAACAAAACAAAACACACCATTTTAAAGTTTCTAAGTTCAGTGAAGCATCATTTAAAAAAAAAAAACCAACAAACAAACAACAAAACCACCAACAAAAAAACCCAGCAACCAAACAAAAAAACACCCCACCTTACTTCTACTTTACTATCACACAAAGGAAATCATCTGCATTGATGGCTTAGACCGAGACAATCTACTATAAAAAGACAGAGACATTCGAGAGCTCAGCATCCTACTTCCCAAGTATCATCTCCAAGTTAAGCATCCCACTAGCACCCTACTCTGCAAATATATTGTGCTGTCTACTCATTTATCAACCTCTCATATCAGTGCTTTTCATTATGCAGTACTTTACAGTATGGTCTTCCTGAATTCAATGACAGTCTTTTCATATCCAAGGGACGCCTCTGCAGCATTTCTCTGATACCAAGCATGCAATGAATCAAATTGATCAACAAAAACTGACCTCTTACATCTCTGACGGTCTTTTTGTCCTTAGACTGGGAGTACCCTTGAATTCTGGCAAGCAGCTCAGATATGGGAATTGCTACCTTAACATGTAACAGAAATCTGAAAGCTTCACATGCCAGGTTCTGATTTTGTAGAGGAAATTCTGCTATAAGTGCAGATCACATCTGCCTGAAAACTTACATATACTCTTTAATTAATAATCTTACATTTCATATGTAACAAAACCAAAACAAACCAAATCAGATATACATCATATGGAAATATACAGAAAGAGGCTGGGAAGAAATCAACACATATCTCACATACAGTAATATCATAACAGAGGAGAACAAACAAGAGAATCTAAGAGGAAGCAAAGGCAATTGAAGGAAGAAAGCACCACTGATGTCAGATTTTGTAGGAACAAGATTTTTAGGTATTGACAATTTTTAAGTAAGGGATTCAGAAGCATCTTGAGCTTTTCTAAATAAAACATCTGCCTGTTTCAACACTTCAATATGCTAATTAAAATCTTGTGCAGACATTAATTTTAGAGATAATGTATCTTTTAATTAAATTGCAATTTTTTTAAATGAGTGTCTGATACCCTGCAGCAGCTACAGAGCTCCATAAATTATCTTTCCAAATCTAAGAGGTTTTTTAATCTCTATACACGGATTTAAAAAAATATAATGCTTATATATGACTATTTCTTGTTGTAAAGAAACTAGTCCCAAGTGATTGACCATTTATTTCTAAAATATACCTGAAAATTCAGAGTTCATGTCAACAGGATAAGGTTTATAGGGTTTGCTATTTTGGTATTTTGCTCAACATTTCTGTATTCCACTCAGAATTTTAAATGTCCTGTACTATGTGACACAGTTGGTTACAGAGCCAGTGTCATGGTGCAATGAACATCTTTATGTGTATCATAACACCAAATCTGAAGTTAAAATTAATTTTATATATATATATATATATATATTACTCTGAGTAATACAATTCAAGAAAGAGAAGACGTTGCCTGTATCTTTCAGGGATTTTTTTCCCCCCTCTAACTAAACTTTAAAATAACTATAACTTTATTCAGTGCTGAAATATTACATTGACCCTATCATTGACTAATCTTTACCAAAAGCTATGTCTATCACAAAGAAAAAAGATCATCCAGCTGAAACATCAGTCCTGCACAGAGCAGACCACCTTCTGAACCCTGAAATGCAAGGTAATAAATTGTTTAACAGTACCTGTTACTTTTATGTCGGCAGAGGAAAATATCTGAAACTAATATACAGTTGCTGTTCCTGCATTTGGTACTAAATCTACTCAACGTTCCATGTACGCGTTTTCTTTGATATTGATTCTTAAGATAATAGCTTATTTAGATAACTACTGCTGGCTTGAAATCGACAGGAAGCATTAAGGCTTCACAGAGCATACATATTGTCTTTTACAAAACAACTGTTATGTAGCAGTGCAAATACACTTCCCATACCACAGTTGCTTTTTACAATACCTTCTCCATCTACTAAATGCATCTTCCCAGATGTTTTCTAGCATTTCAAATTGTCCAGCAGTAGCTTCCTCCAATAAATATCATTTACTCTGCTTTCTTTTCTCCATCAAACAAAATTTTAAAAGTGTTTCACAAAATAAAATCATGTTGTGACTGTGGGGGTACAGAGGACAGGAGTGGGTTTATGAGCCAGAGATCTCACAGCTGCTCAGGACAGCAAATAAACCTTGCATAGTGGTAGGAAGAGGATCTCTCAGCTTCAGACATCAAAATGAGAGCTTTAGAAGATTTCTTCTATGTTCAGGGTAAGCTAGAGACGAATTAACTGAGTGAGACTTATTCTCCAACACAATTAGAAGTTCTTCTACCTACACAGAATCTTCCAATGAGCCAACAAGAGCAGCTTCATCACATCTACACATTGCTTTTGCTGCCTTCGGGTACATGTGGGTGAAATCATTTCACATATCTAGGATATGCTGTCTCTCCCAGGAGTGTAGCTGCTTGGTTTAATTCTCGGCAGTAATGGGTGGGTGGGCTTCGGGGAACTAACAACTAAGTATTGCATCTGACCCTAAAACACCTCATGCTTTGCTTCTGGTTCAGTATAGACCTTAGGCAACAATGAATCAAACTTATCCCTCATTACCAAATTGTTTTTTAAATGGCGTGATGAGACCTGAATATTGCTAACTTGCTTAAAGAACAATACTGCTCCAAGAACCTAACTACAAAAGGTTTTGCTGAACACACACACAGACACTTAGGCTTCAAAAGGAAGAAAAAATTGAGCTTTAGAAAAAAAAGATTCATCAGGAAATCAGCAGAAAGTAACATACACACAAGCAGTACTAGAAAATAGCAAACAGATCAGACTGAATGGTCTTAAAAAACAAACTGAAACAATAAATCTCTGGAAATGTAAAAAAAAATACAATCAACAAAACAAACAAAAAAACCCCTCAAACCTGAATTATTTTACAATATAAAAATTATTCCATATAGACATGCTTTTAAAATTGAAAAAAAAAAATTACACAAATAAAACCACCTCAGATGCAAGGCTGGGAGAATTTCTGGTCTGACAAGGCAAGCAAAGTGGCATAGCAGTAAAGAAACTGAGGTCATGCCTACATTTGCAATCAACGGGTGAGCACATTCTTCAGGCTCACAGTACACTCATCTTCACATGTTTCATAAAACGTGAGCATCAGCTACCTATAAACAACATTACTCTGAGCTGACATATCAGAATGCATTTCCTGCTTCTGAAATTCAGCCAAAACACCAGATTATCCCGAATGTGACAAAAGAGGTTTTTCTTTCTCAGAGGACAGAGTTGACCTTTGCTAACTGAGCCCCTGAGGACTAACTGAAGTGCTTTTCCCATTCTCCTGCTTAGACGAAAAGTCTCGGTGCAAACAATTACCAGCAATATGAGTAAAAAGTCTTATTTTTGTGTAGCGTCAGAAGCAGTACCCAGCTATTCCTTAAGGTGACTAATAGAATAAGCCCTTGTACTTGTGACCATTTCATGGGACAGCATTTGAGTTTGAAAGAAATAAAAGCCAAATCCATTGCTCAAAGCCTAGTTTGCCTTTCCTCCAACCCCTACCATTCTATGATTCTGTGATTGTTAGTTGTATGTAATCACACACATATCACAAACGCTCATTCTACTAAGGTAACACAATTTGTCACGTGCCTGTTGTTGAAGTATGAGACAGTGACCTATTTGATGTAAATGCAACAGTGTAGTTAAAGACTCCCTTCAAACAGTCAGCAGCTCTTAGAGAATAGGTGATCACTAATACATGCTGGTTTTTACTTGGGGGACTGGTATCTGCCGCTTATCGCTGTTGGAAAGCTCCCACTGAAACAGACATAGCTATCTTACAGGAGAATACTGGCACACAACTGAAACCAGAAAGGCATCCTGGAATTAAACGCTCCATCACAAAACACATGTCAGCTTTTTCTTTTTTAAAACCTTGATACAACCTGAGGCTGATATTTTCTTTGCTATGATAAACATCACAGAAGCATATTCAGCCCCATTACTTAACAACAGAACCTATATACTCCTGCTGATTTCTTCATCCATTTCTAAAGAACAATTTAAAATCCTACACTGCAGATAAGGGTACACTGCTCACAAGATTAAAGTCAAGGTCACATTGCACGTACGCTGCTGCCTGTCCAACAGGGATCCGTTTCACAGAGTCCACATGTATTTTTAGAAGAGGCTGCTCTAGCCATCAGCTAACAGCCCTTGAATTACAAAAGTGAAGATAAACTTTGGCTTAAAAGGTAAAATTTAAGGCTTCTGTGCCAAACCAGACAGACTCCTGATGAAATAAAGTAGTTCCTTTCATCCCTTCACAAAACCTAAAGGGGAAACCCCCAACACAGTCAGTACTAACTTTCCTTCTGACAGAGCCAAGAGTGAAACTCCTGTAGATTTTGACAGAAACACAGGTAGACCACCTTTGAAAAATCCTGGGTTTATGGTATGTCTGGTAGCCAGTGTTTCCTACATGCATCTGCTATACCTTCTTCTCAATGGGCACTTGTGCATCTATTCATACTAGAGCTACAACAGAAACACTAGCACCAGGCAAGCAAAGGTTTAAAACACAGAAGAGGTTTCTGCCTTCCCCAGAGAACACCATTAGTGGATGTCATCAAATATCAGCAATCAGGAAGAAGTGAGTACATTGATATGCTGTAATGATTATTAAGATTATTATCAAATGCTGCTCATAAGAAGATGATACTTCAAAGCTGAGCATTAGGCTTAATTCATGGATGTCTAGACAAGGACTCCAAAAAGTCTGTTCACATAAAAAGTGAGCATCAAAATCTTAGTTTTTATCCAATTTAATGATGGAAAGATCTTTGAGGTATGCCCCAAATAAACAGAGCAAGACATTACTGTTAATGACCTAAAAAAAGGAGCTCATTATCTTTTGCCTAGTGGAACCAGTTAAGATTTACTCGAAAGCATTAAATTTATGCACTAGGGAGACACTCAGCAGAGACCAATCCCATGAACAGGTACAGCTTCCTTAGAAAACCTCTGTTTGTAAAACCAGGACTTATTCATAAGGATAACCTGAGGCCATCAAAGACGTAAAACTTCTACCTCATCCACCAACCTGCATGTTCTGGCAGGTCACTGGAAATGCTTAAGTAGATAAATGCCTGAAAGCTCCACTATTTTTTTTGTAAGTAATTTGCAGAAGATCCCTTTATTGCTGCCAATCTGTTGATCAGCCACCTTTCCTGAGCCCTATTTCTGCAAGGCAACAAAGACTTAGAGCTTTAAAAGGCATTTTATTATACCAATATCAGTGGGGGACCTTCAGCAAGTGGGGATGCAGGTACATGGCTAAATAAAAGGAGGCCATCAAGTACAAGCAAGGTTCCAACCCTTAAGACTCCGTGATTCTGTAGTTATCATCCACATTGCTTCGCTGTCAGACAACTCCTGCACTAGTGTAACTAGTCAGCTCTAAGACAGATACGTAAGGAAGACACTTTACACACTTGGCCTAGGAATCTGTCTCTTGACTAGTTTAATTTGGCTCTACTGGCATCACTTGAAGGCCTAAGTTCTTAACTAGTGAAGATACGCCCCTGTTTTTAAGACAAGAATCCCAGACATGACACCACTCCTATGTACAACGATCAGTTAAGGACACTGATCTTCCTCATGGAGGTGAGAAGCTTTCAAAACGAATGGACAAGGACTTATGAAATAAATAACACATTAAAATTCTGAGGGGGGAAACAAAGGGCAGAAGGAATTTGCTACCTAGGTCACCTTACCATAGACTATTAGATGATTTCAATTAGATAATATTATGACAGATTCTATTTTGTACCCTGTGCTTAGTTTTAATCTTTTTCCAGAAATATGCTAAATTACCTACCATCTGCACCTTATTTTAGTAGGTTGCATGATCAACGTGTAATTCAGGAACCAACATTAGCTAAAATATTTTCAAATGGAGGTGAACTCCTAATGATTTGCCTTTGCAGTGACCTCCATTTGGGACCCTGACTGATTCATCAGACATCATTCACTACCAGATGCACTTTATGGGGAACCTCATGAGAAATGAGCCTCATTCTCAGGAATTTTTTAAAAGTCATCTGCTTATGTGTCTAAACAACATTTGTGTTACAAAACACACACTTTTCAGAATCTTGGCCTGAATTTAGGACAAGCAATTTCTTGTTATTAAACTTTGACTGATGCAACTAGTGTGACTAATAACAAACTGTGAAATTAACTTACTGAGTCTCAAAGTTCCTCCAACTGCTGTTTGAAATTTTTTCCCACATCCCTCTAAAGGCAAAGCGTAACACTATACTTCACTAAATCTCACTAATACTTACAAGTATTTGAAAGAGGGATGTCAAGAGGATGGGATAACACTTTTTTCTGCAGTGTCTAGTGACAAGACAAGGGGTAATGGACAAAAGCTGGAACACAAAAAGTTCCACTTAAGGAAAAATTATTTTAATGTGAGGGTGAGGGAGCCCTGGCACAGGCTGCCCAAGGAAGTTGTCTATATGACCTGCAAAAGTAGTTTACAAAGACCTTTCCAACCACAAGCCTTTACTAGAGTGTTTTGCCACTTCCCCGCCCTCTATATCTCGCTTGGTATCTTGTTGCTGTAACTAAATACTGTTAGTGAACTCATGGCATCTCCGAAGCACTTGTGCCGAAGGCGAGTGAGATGGACTGGGAGAGGCAGCGAGGCCGCCTCCTAACCCCCGCGCGTCACTGTGATGTCTGCGGCGATGCGCGCTCGCTGCTTTTTCGCCACCTTCCATCGCCGCTCCCTCACACCCGAAACTTCCGGCCCAAAACCGAGGCGAGCCGAACTCGGCCTGCGCCTCCACCGCCCCCCGGGCCGCCCCCTGCGGCCTTGCCCGCCCCCCGCCCGCCTCTCTGGGCCGCACCCGGCCCGCGGTACCTCTGAGGCGGGGGAACTCGCGCTCCCGCAGGCCGTGCAGGGTGCCGCCGTACCCGTACTGGTACCCGGCGGGGCAGGCGGCCTGGAAGGCGCGGAAGGAGAGCAACTCTCCCTGCGTCGCTCCTGCCATGACGCGGACTGCAGGCGGGAAGCCGGGAGAGAAAGTCTGACAGAAATACCAGCGGGACTGTCTGCGGGCAGCGGAGCCTCCCCAGCGGCAGCGCTGCGGGCAGGCAGTACGGGCAGGTAGTGCGACTGGCCCGGCCCGGCACGGCCCCGCTGCGCCTCGCCCCTCCCGCCTCCCGCCCCCAGTCGTGCCCGCGGCCTGCACGCTTTGCCCGCCCTGCCCCGGGCTGAGCCAGTGATCGGGAACAAACAGGGAGGCGGCGTGCGCTATATACGCTGCCGGTATGAGCCATTAGCCAGATCCGGCCTGGGTGTCAGCAGCAGCCGGCTTTGGCAGGTGCACAGCTCTGCTCATCTGAACGCCCGAATGCACCGACCCCAGTACCCTCCAGGCGGCGACCAGTGGGCAGCAGAGACAGCTCCTGCCTACGTGCCTTGCCCGGACTTGGACACCACTGCAGGCAGATCCCCAGGGACAGGAGTAGAGCCAGTCCAGCACATGCTCAGAAACACAGGGGCATCGGGTTTGGGATCACGGTGACAAGTGTGCCTCTGCCACACTATGTGAAAGAGGATTGGCTTATGGAAATCTCTTCTTCCTTAGATCTTCAAATTCAACGCTCAACTTTTCGTCATTTCCTTTAGATAATTCCTCTTCTGCTCCTGCTAGTAGGTAGTGGAAGTCACTTTCTCAAACCTTGTATTTGGTGTATGATACTTCTACATCACACTTAAGGGTCTCTACTGGCCAGAGAGGCCATGTGGTTGATATATGGGTCCACAGTTGGCCAACAGCTAATCGTTACATGTAGAGAGAGCAAAAGCCATTTAAGAAAAAGCCTTTGCTTTACAAGCATATACATAAACAAAAAAAATCATAGCCAAATAAATGCTCGAGGATGTGTTTTGTTGTCTTTATCAAAAGGATCTCTTTTTTCCTGACACACAGTTTGCAGTTTTTTCTGCTTACCACTCTGCAAGCTGCAGAGTATAAAATGACACACATACCCCCCCACAACCCCTTTCCAATACTAAAATAAAATTGCACATTACAATAGATCTGCATCCAAATTCTAGTAAAGCAGAATCATTAGAGAGATTGTTTGAAATACTATCAACTCGTCATCAGTGAATTGGGAAACCACCAAGAACAAACTTCAGCCCAAATAGATCCATAAAGGTTTTTTCTTAGAAAGTGGTACTGAATCAAAGCCATGTAGAAAGTAAAAAAATAAGCCTGGTATGAAATAGCACACTAATATGCTCCTCAGTTCATATATTAGGAGGTTTTGCCCAGTTTAAACACATAGCCATGGCTCCAAGTTTCTGAGAAGTGTTTCTGTAACACTTTAAGACCATGTTTATTACTGACTGTATTTGTGATTGGGACAGGTATATAGCACTGCATCACATTACTGAATGTAGTAGTACATATTTTGACCTAGCCGACGATCTCAGCAATCCCAATTAACAAATGAACTACACGTTATACATTTCTTTCCACATGAACAAAACACCTCTGACAAACAAGAACAGTTGCCATCAAGTGGAGGAATGATTTTAGCTGATCTCCTGAAATAACTTTTTTTTAAGAAAACAGAATCCTGCACCAAATAACATTTTTGTTTTGACCTTTTATGCATCGCAGATTAGAAAGACTTCTGGCATTACTATGACTTTTTTTTAAACCAAAAATATATATGGAAAATGCCTACCATGGATTTTATCTCATATTTCTACCTTCCTGTTATCAATTTCCAGAGCAATTTATTTATATTGATTGCTATGTGTAGTTCCCTCATTATTTTCATATGTTGTTTATGTCAAATAGTTGTTTTCACTTCCTATTGAACCAAGACTAGTTTTCTGCATGAAAACAGCCCATTTTCTTGATGACAGCAGCTCTCTGATCTTGCAATAGATTTATCTTAAGAATGTAATTCTCATTCACAATTTTGTATAAAAACACTTCCTCACAGTTGATTACTATCCTTTTTTTTTTTTTTCCTTCCTGATTTTGGAAGATCAGCTCTTTGAAAGCAACACACTCATGGAGATAGTACTAACTGGCAAGGGGCTCTGTTTGCACATTACATGTAACTT
The DNA here is from genome assembly GCF_028858725.1 of Colius striatus. Classification (NCBI taxonomy): domain Eukaryota; kingdom Metazoa; phylum Chordata; class Aves; order Coliiformes; family Coliidae; genus Colius; species Colius striatus. The sequence continues at coordinate 28,701,021 of NC_084762.1, forward strand.
GGTAACAATCACTGATCATTGGGAGCTACCAGTCTCCAATACAGGACTTAGTTAATCCACTGTAAAGGCCAACCAGAACCTTGTAAAATACAAGAGGCATTAAGATCACTTAATAGTGCTGACTATTTCTAAGGTAAAAACTGGAGATTTCATTGAATTGACTCATGAAACCGTAGTTTTCCATCTGCACATTGCAGATTCATAGTTACAGAGTTACATTTCCTCTTCTCTTGTTATTAAGTGAAGCCAGGGGATCAGTCTGTGTAAGCACATTAATTAAATTATATACACTGGTGGAAAGGTGTGCCTAGAGAGCCATGTTCACAGAACTGTGAAGTGATAAAATGCTGTTAGTGAAAGCATCACTGTGCACATGCACTAGGCACACAAATTGCATGCATTAATCCCCCACCCATGAACACACACACAGTTTTGCAGGTTCTTACTTTAATGGAGGCTCAGTAGCAGAAATGGCGATTTAACTTGCTCTTTCCAAGTTTCAGCAGGGTCAAATAATGCCTCCAGGTAATCTGGTTAGTAGGTTTCTTCATTCATAAATGTTAATGTGTAACAGTGCCGTTCCTTGGAAGATGTTACAAAATGGGAAAAGGGGATTTTTTCATTGCTTCACTGCACTTGACAGTGCTGCTTTTTTTTTCTCCTATCAACTGTTCAAAGCACTATAACAAGAAGAAATAGCCTCTCTGCAAACAAATACTCTGCAAACAATAAAAAACTGATGCGCTTCTCTGTAAAGAGATTGCACTGTCCTCTTGTAGCTCTGTAGAAGAGCAGTGGGACTGCACTATTAGTTCCTTAGGATCTACATCAATGCAGGCGATAAATCATCGTAATGCAACTACACGATGGCAGCATATAGAGAAGATGATGCTTGGTACAAGGACAAAAGACAATGGACACAAGCTGGAACAAGGGAAATTCTAATTAGATATCTAAGTTTAACAAGAAAATAAATTCCTGTGGGAGTGGTCGAACAATGAAGAACTGTTAGCACCAGCTCTCAGATAGCTTAGGAAACAAGAAAAGGTTGTCCTGGTGCAGGAACATGGATTTCATAATCTTTCTTGTCCTGTTCCAGCACTTTCTGTGACTGTATTTCTAATACATCCTACCTGCATATAAACCCACTGAACAGTGCTGAAAGCAGGCAGGATCTCTACCTGATGCAAATATGTAGTAAAGATGGTTCTCCTCAGAGAGAAAAAATAATACCTTGCCTGTTTGACTTGTTAGACCAATCAATGAGTTATTCATATTATCCAGATTATTTAAGAAATGAAGCTATAGAATAGTTGAGGTGGAAAGGGACCTCTGGAGGTCACCTCTTCTGACCCTTTCTGCTTCACTTATTTGTGGTTACTCACCATTATGCCACTGGTCTGCAGTAACAATTGTTATACAGAATATTATACAGCAATTATACAGAAGCACTGCTGAACACTGTTGCACCCAACTTGCTTTACCATACAGCTATCCCAAGACACATCTTACAGCCACCCTCTCTGACGAAGCTTTACTGACAAGATTAGTATAAAATAGACTAATGCTGGAGAAAGTTATGGGCTTGGTCTTTGTTTCTGCCGGTGGCCTACTGTATCAGCAACAAAGGTAATCCTTTCCTTGAAGTAGCATTAGGTATTAATGAATGAAAGTTACAACTCAGAGTTATGGACATGGATATAGTGTTAAAGGGTTAAGCAGTTTGAAATGATGTAACATGATGTATGTAGAATATTAGGAACTGATATAATGCAGTATATGTGAAAACCACCAGAAAGGTCTTGGAATGGAAAGGTTTTGCTCTGAGTTGTTGCTAGCAGAAAGCCAGATTCTTCCCTGGTCCTCCACTGACACTGAAAGCATTAGTGGAAATGAATGCTAAAGCCATTAAATGATTGCACAGGGGTCAGCACAAGTAAGGCCTTGCCTTTGTGGTTGTACGTTAAGAAGAGCATTACTAGCTCATTGCAGCCCAGATCACACTTGCTACAGATTTAGATGTGACATAACCCTTCTCATTTGTTCATTATACACAAAATGAATTTTTACCCTGCTATATTCTTTTCCATGTTGTGAAAGACCATTTTGCTCATTGCAGAGACAACTCAAAGCGTGCACACACTGCTCTAGTCTGTAACAATTAGTTAACTGATCAATCTGAAAAGATGTGCAGTACCAGAAACTCTAATGCAGTTGCTTACTGACTGCTCACAGTTATTTACTGACAATAAGGAAAACTTTAATTCACTACATGTTTACAATTAGTCACAAGAAATCCACTTCTTATATAGCCCTTTGAGCCTACCAGTTACAACAGACTGCTAGAACATGTATGGCAAAAATCAAGATTACAACTTCCATTTTATCCCTGTGCACATTAAAAAAATATATATATATACCCAAGAAAAAAAAAAACCTTATTTGTATTTTCACTGACATCTGATATTTTGTTTTGCACATAGATCATTGTCTTTAGTAATAAAAGTGGAAGTATTTCTCCTCAGAATTAGGCATGATCTGTGTGAACTGTTTAGACCATTGATCTGAGATAACCTTCCGCTTGGAGTAAAGGAGGAAAAAAGGAAAAGAGAAAGAGGGAAAGAAAGAAACTCCCTTTATATACACAACTTTCAGCAACTATACTCCAGTTGTAGCAGAAACAAGCATGAAAATAGGGATTTGGTGGCTTAAGAAGAAGGCAGCTATTGATTCAAATCACAGATACGTCAGTACTCAAAGGACGAACTCCACCTTTGAAGTAGGTTGGCAAGAGCATTGCCATGGGCTTTGGTAGGACTTGGGATTTGATCCTAAATAACTTATTAGCCAAAGAGTCACTGAGACAGCTGTTCCTGTTTGCTAGCTCACTGCATGTCAGTCAACATCATTAGACTGTGAATAGTAGCACCCATTAGGTGCTTAGTGCCACCCCCCCCTAGCTAAGGAGAAGCATTTTAGGAAGAAAACTCAAGACTGGGGAACAACCCTACTTCAAAGTGCAGTGGGAAAGGCATAGCCCTGGCAGAGTCATAATCCTGTAAACCTCTACATCCTTAAGTCAGTTGTGGTCAACCACTTTCCAAGACAGTACAGCCATATTGCTTAAGCCCTCCCCCATGAGGGCCAGTGTTTCTAAAGAAATCCAGATAAGCAGGTTGAGAAGACTCCTGAACCAGTAGAGCAAGATGTTTGTATAGAAACACAGGTACCGTGGTCCAGCCAGAAGCATGGATCACCTCTCAGTTCTCTGCCCTTTTTGCCCTACCATTCCACTAATGTTCACGGTTTCTTTGTAGCTTTGGTCTGCATGTGCTACCTCCTTCTTCCTCCAGTCTATTTGCAGCGTTCCTTCTTTTCTAGTTGTTTTTCAATTTGGCTAATCTTTGCCTATCAGTGGTGAAACCTGAGAGAGAGTCCCAGAGTCCTGTCACTTAAATATAACAACTGTTATGAGATGATAAAGGAATTACAGAATGGCATGGCTGGCATGTTCTGCCCTGTTTCCACACCCCTCTTCAGGACAGTGTTTTTAAAATGTAAACTCTGGGACAGAAATGCTTTTTTCTACTATTACCAAATGCATTTGTTCAGTGTTTGACACAATCAGCCTCTGTTCCAAGGCAAACCCCCGTCCCCACCTTTAATATTTAACAGGTTTAGGCTGTAAGCACTGACGCTCAAAAGGAGTATTTAATTCCTGCAAGTATTATTATCAAACTTTATGTTCAAAGGCTTTAACAGTTATTAAAATATGATTTATTGCAACAGCATGACAAAGCTGTGTGTTGGTAACGAGAATCCAGAAGTTCAAAGGAAACTTGATCACATAAGCCTCTCCTTTTGAGAGGGTGATTTTGTTGCAAATATGACATGCATGAGTTTGACAAACAGCAGCTAGGCCATCTCTCATCAAGTCTTTCTGGCTAAAACAGATTTTAGTGCAAGACATTTGCATATACCCCTTGTCACCCTAAGATCCAGACAGAGGGCATTACATCGACATGTGGGGAAAACTGAAGGACAACAAAATACAAAACCAAAACTCATTGTAACAAAAGCGTTCTAACCCAATGTATCTGAAGAACCTCATACCCTATATGGAGACCAGAATGTGATGTGGTTTGGAATTCAGGTTTTACCACTTCTTCTCACCCATGTCACACAACCAGATAGGTCAGTTTTATCGTGAACCACCTGTTATGGATCAGTATGGCGCACAGAAATCAACATGAGCGATAATGAATGGCTCAGTTTAAAATTATAGGTTTTATATCATAGCACTCCCACATGACTACAACTTGTGAATGTATGCAGCATATTAATGCTTTTTGCTCTTAATGTAATGTATTTGGAAAATATAAACACTTTTGATCTCTGACAGGGCTATAGCATCATGAAGATATTTCACACTGAATTACTACTGTGGATTGGAGAGTCTTAATCTTACTGGTTTAGGCTTAGCAATACTGACTTTAAATGGCATACAGCTTTTTACAGTTACAATCCAAAGTCTTTTGTATACCCATATGCCGAGTGCAGAGATTTCTGTACTGTATAATAGCTGTAACACATCCACATATGTGTTGTTTATAGCCATGAAGCTCACAATTTATACCTGTTATCACAAGCTGCCAACAACCATTCCTAGCAATTCAGCTTTAACATGCTGACAACTTTGTAAAAAAAATAATTCTCTGTTTCTTTCAACTAGATTTGCAGACTTAAATATGTAACTAAATACACAATAATGTTTCTCATCCCATTTCCCATTCTTAAAGGTCATTCAACAAGACCTGGACCGACAGGAGAGTTGCGCAGGGATAAATCTAATGATATCCAACAAGGGCAAGTGTAGAGTTTTACATCTAGGAAAGAATAATCCCATGTACCAGTATAAGTTGGGGAATAAACTGTTAGAGAGAAGTGGAGGGGAAAGGGATCTGGGAGTCCTGGTGGGCAGCAGGATGTCCATAAGCCAGCAATGGGCCCTTGTGGCCAAGAAGGCCAATGGCATCCTGGGGTGTATTAGAAGGGCTGTGGTGAGTAGGTTGAGAGAGGTTCTTCTCCTCCTCTACTCTGTCTTTGTGAGACCACATCTGGAATATTATATCCAGTTCTGGACCCCTCAGTTCAAGAAGGACAGGGAGCTGCTGGAGAGAGTTCAGTGCAGGGCCACCAAGACAATGAAGGGAGTGGAGCATCTCACTTATGATGAAAGACTGAAGGAGCTGGGGCTCTTCAGCTTGGAGAAGAGGAGACTGAGGTGTCACCTCATTAATGTTTACAAATATGTAAAGGGCGATGTCAGAAGGATGGAACCAGGCCATTCTCAGTCATGTCCAATGATAGGATAAGGGGCAACAGGTACAAGTTGGAACATAAGAAGTTCTTCACTGTAAGAGTGATGGAGCACTGGAACAGGCTGCCCAGATGGGTTATCAAGTTTCCTTCTCTGGGACATTCAAAACCTGGATGAGTTCCTGTGTGACCTACTCTAGGTGGTCCTGCTCTGACAGGAGGGTTGGACTAGATGATCTTTCCAGGTCCATTCCAACCCTTAAGATTCTGTGATTATCATTTCAAAAATTCGTATTCTTTTGTGGAGACTAAGAACTAATATGAAACAAACATAAGATGAGCTATTGTTACCAGATCAGATTCATTATTTTCAATATATTTCTCTGAATTATTTTTATATGTTCTTGATCAATTTTGCTACTTCTGGTAGCACACTGAGATATGGTGAATAGCAATTTTCATGTTGCTGCATAAAAATATTTGTTTCCAAACACAAGAACTTTCACTTTGAAGATACTTTTACCCTTAGTTTCTGAAGTGCAATTAAATGGTGAGGAGAATTAATATCACCTTTATTAATTTAAAATAATCCTGTTCGTAGTGAGTTTTGACACTCTTTTCTATGTTTGCAGATGGATTCCAAGCTATAGCAAACAGTTCACTACAGTAAAAATACTTTGTCTACACAGAGAATTTGACATAACATTTTTGGTTTTGTTTTGTTTTGTTTTGTTTTCTTTAAAAGACATTGGAAAGAAATTGTTAGAAGAGATTACCTCAATCTTGGGACTAGAAGTTTTAAGGAAATTATTATTGCTGGTCTTTTTAATTTAGACCAAAGTGATTTCTACCAGCTTGCAGTTAGAAAAGAAATATTTTAGTTATTGCCTTTGATGGAGTTTCAACTTCTTCTATACTAAATTCTGAAAGACACTGCAGCCATCATTCATGGATTTAGAAATCTTTCTTAGGAGTCTTACTTCATGTATGTCAGTAATGTATGCCATCAGTAAGTTAGATATGATACACTAGCCAGGGTTTCATGCACTTGTAAGGATTCCATTAGATCAAACTAGGAGAAAGAAAACCAAGAATATTAGTGTGCATCTGTAATTCTCCAGCACAGTGAAATAAGTTGCACCAGAGACAGGAAAGAGGCACTTTGGCTTAACAAAATAATTACAAGAACGGAAAACAGAAAGTTCTTTGAGTTCCAAATGTTTGAACACCTGTATTTCCCATAAATGTCATGGTTAACCCTTGAGCACATCTGAAAGTGCAGACCTCTGCGATTCAAGTTTTATAAATGCATTTAGAAAACTGTGTGGGAATTTTGAGTTTCTAAATACATGGTAAGTCTCTGGAATATTTCTGCTTATCCAGAAAATCTTCAAAAGTATTTCAGAATAGGCTTTGGTAGAAAAACCCTCTTGGTTATGCTGCTGTTTTGTTCAGAGGAGGTGTGTTGTAGTTTAGCCGAGCTAGCACAGCAGCACCACAACAGTCTCTCTCTCAATGCCCCCATTCACCTCCATCCTCGTTAGGATGGCAGAGGCCCCAGCGAAATGGGAGTAAAAAGATAAGCAAGGTTGTTGTGGATTTTGACAAGGGCAGGGAAGGCTCGCTGCCAATTACGGTTCCTTCTTACATTTCAGGCTATACCCTTTAAAAGTTTTCATTTAAATTTTTCATGCTTCACTTTATAAAAAATTAAAAGAAAGAGAGTTTTACTGCAATTAAGAAGTGCTCCTTGTACTTTTAGAAAGGGCTTCATTTTTTAAAATGTTGGACGGTAGCATTCTGTAATTGGAGTTAACACTTGGCAAAGTGAACATGCACACTTGACCCTGCCAGGATGTCTCTCATCTTACTTCTGTGCATGTGAAGACATCCTTCTACAGCATCTGACTGGCAGGCAGCAGCCCTCAGTCAACTCTTCAGCCTGCTGAAATTTCCAGGTAGAGCACTGGAAACAGTCAGATGATATTTATAGCACACAAAAAAGAATCAAAGGATTTATGAAAAGGAAATGAAAGAAGAGCAATTTCTGGCTTCGTTCAAATTCATAGAATAGATTAACAGCATAATGAAAAAGAATTTTGCATTAAAGTGAAAGGCCAGGGAGAAATGCAAAGCAAGCTCCCTTTTAAACAACAAGAAGTCATCTACCTGCCAACTGTCACATAAGTGAAAGGAGTTAATGTCAGACCTTGACAGGGAAGTTTGAGAAATTTGTTATGCTGATAGTGCTCAGTTTTTCTTTTTTTTTTTTTCCTTTATAAGGCGCTTTTAGACCACAGCAAATGAAGAAATAGAAGGAAAGGGAACTCTATAAATAAGAGAAAGTGGGGAAATCAAGTCAATCTCACAACGGTTATGATAATATAATGAATTTAAATTAAAACCTATTACTCACAGCAATAAGAAGTTACTCCTGGGATTTCTCTTTGAATTACATACTTAAGACTGTCTCAGCTTTTCCATAGCTAGCCAAAACTGTGGATAGATAAACTTCTGTGCTGGCAACCTTGGTATGTTTGTTGAGTGGGTCTATAACAGTGTTCACAGCCTTGCACTGACAACATGAAAAGCCCATCATTTCTAAAAATCAGAGATTCTTGAATTTATAATGAGAAGTTACTGCCACTTTAGAAGAATGTTGCCATACAAATTCACATAAAATTTTTCAGCAGACAAGTCATCCAAAGTCACTCTATATACATCACGTGAATCCTTCAGTCAGAAATATGCAGCCAAGTACTGACTGAAATGATGATGTATTTTGCTTGATGAGATGCAACCAAGGCTTTTTGTGCTCATTTTTGCTCTAAGAATTTCTTGATAGCAGCAACCGTGCAGTAGTTAATGTTGATAAAAGTGCCAATATGTTTCCCTGAACCTAATCAGAGCTAACGCCATGCAAATCTTATGAATTATAACAAGCTACGTTTTTGTTGATTAAAACTGTGTGTAAATAAGGAAAATGTCACCCATGTTCCAATTTTTAGAGTGGTTAATAAAGAGAGACATTATCTTGCAGTAAAAGAGACAGCATCAAGCCAATGTTTGCAAAACTATTATTGGCAAAGAAAATAATTTATTTGCAGTAAGACATTCTTTACATTTTTGACTCAGGATACATATCCAAAAGTTGAAAAAAGAATGTGCAGACTCATTCAGTTTATTTATGAAATATGTATGATTCGAAGCTTGATTCTAATTAGGTCGTACAATTACAAAAAGTCTCTTTGAATCAAGACCTTGCCTTTGATAACAATGGATAAACTTCCAAGCATAAAGCACAACAAAAAAATTACAAAAGCGACTACTGATTTTTTTTAAGCATTTCTTGCTAAGGCAGGCAGTCACTTCCAAAGTGCTGTGAATTGCATTGGCGTACACCATATATTTATGTATAGATCATAAAGACAAAACTAACAGCCTTGCGTGCAGGCTTTCAAGGAAGGATTCAACTTTAGTAGATTTAGATCTCCAATCATCTGGCCTGGCCCCTTGTGTCTCATGCTATGCACCTGCCATACAAGAGATTATTTGTCCTAAACCCAAGTCTCTGTCTCTGCAGGCCAACAAAGATTAGTCCCTGGAAGCCCTCATATTTTTGTAGTATTCCTAAAAAAACATACAAAAATAATTTTATTTTACACTCTTGTCAAGCTGTTAAGCAAGATAAAAGGAAAGAGGGCTATTGCCTCTTTTGTAAAAATGTGGCCATTTGTAAGATTTAGGGAGGGAACGGAAGCAAGATCAGGACCACATCACTTCCAGTGCATCAATGGTTAAGTTGATATTCAAGAGCAAGACAGGCTGTTTATTATGGGAAGGGTATGCATATTTCTGTAACTCAATAAAATATTGAAGGCTTAGCAGATGTAAGCTTTGTTCTAGTTTTGTAAACTTCCATTTATCTTAAGAACGGTAAAAAAAAAAATAACCTTACAGTGTGACAAGTAAAATTCTATACAATGCAGATCCAAGACTTAGCTGAGATTTTAAAATTTCTACATCATTTTACTCATTGGTAAGCTCAGAAAGAACAACGTGACAAAATACAAGTATAGGATGCTATTGTTAAACAAGACACCAAGAAAATGTTAGAGAATGCTCAGCAAAATGTTCCTGAGACAACTTCATGGTAGTAACAGATGACACCAGCCTCTCCACATACTTTCTCCATTACCAGTGTGGAGAAAGAGATAGTTGCACTTATCTCAGAGACACAGAAGGAAATATCTTCAAGTTCTTAAAGCATGAGAAAGTGAAATTCTTTAAACATATATGTCTGCAGAGAACACTTGGAAAAATAAAAAAACCCCTCCAAGCCAGTCCTTTCAGGTTGTGCAAATCCTGCTACTGCTATGACTGCCAATCCCCCTCACCCCCAATATTTATATTTCTAAATGTCTGTGAGTACAGTATAATAAGTACAATGATGATGATGATGATAATAATAATACTTTGGCTTATATAGTGCTTAGGATTTAAAGCCTCAGTACTCAACGGCATAAAATAGCCTCAATATGAGGCAGAAATAACATCAGAGGGAAATTAAAAATTATTATTTGAAAATGTCTTTGCTTTAGTGTTCTTGTACCTTTCTGTGGAGCATATATTACAGATCTTTCTTAAGGCTCAAACAATGTTTTAATCGATAAGAGTTTTCATAGAATCATAGAATGTAAGTGTTGGCAGGTACCTGTAGATATCATCTAGTCCAACCCCCCTGCAGAAGCAGGTTCACCAAGATCAGGTCGCATAGGAACGTGTCCACGTGGGTCTTGGAGACCTCCAAGGAAGGAGTCTCCATAACCCCTCTGGGCAGCCTGTGCCACTGCTCCCTCACCCTCACAGTGAAATAGTTTTTTCTTATATTTAAGTGGAACTTTTTGTGTTCCAGCTTCATCCCATTACCCCTTGTCCTCTTGCTAGCTACTATAGAAAAAAGGGATGTTCCAACCTCCTGACACCCTATTCCGTCTTTTTAGACAAGAAAGCCATGAGGTATGGCTGAGATAACGTATATAACCAAACTGCCTTGGAGTTGGTCAGATAGAATGATTTAGACAGCATACATGGACCTACAGCATAATTTTTCCTTTCTCAGTCCTATTCTTTGACCAGTAGGTCACTCATGCTCCCTAAAGCCTGATGCCACTTAGCAGTTTCACAGCTCTGATGTTAAATATTGTTAACTGAAGCTATTTGTAGCATAGAAAGAAATGATGTATTACTACATATATGCCTCAAAGACCTGTATATTTTTCTCTTTTACGATAATCTTTCATAAGTTAACTCATGGTTATGTATTGCTGTGCACTAAAACAGAGTCCATTCTTAAAGTAGAAAACCAAGATAAAACAAAAAAGGGTGAGTTTGTACTTCATATGGCACTTTCTGGATTTAAAAAAAAACACTTGAAAAAATTACTGCTATTCATTGCTGCATTGCAAAAAAGTGAAAGATTAAAGAGGTTTGTCACTTTCTATTAAGAACTAAATTTGTTCAAATAATGAGAGATGTAGTTGTCACCATAATTGTCATAGCTGTCATGCTGCATCCTAACAGAATATTGAAAAACAATCATCTTTGGCTTGCACATGTGCAATAATCAGCCTGGAAGCTGTTCAAATCCTGATGCAGGTGGTGTCAGAAAGGATGAGAAAGTGAAAAGTGATGCTGGAGGATGTTGAGGAGCTATACTGACAGATAGAGGATATTTTAAACAGAGATTTATCCCCATGATGCACGGCTCTGGCCTAGGTATCTAAGTTACATATTGCACCAGGATAAAGTCACTGATTTAGGAAATATTGTAGAAAATTGTAAACAAACTCCTTTCTTTGTTCCACTGTCCCTAGTGCCACAGCCAGGACTGCAGAGCTAGTAACACTGCTATTACATATAAATACTAAAATAAACAGCACAATGTTAATTTTGTAAAAGTGACTGCATTCCCTACTAACAGCAAAGATGTGTACAAAAAGCACATGGGGCTAAGCATATGCCCCATTAAAAAGCAGCAATTTGGGAAGCAGCTCTCTTTGGCAGAATGTATTTTCCTAAGCTAAGAAATAACATGAAATGTAACTCCAGACACTCTAAACTGATTCATAGTTCCCCCTGATCTGTGAGCCATTGCTTTCTTTCGAGTGTTCACCATACGCACAGAACCTTGCAGGAGATTTGGAGTTCCCTTCAGTTACCGTGATGCAGAATGGACTAGGATAAGGACACTGACATCGCTTCAAATAAGATGTGTTATCAAGAAGGTTTAATCTGTACCCTATGGCCTGAAGAAGAAAGCAAAATTCAGGTGTCGAAGAGCAAAATTCAAAACCTGAAAAGTCTTGGTAACATTTGTTTCATTGTACACTAAATATTTATAAGATTGACAAAATCAGCATTCATTGGCATACTGTCCTGTGCTGGGAAAATTAGTCAATAATACCAGAAGACAGAGAGAAATTAGCCAAGTGATGGAGGCTGTGCTTGTAGTCTGTCCTCCATGTCAGGAGAATAGCAAAGATGCCAATGTTGTCACACTGAAGAACTCTACCCACTGCATTCTCTAACCCTCATTCCTTCCTGACTGAAGAGCTCGATGACAGAAAGCAGCAATTACTTGGCCTCCATAAGCAACACCTATGGGAGAAAAGGCTCCTATACTGAATGTTGTGTGTATATAACCTAGAAGGCTTTTACTTTTTTGGGTAGCCTGTTTCTCGTGCGCAGCCTGAAGATGTCATTACCAATTCCCCTGAATTCATCTGCACTGAATCGTAGACAATGGTTCAATGTTTTTGCATTTCTATCTCACATTAATCAGGGTTAATTGATTATAATGGTAAGGGTAATTAGTTTTAACAGGCAGTAAGTCCCATACCTCAAGCTTCTTATGACTCAAATAGAACAGCATTCAAAAAGTGGCATGAAAAACGGCATGGCGCTATCCAGCTATCTGCAAATGTAGGGGGATGTGGATTACATATGCATTTATACGCACTTGCATATGTTAGCATGTATCCAACTGCTTTAGAAACAATGAAGTCTTGTCCAGCATGCAATTCATTTCTTTTTTGTTATTGATGTTGGCTGAAATGCAGCAAGCTGAGGTTTGCCAACGAACGCTCCAGCATCAGGTTGGGAAGTTGCAACACTGTGTCTAGGAAGAAACAATTCTATGAGCTATCATTTAAAATGGTGGGAAGCTGTGAGTTCCAGGTTTGCAAAGTTTTGCTAAATCTTGTAGGGTTTTGCAGAGGTTATTTTGTGGTGGGGATTTCATGGTTTATTTTTTGGGTTTTTTAAAGTCACAGAATCACAGGATCTTAAGGGTTGGAAAGGACCTTGAAAGATCATCTAGTCCCTTTCCCCTATACTGCTTTCTAAGAGTTCATTCCCCAATCTGTGTGAAATATCTCATTTGAGAACAGAAGAAACAGTTAAGTCAAAAGCAGGAATTACGGTTCATCTGACTAATGCAGTGGCTTGAAATCTTAGGCAGGAGCTGTCACACTGAGACCTGAGATGGCAACGTGCAAAAAGATTTAAAAATTCTGTCTCACTTGGTCTTCCCACATACCTCTCCACATACCTTAGGCTTGTCTGCCTAACAGTGCAATTCATATGACCCATGACAGCTGTACCAAACAGCCATCACCAGTGTTCCTACTGATCAACTGAGACTGACAGCATTGTGTGCTGGGACCTAGGTTTCCACATGTTATTAAAATTGTTCATTGAAATATCCGGAAAAGAAAATCCATGTTAGGCCAGTTTTACCTGCAAACACAGTAAAACACAAAAGATAGGTGAAACTATCGGTCTGTGAAATTCAGCAGAGTATGAAGAAAATCTAATATCTTGTTTGGGCTTTAAGAGCAGCTGTCATTGTAGAGGCAGGTCAGAGCAATCTTCCCCTAGTGAGGTTAATGCAATTCACATTTATAAAATCAACTGATCTTAGAAAGCCTGACAAATATTTGAGACAAAGACACAAATATTTGGGAAGACAGGAGATTGTTTTCTCCGGAAGAAGGGAAAATGACCATTCCCAAGACTGTAACTGTTATGACTTCTGTGGCTAGGCTGATGGAAGGAGACTGGGGATGTGACAGAGAAAGTTTACAGTTGGATAGCATAAAACACTAATCTTATATTTTCCCAGATTCTTTAAAACATATGTTAAAATAGTAATGTAGACAACAAGCACTTGTGATCACAGAATCACAGAATTTTAACGGTTGGAAGGTATCTGGAAAGATCATCTAGTCCAACCCTCACTACCAGAGCAGGGCCGCCTAGAGTAGATCACACAGGAACTCATCCAGGTGGGTTTTGAACATCCCCAGAGAAGGAGACTCAACAACCCATCTGGGCAGCCTGTTCCAGTGCTCTGTCACCCTCATAGTGAAGAAGATTTTCCTTATGTCTCTTTGGAACCTCTTACGTTTCAGCTTGTACCTGTTGCCCCTTGTCCTATCATTGGACATCATTGAGAACAGCCTGGCTCCATCCTCCTGACACTCTCACTTTACATATTTGTAAATGTTAATCACAACTATCCTATGAGGAATTGGTCATTACTACTGTACAACGCATTTCAGAGTCACCAGGGAAATTTCTGGGAGGCCTGGGCATACTGCCAGTTGTATAGGTTTATTTAATATACTGTAAATACTTTGCAAGGCCAAAAGTAACTGGCTTTGATCCCATAGCCACACTACACAATGCAGGCCAGAGGAATACCTTGAATTAATCCATTTTCTTCTAAAGAACATCTTTTGAAACAGAGGAAGAAAATCCCACACAGTCTTAGTATGGAAGTTTCCACTTATGAGCACTCTGCAACCACCTTTGGGAAATTGTTCCAATTCTCAATGACCTCATGGTTAAAAACTAAAGAACAGATTACCTCTATCATAATAGAATCCAGTATTATTGCTCTTTTCCAAAATGCACACATTAACATTAAGATCCTAATTTAATAGACAAGATTTCTATATTTGAAGAAGTCTCCTTCTCTCCAGAACATAATTTTCTAATGAAACAGCCTAAACACAAAACTCTCTTTAAGACTAATGAGGTACTATTCAGGTAAATTCTCTATGTAGCTCAGTGTCACTTAAATGCTACAGACAAGACCTTTAGCCTTATTGCTTGTGAAAAACCAGACACAAACAAACAGAATCCTTAGAAAATATCATCTCTGATGATACCTTTGGTTTTTCCATCTAGCACAGCATTTGTTTTTCAACTCACTTTAGAAGTTACTTCATAACAAATATTTTCCAGAAGTTTTACTATAAAGTATTGACGCCATTAATATTTATGATTCCAGGAAACCTGTGGAAGAAGAGGTTTCCAAATTAAGCCCAATGTCTCCTTGAACCAGGCATCGAGAACGTCAGCAAAAATGTTAATTTGTACCCTTGCCAGTGAAGCAGAGTCATAAACTTGCAGGCCTGGTTTGAGTGAGCATTTTTGACATGTTTAGGAACATAAAGTACTGTGGCAAGTTTAAAGTCAATAGTCCTTTCTCCTTACTATGATAATAAAGTATCATTTTGCTAATTATTTCTGGGTTTGAATCTAGGGAAGTGCATCTTTGTGACCTCTAATCTCAGTGTTTTTCTGAGCCTTGAAGAACTGGAATATTTAATTTTTATCACAAGCTCCTAACAATGCCTGGCAGCATGCTGACACAGTGGTGAGCTCTCTAACAGAACAGAACTACAGCATCCAAGTTCTTCAGATCTCCATTCTTGAGGACCAGCTTTGTGTTAAAAGAGAAAGTAACTTTAAAACTAAATAGAAGAGGCATACTTCCTCTGGGAAAACTTCGGGTCTATAAGTGTTCTTAAAAGGAATTCTTCATGCATTTTTACTAAATGCCTGCTTTAGAAAGTTCTACTCCAGAAGCCTAACATTTCCTTCTCTCCTTTGAATCACTTATGAGGGTAAAGCAGGATGCCAGGGTGGGATGAATGGGGAAAGACAAAGAGAGCACCAATATCGATAAGAGATAAAATTCCCTGATTTTTATGAAAAAAGCTTTATTTATGCAGAGACAGAAAGAAAACTGAAAACATCTGTTTTATAACATTTATAAAAACACTATTTCATCTGTGAGTTGATTAAACAGCTTCCAGGGAAGTAGCTTTCTACTGCAAGACACCAAGATGATGAAACTTAGATGTGTGTCATGTAGTAGTACTACAAAATGCTAACAAAAAATTTACCACAGTCTCCTGATACAGTTGGAATGTTTTCGGTTTTTTTTTAACCACACAAAAGTAAGTGCGTGTTTAACCACAACAACACATTTTCACTACAGATTGCACTGTTTAAATTTCTCATTCTGATCTGGGAAGAAATTAAATTTTGATAAATCCTGTCATTTCATAAAGCGTGGACATTCTGTTCTTTGACTATCTGTTTAGTGTATCTCTTTAAGTACGTTACAGACTTGTTTGGTTTGCAAATTGTCTCTCCTTGCTTATTTCCTTATTCAATTCTTCATAATCCTTCTGAGTTCTTTTTCAAAAATACTCATTAGTCATAAATGGGTTTTTTGCCAGATCTTGTCCTAAGATGTTCCTGCCTAGCCTCAAGGTTTCTGATTGTGCTTTCTGAGACAGTTGTCCTTTCTTTTGCCTTTGATGTGTTCCATGAATGGTTCTTAACAAACAATTCTGTTGATAAAGTACAAGAAAAAGAAATCAAAGAATCTCTCAGCGGTGATATCTCTGCAGGGCAAACAGAAATAAAGCACAGTAAAAGTGTATTTGTGCTACTCAAATTAGCAGATGGGAGTCTGAAAGTGCTCTGGAAGAGATATGGTGAGAAAAGCTACCACTTTAATGTAGGTTCATTTCAGAAGAGCACTATACTTTAGGAGAAATAACTACTCCACTAGAAGTGTTTTTCAAGATCTAGATGACTATCTTTAGGCTTGTGAAAGTTGCTCTTACTCTAACAGATTACAATTTTGTAAAGACAGGTAAAAGTACAAAAAAAAAAATTGAAAGAGATACATGATTTCTTTGATCAATGTTTGCATTTATAGCAAATACTGTAAATACACGTATTTCTAGAATTCATAGTTCCCCTTTTTGAAAAGCATATTCAATATGAGGAAAAAATTAGAGCCATTAGCTTTGAGACCTCTGTGTGTTACTGACAAAGAATGGCATTAACTGTAACATCAGCATCCTACTTGATATAAATATTTGAACTCTGTCACAACAACATTAGATTAAAGAGAGCCAAATAGCCCAGTTCAACATTCTGACAGAAGTGGAACACAGTGTATTTTGAGTTTCTTATCTCTGAAAGATCTCTTCTGCTTGTTAACGTTCCTTGCTTCTTTATGTTGTTTAAAATCAGTGAGAAATGTTTCTTTTCATTGCCCGCCTCATCACAGCAGCCCTAAGAAACATCTGGACAGGTGTCTGAAAACAAGCACACTGAAGAACCTTAACTGGAGTAATTTTAATCAGTACTAGTTCAGATATGAGCTATCTTAATATAAGGTTAAAAAATCTAGGAAAATAGTGGAACTGCATGATGTTTATATCTACTCAGAACCATTGCTGTTAGTCTTCAGATCTGAATATTGTGTGATTTAACACATCTGATACCATTGACATATCGTCATTGTGCTACAAAGACATACACAGGCAATATTTTAACTAACTGATATCAACCCTAGATTGTAAATTGGCTGAAATGTGAAAGAAGAAAAAAAGCAAGAAATCAATTGTTTCGTGCTGAGCTGATGGTTAAGAAGCAGAGGATGCCACACGTAAGTGGTAGGGTCTGTTTTGTTCAGTATCTTTGTCAGCAGATTTTTTTAGTAGCAGAGCACACCCTCAGCAGATCTATAAGGAGGTTTAGTCCAGAAGGACCTTGAGGAACTTGGGGATTGAGACAGCAGCAGCTTCATGAGAAACAGCAAAAGGTTCAATGTTGCATTGAGGATGAGGTGACCCTATGTGTCGCCACAACTGAGGAGCAGCCCTGCTAAAAAGTGAACACTATGTCAAACATAAGCCAACTCTGTGATGTCATCAATACAGGAAGCTGACGCTGGGCTACATGAGGTGAAGCTTTGCTCTCATTGCTGTGGAGACTGCAGTTGGAATATTCTGTCCTGTTTTGGGCTTTGCAGTTCAAGGTAGATACTGAGAAACTGGAGAGAGTCCAGTAGGTTGCTGTCAAGATGACTGGATTGAGACAACTAGACTTAGTTTGATGAAGAAAAGACTAAGGGTTAATATGCTAATAGCCTACAGCTACGTGAAAGAGTTAAAGCACAATGTCAGACAGTATAAAATGAGGGGAAAATGGCCAAAACCTGCATCTCAGATGTTCAAATTGCACAACAGGAAATTTTTTTCCACTAGGAGAGGAGCACAGCACTGGAACAGGTTATTTTTTGAGATGATGGCAATTTTTGGAGGACTTTCTTAGTTGCCTACATAAAATCACTGTGAAAATCTCCTCTAGTGTAGGAGACAAGCTTCTATGTGGTTGAAGTAGGCAACTTCCAGAGGTCCCTAATAAGCAGCTCTTCTATGACTCTGTCATCCATTGCTGGTGATCTGTCTGCAGTTCTTATCAAGGACACAGAGTTGGATTAACCTAGTTCTTCTCCCACAGTCGAAAGAACTGTCATAACAGACAACTCTTCTTTCATCTCTCCAGACTGATCTAATTTTTCCAACACTAACACCATTCTACTTTGGAAGTATGTGAGGCAACAGTAATGGAGTGCCTCAAAGCGATCCCTGAAAAAGTCCCAGTCAGCAAATCAAATATGCATCTATTTGTACCACACTCATTAATATGCTCTAGATTTAGAGAATTCTTGCTGATTTTAACACGACTCTTTGTCATAGATCTAGGATAACAAGGAGGCCTTAATATAGGTGACCTGTATTTCCACCTTCAGCAAGACTACATGAAGGTTTTTACATATATAGTATTTAAATGTCATAATAAAGACTGCATTAGAGGCACTTGTGTTAAAATAGAATTTGAGAGCATCTTCAATTCTGCAAAGCTTTAATTTTCACATCCTCATGGGGAATTCTTGTCGGTCATTAAAATGTCTTGGAGAAAAAAAATGTAATTTCTTTAAAAATTTCAAATTTCTCGACTTGCCTAGATAACAAGTTTTCATACTAGGAAAGCAAAGGGAGATTAATACCCACTAAAGGGAATTTTTCACTTCAAAATATAAATTAACTTGTATTTCTTGTTTTCCTTTAATTCTCACAAAAAGGAGATAAAAAGAAAAGAACGTAACACAGATGTTTCAGCTGATTCATCCTTAAGTATTCTTGGTAGACAGAAACACTGGACATTGACTTTTGTTACCAATATAGTCAAAGGATATCTTTGTTTGAAAGAAACAAAGATCCACACACAAGAAAATCATATCCTGCTTCATTTCACTTCAAAGGTTTAAGCTAATGCTGTATATCCTATGATGAAAAAGGCAACTGTAAATTTATGTACAGCAATACACAATTCCTTATTATTGGGAAATATAAGGGTTTTACCATAACTTTTTTTTAACTTTTTTTTTTTTTTTTCTGTAATCATGTGTATTCCATAGGTTGTTTTCATATATGCCCAATTATAAGTAGAAATATACAGGGTAAGCAATGCCAATACTACTTTTTCTTCCTATTTTGAGAGGTGACTTCACTCCTTCATAGCGTCTTGAAATCACTTGATTTGAAAGACCTTTAAGATCATAGAGTTCAACCACTAAACTCACACTGCCAAGCCCATCACTAAACCATGTCCCTCAGCACCTCCTCTTTTAAATATTTCTAGGAATAGTGACTCCACCATCTCCCTGTGCAGCCCTTTCCAGTGCTTAATAACCCTCTAAAAATAGTGAAAAAGTTCTTCCTAATGTCCAATCTAAACCTTTTCTGGTGCAACTTGAGCCCATTTCCTCTTGTCCTATCATTCAATACAGGAGAAAAGAAACCAACTCCCATCTCACCATGACCTCTTTTCAGGTACTTAAAAGAGAGTAGAGAGTGATCACATCTCCTCTCATCTTCCTCTTCTCTAGGCTAAACATCCCCAGCTCCTTAAGCTGTTCCTAATCAGACTTGTTCTCCAGACCCTTTACCAGCTTCTTTGCCCATCTCTGGACACTCTCCAGAACCCCAATGTCCTTCTTGTAGTGAGGGGACCAGAACTGAATACAGTATTCAAGGTGCAGCCTCACCAGTGCTGAGTACAAGGGGACAATCACTTCCTTGGTCCTGCTGGTCACACTATTTCTGACACAAGCCAGGATGCCATTGGTCTTCTTGGCCACCTGGGCTCACCTCATATTCAGCCGACTGTTCATTAACACCCCCAGGTCCTTTTCTGCCAGGCATCTTTCCAGTCACTCTGCTCCAAGCCTGTAGCATTCCCTGGAGTTGTTATGGCCTAAATGCAGGGCCCAACACTTGGTCTCATTAAACCTCATATAATTGGCCTCAACCCATTGCTCCAGTCTGTCCAGGTCCCTCTGAAGATCCTTCTAACTTTTGAGGTTAGAGAAACTTCAGACGTATGTCAGCCATGTGTGTGGTTGTCCTGGTTTCAGCGGAGAAAGAGTTAATTTTTTTCCTAGTAGAAGGTAAAGGGCTGTACTTTGGATTTGTGCAGAGAACAGCATTGGTAGCAGAGGGATGTTTTGGTTACTGCTGAGCAGTGCTTGGATAACATCTAGGCCTTTTTTGCTTCTCATCCTGTCCCACCAGGGAGTGGGCTGGAGGTGCCGAAGAGGCTGGGAGGGTACGTAGCCAGGACAACTGACTCCAGCGAGTCAAAGGGCTATTCCATACCACAGAACATCTTGTCCAGTATATAAACTGGGGACAGTTGGCAGGGTGGGCCAGATTACTGCTGGGGCATCAATCAGCAGGTGGTGAGCAATTGTGTTGCACAGCACTTCATATTTTTTCCTTGAGTTACTCACTTTCTTTACTATTATTATCATTATTATTATTATTTTTATTGTAAGCATTGTATTTTAATGTATTTTAATTATTACACTGATCTTATCTCAACCTACAAGTTTTGTTTTCTTCTTCTCAATTTTCCTCCCCATCCTATGGGAGGTGAGGTCTGGGGAAAAAATTGAGCTAGCAGCTGTATGGTGCCTAGTTTCTGTCTGGGGTTAAAGCATGAGAGTGGTACAAAGCAGCATGTCACCTGCCTTCTGCAAGTTTTTACCATACACGTCTCCAAACCAGAAGGAAATAAAAAACTGAGTCAGTTATTGTGTTTGAGTCATTAGGTAACTTAAATCTAAAATAAGAATCAGTTGATCTCAGTTTCATAAGGAATTCAGGGGACTCCTTCCACAAAAATAAAGCAATTTTAATGACATTTTTTCAGATATGGAACCAGATATCAACTCAACTGGTACAGGTCCACAATTATTGAAAGTCTGAGCACTTACTGTGTTCTGATTTTTCCTACTCTTCCTGAAAAAGTAATGACTGTAGAACCCTATGGTTTTCTATTAAAGGTATCCTGAAAGGGGGAGGTGGGACCTCTAAGTGTACTGATACAGTAATTTGCCTAAAAAAAATAAAAAAATAAAAATCTCGCTGTCATGAAAGTAGAATTAGAGTTTCCCATAAAAATATCTAAATAACAGCTTGCCTTGTTTTCAGGGGATAAAAAAAGTCAAAGAATTACATCCACAAAGTGTTTCTTTGGCCTCCAGAACATCTCTCAGCCCGCTACAGCACATATCAAGTGGAGCCACAGTGTCTGCTGATGTTCCGTGTCTGCTCTGAGTGGAGAACTTCAGAGCCTGACAGGGAGCTTATGCTGTTGCCATGCAGAAACAGAGGGAAACATTTGATCCAGTGTTATTTCAGTTCTGCAACTACCTTCTGCTAAGCCTGGTATGTGTATGATAAAGTTATTTTAATCTGTTGTTTATTCCTTTATTTCTTGTTTTATTTTTAGTTGTTCAAAAGAAAAGTGTTTGAAGTAATAAAGGCCAGCTGCTATAGTATTACTTACTTGTTAGGCTAGTATTTCAAATGCCTGCTGTATTCCTTTATCTGCAATTATAATACCTTGTGGAGCCTCAGTTACTGCAACACCAATCTATAATTATGACTGTTCAATCAATATTAAAGATTTTAAAAAGTAAGTAGCTTTTCTTCTGTTCCTTATTGGGTAATCAGAGCTCATCTGGCTCTACCTGGCCAGTCCTTCTTTGAAGCTTGTAAATACTAAATCTTCGAAACAGTTATCCTCCAATAAATTTAATTGAAATAGGCTGCTAAATTTAATTTTTGTGGTCAGAGACCTATGTAGTCGCTTTAAGCAGAGGAGGAGTAGACTGGCAAAAGAAAAAGTCATCACTAAACCTACCTGTGGTGACAACTGCATTGTACTTTCTCTCTTCCCCACCTCCATTAAAATGCAGTGTGGTATCTCAAGGACTGCATGTCTGAATGTCATTGACACAAGTAGTCTTGAGGTACACTTGTTAAGTACTTTGCCAAGCTTGAAGACAAAAGGAGAGTTCAGCCTCCCTGCTAACAGCTTACCCTCCCTCCTTTGTACTTTTATTAGGGATTCCTCTCATCTGGGTTTGTACCTCAAGAACTGTATACCTCCTCTCCTCTTTCACTGTACTTTCATCACTGATTGTAACAAGACCTGGGCAAGAAAGACAAACCTGGATGAAGACAGCTGCCTTGTGATGTACTGGAGTAGAATCTCAGCTAGGATGAGCAGGTATAGCTCTGTGATCTGTTACAGCTACGTTTGTTTCCATCATATGCAGATTCATCAGTAGCTTTCAAAGCGTAAAAAAGGTTCTTTCTCAAATTATGATAATGGGCATGGGCAGTAGACTGAGCTTCTGTCCTGGTTTCAGCAGACGTAGAGTTGATTTTCTTCTTGGTAGCGGATACAGAGCTACACTTTGGATTTGTGCTAAGAACAGCATTAATAACACAGGGATGCTTTGGTTACTGCTGAGCAGTGCTTGCACAGCATCAAGGCCTTTTCTGGTCTTCATCCTGCCCCACTAGCAAGTTGTCTAGCGGTGCACAAGAAGCTGGAGGTGATATTGGCAGAACAAATGACCCCAACTGATACAAGGGATATCCCAGACCATTGAGCATCATGTCCAAGAAATAAACTGGGGAGAGCTGGCAGGGAGGGACAGATTGCTGCTCGGGCATCAATCAGTGGGTGGTGAGAAACTGCATTGTGCAACACTTTGTTCTTGGGTTTTATTTATCTCTTTTTCTTGTTATTGTCCTTCTTCATTAAAATTATTATCTGTATTTTCTTTAATATGGCTGTATTTTAATTTATTTTTTGTTAATAAACTCTTCTCATCTCAACCTACAAATTTTACTTTTTTTTTTTTTTCCCTAATTCTCCTCCCCATCCTACTGAGGGAGAAGAGTGAGTGAGAAGCTGCATGGTGCTTAGTCGCTGGCTGGGGTTAAACCATGACAGCCTCCTCTCTTCTGCCCAGCTAGATTATAGATTCCTTTTGTCTCCATGGTACACTCACACCTTAAGTTGTCCATTGTGAAATATTATTTGAGATTCTAGTATAACATCTATTATTCTGGCATTGAATCCATATTCAACATATCAATCAGGAAAGTCAGGAAAGGGAGGTGGTGTCAAGAAGGAAGCAGCACAGGACAAGGTCAGGAGTTGTGTACCAAAGTCTAGATTCTGATGAGAGTTATTTAGTTCAGTTTGTCTGCAGATGAAGAGAAATCTAGCTTTGTGAAAGGGCAGAAACAACTTTTTTTCCTATCAATTATATAAATGCTCTTCTGTCATACAACTGCTTGTTGGATAAGCAACATTTACTGGTGTGGTACTTATTTCTTTATTGTCATTATCATCTGTGTGCCCATAAACCCAGAAGGGTACCATAAAAGGAGGATTTTAATGCTGATGGAAACACAGTTGGATGTCAAGATTATGTAGCAAAGTTCTCAAGTACATGGATAACACTTTCTCGTTGAACAGAAGGTAGCTACTTTTGAAACCCTGAAACAAATAGAGATACCCTACTATAGCCTGAAATTATGAAGTAATGATATAAATACAAGATATTGCTCCTAAAAAAAGAGTAATATAGTTCTCTTCACATAAATGGGAATTTTGTGTAGACAACTGAATGAATAAAATATTTAGGTGTGGAAATTATAGAGAAATATGAATGAGACAAATTTAATTTAGAAGCAGGGATAAATATAATAAAAATGGATGTAGGCAGATGGGATGACTGAAACATCCCTCTAGAAAAGGGTTAATACTGTTAAGATGAATATCCTAAACAACTGTATATTTTTGGCACCTTAAAAGTATATCCATCATTTGATTTCCAGTAAGGTGGTGCTGTTGGTTTACTCTCAAAGTTCAGATTCCTTAAGAGTTTACAAGATCTAGCATTACCAGAAGTATGTTCCACCTCAGAAAATGAATAGAGATTACTTCATTTGTAACAAAATGATTTTTCACAGTGTTTGCAATCCAGATAACACTGCACCGTGATAGGATAAAACTATAGGTAAAATATCTAGAAAGCTACATAAATGAGAAATAAATGGATTTTTTTTCATTGTCTTCACTGGACGAGTTGGGATTTGGACTAGATGACCTTTCGAGGTCCCTTCCAGCCCTTAAGATTGTGTGATTCTGTGAGGCATCTAGCCATTAGGAATAATTACCAATTACAAAAGCAACAGTGCAATTACAATAGCTACTGTAGGCATTGTCTGTAACAGTGTAAAAACTTTTCAAAAAGCCATTGTAAGAGCCTTAGCTGTTTGGGAGGTTATGGTAAGTGCAGCTCCTAACTGGAAGCTAGGGGCAACAGGTCTCCAGAATAACCTAAATAGACTGACTCCTGACAGTCTTGTTTTTGTCTGTCCAAGGCAGCCAATTCTGGCCTCACTTCACTTGGTGTTTCTCCACTGAGGCTCTTAGCAAGTTCTCTGAACCTTGCGTCTTGCCCTGATGGGCACAACCAGTGGAGGCAGAGTCTCTGTCATGACCTTCTGAGCACAGTTTGTCTATTCTGGGTAAGCAAGTTTTCTTCCTTTTCCTGATGTTTTGTGGTGAAATGGGCAAAGGACTAATTCCTTTGACTCAAGAAGCCTCAAAAGCACTTGGTGGAAACATGAAAGCTGATATCCCTGACATTCCCAGTGAAGTCTTACTAAAACCAAGGTTTTTTGATCCCGCTCCAAAATTCCACAAATCTTTGGCTTTTCCTGATGTGTGTTTCCAGTGACCAGGGCTTCTGTTCAGTAAAGACACTCTGAAGGCAAAGCTCTGCTTAAATGCTTTCCTGATTGAGGAAGGCAAACAGAAGCAGCAGCATGGAAATCCAAAGGCTTCTCTGATAAGGTGGAAGCATGCAGAAAACATCTGATTTTTATCTCTAATACTAGAATTCACTGATTTCCACAGTTGTATTTGTGTTGAATCATTCCTGATTTACACCTGTGCATAATTTTAAAATAGATTCCAAAGCAAGTATGACACATCTGTATCAACCTACTGACACTGAGAGGCTAAGGTGAGCACAATAAGCAAACAACCTAGTTAAGCTTTTGGATGCTGACTTGCTGTCCCTCATTTGCAGTTTTCTTAGAAAAAAAACCAGAACAAACTGCTGCAGGGTTTTTTTTGTTGTTGTTGTTTCAAGCGATAGGGCAAGGGGTGATAGACAAAAGCTGAAACACAAGGAGTGAGAGTGAGGGAGCCCTGGGACATGCTGCCCAGAGAGGTTCTGAAGTGTCCTTCTCTGGAGGTTTTCAAACCCACCTGGACATGTCCCTGTGCGAACTCATCTAGGTGAACCTGCTTCTGCAGGGAGGTTGGACTAGATAATTTCTAAAGGTCCCTTCCAACCACTACCATTCTGTGGTTCTGTGAAGTTTGAGATTATCCAGCTCCTTGAAGTGTGAAGGGATTCAGAGGAAATAATTCTGGTTCGGTCTGCCTATAATTTGAGCTTCAGTTTTGTTTTGTTCATAATATGTAAGAATAAGTTTTTGAACAGGCAAATAAAGGTTTTTCCTATGCTGTCCCTATCCTCTCTACCCTTTCTTAAGCAAAGAAATAGCCTGCTATCACTAATCTCCTTGTATTTTAAATTAGAGTTATAGATTATAGTATATAATACTACTTTTTACCTCTTTGATATTGCAATTCCTTCAACCTTTTCAGTAACCACAGAGCTGATCAAATCAGACAGCGAATATCATCGCAATCACTCAAATGTGTTACTGCTTGTCTGGAGAAATAGTTATCATAAGCACCTTTCAAAGGATAACACTTCATTGATCTTCTTTATCACATTATACACACACTTATATAAACATGCATCTATAGTAGGGGACTTGTGAATACTCAAAGAAAATGTACACATGCCTAAAGAGACAACCAAAAATGTCTTCTGCTTGCAACAAAGTTGTGTCTGAAACTGGCAGCAATACGTCAGTCAAAATCACCTGCTCCACAGGGAAGTGCATGAGGTCTATATTACTCAAAACACCATGGGATAAAATGCAGTTTGCTTGCCTATCCTATGCTTTGCTAAATGTCTTTCTGTCACCCTCCAGGGTGGAACAACAGACTTTGCCAGTTGTCCTATCAGTCAGAATTTTATGAGAGCATCGTGCTCATGCCTTAGCTTTCAGCAACACAAGCTCAGAATGAATCTGCTGACTGTACATCTTTACCCGAGGTAAAGGCAGACAGACTTCATATTCACAAAGCTGCTGTACAAAGGCTTTCCAATGTTCTTAATTTCCTGCTGAAGAAAAGCAGTCATTTCACTGAAGGCTAAGGTGTATTTTACCTCAGATATTGGTCAGATAAATATGATAAAGTTAATTACTTGGCCATCTGAATTCAATACATAAATCATAAGATAACTTGGTTGACTTTTGACTGGTAATCTATTATAAATGTGTTTATTTATTCATATCCGTGTCACTAAAATGTGCATGTCTTTGGCAGGAAAAAATCATACTAGGGTCTCGTTACTCTTATTTATACTAATATATGCAGATTTGAGCAGTTTATGTAAAATTTAGAGATAAATTGAATCAGGTTCTCCAGATGTCGGAAATAAAAACTTACTTTGCCCGTCCTGTAGCAATACTGTTTGTTTATCATCTCAAAGTTCACAAGGTAATTGCATCATTATCTGTTCATCTAATTTTACAGAGAAATGACAATCCCTAGCTGCTGAGGTCATGGCCCATCAAAAATTATACTGTCTCTAATTTTATATCTGATCTCTGGTAGATCTTAATTTGCTTATCTCAGTTCTCATATATCGACTAAATTGCTGAATTCTATTAAAATCTCCACCAGCTGCCCGAGATTTAAGACTGAACTACTGAATTGAGACTTATTGAATTATTAAGACATTATTGCCAGTGTGATACAGTAAAACAATAATTAAAATGTACAAGATTAATATGCTTTTTAGTTTCCTGTATACTATTCCAATTCAATCTGAATGTAGCTCTGTACACACATTCATAAAATGTCCTATCACTTCAGTAGCATGTCAAAAAATATGCCTCTCCAGGTTTTTTTTCCCTTTGTACATTTACAGTGATCTTAGCTTCAAAAGC
Organism: Colius striatus; assembly: GCF_028858725.1. Classification (NCBI taxonomy): domain Eukaryota; kingdom Metazoa; phylum Chordata; class Aves; order Coliiformes; family Coliidae; genus Colius; species Colius striatus. The sequence goes on from NC_084762.1 coordinate 28,728,041, forward strand.
TTTGAGAAATAAAGGCACTATTAAAATTATTGAGTAAATATTCTTGGGTGCATAGTTTAATATTTTTCAAGTTGTATTTTCCTATATCGTGCTTGAAATGAAGCTCTCTAAAATGTTATTCTGTACATACTGAAGATTACTTTCTCCGAAGAGTTATACTTAATACTGTCTTTAGCTTCCTACTCTAATCACCAAGTGTGTTAACTTTCTCAACACAAAGAGAATGGCTGATTCTCTGTTGATGGCCACTCTTTGATGCAGGTCTTCCATTTTTGGCACTGTTGCCATATTTCTGTCACTGGAGGAGTGAGGGAATTTGCACAAATGGACAAAACCAATTTTTAAGAAATCCATGCTGACCAACCATTGCTTTGTCTGACAGATCATTGGGAAATTCAGCCTCTTCACGTCTGCCTTCATCCTGCTGTATCCTTGCTGAGTGACATCATAGACCCTGAGGAGATCCTGCTTCAATAGATAGCTCCCTAAAAGTGTCCTCTTACTCAGTTGCAGTATCACAGTGCTAGCTGCTATACTTCACTTTTCTTTTCATAGACCTCTTGCTTCCGACCACAGTTGCATCTCCACCACCATTTGAATCCCAGCAGTTAAAAAGGACTATCAACATAAGTGAGAGGCAGCGGCAGTTGCTGCATCTTCTTCAGTACTCACAAATCTTAAAATTTGGAGACAAATTTGTTGCAAATAGATTTGTGGTCTCGGTGCCTTATTATTTCTTACTAGAGCACAAGCTGGTCTCTAAATTAAAGATGTAATAGAGGAAACTGTCATGGGTTTCTGTGAAGATTTTTTTTGCTTGGTACCATGGGGAGGGGGCTACAGCGTTGGTCCCAGTAAGCAGTTCTCAAAACATCCCCCATCTTTGAAGTGGACCCACCTCCAGCCTGGCCGGGTCAATCTGGCCCCTCTGCCATCACTATTTAAGAAAGGAAATCTGCAATGGAAGAGGAGATGGAGGAACGGTACAAGATGGAGGTTACCATGTGGACCCCAGAGAGAGGAAGGAAGGAAGGAGGAGCTCTAGATCAAAGACCCCTCTGCAATCCATGGTGAGAATGCAGGCTGTGCCCCTGCAACCCATGGAGGGCAATGGCAGGACTGAGAGACACCAGCAGCTCCCGGTGAGCGCGCCTGGACGGGCAGGAGACTGTGTGAAGAGGTGGCCATGGCACAGGCTGTGCTGGAGAGCCTGCGGGCCTCAGAGTCACACACAGGAGGCCCTGTGCAGGGCTGCCCAGCCTGTGAGGGACCCCATGGTGCAGCAGGAAGAAGGACCAGCAAGGAGCCCACCTGCCCTGAGGAGAGACAAACTGCAGAAGCCATGAGAAAAGAACTGACAGAAATCCCTATTCCCTGCCCCCTGAGTCATTCAAAAAGACATTGGCAATCAGGGATCTGAGGCAGGGAAAGGGAGAGGGTTAGGGGAAAGACGGTCTTAAAGGGTTGTTTGTGCTTTTCATTATTGTACTACTCTGTATTGTTTTCTGTTTGTTATGTCTCTGGGGTCTATGTTTTTGGTTGGTGGTGGATTAAATTAATTTCTGTTTTATTCCCTAAGTTGAGTAGTCTTGTCTGTTTTGCCTGAGACCATAAGTAGCCACTGAGCCCTCCCTGCCCTTAGGGCATTCTAAAGGCCCTTAGTGTTTACGGCTGATTGTGATCCTTTGTTCCCTAATGAGCCTAAACCAAGACAAAACCAGAACTTCTAATTACACCCAGAAAGACTGATTCTTCAATGGTGGAAAGATTTTAATTTTCGTTATCATTTTTCTTATATGGGAGAAATACACCTAAAGTCAAATAATTTTGTAGCAATCATCACCAATGGGGAGGGAAGAGACAAAAGATGCTTCCCAGCACCTCTCAGTGCTGGTAACTGAGTGTACATAGAAGTCAAGAGATGATTAATCACAGGGCTGAAAAATCAGGTTTTCATAAGCTGTTTTAGGTATCCTTGGTTCTCTGTCATCGCTTTGGTGCTGTGTGGCCAACAGGAAAGTCAGGCATCAGAATCAGTACTCACTGAGGTCACTTGCCTCTCATGCCTTGCTGAAGGTAGAACTTTGTTTTTATTCTTGTAAGTCATTCGGCAGTTCGTTCAAAATCTAGCACTGCATCACTCCCTGTCTGTGACCTCATCTCTAGTGATAGCCTCAGAAGTGCTCTGTTCTGATGTTTCACATATGGGACTTCCTGAAGCTTGATCTGTTTCAGGAAAATGAAATCTTGCTACATGCTGATTTGGGTGGCCAAGAGGAAAGGGAAATATATTCCTGTGGCGAAGTGTTATTTATGTCACATTTTAGTGCTCTGGTTAAGGAACCTGTGACTGCAGAGTAGGATGGAACACAAAAGGAAGCAACAAATCATCTGCAAAAGGTAGAAACTAATGTAGAAAGGCACATGGAAGCTTGCTGAAATAGCACATGATATGACCTAATCAAGGAGGCACTGAAACTGTCTCATGAACTTGCTGGGGTTTTAGATAGGATATGCCTATGCCAGCTTCTGTAGTGTTCTAAAATCCTTAAGCATGACCCTAATAAACTTTGCACAAAACGTAACAACTATATTCCCCCCTTTGTCTTTCTCCCACAGTTTGCACCAGATTTAAATGAAGATAAACCAAGCTTTGAAGGAAAGTCCCAGACTGTGTTGAGTTCTGGGCTCCCCAGCTCAAGAGGGACAGAGAACTTCTGGAGAGAGTCCAGCACAGGGCCACCAAGATGATCAGGAAACTAGAGTATCTTCCTTATGAGGAAAGGCTGCGGGAACTGGGGCTGTTTAGTCTAGAGAAGAGAAGACTGAGGAGAGATCTCATTAATATTTATAAATATCTAAATGGTGGGTGTCAGGAGGTTGAGGCATCCCTTTTTTCTGTTGTATCCAGCAACAGGACAAGGGGTAATGGAAAAAAGATGGAACACAAAGAGTTCCATTTAAACATAGATGAAACTATTTCACTGTGAGGGTAAGGGAGCCCTGTCACAGGCTGCCCAAGGGGATGGTGGAGTCTCCTTCTCTGAAGGTTTTCAAAACCCCATGGACTTCTTCCCATGTGATCTGATCTAGGTGGTCCTGCTTCTGCAGGGGAGTTGGACTAGAAGTTTAAAAATAAAGCAAAGCAAAACAAAATTCCACCTAGCATTTGTTCTTCACCCTTATAACAAGAAAAAGAGATTCTTGCCCTCATGGAACTCTTGTTCATTCACACTTGAAGCTACACCATGCAGGGCAATGAATTTATATTCAAATATAAAACTGCTTTTGTTTTACTTGTTTTTTTATGAACGCCATCTTTTAGGGTATCTAATAAGAGACTCATTCCATAAGACTATTTAATTAAAAGTAGGTGAATGTATATTGTCTGGGCATATATTTCTTTTTTGCTTCAAACTCTTTATGAGCAAGTACTCAATTCTATTAAAATATGCCTTAATGAATGTTATTTTGCAACTAGTTTGGACATGCTATTTATGTCAGCAAACTGTTCAATTTTGTCTTCTTGCTTTTCGTGGTTCATAACTAGTCCTATTTTACCAGGCAATATTTGTGCTTCCTGATTAAATGTATGAAACTTTTCAAATAAAAGGCAAAAGAAAACCCCAATAAAACCTGAATTAATGAACAACAAACATCAAACTTCTGCTTGATGAAAAATCATCTTCACCAGGGAATCATGAATCATCGAGAATTCATGAGCATTTTCAAGAGTATATGGTAGTTTTTAAAAACAACAAATACAGCTAAAGAACAGCTGCAGAATGAAGTGAGACTCTTTATTCAGAATTGTATGGCTGAACTTACATTGCATTCATCCAGAACTTATTGTCCTATAAGGATTTTCCTCTCCACTGCTGCAAAAACTTTTGGAATATTTTTTCTCTCACTCTGGCCTCAATCACAAACAAATATTGGGTCAAGGCTAGCACAATGTGATTATTCAGAATTTGCTTTTATATTACATGAATAATGTGATACAAGTCTTCCCAGCAACTCATGATAAGTGTCTTACACTCAGCAGCTTGCTAGTTACAATTTAAGTAGTCTGCTCTTTACACCAAGAGACCTAGCTAGCAGGCTGATGAAAATGCTTCTTCTTGTACTGGGAACTTGAAGAAGCAGGCATGCAATGCCAGCGCTTGTTGTCTCCTCTTTGCCTCACCTTTACCTTTTGTTTCACAACATCTGGTTATCCTTCCACTCTCACAGTTTAATGGATTGTGAAAAGAGACGGAGCCTGCATGTTTTTACAGGGATTTATTTTGCCCTTCAGATTTTTCCTTCATTTTCCAGTATTTCTTCCCTGAATTTTTTTTGGAAATCTGTCATTGTAAGTAAAACGTTAAAAACCCCCGTATTGATTTAGATAAAAGATCTGTGTAGCCTAGCTTCTGCCTCCAGTCATATGCTAATAGCTCATATCTAAGGAAGGATTAACCTTGGGTGCTACCTGCTTTAAGGGCTTCCTGAAGTAGAGATGGTGCCTTTAATGTTTAATAATCTTGATCACTGTGTCTTCTAGCAATGCGCCCAATTCCTTACAAACTTTGAGTACTTTAAGGTTGATTTCACCCTATGGCCAGGCATTCCACAGATCAACAAGAGATTGTGCCACGGGACAAATCTCTGTGTGGTCTGAACCTGGTCTGTGCTAGTTTTATATGATGCCCTGGTAGCTCTTGTATACACAAACCTATTATTCCACTAAAAGTAAATATTAGCTGACTTTCATATATCGATATCAGAATACAATACATGTTGTCAATGAGATCGTTGTCATCCTTGTATTATTAAAGGCAAATGAACAATACAAGAACAGGCTGGGTGGAGTGATAGCAGGGCTACAACAGAGATCCAGTCTGGTGCTCTAACATGAGGACTGTAACCATTACTCTCTAGCATTAGCCGTGCTTACAGCCAAAGACAGTCTCCCTAACATTGCCTTCCCCCTCAAAGCACACAATTTCCAAACCTCTTTAGAATAGCAAGATTCATTTATCTTCCCAGGATGAGGCCAGGCTGTCACAGATCCTCTCAGGATGACTCTGGAAGCCTTGCAGACTGAGAAGCACTGCAGAGGCAGAAGGAGGAGACAGACTAGAGACACTCAAGCCCATTTACATGCAGGCATAGATCCAAATGTCAAGCCCTCTGGGCAGCGAAGCTGATGAAGACCAGATCCTGCACTGCCGTTATGGGTTAAAGCACCAGCTATGAAGAAGTCCAGATCCTAAAAAGACCTCCCTAGGACTCTTCAGCTGAGTAAAAGTAGCCTGTGCACAGGGCTCTCATCTATCAGACCCTGAAGATGTGCGAAATCTTCAGGCCTGTGTAGACGTACCTCCCACTGTGTTCAGAGACTGCCAGATGTATCCTCTGACAATAGAGTAACAACTAAGGTTATTCAGTCACAGATCTGAATGGAAAATTTTCAAGGGTAAGTTTTTAAAAATCTGCAAAGTGCCATTGTTTGAAATTAAACATCTCACAAAAACAGCTGCAGCATATTCAAGATGATGGCAATGGCCAGAGGAAAAGAGGTTAAGTGCCCACCACAGAAGAGCCAATAACTTTCTGACTAGTCCATCTAATCATCTTCTGGTTACCTAGGAAAGACTCAGCTATTTGCCTCAGTTCTGAGTTGAAGAGGAGATTTTAACCAGCATTTGCTTTGTAGCCAGCATATTGCCTGCTCTGGGAACAGAGAGCAATTGATTTTCATGAGTTGCTGAGAAGATTTGGCTCAAAGGACAGCAAGTGGGCTAAGACTGAATAAGAAAATCAGGTAATAGCTGGCACATGCATAAAGGCATTCAGGCTTAAATACTTCCTTTATTCTTAAAAAAATCCCATCACTTCTGTGTAGGTTTTAACCATTTAATTGTAAGCCATCAAAAGAAGATATTTCTAAATAAACATGAGTCGTCCCAGTCTTAGTCTTGTATATTAACAAAACAGTTCTCACCAATACACATGGTGTAACATTGCTGAAACAGTGTCAAGTGATGGAGATCTTATCAAACATTATTATATCCCCTTGATGGGGTGTCTTCTATTTGACTTCTCTAAGATCCTGCTGCTGGAAACGTTATTGCTCTGATTAGGCCTGTTTACATGTTAGCCATTTTCTGCAGATCAAGAGATAAACATGTTTTGAAAATCTATGATTAAACCTGTTTGCTTTAACTTAGATGTTGATGCTACTTGTGATGTAGTGCCTGCCATAATTCTAAGGTATTCCCTGCAGAGATAAATCTAGAGGAAATGAGCATTTTATCCAGAGCTTGCCATGGAAAATTACAAATGCATGAAACCCCATCTTTGTAGCTTCTTTTTTGTGTGGCATCCTAATTCTAGAGAGATATGTGGAATTTGTTTTTATGTGGATTACACTTCATCTCGTTAACTACCATCACATAAACAACATCATTAGTATTCTGAAAGATTGTCTTAATAAAACAAGCATGTGATATTGTGTTGCTTTATCTGTGCTCAGAAATCACTATAATTTTAATTTTATATGGAAGTGCAACTATTGCTGCCATATTACTATAGTTGGACCAGATTCTGCTGCTGCCTTGCCCTTGAAAACAGTCCCACTAGCCTGGCTGCAAATTGCAAAGAAAGGATTTTGGACTTGTATAAATATCACTTTGATCACAAGGAAAGAACAACTAAATTTTTTTTTACTACTGTCTCCGAAGCCAAAATACACTTTAGTGCCCAGGCAAGTGCTTCTGCTCTTTGGGGCAAGTGAAACCAGAAAATTCTATTGCATAAACTCTGCAGCTCTTTGCCAATTCACATGAACAAACTCCATCCCACTAACTGCCAGACGGAAAGTAGTGCTCTATGTCTTCACATGACTAATTGGTTTGCAGCAAGTATCATGCATTTTTCATTTTAAACAAACCTCTGAAGTCTCATAAATCTAGGTTTACCATGTTTATAAAGCTACAGACCTCTCAATTTGTACTCTAATTATGTTCAGTTATTGTTGTTATCAGCTTAGTCTTGCTATGAATGTTTTTGTATCACTTGAAATTGATGCTAATACTACCTGACATACAGCCTGACATATATTAAGAATGCAGAAAATGAAATGACAGAACTAATTAAAAATCCATCTGTTCAGTTAATTTAGAGGTGTGCCAAACGGTTCAAACAAGACTTGGTCAGTAACAAATCACATCCACCTGTACCATTTACTTAGCAGTTACTGTCCTGAGTAATGTTATTTCCTTAGAAACACTCCTACTATTCAGCTCAGAAACTGCACGCTGAGTGGTGAGAGGATGAAAAACACAGCTATTACTCTTGAACAGAAATAGTGCATGTAAAAATGTAGTATGAGCCTACTAAATGGAAAAAAGACATATGACAAAATGCTGTATATCATGTTGACTCACTCCATTAATTGTAATGGTTGTGCTTCCAAGACATGGAACAATCACATCAGTATTACCTATAGAGATATTGCAGCTCTCTATCCAGGAAAACCTTCCTCCTTAATGTTACTGGTCTGTGCTTTTCTCTCCTGTAAGCCCATCAAAGTTAATAGAGTTGTACCAAGAATACATTTGGTCCCATCTGATTACGGCACACTGAACATGTTATCTTACAGCCTGGCTGTTGTGTTATTGCTTTACATGCAAAAAATATAATAATTCAAAAAGCATTCAACTGGCAAGCTAGGTCTTTTCTCTTTTAAAAAGAAGGGAAAATAAACATGTCTCAGTCTGGTGGAGCAGCGGTCTGCCATGTGGCAGAACTATATTATCACAGATTAGGTGTATTTCCTCTTTACCAGAGACATTTCGCTAGAATAAAAAAAAAAAGTAAAACTGCTCAGCATTTTCTTTCTGCTCCTTCTGCATTCAGCTTCCCATCAATGTGTATTACTTGGATTTGTATTCCAGACTCCAGAAAAGTGAGTATGCGCACACTCTCATGCGCAGAGAGACACCCTTAGCTGGTCACTTGGTCTTGTGAAAGCTGCAACTCATAAGGAATATACAGTGGACAGGAGTATACAGGAGTATACAATGGACAGCTTTAAGGAACATAAAGCAAACAACTTCAATAGGAGGCAAAGCAGACAGCAACCACCTGCTTTTAACCTGAATAAATCCAGTCATTAGGAACAATGAAACAGCAATTTCAATGACATGAACCAAGTATTTCTCACCAGCAAAAATGTTTGCCATTTCCTGAGCTCAGCATGGTTTCAAGTCGGTATTTTTATTACTGTTTCTCAATGACTAATATTTGTTTACACAAAGTATTCTTCTTGGGAATCTAACAAGCAAAAAGCAAATGCAAAGACACTACAAGCCACAGTAGAGCCAGGAAGGGGAAGCCAACCAGAACCGAGACTTCAGGGTACCAGCTTCCATGGACAGACATGCAGTCATCCATGGGGCAACTTGTATATTACCTGTCTAAAGACAGACATTAAGAAAGATCTTAATGGATGCACGCTCTTTGAAATGCTTTTCTACATTGCCACAGTCAAGGGAATAAGCACTAGATCAGAGAAGCAATGGGGAGGGAGGAGAAAGAGCAAAGCTGGCTGAAGACCACAGTGTCAGTGAGGACAAACACAATCCAAAAGACTCAGGGAAATTTATGGAAGAACCTTTTTTACTGTCAGGGAGATTTGGGGACTCGTGAATAACAATGGCACGGAAAGCATTAAGAGAAAAATGAGAAAGAGATATGAACAAAAAAGGTTGGACAAGATAAAGTAGACAGGGATGTGAAGCAGGACCCTAACAAGGTCCCTAAGTCATGGCGAACACATCTGCTGGCAATACTTCATCTACAGTTAGAGTACTTCTTTCCTGTTTATTCCAAAATCAGGGCAGCTCAGTCAAGATTTGGATGATAGTCACTGAGCTTTATTAAGAAGCATTCAGCTACATTTTTGTGGTACTGCCCCTACCTCCCCCCACAAAATAATACCATTAGTAAGCAATATATGTGATGCTTTCTCACAATAGCACTTTTGTAATTTCTCATCAACTCTGTGAAAAGACTTGCATGATGACAAATGTCTATTAACATGCCATTGTGGTTTGTGTTAATAATTGGTTTATTTCCCGGTCAAACATTTGCTGAGGACTTTTTTTTTTAATGTGGTATAAATTTAACAAAATCCTTAACATGAGTGTTGATTGTTTGTCTCAGATAACTTCCTCGATAGCTTTTGTAATCTAGAAATATTGGGTCTGAAAGGCCTGTTACAAAGTTGTGAAGCTGGAGGGATGAATCTTAACAGCTCTAGTTTCTAGACTCCCTGAGCTCAGTATCATGCAGTTTTCTGATGGAACTTGAATATTTCCTTCACACCAAAGCAACATCCATATTCACTGTGAGGAAGTGACTCCATTTGTGGAATCATAGAATGGTAGGGGTTGGAAGGGATCACCTAGATCAAGTCACATAGGAATATGTCCAGGTGGGTCTTGAAGACCCCCAAGGAAGGAGACTCCACATCTTCCCTGGGCTCCCTCACCTGAACAGTGAAATATTTTCTCCTTATATTTAAATGGAAATTTTTGTGTTCCAGCTTCATCTCATTACCCTTTATCCTGTTGCTAGATAGCATAGAAAAAAGGAATGCCCCAACCTCCTGACACCCACCATTTAGATATTTGTAAATATTGGGACCCCAGGCAAAACCACTACAACCACACAGTGTTTTGCTCAATGTATAGCAAAGCTGCAAAATACCAACACACAGTATGGTTTTGTTTCCTGTATTAATGCAACTCTCCAATACTAACACCTTTTGGAGCAGCAAGTCAAGCAGCAAATGTCTTCTACCCAAAGCAAGACAGTGCTCCAGTAAAAAAAGTTATCAAAGATTTAGATCTGTCTTAGAACATTGTGAGACCATTTACAGCAGTCACAGTTAGGTCAAGGCACATTCATTGCCTTGTCTGATCTCAAATGTCATTTGCAAGGGTTTCCAGGTCTGCATGCCAAGACTATTGAATTCTGACATCATCTCAAACCCACTTGGAGAAGTCTCAAGACTAAGGAAGCTACAACCATCACTATTTTAGCCCAGACCATATTGTTAAATTGGTAGAATGGTTGTAAAAGCAAAAAAAATCCTGAAAAGACAGATTGATGTCAATTGAGTGAAGAATTGAACTTAGGGTTCCTTTAGCATATTATTCCTTGCAAATGGTTTCAACACTTTTTAATATCCAGAAACAGTGATTCCCCTAAATTGCTGGGAAGCACCTGGTGGTTTTGAAGCATGGATATACAGTATGTATATCTTTATCCTTTGTACGTTGTTGACAATGTTTCACATTTCTACACCCCAGAATAAACTGAAATCCAAGTTCCTCATTTCATCTCTCAATATGTTTATACTATGCAGCCTGAAAGTCTTGATGTTACTGTTATTAAATGTTAGATCCAATTTAACATTTACTCTCTGAAACATATCTATAGCAGCAAATAGGTTTCTCCTCATTTATGCAACATTTTGCCTAATGAGCTAAAACTTAATGATTCATTTTATTTTACTGAATGAAGATATTCATATGCAACAGAAGTCATGTTGTTAAAAGGGTAAGCCTGGTAACCAAGATTCACTGAGCAGAGAACTAAAGGCTATGTGCATAGCAATGTAATTTAGCATAAACTGAACAAGTTAACTATCACAAAGACAGCAAAGAATGGTGAGGCAGAAAAAACAAGGTGCTGCCTATTTTAATTTATACCTTCTTACATTTCTTTCCTCATACCTATATTCCTGACCATAGTACATGGTATATATTGAATTATAACCCCAAAGTTATAATTTCTTTTTCAAAAATTTAATCTCCAATTGTAGTATGCACTTGCTAAAAAACACAATGAAAAAATTAGGACAGAGAAACACAAAAAATACTGAAGGACCAGAGAAAATGCCCTTCAATGAAAGAACTCCACTAGTTCATACTATCAGAAAGAAACACAAGACATAGCTTCACAATACAATCTTACCTCCTTTGCAGGGAAAGAAATGAGTTAAAGTGGTGGTTCTTAGTCAGATAAGAAAGGGTCAATATCTGGAAGATGATACATTTGAACTAAGATGTTCCTTGAAAATTGATCATCTATTGGAACAAATAGTTATTTTAGCCTCACTTCTTGTCTCTGTCAAGCAAAACATCATTGCTCAGAGGGATACCTGGGGCTGTAGAAGCAGCACACCTCAACACCCTGCTGCTGCAGGGCAGACTCACCTACAACAGTATAAAAACACAGGTAAAGCACACTCCAGCCTGTCTCTCAACAAAGCAAAATATCTTTCAAACACAAGTTATTCAGCTCAATACAGCAAAAGGATACTAGACAAAATATAATACTCTGATATTTAGAGATCAGGAAGCTGAGTTTCCCATCAACTAATACCTACCATAGGCTAGCTCTTTCATAGAAGTGTGCCACAGCAAAATATTTATATCACCCACCACTGGAGTATTGTCCAAGAATTTCTGACATTTTGTAAATGATAGCTAAGCAGCAGAAGGTTTATACATATTTTACAGGCTACAGAATAGTTGAGAAACTTGATCAAAGTCATCAACATCTAAAAAAAGAATTAAGAATAAGGCATTCTAATTCCCATGCGGAGAAGTCAACACTAAAACTTCAATATCCTTATTACAATTTAGAAACTCTAAACATCTATAGTGAGTGAGTAAGAAAATTCCTTGGGACTCATCTGCTGAGGCTTTCCCTCTGAGTGATTTTCTGCCCAATTCCCTCTTTTCCATAGACTATTTTAAGTGGAAGCTGGTGTATTTCCAGGAAGAATCTGAATGTAAAAGTAGATTTGGATTGTTTCTTAAAGATTATGGAACAGGCTGCCCAGAGGGGTTGTGCAGTCTCCTTCCTTGGAGGTCTTCAAGACCCGCCTGGACATGTTCCTATGCGACCTGATCTAGGTGACCCTGCTTCTGCAGGGGCGTTGGACTAGATTATCTCTAAAGGTCCCTTCCAACACCTACCATTCTATGATTCTGTGATTAAGAGCTTGAGAACACTGGGACAGATCCATAAGGCATGGAAGTTTTACATGACTGCAGACTTGAAGAGCTAAAATGTAGACAAAACCCATAACATTTGGATTCCATGATTTGACGTGATGGAAGGGGAAAACTAACAAAATTTAATTTTATGTTCAAGTTTGGGCAAGACACTTGAAACAATAATGTTGGTTCTTGGTAACTAAGCTAGGCTCCTAGACAACTTCCTATGCTTTCAAGTTTGGACCTAAATCCAAACTAATACTGGTGGGGGTTTTTTTATAGGTAACACATTATAAAGCTTAAAAGGATTGTGGGTTGGAGCCTCAGATGGTGTTTCCTCAAAGTATTTTGGAATTGTTAGTAAACTGACAACGGGGAAGCATACCATACCACTCTTTACTCCCATTTTGGTAATATTTCAGCTTACATTTGTAGTTTTACACTATTTAAAAATAAAAATTCCCTTATGCTCTTATATATAAATATTCAGTCCATTTGAATATTCCTTAGACAGATAATTCATCACTTCACAGTATTGTGCTTAGATTGGAGAAATTAACAACATCAAATTGCAGTCCAAAGTGGTTTATACATTTGAATTCCTGACTAAATTCAAGTCTATTACAGGACCAGATGTCATCATTCTCCTGTTTCATTGCTGTAGCACTATACATTTCATTTTTATCTTACTGGAAGTTTTCACCAAGAAGCAACTCTTCAACCATTGATTCCCAAATGTTAAAGCAATGGGCTTTTGCTTATCCTCAGAATGTTCCATGACCACAATGCAGTTCCATAAGCCATGTTACCACAACCTGCTGCCTCTGTTAAAGAGACAGTGCTATGGGTAAGATCTATTGCATTAGTATTCATGACAGCCTCCAGGTTTTTGTCTGTAAAATAAGGGGAAGACAGGTGAGCTGTGTTCAGGGTGGTTTTCCCTGTTTTGATGCTCCATCCTCACTGTAGTCATTTTGGTCCTTTCCTTGTCCCTCTCCCTTTTTTTTTCTCCAATATAAAACAGAGCAAAGGGCTACATAGCAATGATTTGTTATCAAAAAGATTACCCATGTAAAATTTTTGAGGTACACTTCAGATACTTCCCCCATCCTTTTTTTCCTCTTGCCAATTATGATGTACTTAAGATTAAAGTGCGATTTTTTTTTTTGCTTTGAAGAAGAGATGAACGTGTTTTCCTACCTTACTAATTACAACATGATATATGAGGCAGAAAGGCTTGCAAGAGGTAGCACAGCATGCCAGAGCAGACGAATAATAATTAAGCTCACACATTTTAGAAATTAAGATTTTTATTAGAAGGCTGTTATTTGAAAGTTTTAGTGTTGTGTGTAAGTGCAGTTAATATAAATAGGCTCTGGTTTTGGTTGGTTTTTTTTGTTTCAAATCCAATCAACCAAGTCCTGCTTCTAGTATGGGGCCTCAACTAACTCAGTAAATTCAGAGACTTCCACTGACTTCAAAGGGACTGGAGTCAAGCCCTAGAAAAAGGATTTGTAAAAGTGATTAGTGTCAGGGCTTTGTTTTAGAGCTAAATTGTCACTAACCACAAAAAATAGTTTTATTATAATAATTTAATATGTAACTGAGAATAAGAATTTCTCTTCCAGTTATTGTAAGACACCTAACACTGAGAGAGAAAGCAGAGTCCTATCGCTTTGTTATAATCCAGCCTTTTCTTCACTGTTGGTAACTTTGTGCTGTCTTTCAGTGATACAACAAAACGGAACATCATTTGTGTTACCAAAGTGTACATCTCCAGTGATATACTGGCAGTGAAGCCCTATACCAATCAGAATATGCAAATTCATCTTTTCCTGCAGTGCATAGGACATGTATCTTTAGTTTCACTTCTCTAACCTTAAAAAAACCACAAAACATTACCATTCCCAGGTGATGTCCCTATAATGACTCCTCTCAATCCCTACAGTCCAGTATTTCCATGAGGCTATTCAGGATCACAGAAGGTTGATTACTCTAACCAGGAACAATGGAGATTCTTAGTTTGGCAGTGCCAATAGTTAGATATTCCTGTTACTTCCCCATTCTCCTTCAGCCTTGTATAATCCAGCTCACGCCTCACTATTAGTGTAATCCCCTTACACTGCACTCAGATCTGTACCCCTAGGGAAACATACAGGTCTCCAAAAATGTTTGCAAGGTCCACTAACGCTAAGTAGATTTTAGGACTAAGGACTCCATTATTCATTGTTTTAAGCCAAGTCTACCTTTTAGCTTTAAAGAAACGGTTGCCCGGTAGTTTCTTACTTACCCTTATCTGTAGGCACAAATATTGCTTGGACCAGCCAGCTTGAATAAAGATGATAGGGACAAGTTAATGCAGGTGGCAAGCTACTTCAGAAACAGGTGCTGCAAGTTAATCAATTGGGCCCTGGGTGATCTCACGGGCAGAAGCAGCATATAAGGAGGTAGCTAGCAAAGGAAGGGTGGCTTTGAGTCAACTCTGGTGGTTGTACTATGTTGCCTGTCTATGTCTCTGCATGTGCATTACCTAGATTCTCTACATCTTCGAGTGAATATTCCTTGCACCACTACAACATTTGGTGACCCCGATGTGATTTGTCAAATTGGTTGGATTAAGAACCCTTGGCAGAAAAGCACTTGGATTCCTGCTTGAAAAGGCAAGTGATCTGAGTAAACTGATATAATGGGAACAATGATAAGCAAAGAGGACAATCCTATTGACACCCTCCAGCATATCCTTGCTGAGAAAGGATTCAATTATAAAAGAGAGGATTTGCTAAGACTTGTAAGATGGGGAAAGGAAGTAGGTCTCTTTGTCTCCCCCCAAGAAGTATATGAAAAGGGAAAATCTAGGAGACATGTTGAATAATGCTATTGGTTTGTGTAAATTGGTATCATCCATTATACAACAGCTAGAAGCTGAGTGTGCTACAGCTGCTGCCATGAAAGCAGAAAATGCTGTACCATCTGCGTTTCCAGTAGATGCTAAAAGGTTCCTTGGAGGTGGTGACTTTATAGTGCCATCGGCTCCACCTCTAGAAGAGAATACTAAGAGACTCTTTGGAGGGGATAATGTCGTAATAACCTCAGCTGCACCTTTAGAAGAGGAGAGCATGGATGTGAGCCCATCTCCCCCAGAACTCCCTAGAGCACCATTCCAGGAGCCGAATGCATGCATTGCTTCTCCTCCCCTCCAACCCACCCTTCACCATCCTGCCCCATCCCATCCTTCTGCTATGCCTGAAGGAGTACCTGGCAGAGAACGAAAGGTACACTTTGCAAATGACACTATGGATCTGCCATTGCCCCTGAGCTCATCAACCCCTGAGTGTATTCCTCTTCCATCATCACCCCCAACATCTAGTGAAGGGGAAGATCAACAAAGACAATTGTTAAAGGAAGAATTAATATGACACGGAGAAGATATGAAACAGACTTTGGCCCATTTGGAGGAACTGATGGAAAAGCCAAAAGCAACAGCTAATCAACTGTTGGAACAGATTAATGAATTAACCAAAGCAGAGATTAAAGTTTCATCCCCCCAGGTGAGACCCCCGGCCCGATGGCTATGATCCGTCTAAGAAATGGAGAGGCCTCATAAGTGACACAGTAATTGAAGGAGAATTTATTCCACAAGCCTTTCCAGTAATAACAGCACATAGAAAATGACAATGGGCACCTTTGGATTGGAAGCTGATAAGGGAAGGCCAGAAAGCTGTGATGCAATATGGCTTGTCCAACCCATACATTCAAACTTTATTGAGTCATATTTTCGCCAGTGGATTAATGACTCCATTTGACTGCCGGAAGCTAGCAGAAACCTTCCTGAAGCCCACTCAGGTATTACTATGGGAGTCTGAATGGGAAAAAAGAGTTGATGTGGCAGTAGTAGAAAATATGGACTTGCAACAGGGAGATCCGCGGCGAGTTGTCCCAGCAGATGTGATGTTAGGAAAAGGATCGTTTGCTGACCCTCAGGTACAAGCCCGACTGCATGAAGCTATCTTGCAGCGAACATAGACACTGGCTCATCAAGCGTTTAAGATCGTCCCTGACATGGGGGTGCCAGTTCCCTCATATACAACTATTATACAGAAACCTAATGAGCCTTTTATGACCTTTTTAGACCGTCTAAGAGCAGCTCTGGATCGTATACCAAACATGTCAACTGAAGTAAAGGCGGAAATAGGGTTACACTTAGCAGTTGCTAATGCTAACCATGACTGCAAAAAGATCCTGCAGGCTCTCCCGTGGATGGCAACTTTGGTCGACATGTAGGATCATCAGCACATTTAGCTGAAGCTATGGCAACAGCATTGAAGCCATTAGTTCAACCTCACAAAGGAAATCGGAGGCCAAAATGCTTTAACTGTGGAAAAATAGGACATGTGAAAAATCAATGTTGGTCCAGACCATTGGTATGGACAAACAGCTCTACCAGACCATCTGGGTCCAAAGGCAGATTTAATGGCAATTGTTACAGATGTGGCAAGTTTGGACACAGGGCCACCGAGTGCTGTTCTCGAGTGGCCAGACATACAAGGCCTAAGGGAAGCGGGTTAAAGAGCGCAAAAAGGGCGAGCACGATGACACAAAAATGCCCTTCACCACCAATGGCTGCCTGGATGGCCTCAGATCAGCCACTGCAGGAAGCGCAGGAGTGGATGTGGAAACAGCAGTAGATGTAACCATCCACAACACGGAGGTAACAGTTATCTCATCTAATGCTCATGGACCCCTTGGCTATGGTTTAAGTGCTTTGCTTTAGGACAGTCATCGACCTCTCAACAGGGTATTTTCGTGCTCCCCAGTGTAATTGATGCAGATTATGAAGGAAACATTGGAATAATGGTTAAAGTTTGGCAGCCACCCGTTCGTATACCTAAAGGAACTAAAATAGCTCAATTAGTTCCTTTCAGAGCTAAAGTTCCATTTGCAGGAAGTCATAAGCATTGAGATGGTGGGTTTGGATCCGCTGGAGTATCTGAGGTAAGACTGGCAATGCCACTTTCACAGGGAAAGCCCACTCAGACGGTTGTATTCCAACATCCAAATGGTGAACACATGGTTGGGTACAACACATTACTGGATACGGGAGCAGATGTTACTATTGTTCCATTATCCTATTGGCCAAAAAGCTGGCCTTTAGAGAATTTAGACACCCCTGTTGTTGGAGTAGGAGGAACACAGATGACAAAAATTAGCAGAGACCTGATTTCGGTATGCATACAGGACGAAGAGAATAGATGTGTGCAAATTAGGCCCTGTGTAATGAATACTTCAGTTTGGCTTTTAGGCAGAGACGCCTTAAGCCAAGTGGGCTTTCATTTATCAAATGAAAATTTTTATTGGTGTCCATTGATGGGCGACCAATCCTGAAGTTAACCTGGCTCACAGATAAACCAGTTTGGATTGATCAATGGCCGCTAAGCAAAGAAAACCTTGCCCAGATTCATGAATTAGTAAATGAACAATTAGAGAAAGGTCCTATTAAGCTGTTCACTAGTCCATGGAATACACCAATTTTTACTATCTCTAAAAAATCAGGGAAGTGGAGGCTGTTACATGATCTAAGAGCTGTTAATGCAGTGATGCAGGACCTGGGCGCTTTACAGCCAGGATTACCCTCTCCTGCAATGCTTCCAAAAGAATGCCCCCTGTTGGTGATTGACCTAAAGGACTGTTTTTTCACAATTCCCCTCCATGAGGATGGCAGTGAGAAGTTTGCTTTTACAGTACCCTCTATTAACAAACAAGAGCCAGCAAAACTATATCAATGGACTGTTTTACCTCAGGGAATGAAGAACTTGCCAACTATTTGTCAAACTTATGTTGCCTGGGTGCTAGCACCTCTGAGCAAAAAATACCCTCATGTCTTATTTTACCATTATATGGGTGATATCTTGATTGCAGGAAAAGACCTGGACCAGCATCATGTTCTACAAGAAGTGAACCGACAGTTGAGCATCTCCGGGTTGGTGATCGTGCCAGAGAAGGTACAAGTGCTTGCCTCTTGGAAATATTTAGGTAATATTATCACCGATGCGTGCATTTATCCTCAGAAGGTGGCAATTAAAACAGAAATTGCTAATTTAACAGATGTTCAAAAGCTAATAGGTGACATTGAATAGGTACGACCCATATGTGGTATCACGAATGAGGATCTTGCGCTACTAATGCCTTTGTTAAAGGGCTCAGTAGAGGCTGACAGTGCACGAAAACTGTCCCGGCAGCAAATGCAAGTGATAGAAAAAATAGGAAACAAGATAGTCAATAACTACAGTCACTGATACGATCCTGACTTGTCAATTAACATTGCTGTGATAAATCAAAACCAGCATGTAATGGCAGTCTTGATGCAATGGGATTCAGTAGCGAAAGACCCATTGAGGATCCTGGAGTGGATATTTTTACCATATAATTTGCAAAAAACAATTACCACGAGACTAGAGGCAATTGCAAAAATAATAGTTAAGGCCAGGAAACATCTGCTGGAAATAGCAGGGATTGAGGCAGACGTCATTATCGTTCCTCTCACAGATGAGTTCTAGAACTGGGCACTGCAGCAATCTGATGAATTACAGTGGGCTTTATTGTCATATCCAGGGACTATAAATAATCATTATCCGGCCCATAAATTGTTTTCTGTTAAATTTCAAATGGAAGACCGGCCGTTGAGATCAGCAGTACCTGTTAAAGGCCTGACTGCTTTTACCGATGCAAACAAGATCCAAGCCAAAGCAGGAGTGGTTTGGTGGGAGAATGGAAAATGGTAAAACCTAACTGTTCACTCCCCAGGCAGTTCAGTTCAACTGCTGGAGCTGATGGCTGTAGTTAAAACTTTTGAGAAATGGCCAGACGTCCCATTAAACATCATCTCTGATTCCCTATATGTGGTCGATGCTGTCACTCGATTAGAGAGAGCATTGTTGAAAGAAATCTCTAATCAGGATCTGTATAACTTATTTCTGTGGCTCTGGCATCAAATAAATGAATGTCAAACTGCTTATTATATTGGACATATTCGAAGCCATTTGGGCTTAAAAGATGGCCTATCAGTTGGCAATGAAATTGTTGACAAGATAGTGGCAGCTCCTTTATTGATATCTATGGGGCCAATAATTGACAAATTTTCTCAAGCCCGAAGATCACACGATTTTTTTCACCAAAGTGTGAAAATGCTGGCAAAGCAGTTTGATCTGACCATATCAGATGCTCAGGGTATTGTTTCCACATGCCCTGCATGCCAGAATCAAATCAGCCTAGGATTAGGAGTCAATCCCAGCAGTCTGGCACCATTAGGAGTATGGCAATCGAATATCACTGTCTATGCTCCTTTTGGGCGTTTTAAATGAATACATGTCAATACTGATACTTATTCAGCCATGGTTTGGGCCACAGCCTTAACCAGTGGCAGTTCTCGAGACGTCATAAGACATTGGAGGACTTGCTTTGCAGTCCTTGGTGTTCCAAGAGAGATAAAAACTGATAATGGCTCGGGATATGTGTTTTACTGGCTATGTAAGTTTCCGAACTTATGGGGTGTTAAACATACTACTGGAATCCCAGGAAATTCCACCTGTCAAGCCAATATTGAATGTACACATCAAACCTTAAAAGGACTGCTAGAAAAACAAAAAACGGGGGAAGAGGGGGTGAGCCCTCAAGATAGACTAATGAAAGCCCTTTATACAATGAATCATCTCAGAATTGTGGCAAACCGGAATGAACCACCGGCATTAACACACTTTGTCCAAGTGAGTCGGGATTTGGATTTTACTGACAAACCTAAAGTTTGGTATAAGAATCCCACTACTGGAGAGTAGCAAGGACCTGCAGATCTGTTAACGTGGGGGAGAGGCTATGCTTGTATCATTACAGATCAAGGTCCCCGGTGGATTCCGGCAAAATGGATCAAGCCACATCAACAGAAAGGACTTAATGACTGTAAGACCAATGGAAAACACAATCTTGAGGAAAGAACCAAGTGATCCACCCTCAATCCATCACCCTATTAAAATGTAAACCCTCACAACTGTGGCACCACGTATGCTGCTGTAAATTCCTCCAGCTATCTGTATTGCATTAAAAGAATTTAAGAACTTAACAAGGCGACCAATGGGAACTTGAAAGCAAAAATGGTGTATTTTCTACAGATGAAGAGATACTTCCATCTTACAGATAATGCTCACAGATCATCATGCTAAAGGATCTGAAGAAAAGTCCAGAACTACGTCAGGAAACAAATATCAGTGGAATTACCAAGAACTCATCCCTTCCTGCCAGTGTGCGTCCCTCCTAGCAACACATATCAGATTATGTTTATTTTGAGTTTATGGATTTCTATATTGTATTGTTCAGCGATGTAGCTGTTATTGACCTTTTGTTGTAAACTCATGGCCATGGGTAAAAATATTTTTCTTCATGTACCTTTAATTTTGAAATGTGTTGCTAAAGGCTGGCTGGTCCAAAAAACAAAAAGGGGGGAATTGTAGGCACAAATATTGCTTGGACCAGACAGCTTGAATAAAGATGGTAGGGACAAGTTATTGCAGCTGGCAAGCTACTTCAGGAACAGGTGCTGCAAGTTAATCAATTGGGCCCTGGGTGATCTCACGGGCAGAAGCAGCATATAAGGAAGTAGCTAGCAAAGGAAGGTTGGCTTTGAGTCAACTCTGGTGGTTGTACTATGTTGCCTGTGTATGTCTCTGCATGTACATTACCTAGATTCTCTACGTCTTCAAGTGAATATTCCTTGCACCACTACAACACTTATCTGAGCAACTAAAACATTTGCAAGTATGAGAAATATGGAAAGTTCACAAGTTATGATTTATGTGTATAATCATTGAAAACTTAAGTTATCAATATGGACACAGTTGGTCTGCAAACCATGGAGGGAACTCCTTGAAGCCTTATATCAACCCAAACAAACTTTAAACTAAGGAGGCCAGGCACAAGTACTGGCATAATAGTGGCAGCACAGAGTTCACTCAGAAGTGCTCTGTACAGAGTGAAGCCAAGGTTGTGACAAGCAGTGTTACAAGCTTCCGCTCCTGTTTAACGCTAGGTATACGCACACAGCACCTTTCACAGCAGTATGGATACAGTGGTGGTAACACATGAAAAAGTACAGCTCCAACGGTGCTTTATTTATACTGTGAGCATTTCCAAGTATTGGGCCTTTAAGTCTAAATACATCTAGAAGGAAAAATAAACAGCACAAATGATAGATAAGTGCTTGTGCTATAATGTTCAAGTTCAGTTTCAAGCCTTCTCAAATTCTAGTGATGTGTCAGTTTGGGATTTGGGTTTCATTTAAAGATCCGGAAGTGACTGTGTGGGGAGCTGACCAGAGACTCGTGTGTAGCTACAGCCTAAGAGAAGACATATACCTGGAAACAGCAAGCAGTGGGCAGGATAAAATGTCTGCATTGAAACTTGAAGATGCTGGTAATGCTCATAGCTTTGCAAATGCTTTTATTGTAAAGATTAGCATAGTAGTTCTCAAATGCATTTCTTCCTGGGAAGATTTCCAGAAACAGCATGACACTGACAAATATGCTGACACACAAGAGCTTTCTACCCATCACTCCTTCAAAAGGAGATGTCTAACTCAGTTGGGAATTAAGGACTTCTCCATATCTGTTTGCAGTAGGTTAACTATTGATTTTAACTGCTCAAAGTTTAACAGAGCTTTAGTAAATTTCATATTGATATATTAAACGTAATCATTATTGGTTTTATGGGTTCTGTTAAAACACATAGTGCCAGGTGTCTTGGTCAATACCCATACACTGTTTTCAATTACCTCACTTCAGGCGAAAAAAAAAATCTATGGAACATATCACTAGATATTTATTTTGCTATGCCATGCCTTGACTGCTTATGCAATGGACCAAATCAATTTTTAAAACAATGTAACACAGATGCACACCATCATTGAAATTCAGGAGGAGTCTTCTAGTATTAACTGCTTGAGGTTGCACTAAACATACAAAGCAATGCAAACACCAGTAATCTGTTTTAGTTCATTCCCAGTTTCATTTTCTCAAAAGATTATGGTGTACACATGTTTATTTGCACTGCATTGTGGATCCTTCATAAAAAGAGTTCTGAGCTTACCAAGAGGAATTTTAAAATGGTGTTACACATTGCAGCATCTGCCAATAACAGGAAGGAGAAGACTCACTGAGTGTATAAGATATCTACATGGTATGAGGGAAAGGAATCTTAATTTTAAAAGAATCAAATAAAATATATTTCTGAGTTTTTTTTAAGATACTACATTTATTTTCTAGTTTTCATGGAAATTGTTCTCCTTTGTTACAAAGGTGGAAAAAAATATCCTTTTCTCTCATTCAATACCACACTAGTACTGTCAAAGATCTTTCTTATGGCTTATTTCAGCCAATGAAAGTGTGGCCTGCCAGTTTCACATCAAGCTTATCACAGCCTGTACAAATCATTCCTGTCCATCACAGCTGCAATATACCTCAGTCATCCCCTGAAATCTAGAGAGAATGCTTTAATCATTTTACTGACTTCTGCTGGTGTTCTGGCACTGCAGAACTATTACAAAAAGGGAAAGTTCTATAACTAGGTCAGATGAATTGTTGGCATATCAGTTTGTTTAAAATCCGGTATCATTCTACTTTGTAGTTTTAGAAAGTGTTAATGGTACATACTTCAAACTTCAGTAATCAGAAAGAAACTCCTTCCTATTTTTCCCATTTCCTTTCCTTTTACCAGATCATACACGTTTTGGGTTCCATGATGTAAATCCCTGTAGGCTGCTTCGTAATTGGGTAACATATCTATTCAGAAGAGTTTCTTGGACAATTGCAGTGGACAAAATCTAACATAACCTTAACCTAGATTCTAAAATAGCTAGTTTCCAGAAGACTATTGTAGTCACAGCTAAAGTGGGCACTGCAATTAATTTAGTTTATCCTTCTATAGTGTCAACTCGATTTATCTATTCAACTCGATTTATCTATTCAAGTTCTGGGAATGGCATTTTTAACTGCATGAGTAAAACAAATCTAATTTTGTACCTACAACACATTTTGCAAGTGAAAGAGGTGCCAATCTGCTTTATAAACCTGGATGCAAATATTACTCCAGTTAAAACACAGAAAATATACTTGGTAAATTACATGGAAAAGTATGTTGCCAGCATAAGAAATAAACTATCATGGAATATTAATTTCTTTAGTAAGTCGAGGAGATAAAGAAATACAGAAGTGAAGATCCACAGATGTGACTGTAAATCCTGTAAACTAGTGACTTATCAAAGATTCCATACCTTTTTTTTTTTTTGTAAAGAGATGAGTTAAAAGTGTTTTAATGCCAAATACTTCAGACATTCCAGAAAATCCATTTTGCCTAACTTACATAGTAAG
This sequence comes from Colius striatus, assembly GCF_028858725.1. NCBI lineage: Eukaryota > Metazoa > Chordata > Aves > Coliiformes > Coliidae > Colius > Colius striatus. The sequence continues at coordinate 28,751,511 of NC_084762.1, forward strand.
AAAATAGAGAAAACAAAAGTGAGCTCCACCAGTTAAAAGCCTCATTTCATTCTCTCTAAAGGTATGATTGTGCATTAGATTTCTCTTTTTTTTTTTTTTACTATGTTTTGTGTACATTTTATAATATCTGTTCTGTAACTGGCTTTCTTAGGTGTTGTTTTACATTATTATGTACTTTTCATCAGGAGCGTTAAGTGAATGAAATTATTAAAAGAGTTCCATTCCCCCATATTTTCTGTAGGGAGAAGCTGACCATACTGCACAGATCAAAAAGCCAAAAAGTTAAATTAACGGAACAGCCATCATCATTGAGAGCTCAGAGTCTACCAGGTTTTGTTATTGACCTTCATCTTGAACTAAAAATTCAGTTGTCTTACTACCTTCTGAGGAGTTTGGATGGGGTGTAGATTTGTGTGTAGCTCAGAAACCACTCTTACACAGTCCTAAAAATGTTAAATTTTTTCATTTCAAAAGGATTACAGCTTGCCTTAGCAGATCTAGGAGATAATATCACTGCATTAGCTCCTATTAATGTAGGACATTAGTTATTAATGCAGCACAACCTATTGGTTTTACGATAATGGTTCTTTCAGTTTGTTTTTCACAGTTTTTACAATTGAAACATTCATTTAGCTCAGTTTACAAAGGGAAGGTTTAGATTCATATTTGTAAATAAACAAAGTAACAGGAGAAAAATAAATGGACCAAGTAAATTCTTCTAATTAACAGAGGAAAACAAAGCATGATAGAGTTGACTAATAATGGAGAAAGTGACTGACTTCTTTACTTGGTAGGGTTCCACTCCAAAAGAAGCTGCTTGTATCTAAATTTAGAAAATTCCTATTGGAACTGGGTGTGAAGAATGTGAACTGGTTGTTGTGCTAAGACCATGGCAAACTACTTTTGTCTTTTTCAAAGTCAAAACTTCCAAGACTCATGATATTTGGATGGGAGTGGGGTGGTAATTGTGCTTTTTTTTAGAAAAAAAACCCAACTCAAACAACAAACTCCTCATGAAATACCTATAAAGGTCATAGAACTTACTGGAGGAAATGTGGAAAAGGCCAAAGAAATTTGAGGAAAGTGTCTAAAGAAATTTTAATGAAGGATTTCTTTAACAAAAATACAGTTCTACACACAAACCTTTTTAGGTAAGACAATCATGGAGTCGTAATAAATACAAGACAGAGGAAGTTTAACTGATGACATGTAAGAATTTTAATACAGGCTGAGTATAGCTCCCCTTGCAAAAGGAAACCAGACCACAGGCACAAGAAAATGACTGTAGTGAAGAAAGGGCATTTGAAGACACATTGACAAGGTTTTGTAAATAAACTATTGAATTAACAGACTTTCTCTTTTCACCTGGTCCTGTAGCCAGCTTGTATAGTCACATCAACAGCTGTGCATTTCCTGATTTTAAAAAGTAAACCTGTGACAATAAGCTTATTTTTTCCTTTCAATCCATCTGTTCTGATCCCGTAATAAAAAAATACCACATACTTTTTTCAATGGTGAGACCAATTCCAATCATCAAAATTCTTTGCTCAGAATCGAGACAAGATCAGGCGTACTTTCTCTTGCAGTTTAAGCTTTAAAGGGTTTGAAAGACAACCAGATGAAAGGTCAGGTAAATCAGTTAGATGATCTTTGGCCTATTTCAGAAAACAGTGACTCAATCCATTGTACAGCAACTCTCCAGATTTATTGAGATGTCTGTCTCCTAAAAAAAAAGTCAGCAAGCTTCTAATTGCATTAGGTTCAGTTAAAAGAAGTTCCAGATTGGCTTGAGTGAGAAGGCAGCTGAAATCTGCTTTGCATTTAGCAACCATGAACATCAGAAGAAAAATGTGTGCTTCTGACTGTCTCCTGAGAGAGCTGCTAAAATGCTTTAGCATCCATCAATGCAGATCACCTCTCTCTTTAAAGAGGCATTGCTTACAGCAAATGTTGGACATGCTTATTACCCAAGGAGGCTTCCCTCTATATCCTTGATGCAGAGCAGTGCCACCTCTCCCAAAGGAGGCCCATCACCCTCCTTGTGCACTGATGAAGACCACTGTTTTAAGCTCCCTGGAAGCTAGGCCAGCCTCCCCCAGCACAACAGGTCACTACAGCCTGGTGAGTCTGGTGCATGAATTAGAAGTGTGGGACAGGCATCCTGCTGCCTTGCACCCACTGGAGCTCCATCACCTACCTGGACAGGCTGAAAAAGGGAGCCTTGCGGCAGGGTACAACCTCTTCTGCAGCCTGGCATCACCCCAAATGCCTATTCCATTGTCACCATCACACACTACTCAGAAGGCAGCTGTTGTGAGGCTGTTGGGGTATTGAGTTATGTGTCATATATGTTCATTAAGCAAACAGCAATAAGTAAAAAAAATACTTAATCTCCAGAACATAGAAGCCTCTCTCCAGTATTACTGACAACTGCTTATTTCCCATCCCTTCTCCCCAAACAAACCAGGTGAAGCTTTAGAATTTTTTCCAGTATAAAAATTTACGAGAGAAAACAGACAAGCATAAATATTGCCTGCAAATCCCTGACATACTGAGGGTAGCTCTTGGGACTATGAGCAGCTCATATTGTGCTGCCCAAACAAACTGAGTCATCCTCTCTCTAGACACTGTTACCTAATTCAGCCTGCATGATTTGACCTTGGAGTTCATAAAAGTACATTGGAAAAGAAAAGATCTCAGAGAGACCATAAACCTAATGGAATTCAGAGAGTTTTGAAGAGAAATTGCTTTTTTCTCTCTGGAGAAGAAATAAATCAGTTTGTGGGAGTCTTATGTTTGCACATAGTTGCCATCATACTAACATTTCACTTATGGATGTACATTTTCAAGCATTCAGCATATGTTTTACCAGTTGTCAGTACGATCATAGAATCATAGAATGGTAGGGATTGGAAGGGACCTTTAGAGAACTTCTAGTCCAACCTCCCTGAAGCAGGTCCACCTAGACCAGGTCACTATGTCCTAAATATTCTGACCCTGTCTGCTTCACTAAACTGTGACACAGCAATAGGTACAGGATGGTTTAGTACCATGGTTTAGAAAGAGTGGGCAGAGCACTGGAGGGATGACAAGGCTGAGCACATCATGTACAATATTACAAGCAGGATTCAGAACATTAATTTGCAACTTAAAAATTCTTGAAAGAATTTATCCCTTAATTCAATGTATAAAATGGTTAATTCCCTGCATAACCTCTACCAGCTGGTATTTAAATATCTCTACAGTTGAAAAACACAGCCATCTATTTAGGCAAATCCACATGTATTCATACTCACCACAAAACTCCACATCACTTGTCTTGCCCCTGCTCCTCCTACCTTCTCTCAAAAGGTCAACAGGGTTCAGTTGAAAGGGTGCCTAAAACATCTTCGGGGCAATAAGATTTTGTGACTCTCTTCTACCCTTACAAAATTTATGTCCTGCTGTAGCTGGTTGCAGCTATATAGCCCTGAAACACTATGTGTTGTCTGACTCAATATTTCAAGCCTAAGTAAAAAAACAAGAACTTGTTTTCCATAATGGCATGAAAGGCTAACAGGACAGTCATATATACCATTCAGTACACATATAGCCTTTTGCTTTAACTTGACACAGGCCAGGCTTCTATGTTTTCAAAGACCAATGCAGAGAGAAACATCAGGGTTAGAAAGACTTTGTAGTAACTATCTAACAGTTTATAGTCAGTTTAAATGGGATCATATGCCACCTGGTAAACAAGCTTTCAATGCACAGAAATAACAGTATAAGGAATATCTGGAATCTTGTGAAGAACTTGTGCAAAAGCGGTTAAACGATTCCTCTGCTGATGTGCTTCTTAAGTGGTTACATGTATTTACATGTTAAGCATCATATTTGTACCTGTACATTTTGCTTCTTTGAGAACATATTTCTCTCTATTCCTCTTTAAGAAGCTGCATCAGAACCTCAAAAGTGTGACAATAATATACAGCATGGATCACGTAGCTTAAGCAAGACTGAAAAATTTGAAGTCATATATACAGACAATATTATCTTTTTCCTGTATGTCCACTGAAGATGGATCATAACGAGCAAAGGACAAAATTTATCACGAGGAGAGTTATTACCTTCTGAAGGAGAACAGAATCCCAGTAGTAAATTAAACATGATCCAGATGGGTAGCTACTGTGCTAAGGAAACCAGAGTAGCACTTTAATTCAAGTAACACAACTGTCAAAACCTCAGGCCGGACCCACAGAGCTGGGAAAGCAGGGAACATCACCAGCATTTCTAACATTCTGGCAGACATCTGCATTTTATTAAAGCTCAGAGGAGGGTCCAGTGTGATTTGTCAAGTAGGCTACTTGTAATTAAACCCCATAATACAATTTTAGGAGTTGTGATTCGGCATGTCCATCAGCTGCTGAGTGTTCTTATTGAGTGTTTATGGAGTTTCCTTTTTATGTGAGTTTCACAGGTCACTGCATACCCACAGAGAGAAAATTCTAATTTCTTTAAATCTCACAAATCCCAACACTTAATCCTATGCCAAACAGAGCTTGTGGTTTACGTTAAGACAAAAGTTCAAGCTGGGCTACCTGTGAGAATTATTGATGAGAACCTTTTAGAATACTGGGTTTTGGTTTGTCCTCCTAGAAGACAGGTATGATTTATTTCTCCTTAACTGACATTAAATAGATGAGGGTGCCTCAACTGACTTTGAGCTTCTGCAATGATAGCAATTATGCAGTCTTTCCTGATGGTTTGCTGTTTGTCAATTTTACTTTGTACTGGAAAGTTTCCCCTAATATCAAAGTTACATTTTGCCTCTCTGCTTGAAACCTTTGGCTTCTTATCTTCCTCTGTAGATTAATCATTGATGACTGTAACATGCTTAATGTAGAAATTATATCTCCCCTTGATCATTTTTATATTTTGACCAGACAAGCGTAACTCTGATTTTTTTCATTATACATTCTTATTTTCCAGATCATTTACCACTGCTTTGCTATCTCTAAATTTTCTTCAATTTATCTGTCTTTCAAAAAAATGTAGCACCCATAATCAAATGAGGAACTCTCTGAGAGCAGTGAGTTCTTACTTGTAAAAAAGACAGTGTGGCATAATATCACTCTTGCATTTCATATTATGCCGACATAGTATTTGCCTGTTGTTTTGATCCATTACCATCCTCACTGCTCAAACATCTTTTCACTGTGCATCTTACAGTTGATTGAAACTCAAAAGGTACCAAATGTGCACTGTAAGTAGAGCTGTCAGAGCAACTGGTTGTCAGGATTTGATTCTAGAGAGAACACACTGTCTCTGTCTTAAAAATGAGCTGAAAGGGTGATAGAAAAAGTAAGGTAGTTCAACAAGAATGACGAACGCATGGGAGACTTGTTAGCTGCAAGACTATTTAGGACAGAAGTAGAAAAGAAAGTGAAAAAACAAATGGAAAGGGCAAAATTTAAATAAACCTAAAACAGGTAAAAATTTGAATAGATAAAATATAGATTGTACAGGCTTCTTAGGCTGATTAATTACCTCTTCCCCAGAACTTCCATCCAGATCTGCCAACATTACTCATATGCCCGCTCACTCATGTTGTATTTACATATATAACTAGGTATGATTGTTTCTCTGGAGTTCAGAGCACAGGTGCTTGAAAAATAAACCTCAAACTGGCATGGGAGACAAGCTTGTTTATTTTGTCTCAATATCTATATTTTAAGTTCTCATGTTATTGAGAACTTGTCTCAGTCTTGTAAACTCAACTAGCTTCTGAGAGTTCTAATCAAGGAAATCAAGTTTGAGTGAAATAAATTGAGATGACTGTTATATCTACAGAGTCTCCATTGTCTTCAAGTTATGTTCTCAGTGACAACAAGCAAAGTTTGCAGCTGCAACCAAATTAATAAGTCTTGTTGGTGTGCAATGAAGCCCAGCTCTACTAGAACTTTAGCAGAATAAAGCAATTTTAATTTTTTTGTCAGTGGAGTTAGCAGACAGAAACTTCAATGCGAAGATCTGCACTCAGATCAAAGAAAGTAAAGCAGTCATTTTAGGCTCTCGCTTTTCCAAACAAAATGCACTTGAAGATTTTATTTTACTTAATCATAAAATTTGTTTTTAAGTCATTCTCCCAAAGCATGTTAAACACTACATTGATTTGCATTCTTTCTGAATTCAGTCTTCGTTCTGTTTTCCAACTTTGTATTTCAGCAAGATGCTGCTGAAATTCTGATGCTGTGTTTCTTGCTAGAAATGTTTTCTCTTCTACTTCAGTATTGTTTAAGCAGACAGAAATACTCACCTACTGCTGTTTCGAGATATCCTGTATCTTATTTTTAATCAAGTCATCGGATAACTCAAAATCACATGCACAAATCTTTAATGTTATAATAATTCATTGCAGAAAGTACTTACATCTTCTCTCAAAGTTTATGTGGGCACACTCAAGCAACTGTAGTCATATTCTGCTCTAATGTAGGATCACGAATGACAGGATTGCAGTCAGACTATATTGCTTTTCTTCTGACAAAGCCCTCTATACAGCTGGAAGTAAGCTTCAAATATCCAGATGTCCCACATGTCCCCCAGTGTTATTTCTTCCCTAAGAGGCAAACCACCACTGATTGAGACACAGTCTTGGTAAGAATCAATAACAGTCACTATTAATCTGTTTAGAGTTAACGGCTATTCCTCAGGTTCTGCTAAACAAAAAGGGAAGAGAGTTCATTTTCTGTTGTCTTTTCACTCTCTAGGCTTCACAGTGGATGTGAAAGCATCTGGGCACTGAGCTTGCTGCTCAGGTGTGTCGATGTTGAGAATCACATTTCAGATCTTTTGGTCATTCACTGTATATATTAAGATGATAGTGTTTCCTGCAAATAAAGTGACAGGAAGACTGTCAGCACAAGATCCACCACCTTGTACAGCATGGAATTGTCTGGATCAGTAAGATGAGAATTAGTAACAGCAGCTCTTTTTTGAATTAAAGTGTATTGGAAATATTGTCTCCATAAAATTCATGACAGCTTCAACACACAAGGGAGAGATTTAGATCTATGTTTTTATTTTAGTTTCTTGTTATGAATCATTTGTCATGACCAGCTAATGGGCTAAAGGGAACCATTGTCTCATATAGTGCTTTACGATGGCTAAAGGCTTCACTCCAACTGTCTAACGTATTCCTGTTCAGTCTCTGCCAGTTTTTGGACATAATGTCAATGTTTTACTGATATTTACTAGACCTATTCAGAGAAGAGGGACTACACTCAACATCTCCTTTCACCTTATCAGCAATCATTCAAACATCACAGCTTGTTCGATATAATTAAGACTAATGGATTTTTTTGTTGTTTGCTTTTGTTTTGTTTAAGAACTACCTTTCCCCAGGTATGGCTGCCTGGGCAGTATTTCACTTAAGGATTAATGCCCTGTTTGGGCTGCATTGTCACAGACAGCACAATGTCAGACAATACAACGAAGAGGCACTGAAGGCAGTTTTCAGAAATGACTGAGACCATGAAAGAGCCATGAAGTCACAGGGTTTTGTGAAAAAGTTTCCATCTCTAGCCAGAACAGATTCAAGCCTGTAGTGGCAACCAATACAGATTTAATTGGTTCAAAAAATTGTTAATGGCTTTTTGGAAGAGGCATGGATTTCTATGATTTCTAGAAATCCTGGGAACAGGCTCACAGCATGTTATTACATGTGTCTATGGGTTTCATGTGTCTATGGGTCTTTAGAGGACAATTTAGAAGTTATAAAAGAGTAAACTTATTTTTGCCTCCACTTAGAAATTTTCATCTCAGCTTCTGCTTTGGAGGGTTAGGAGTTGATTGTGCCCATGCTGTTCACCGTGAAAATCTTTTCACTGCCTACAGTGAGTTAAACATTGGGCTATAAATCAAAAACAGTGTTGAAAGATGGGTAAGTGATATGGACACTACTGATAAACTAGTTACCAGGGCTTTGATGAAAAATTACTACAAATCTTTCACTCTATAACTATCCTTTACATTCATCATTTCTCTTCTGCAAAGAAAATATTCTTTATAAACTATTGGAACTATCATAGTGATTTAGATGAAAATACAGTGTGAGGTCTGTAACCAGTTGTTAGTGAGGGTGAGTCATTACACATTCCCTTCCCCTCATGAATGTAAAAATAAATGTTCTGCATTGGAGTACTTGGCATGTACAATTGTGCTATTTACTCAAGTCTGCTCTGTCTTGCAGTGGCAACTGCTAGTCATTGTTCTCTTGATGGTTCCTTCAGTACATTTGTCTTTCTCTAAAAACTGGTTTTGGGTTTGCAGTTGTGGACACTCTTTTCCTCCTTCAGGTATTCTGGTTCAGGATTTTTAAGAGCTCTTTAGGGATCAGGCCCCTAGTGTGAAAACAAAAGTCCATACCCTACTTTCTTAAGCGTGGTTGAAAATCCCATTCTTCACTCATGCAGTGTCAGGACTAAAAGGTTAAGAAATATATACTTTCAGGCCATAATCTTGTAAGTATTAACGTACACAAGTTGCATTAGTCATGTGCAGAAGTGTTTGCAGTATGTGGACTTAAATGGAGATTCGATTAGAAAAGGACTTTTACATATGTAAGGAAATGCCACTAGTGTGTCAGACTTTCCTATTTGTTTAGCAATAAAAAAAAGCCAAACTTTTTAGCTATGGTATAGCTTTGGATTAGCAAGCAGGTCCTGCACCCACAATGTATTTTACACACTGTGAACAATTTCCTCTTTATTAATCCAGCATGCAAGGCTCTCATTTCTTACTGAGGCCCACCGTTTTTATTTCTTGCAGATTTTAAAATCTGTTGTGTTGGCACTTTACTTCTTGGAGACCACTGGTGTCATTTTCTCCAAATTGTTAGCGTAAACAGTCTGTAACTTGAGTAAGCCAAATGTGGGTGTATTAATCTTCCTAGTGCCAGCTAAGCAAGCCTGGCAAGGCACAGTTTAATTCTGATATCAGAAAAGTAGTAAATATTTTTTTTTTCCTTTTTAGTACTAAAAGATCCGAATCCTTGTAAGTATATTTGGCTCTTGCAAGTTGAAAGATGAATAGAAGAGTAAGGAAATTCTTTTATAATCATATACAGGAGCAAGGATGAGCAAGTTAGGAGAGGAGAGGAAAAGAACAGCATAGAATATTTTAAACACTGGTAAAAAGGGAGACTAGCATATTCAGACAGTTGGCATCATCAGCATGAGGAAAAGATTGGCTCCATTACATCAAATAAGGCAACATGTGAGTTAATGGTTGTTCTGCAAGATTGATAAGTTAAAAACTGGCTGCTCTTAGACATTCAAGATATTAACCACTCTTCTCGGGAAAAAAACTGTCTAATAAGCCACTATGTCAACTTTAGCATACGGCTGTGTGGCAAGATGTCTTCCTGTATTGCGACTATTGGGTAGTCCAGGTCAGCTTCCTGTGGGACACTCAAGCATGCATTTCAGGACTCAGGCTGTAATTCAAGTCTCAAAGCTTCCTGTGTACTAGCAGAAGGTCTAGTGGCAGATTTCCCACTCCTCAAGTTGAATGTCAAGAGCTGTTACTTCCACAGTAATGTTCTCCCTTTCCCTGTATCCTACAGATAGAGCTCACTGGGTTTCTGGATCAGGGTAGATGGCACAGAGATGCGGGAGAGCAGGATGCAAGGTGATGCCAAGGGAAGGATCCAAATTGTCCTGGCAACAGCATGCTTCAAACAAAAGAACGTGGAGAGCCTCAGATAGGCACTAATGCTGTACTGGGGTTTTGGGAACATACATAAGCAACTCTGTACTCTGAAAAGATTTGAAACATCCAGGGAGATTATCAGAACTCTGGAGCTGACTTCAGGCCCTCTTCTAGGACAATAAATACCTCTCCTTGCATACATAACCAGGGAGCAGCGAGAGGATCCCATCACATGCCTGTTCTAACAAAGTTCACATGTAACCTGAATCCCTGTGAAATTATTAAGGCAAGCCCTGTGTTTATGGGCTTAATGTTCATACTCCATGCTGGGTTAAATGCTTTGCTGGGAGGTGAGCAAAGCTCCCTGCCATCTGATCATGGTTTATCAGCGAAAGGGCAGCCTAACATGACATCAGCATTAGCCTTATAAAAACATCACGAACCAATCCACATACAGGCTTCAGCATGACCTCATATAAATCAGTTAAGACTCCAAGGTATTAAGATCCAAACACTATCAATTACTTTTGATGTGAACAGGGTGAAATTATATTGCTCAGTACACTACCAACCCCAAAGTTTCAATATTTGCACGTATCGAAGGAGTTTGCAGACACACAGAGCCCTGGATTTCTATAGTATGTTCTCCTTGACAGGAGATTATGAAATTCTTTGTGAAAATAGGGTTGAGTAATCCATCCCAGAAGCTTTACACATAGTAATCATTTACTACTGTGTTTTTAGGCTTCTCAGACACACAGTCTTCTGCCCTGGTGGACTCTGTCAGAGCTCTGGTGTCACCATAAAAAGTCAACAGCACACTTCAGAAAGTCTCTGAAATCTTTGCTCTGCTTTGTTAGGGTTTTTTTCTGTGAGGCAGGATCCAACTTGATCTGCAGCAGTCATTCTCTTCCTAGAAGAACAGATTCCAGTATCTTCCTTCCAGACTTAGACAGCCAGCTTAAACCTAACTGCCCTCTGCTCCACACTAACAGCAGAGAATGCCATAGCTGTCACTTTTCTCTGGGCAACAGAATGGCAGAGAGAAAAGTGGGAGGGACGCTGCTGAATCCTAGCAAAAACATTTCTGGCTTTGTGCAGATAGGTAAACATATACTTGAAATTTTTTTAAGTAAAATTTACTGTAATTGTGAAGATGTTTGCTGTTAAAAGAAAGCATTGCCTTCTCCTGCTTGAAATCAATAATTAACATTACATTTTCTCTGACATTCTTGAAAAGAATGTTAAATAATCATATACACACAAACAATGATCTGTCAATCACAACCTGTCACTATTTGTTCTAGAAGTGGTTAAGGCCAAAAGATGGGACAGGAGCCAGGAAGAAAAATAATACTGCAGGAAGCTTTAATGCTTACTGTAACCACAGCATGAAGCATCAGCATTTCAGATATCAATAATTTACAGGAATAGATAATGACAATGGCTTGGTTCAACTTTTCAAAAGCCTCATAGGAAATAAATTTACTCTGGTAACTGGAGATACACTGCAGTGAGTTCTGAAATACCAAGTTCTGTAAATTTGGGTCTAGTATGGTTTCTAATGCTGCTAACAGAGGTCAGGGTTGGGCTCAAGTCTGGAGAGTCTTGACATTTATTTCATGAGGCTTTTCAATGAAGTCCTTCACAACATTTCTCAAGAGGCTTGGCATGGTTTAGCAAGGAGCTGGTTTTTCTGCTTGGTAACAGGGGGAGCGGGTTGCAGTGAAGACCTAGTAAAGAGTTTTTGAATTCTCCCCTGGCTCCTGGGTTTAGACCCACCTCCAGCCCAGCTGGGCCAATCTGGCACCTCTGACATCACTATTTAGGGATGGGAATTTGAAGTGCTGGTAGGAGGTGTGAGTCAAACAAGATGGAGGTGACCACATGGACTCCACAGTCAGAAAAGGAGAAGGAAGGAGGAGCACCACCAGACCAGAGACCCCTCTGCAAGCCGTGGTGAGAATGCAGGCTGTACCCCTACAACCCATGCAGGGCAATGGCAGGACTGAGAGTTACCAGCAGCTCTGTGTGAGTGCACCCAGACAGGAGAGGGACTGTGTGAGGAAGCGGCCATGGCCCAGGCCGTGTTGGAGAGCCTGCACGCCACAGAGCAGCCCCACACAAGAGGCAGAGAGGAGCTGCAGCCTTTGGGATAAATGCACATCGGAGCAGCCGGTGCAGGGCTACCGTCTGTGTATGAGGTACCCTACAGACTTGCAGGGAGGACTGGTGTGGAGCTCACCTGCCCTGAGGAGGGACAAATGGCAGAAGCTATCAGGAATAGACTGACTGAAACTCCCACTCCCTGCCCCACGGGGCTGTTCGAGGGGGAGGAGGTAGAAACACCAGGACCCAGATTCTGAGCCCAGGAAGAGGGGAGGAGTGGGGAGAAGGTGGTCTTAAAGGGCTGGTTGGACTCTTCATCGTTGTACCACTCTGTGTTGTGTTATGTTTGTTATGTTTTGGGGTTTTATGGTTATGCTTTAGTTGGTGTTACATTAAATTATTTTCTATTTTCTTTCCCAAACCAAGTAGTCTTGTCTGTTTTGTCCTGGACCTTAAGTGGCAATTAAGCTCTCCCTGCCCTTTGGCAATCCTTAGGTCTTTGGTACTTGAGGCTAATCATGGTCTTTTGTTCCCTAATGGGCCTAAACCAGGACAAGGCTTAAAGTACTAAACCAAATCATCAGCTTGGTCTTCAAAGAGGAAACACTTCAGTTTAACCATTTGCAAAACTGTAGAGAGCTCTGGGGTGCCAGGCCAGAAAATATTGTTCCACTGAAATAAAGGAGCATTTCCTATGGTGACAATATATAAACACAGAAACAAAAGGTAGAGAATCATAGGTGATTTAAGGCAAGTCTATACCCACTCTTCCTAAGTGAAAAGTAAAAACTACTTTAAAAGTGAGACATTTTGACATTGAGAGAGAAATACAGCAGCAGAAAGCTAATGGAATTGCTTTCTTTTTTCTACAATGGCAATGTATTTTTAAATATCTTCAATTCTTGTGCTTTTAAATAAAATACGGTGAAATATTAGAACAAGCAGAAAATTCTATCAAATTATAAAGAAACTAGCTCCTTTCATCTGTAAGTGACAGAACCAATACTACCTTCATGCTTTATTGAAATGTGTTATAGATGGGCTCAATTTCCTTATTCCCTCTATTTCAGGACAGTTCACCATTTAAGACTCAGAAGCAACAGCACAGTGAAAGCTGAATTGGTACTGTACAAACGAAAGTCTTTAGAACAAGAAAGTAGATGAATGATAAAGAATATATATAATGTTCTTATTTTCCACATCTGACATATGTGGCACTTTTTATTAAGCTAATACCTACGTGCTCATCACTTTGAACCAAACTTACTACTAACTCCCAGGTCTCTTTTTTGATTTGTGTGGCACCCTGTTCAGGCTCCAAGGGCCAATGCTACACATTCTAATGCCAAGAGATTCAAATCAGTTGTGAAATTGTTTTTGAAATTATGAGAATCTAAATCAAATCAGACAGTGGGTTTTTTTTACATATTTGTGCACAGTTTTCATGACTCCTATGTTTCAGTTTTCAAAATCTGTCTGCAGCTGTGACAGCTAGAAAGTCTTTCAGAGCTGAATCAGATATTTGTATGCACTCTTGTGGCTACTGGAGATTTATGAAATGCAAGCAATATCAAGAAACACAAGCAACATCATGAAGCATGTAATATATTTTAAATTAATAAAGACAAGTCCTGTTGTGAGATAATTCCTATCTAAATAAAACCTCCCTGCCTCTTTAGGGATTTTGAGCTAGACTCTTCTTTCCAAAACTAATAGCTCTTCTAGTTCGTATTTAAAATATGTTAATATTTTTTATTAGCAAACAGGTATTTACTGCTAAAAGATCAGTGAAACCCTTAAGAAGGAAGGATAGATTGCAAAACTTCAATAATTTTTATTTCTGAACTGAAACCATTACCACAGTGCTGCTGTGGGTAAATAGCTGATGGAAGTGGAGGAGGGGACAAGGTGGCCTGGGAAAGCCCAACTGAGGCCTTTCCCAGCCACAGCCCCTGTGGTATGAAGGAGACTGATCTCGTCATTTGTCCACAAGTTGCTGTGGACTTAGCTGGAGTGAATGAGGAAACAGAAGTGGTAGACCTATCCACATACAATTCTTCAGAACAGACTACCTACACATCCTGGAGGTGTCTGTTACCCCACCAGGTTCCTGGCACATGAAGGTCACACCAGGAGGGAATGTATCACCCAGATCTTCTTTGGGATTTTGTTTCTTGCTCATCTGCCCAGTTGCTCAACTGCAGATGCTCACAGGTTTGTGAGTGCCCTTCTTCCATGGGTTTAACTGTCCATTAATCTGAAAGTAGCTCAAGAACAGCTGCAAGGACCAGCAACACACCCAACACATTGGTCTGACTCTGGTCACAGACTGTATATGGCCCTGTTACACACAGAGGACACGTATCCCACAGGCAATGCCATTTACATGAGCAGCCTGAAATGAAAAAGGGCTGTGCTCCTGACCACTTTTGAGACTACTCCCTTTGAGTGCTGTAGATGTAGTCATTGGTTGCTTTGGCTCCTCTAGGGATGGTGACTAAATTACTAAAATCGGCCATTTCTGTTTAAGTGTTTGGTGCCTGCAGTCAGGTTGTGTATGAAAAAAACATTCCAACTGTAAATCAACCACTAGAGTGTTTTCTGAAAGCAGTTGTTACTGATTGACAAATGCATTTGAAAATCTAGAGAAAAGAGGCAGGCTACAGAGCTCAGCAGAGTAAAAATGTGCATCCTTGGGGCTGGTCAACAGCCTCCTTACTCCATTCTTGTTCTTGTCTCCATGTGCAGTTTGCCACCACAATTAAAAGCAGTGAGATCAAAACACCTGTGAAGGAACAGTGTTCCTTCAGTGTTCAGATAAGCTCTGAAACACTATGAAAATATGTCTCTACCAAAGACTATAAGTCCTTTGAAAATCTGATGCAAAAGAAACGAGGACTTCTGTCTCCAAGCTTCTCCGTGGAAGAAGTCAAATAAAAATAAGGTAGGGATCAGAGGTTTCACCCAGCTGTTTATTATCAATCACAAAGGCATTTTCTAAAAACTCATCAACTTAATCCAAACATGCTGAATTTGCATCTCAATTTCCTTCCAAAGTTGTTACAGGTAATAAAAGAACATGATCATTGTTTTAACTTCTCAGGGATGTTAGCAAGGCAGAATCTTACAATATAGGAAGTTTAAAAAGTCATGTTGCTGAATTTACATTATTATGTAATTTGGTGCCATAAATTTCAAGCAGCAAGTTTAACATTTTGAACAATTCATCTGGAAAAGTGACAGTATATTTATTTCTACCTTATTTCTCCTCCAAGTTCACATAATAGAAGTAACTGGAAAGCTATAGAGGACCAGTAATGTCATAAATACAGCACTGTGTAAGACATTTGGAAGTCTATGACAAGGCAAAACCATAAACATAGTCCTCAATAAAGCCCAGATTTGGTATAGTACCTCTTGACCAATGCCATTTCCTCTGCTTAAATACCGTGCAAATGAATTCTGGGGTAGATTTACTGGCAAAGGGAGACAATTGAGAAAGGGCTTTTAATCCCAACTGTTAATTTTAGTGGTGCAATGCCCTCTCTTTCCAGATGATTTAGCATATGTCCAAAGCTACTTCACCAGTTATGCTGGGGCTCTGCTTGCCTCTGGCATGTGACATGCATCATAGATGCATATATATTGTAGGCACGTTATTCAGTGGCAGCTTTTGTTTGAGATAAACGCAGGTGATACACACATATATTCAGTACTTTTTGATGATTAGTAAAAACTGTTATTAGGAAGCTCCAGCTTCACAGAATTGACATTGTGACACTCATAATATTTTCATAATCTGTGAAGGCTAATAAGTGTTATTATGGAGTAAGCACTCCTGTCTTTTCATGGAGTGCCTGATAGAATTGGGCCATCTCTAGAGGTAGGATATGATTAATATAGCCTCACTCCCATTCTAAGTCTACTTTGATTATTTGCCCAGATAATTAAAACTGTTTACTTGAGCCATGGAAGGCCAATTTAAACAGATTGTGAACCTTAGCCTAGGGAGCATTCAAGATTTCTGCAGCTTGTTGCTGGCAAAGGATGAATTTTAATACAAACATAATTATTTCATCATTATGAACATACTGAGGTTGGTACAGATGCTTCCTAAAAATGGGATTATGATCTAAGTGTGCTGCAGATATACAGAAAGCTGTCAGCTACTTCATGAGCCTGCCTTAAGGCTAGAAATAAATTATTGTTTAAGGAAATGTGGAACACTAAGTATAACTTTTAAATAGTTAAGGGAATTATGTTAATGAATGTAAATAAGTACATATACGCAGCTTAGCAGTGTGACCAAACTACAGTCATCTGGGGCATCCAAACACACGTGAAGATACATGATTTTTTTTCCCTGCAAGTTCTGATAATAGTTTTCTTAATAATTTAGCTTCACCGGTATTCTGGGAGAATGAATTATTAGAGGCAGAGATGATAGCCAAAAGGCATGAGGCATAAAATTTTTGCACAAGGTTGGCAGAAAAAGTATATATTATAGGGCCATGTCTATGTTGGCAGGTTATACCTTTATCAAGTATGATGGAACTTTAGCTTGCATTATTTCTGTTCCTTTAACTCTTTATGTGGGCATTTGTATTCAGAAGTAAGAGAGATTTTTTTTGGCTTTGGGATTACCCAGAAGAGCTGCTGGGGGCTGAGGAGGAGCAATATTGGCAGCCACTGCTTCTGAGAAGGATGTTGCGAGCTGCAAGGATGACTTGCATTAACAGAGTGAGTGGGTACACCTAATTATCTTCAGTCCAATTACCAAGATTAGACAAAGTCACTGCTAAGCATCCGCTCCTATCTTCAGCTGGGTCACAGATTCAAAGTTTTCTGCATGTGTTCAGCACCACTTAAAACAAAGAAATAAGTGTCCTGGTTTCAGCTGGGATTGACTCAGTTTTCTTCCTAGTAGCTGATACAGTGCTGTGTTTTGGTTTTGTGCTGAAGAGTGTTGATAACACAGGGATGTTTTGATTGTTGCTGAACAGTGCTTACAGAGAATCAAGACCTTTTCTGCTTCTTTCACTGCCCTGTCAGTGAGCAGGCTAGGGGGGCACACAAAACTGTGAGGGAGCATGGCCAGAGCAGCTGACCCCAACTAGCCAAAGGGCTATTCCATACCATAGAATGTCATGCCCAGTAGAGAACCTGGGAGGAGTTGGCCAGGTGGAGCAGATCATTGCTCAGGTATCAGTCAGTGGGTAGTGAGCAACTGTATTGTTCAGCACTTGCTTTTTTTCTTGCATTCTTTTTTTTTTTCTCTCTCTTTTCTATTAAAATTCTTGTCACTATTAGATCTATTTTACTTTAGTTATTATGTTGTTCTTACCTCAATTTACAAGTCCTAATCTCTTTCCCATCTTACAGGGAAGGGGGAGGACTTGAGTGAGCAGCTGCGTGCTGCTTAGCTGCTGGTTGAGGTTCAATCACAAAATAAGTAAATAAATAAATAAATTTTTTTTTGGGACTGTGGAAAGTTTCAAAATGTCTCTCTGCACACCCAAACCTCTATGTACTTCTTGAGCCCTTTCAGGAGTCTTAATTTTGACTGGTAGTGAAGGTCAACAAGTTTCATATGGAAGAGTTTTCTTTCCAATTTACATTTTTTTAATAGAACTAACAGAGACAAACATCAAATTGATTTTGTTGGAAAGTCAAGAAAAGTGGTGGAAGGAATACAGACTAGTAGTCCATTTACAGTTCCAATAGGACCTCTCATTTTCCCCCTCTAATTGTTGGCATACCTTTTAAAATGAGATGTCACTACTGTCTAGTGGCAGGGACAGGTCTTTTGTGAAAGAATATACTCCCATAGAGGGCAATTACATAGATAAAGAGAAAGAAGGATGGAAACAGTACTTGGTTAAAGAGTTATAAACTACTAGAAAAATAGCAAAAATGCATTTGAACGGTAATATGTGGATTCGTGTGGGGCTTATTTGAAATAGTTTACACATCCATTGACATTTTCACAGAATGTGCTGCTGGTTCGTTACTATAATACCCAAGTATCACATAGATTTATTATTTTTCACATAAAAATACAGGAAATAATTTTTAAATGTTTTTCAATTCAGAACCCTGAAATTGGTCTTTGAAATGATTTTGAATGAACTTGTTAAGGTAGCGTTTTTGTCCTTTTTACTATGCTTGCTTCTATTTTGTTTAGTTGGATGTAGGTTGGATGAAGCATAGTGGGCTACATTATTTGCCCACTTGACAGCAGGAAACAAAACAGCAGGGAAAGAACAAACCAAAAAAGAGCTGTTAAGAAAATCAAGAAATCTCTGCTAAATGAGTCAGCAAGGTCTAGATGCTTGCTCTTCACACAGTTATGTGTGGAAGTGACTCTGTCACAAGAAATCCTTTTAAAGACTTACATTTTTAGGTAGAAGCATGAAAATCCAAAATAGCATTGTAACACCATTTGATCTCCTCTCCAACATATTCTGATGCTTTGCAAGAAAACATGGATATGCCAGGAAATAAGCCCCTTTGATTTTAAATAGCAAATGAGAAATACAACAAAAGCATCCCTAACCTCCAATTGCAAAATCAACTTGTCCTTTTGTTCAGTTTAGTTAGCAAACAATTAAAAATCAGAATGAACTTCTGATTCAAGAAATGTATTAATTAGAGTAAGCTAAGGAGGTATCTGTCCTCAGAAGACCATATGGCTTAGAAGTAAGTAATTCCACATCACTGGTTTGCTGGCAATAATGGAGTGAGGCGGAAGAATGAATTAATTTTAAATCACATCCATAAGGGAATGGATTGTTCAGAATGTTCTTTGTGCCACACAATGATTGTAATTTTAAACTGCTAATATCTTACAATGAGACCCATAAATGGGTTATTTCTTGCCTTTCATGGGGCTGAATTCTGGTCTTTTTATGTTCTTGTGTAGCTGTTATTGAGATCAGTGGAAGCCGAGCCAACTTTTACAAGTGTGAGATTTGTTTGAAGTTCATTTGGACAGACAAAGCTGGGCTGCCCAGCTGAGCTGTTCCTCCTCATGTGCCACAAAGTGCATACAGCATTGGGTGGTGCAGAGAGGGGGAGGTCTTGCCTCACTGCTCCCTCTTCCATAAGCAGTCTTGGGTCAGGGACTTCACTTTCTTTTTTGTAAACGTTGCTAGCTTGAGAGGTCTCTGTCTATCACAGGCTGCCTGTTCTGGGGCCAACTTTCTGATAAGCAGCTTCCCTGGAAAATGCAAAATGTGAGGATGCATCTGACAAAGCTAAAAATACAGTTATCAATTTAAATAGTTGAAAGTATTTTGCATTCTTATACCTGGAGAAGAAAGCTGTTGTTGTTTCATGTTACTCATTGTACAGGCAGGCCAGAGGCCTTGATCTTCAGGATCATTAGGAGATTAAAATCCCCACTGTGTCAGGAGTTACGCTATTCACTGGCAGCATCTACCAAGTTGGCTAATACTAATTGATTTATATATGGAGCATGGATATGGGCACTTAGTTAAATACAACTGAATTACAATGACTGTAACTTTTAAAGACTGAAACACAAGTGACAGTGCTGCATGACTTCAGAATTTATTCCTAGCTTCAAACCTTCCTGCAAGAGATGTATCACATGATGGCCTGAAGGGCAGCTGGGCAGGGGGAGGGTGAGCCATAAGACACACAGGGTCAACCTGATCTGACAGGATGACTGCCCACAACTTTGGCAAGGCACAGCCCACCCCTGGAGCAACAGCCTCAAACTTCATCAGTATCACCAATGTGCAAGCCTCTCAAGTACAGAAGCTGTTTCATCTACAAAAGGGTCTGACAAATTACCTGAGGGACACCGACGGCCGTAACTAAAGCTACACACATCTTTCTTAAGTTGCCAACTCACGCTGAAGACACCTGAAGCCAAAGGCACTTAACTTCTCACTGGCAAAGATCTCACAAATCCACTGATGATGCCCTGAGCAGCTGTGGTCTGCAAACCAGGTGCTGTGTTGTTGGCCCTATCTGCTTGGCCAGGTGCATACAAAATGGAACAGGGTGTGAGACAGCCCTCCACTTTCAGAAAGCAGCTCTGCAGCTAGAGAATTTGGATGTAGGATACCTGGGTTAAATTCGGTCCTCATTCTAAAGGGATCTGAGTGCTCTTCTAGGCAACTGGTAGTCAATATACCGTGTAGCAGCGAACTGTGGAGCATTAGTCATCTTCTCTGGTGAGACTGCTCCCTTTCATGTGACATATCTAAAATATCTAGGACTTAGCAAATGCCGTTTTAACTCTGAAAGCTGTGTTGTTTCTTTTAGCATTGAACTAAATAAAGCATTTTCTGTTGTGAGCAATGGCACTCGAGTTTCCCTGATTCATATTACTGAACAACAGAGCCAGCCCAAGCCCCTTTGTAAGGTGAATATTTAATTTTTCCATGTCAGGCACAGGAGCTTCAGTGAGAAGAACTCAGAGGAAATCACCTACTGTTAGAAGAGAGAGTAATTCCTGTTGTACCACTGCAGAAAAGCTTTCAGGGGGAGGTACTCTGGCTAAAACCTGCTAATGAATCATCTGTGCTCCTGTGGCCTTGAGACCTCTGCTCTCTTCTACAAAAGATAAATGCAAGATCAGGATTATTAACTGTATGAATGTAGAAACGCAGACAGAGAAAGATGGTATGATCTAGAAGGGGTCCATAGGAAATTGAAAGGACTTATGCTTTCCTATGTCATCAGTTTTTGTGTTCAGGTGTATTCTTCTCAGAAGGCATTCATCAGCAATCATATACTATGTAAATGTGTTTCTTTTTTCTCACAAGAAATCAGAAAACATGCACCTGCACATTTATTTTTCCTGTATTGTTTTCCATTAAGTGGATTTTTAAAAGAGTACAATTGACAAGAAGAGCTCTGTGATGCTGTTAGTTCAGAGATAAACATCCTACTCAATTCCATTCTGTAGCTAGAAGTGTCAACATGATGGAAAGAAACAGAAGAACAGTGGCAGAAATAGAAGTTTTATGGGGTAAAGGAAAAGAACAAGAAAATTGAAAGAGGCTAAAACCACTTTAAATGATATTTGCATATATATAGGCAGTTTGGAAAACATTGTCCTAGTTGTAATATATCCAGTGAAGTCTAATCAGCCCCTGAAATTTTATTAACAAAATTCCAGAAAAGTAGCTAGGTCAGACCAAGTTTTTGGAGTCCTTATTAAGACTCAAACTTCAGCTCATGTCCCACAAGCCAGAGAACATAAACAACAATGGTGGACTGCTCAAAAATGAGCAATATTTGTCTGCTTACAAACAGTAAGCTATACCACGGATTTTAAACAAGAAGTTCTTCAGAAAAAGATCCTCAACACATCTACAGCACAGCCTGGTTGCAGGGAGAATGGTTGCCAGGGTGGATGGATGGATGAGAACCTGGTGTGTTGGGACCACATGCCTAAGCCCAGGACAAGCTCACATCACACAATGGCACTTGCCTCCTGCCCAGGACAAACTGACCTTGATCCCATGTTGCTGTTGGGTACCTTTCTTTCTCTGTTTTCTGCCTTTGCAGCTCCTGTGCAAAGCTAGTGAGATGCAAATATTGAGGTCTGAAGCAACTACTGTTAGAATCAGTGTGAATTGCCAAAGAAGGAGGCAACTTTGTGAATTTCTGTTTCTTCCTCACTTATCTCTGCTTCACTCATTGCTTAGTTTTTCCTCATAAATGTAATAATGATTCATTTCAGTCATCTGTTCCAGCCCAGTTCCACAGATAGAGAATCTTTCATTTGCTGTTGCTTTTGTAAGGAAATTACCTCAGTCATACTAAAATATGTGGGCAAGTTAACCAGTTTTTGTTCACAGTGAGATGACAACAGATCCTCTTGTCTTGATAGGGCATTGTCTTGATTTAGGCCCAATTAAGAACAAAGGACCACAATCAGCCATTAGTACTGAGGGCCTTTGGAACAGTTAAGGACAGAGAGGGCTCAATTACCACTTAAGGTCCCAGGAAAAACAGACAAGACTACTGAACTTGGGGAAAAAAATGACATTAATCCACCACCAACCAAAAACATAAACCCCAAAAACATAACAAACAGAAAACAACATGGAGAGGTACAATGATGAAGTACACAAACAACCCTTTAAGACCACTTTCCCCTCACCACCCCCCAATTCTTCTCGGGCTCAGAGCACTGATCCTGGTGTCTGAACAGCTCAGGGGGGCAGGGAATGGGGGTTTCAGTCAGTCCTTTTCTAATGGCTTCTACTCCTTCTCTCTCCTCAGGCAGGCCGGCTCCTGGCCAATCCTCCCTGCTCCAGTGCAGGGTCTCTCACAGGCCAGGTAGCCCTGTACAGGCCTGATGTTCGTTCATCCCGAGGGCTGCAGCTCCTCTCTGCCTCCTGTGTGTGTCTCTGGGGTCCGCAGGCTCTCCAGCATGGCCTGCGCCATGGCTGCCTCCTCACACAGTCTGCTGCCCATCTGGGTGCACTCACCTGGAGTTGCTGGTGGCTCTCAGTCCTGCTGTTGTCTTCCATTCGTTGCAGGGGTACAGCCTGCGTTCTTGTCATGGGTTGCAGAGGGGTCTCTGGTCCATCACTACTCCTTCCTTTCTTCCTCCTCTGAATGTGCGGTTCGCATAGTCACCTTCATCTTGTACCACTCCTCCACCTCCTCTTTTGGCTTATATTTCCATCTTAAATAGTGATGACAGAGGCACCAGATTGGCCTGGCTGGGCTGAAGGAGGGTCCACCTTAGAGCCAGAGAATGTTTCAACAGCTATTTACTGGGACTAGCACTGCAGCCCCCTCCCCAAGCAAAAAATGGCTCCACACAAACCCATGACAGTCATCCTCACTTTTTTCCCAGAACAATACAAAGATGTGAGAGATAAAAAGTTACTCATGACAAGACTCTCATGGACAGAGGTAATGATCTTAATTCTCATATGCCTTGAAATTGCTTTATGTTCTGCTGCACATGTGAATGGACCTCAGAGTGTATGTGAAAAGGTAAATCTGTTCATACCTCCCTGGCACTTTTAGGATGCTGCAATGGGTTATAGGGTGCATTGAAATAGTCTGTCTTTCAGCTAGGACTTGCTTGCTCTGTGCTTTGCTTTTACTGGGTACAGGCAGTGTCCTAGTGGAAGAAAATTTTAACAGGACTGCACTGAGCAGCTCACAGAGAAACACAGACTTGCCCTGGAAGGCGAACAAAATGTCATGTCTGGTTCTTGGATCAGACTATATTGTCTGCCAGTGCTTACTTGACACAAAAAGCTGCCAACCATAGCAGTCGATTGTGCAATACTTTGTCTTGCAGAATTTGTTTCTGCCACACTCTGCAAACAGACTCTTCCCAGGCAGCAATCTCCAATAGGTATTTTATCAGTGCAGCAGATAGCTTTAACAAACTTCTTTTTGTTTGATTTATTCATCTGTCTTTGTTTTGCTCTGATGTAGTTTTACATAGGAAAACACAGAGAAGTTCAGCTCCTCTGAAAGTAGCCAGTGGTGATTGTTGGACAGTCTTGATTCTGTCACAGATCTTGACTTATTTTGGAACCATATGTGCTCTGTGCATTTTGTACTTGCAGACTCTGCCTTTGCTTTGGCTGCTCACATAGTCCTCTTTCCAAATGAGTTTGCATCACTGGATTCTTGTTACAACTACATGATAAATAAACAAACAACAGCAATAAATGCAATTTCTTGAAAGGTGTCAGCAACACAGGAGCAGACTAGATAAAACAAAGGTGCTCCTCTGCACTTCTACAAGGCAAGCAGTACATATGAGCCAAGATGGATGCCATTCTTCCATTCAGTGAATCAGGATGACTGCACCACATGAGAAAGGATAAGTAACTTATGTAGCTCTCTGACTGCTGCAACACTAGCCAGCCCTGGAGATGATGAGATTATTTAATAGCACCAGGTTTCAATACATTGAGAGAGGTAAACACTTCTAGGGTAAAATACTGCTGCCACATGGTGCCTTCCTAGCTGATGAGAATTGAAGGACAGGCCCTCATTGCTCTAGGTAATATGACTGCTTCAAGTTATTACTAATCTTTACATGGTACCAGGAGTGCTGACACAAATCCAAAAGAAATTTGTGAAAAGCAACTACAAAAATACAGCAGAAGAAAAAGATAAGGGCTTGGAGCTAAGTCAGAAGCAATCAAGCCTCCAGCTTCACTGCCTACTGTAGAAAATATGGACTGTAATTGGAAAAGTTCTAAACTGTATCTCACAGCAATTTGTGCAACTGAGAAGCCTGATAAACACAAATTAGTCTTGTTTCTTACAGTTTCAGAGTAATTATTGATAGTTTTAATGCATTACACAGATTGAATAATAAGAAAAAACATGTCAACAGCATTTGGTATCAATTATATTTTTTGTCAGTCCACAGAAGCTTTTATTTGGGGGGAAAAAACAACACTGAAATGTTTTCTCATATTTCAGATTTACATTTTCTCAAAGAGTAGAGTTTGATTTCCCATTGTTACACATTTCAGTGAAATATTTTATTCACAGAACTCTTGCAATTTTGTCGTTATGTATATATAGACCTAATTGCAGAACAAAGGTCATAAGTGTTAGCCATTCATGGACAATGATTAACTATTATGCAGTACATCCACCTATCCTTAATATTCCTGTAGATTAATTCATTTTATGGAAAATTTAAGAAGCATCTATATTGCATTACTTTTTTTTATTTTAGATAAACACTCTATAAACAGCCAAGACTATAAAGCTAGCTGAAGTCTACGCTGTTTGGTGTCAAAAATCCAATACACTGTAGAAAGTGGGAAAGATTAAGTGACTTGAGTTCAGTAGTTTAAAAATATTTTCCAAGCCTCCTCTGAGAGAGGCTCAAGATCGTTCACATGACTTTCACAGAATTACAACCACAGAAAGAAAGCAATTACTCTTTCATACTCAGTCTAGAAAAGAAAACTTGCATTGAAAGAAAACTGCTGAAGTTATGCAGTTTAGCACTCCAGCACTAAGAGATACCACATTTGCCACCCATTAGCATCAGTTTATCAGTATCACCATTTTAGAGATGGGAATCCTAACACAGAGACATTAAGGTAAAGAATGCCCACTAATTCTGCTTGCTCTGTTTGAAATCCCATAAAACTGAAAAATGAACCTAAAATTAGTTGATGCTTTTGTGTATGAAAATTTTAGTCATGTAAATCAGTGATGTACTGAAAGCAATTAATTTGGAGGAATACTCTTGCTGGAGTGCTTTGAATTCTTTTTAATTTTTTTTTTTTTGCTTAACTACAAATGTTATCTTAGCATAATTTTAGAATTTTTACCTGTAATTCAAGATAATTTAAGATGTATTTCTTAAATACATCTTGTGGTGTAATGATATTTAAAGGGATAAATATCAAATTATATTCCACCTTTAAAATACTATGGGTGAGAAACCTGTCACCTGGTAACTTTTTTCTATATAGCTTAGTCTGACAAGTGATTTTATTCAATTCTTCTCTTTCCTTTGCCTTTTCCAAACACTCTCTTCAGCCCTAATCACGGAATTTAAGAATCTCCTACAAAATAGAAAACTTGGGTCTTGCAAATGTCACAAAGCACTTTAACACACATATACAGTTGTTTTAAGTTGTTTTTAAAGTTGGACAGTCTGGACTCTTTTTGCCTTCTTCTTTGCACAGTAATTTCCATTTTCCTCACCGCATCCTAAGACTTTACTATTTATTTTCCATCATCCTTCACCTTCTTCATCCAGCTTTGTTATTCCTTATTCCCAGTGTTTGTTTCCATCCTATTAATTACTTTTTTTTTGTTAGTTTCGCATGCTAGGCTTCTTCCCACTTTCATAAGGAGCTCTTTGACAAACTCCTCTTTTCTCCACAGGCTTGTTTTCTTCTTTGTTTGCTTTCTAGTGCACAGTGACATGGAGAGCTCTGAAACAATCTTGTAACTCATAGACCAGTTGGCCAAACAATGACAAAACAGCGTTGCTTACAGCTTTACTTGCTAGCAGATGTTCAATAGCATCACACTGGATTATGGTCACCATAGGAAGTTTGGGGAGTTTTATCTGCTAGCAATAACTATATTTATTTTTTTTTTTTAAACAGCTTACTCCTTGTACAAATATATTTCCTTGTCATAATCTCCCCTACCAAACTTGACCTTGCTTCAAGTAATGAGGAAAAGAAAATAGAAGTAATTGATGCTTAAATAAAAAGACCACTGAGTTATTTTAAACTTATGTGAAATAACCTATGTTTCTGAGGCATTGTTCTTCAAAACATCTGGAATGTATTGAAAGTAAACATCTAAATGAAATCTACAAAAGCAGCCAGAGGCAGGCACCTTATAAATATGAAAATTTTTAACATTAGTAGTTAAATCTTCACAAAATTATAAGAAACTGCAGGGAGTTCCAAGGACAACATCCACCAGTTTTAATAATAGTGCTATCTGCTCCACTGATAATAAAATGCAAAATGAAGGAACCCATGAGTAAAGCAATATGCTAGCAATAGTGTGAGGAGATATTAGTCTCTCTCTGGTCAAATCCCTCTGGCACAACATTAAACCTATAGGGTAGGAAAAAGCAGTTGACAACATGCTTTGGGACTGAATTAGAGGCTTCTAGCTTCTAAAGTTACTGTACCCTTTATTTTCTTAAATCCCAGAAGCATAGGCTTGAGTTTCCACTGGTAACAAGAACCCTGTTTGAACCTGAGCTGACCTGTACAGAGGCAGATAAAATGCTTAGGCATTTATGTTAGTTTTAAAGAAAATACAGATAAAACACCCATGAAGATGAAGGAACTGGCTCTACCAACACTAGTAGTGAGTAGGACATACTACAAAACAATTTGCGTTACATGACAGTCTGGACAGAGTTCTTGATGGATGCTTCAAAAGCTACTGGCATTGTATTCCTCCTCACCAATTATTATTAAAAAAAAAAAGAAAAAAGAAGAAAAAAAAAGAAGATAGACAAGTTGTGGCTTACGTATATTTTGCATGAGGTTTGCTGAGAATATTCCCTCTCAGCAGAATAACCGTGACTGATAATGTTTGAAATCTTATTTCTTTTGTAGCAGCATTTGCCTTTATTTGCATCAGTCATAAAATTTCATTCAGGCTTTTTTATTAGGTTGGGATGTAACAAATACAGAATGGCTGGCAGAAAACTCAATCTGCTCTGGAGGAATAAACTGCGTGGATTGAGTCTCATCAAAGCTATTGTGCTGATCATAGTTATGCAGATAATGGTTAATATATGTTCAGGAGCAAAAAATTTTGATTCCTTTTTGGTTTTTATTTTTAAGGAGGAGTGAATGTCTCCTGACTGCATAATCCTTGTGGTAAAATCCTCCATTGCCTTGTGGTAAAAAATAAAAAAGCTTATTTTAATTTTGTCTGAAAGAAGGCTATGTTTGGGTTCACTGGATAAGGTGAGGCTCTCAATCTCAGCTCCTCACACTGACCTAATTACAGATCTTGGACAGCTCTTAGCACACTATGTGACTGGGGACTACTGCAGTCATTGGTGCCTGTGCTCTTGAGTCTACTGAGGTGTGTAGTTTGGGATACCACCGAGGTTTGACAAAGTAGTCTATCCCTTCCAAAACCAATTTGTGAGTTGCACATGAATCTATACACGAAGCAGCTGCGGCCCAGGCCCTGTTTCCAGCCTGAGCTAATATTAGTTGCATGGTCTGACATTGACTGTTTATAAATTGCCACCAATAATTTATTATCTAGTTTGCTCAGTGGAGGGGGAAAAGCATCATGAAACAAGATAAAAGGTATCAAATGACAAAATGCAACAGCATATTAACATACAAAAGCATCTAGAATTTGCCACAGATACAACAGGCTCTTGGAAGACATTCAGCCAGGAGTTAGTTTTCTTCTAAGAGGAGGTGGAACTATGGAAAGGCATAGCAAGATGAAGGTCTGTTCTATCTCAATATATTGGGGCCAAACAAATTATACTTGCAGGATCCAGGGCACATATTTCACTCATCAGCTTAAAACTTACTGAAAGACAAGCCATGACACAGACATAGGAAATACTTCACTTCTAGAAAGAATGGCTTATTTTAAAGATAATTGACTTCATACATGAAATCAAGAAGGGAGAAATTTTTAGACATTTATAGCAGAATTCAGTTGGGCAAGTCTGACATGCTGTTTGGAGGGTTTATACAATCTCTAATGTAAGATCAGATTGTAATGGGCCTCAGAGACACAGAATAGAGATAAAAAAATATTTTTGAAAACAGGCTTAAAGATGACAGAATAAACGGCAGATATATTGGCAGCCTGCAGAATGTACTCAGATCAGATTACAAGTTTTGATTTCTCTTTTTTTTTTTTCTTCCTTCCTTCTCCTCAGTGCCATGGTGGGCTAGGTTTAAAAGCAAAATAAAACAAAAGCCAGAAATATGCAGAAGCGAAATAAAAAGTGAAGCTGCAAGAAGAAACAGTGTTCTCCAGATTGGAACAAAGAATGTGAAGGGAACAGAGATAAGCACAGAACTGAGCACGAATCTGCATTTGGCAGAGTTACTCTCTCTGTAAAGAAATAAAGCCATTAGTGCACAGCCTCAGCGACAGTACCTAAGGAGAAAAAAAGGTATATCTATATAAGAAAACAGGTTATTTAGTTGTAGAAATTTCTCAAAACAAAGTCACCTCCACTGACTGGAATGCTACCTGGAAGCTTCAGCACTCAGGAGATTTCACAAGTGAGTGTGATAGCTGAAGTCTGAGTGAAAGGTTTGAAGAGGAAATGTAGGCATAAGGAAATATATAACAATGATACATTGCAGAAATTATTCCCTGAGTGGGTGGATGTGAATGGGACATAAAGGTAAGACTCTTGAAAACAGAAAGTTTGGAATTGTTTCAAAAATTCTAGGGCTGAATACATTTAAGACACAGAATACCAATTACCGTTTATTTTGTAGATGAACAGGCAGCAAAGAAGGTGGCAAACATGGAGATTCGATTAAGAAAAAGGGGAAAAGCAGCCATGGTTTCAACAAGTAGCATAATAAGGCAAGAAAACTTTCTCAACTTTTAAAACACTTGGTCACAAAGAAAAATTTATAGAAATATATGAAAAAAAATATTTTCAAAGTATCACTTTGATACTACTCATATAAATAAAAGAAACAAACAAAAAATTAGTTGATATCACATTGATTTAGATCTGTTAGTGCTGGAACAGTTGAGAATCATTTCTCAATTAATATTCCCACTAAACAGAAATAGCAATGACTCCCCACAACTTTCCCCATCTATACAATCAAGCATCACATAAGGGCTTTTTAGTTGTAGAATTTTTTAGGAACTGCTAATTTAATACCCATCCACCATGACCATTACATCTTTTTCAAAGTTCTTGCTTTTATACTGTCATTTGTTTTGGCTAGCTGTTCACCTTTTTCTAGATTAGGTGTGGTGACTGCATTTGAGAGACAAGACTTTTTAGAAACTTCCTGGTTTACTGCACAGTAAAACATTTCTGTTGGGCTGGTATCACCTAATCATTACTTTTCACTTCAAATATTTATGCCACCTTAAAATGCTATCAGTGACATTTATATTAATTGCTAGATGGCAGATGAGAAGGATTATTTTGCCTCTAGACACATAGCACCTGCTGGCCCCTACAAATCATGAAAATGTTACGTTATTTTATGAAAGAAAAGGGGGAAACAAAAAGGATGGGAAAAAACTTCACTTCTAATCTTTAATCAGACACTCAGAGTCATTAATGGAGAAATGCAAATGCTGGAAATTTATGCTCAATCTCAAGAGGGAGCATACTGCATACAAACAAAGCCTTTGGAAACATCATCGGATTCACTAGGACTGTACCACTGGCTTTTTAAAAATCACTTGGTTAGTATAAACAGATTTTCACAGAGATGGCATAAGAAAAAACAATAAGCAACAGATGTCAGGGATCTCCTTTTGAAAACACTAGATAATTTTTGGTAAAGCAGGATATGGTATAGCTAATAACCATTATTGAGGAAATAGACATTGACCACATGTTTGAGATGAATCTGCCCTGGCTTTCATCTCCAGTGAACTCCTCCTTCCTCTGAGACAAAAGGTTTTAAAGTCAGAGAAGCCAGGTTTTACTGTAGTGTTAACTAAAATTCTTAATTTTTGAAGAGAGAAAAAACAAAGTGACTATGCCAACTGGAGTATAAATATCAATAATTAAATTAAAACATTCATAAATAACTCCTTGTCGTGGTTTAGGCCCATCAGGGAACAAAGACCACGATTAGCCTCAAGTACCGAAGAGGCTGAGAATTGCTCAAGGGCAGGGAGGGCTTAATTGCCGCTTAAGGTTCAGGACAAAACAGACCAGGCTACTCGGTTTGGGGAAGAAAACAGAAAATAATTTAATGCAACATCAACTAAAACATACCCACAAAAACCCAAAACATAACCAAAACGAAACAACACAGAGGAATACATCAATGGAAAGTCCAACCAGCCTTTTTAAGAACACCTTCTTGCCACACCTCCCCTCTTCCCGGGCTCAGAGCCCTGATCCCGAGGTTTTTACCTTGCCCCCCCCGAACGGTTCGGGGGGGCAGGCAGTGGAGGTCTCAGTCAGTCTGCTCCCAATAGCTTCTGCCGTCTGTCCCTCCTCAGGACGGGTGAACTCCACACCAGTCCTCCCTGCAAGTCCGTGGGGTAACTCACACACACAGCAGCCCTGCACGGGCTGCTCTAACGTGCACCCATTCCAAAGGCTGCAGCTCCTCTCTGCCTCTCGTGTGGGGCTGCTCTGCGGCGTTCAGGCTCTCCAGTACGGCCTGCGCCATGGCCGTCTCCCCACACAGTCCCTCGCCCGTCCGGGCTCACTCACATGGAGCTGCTGGTGGCTCTCAGTCCTGCCACGGATCTCCACAGGTTTCAGGGGCACAGCTTGCATTCTCGCCACGGCTTGCAGAAGGGTCTCCAGTCTACTGCTCCTCCTTCCTTCCTCCTCTGGCTGAAGGGTCCGCGTGGTCACCTCCATCTTGTATCACCCATACACCTCCTGCCTCTCATTTCAAATTCCCGTCCCCTAAATAGTGATCGCAGAGGCGCCAGATTGGCCCAGCCGGGCCAGAGGTGGGTGTGAACCCAGGAGCCGGGGGAGGGTCCGCAAACTCTTTAGCGGGTCTTCACTGCAACCCGCTCCCCCTGTTACTAAGCCAAAAGCTGCTCCTTGCTAAACCAGAACACTCCTTCCCACTGTGTCCTTGTAGATGAGTCATTTCCTCAAACCTCCTTTCAATGACATTTCAGGCTCTTTGAACTGCAGCAAAATCTACCTAGCAACTCCTGATCCCTGGGCCATTTTTCAGGAGGACCTGTCTATATGCTGCCCAAATAGAATCCCAGCTCCGTATTTGCATCCTCTTTTCTACAACACAGAGAAGACTCAAATATTTTGGGCTCCAGAGACAGCCTCAATTGTCCACTACACTGGGTCAATCTTCTTTCCCTCCTGGGAATCCCACTCAATTCAACTTCTTAAAGAAATGTAACACTTTTGCAAATACATATATATAAAAAATGTTAATAGTACTGCCATTACTGATGTGACTGGGACTTGAAACAAAGCTGATAGGAACTTGATGCAAACAAACTAGAAGAGACAGCTCTTCAAACAGAATACAGCAGAGTCCTCATACTCCTTCCAAACAATATCTTGGTTGCCAAAAATTTTACATGGGTACAAGAGGAAGTCGAGCAAGTGTCTGAAATAAAACTTCACTGAATGTTACCAAGCTCAAGAAATCTTCAGAGTTGCAAATAGTTGGATGCTGAGAGTATGAGGGTATGTATCATGTGCTTGCCTTGTTCTTTTTCCCAGGAATCAATTTGAGGCCACTGCAGGGATAGATGACTGGACTAACGCTTTGGTCTGAACTAGCACAGCTCTTTATAGGTTTTTGCATAACAAAACAAGCTCATAAAGTATTCATATTCCAAACCAAAGACATGAGCACTTCCAAGCTCAATGCACAGTGTGTCTTGTGCTTCTCAGTACATATCTCTCAGTAGACTTTACTGATACAGTCAAGACCACTGAAACATCACTACAATAGATTCTTAGAAAGAAATCCAGCCAGATGTATCTGTATGTATTTGCATGTGTGTATGCATGTATTGAGAAGAGGCGAAACTGAGAAGAGGCGAAACAAACAAACAAACAAAATGGAGTACGGCCTGCACACTATGAGAACAACAACCGCCTCAGCGAAAGTGCAGTCTCATTGAGACCGCTTCATTTCCAAGAAGCAGAAGTTAAAGACATTTCCTAAAAAAAGGCTGCGGCCTGTGGTTATCAGGAGAGGCCAGACCGAGGGTCAAGAGCTTGTAACTATTGTTCGAACCCTATATCTGTTGTGTGGCGTGTAAACCCTATAAAAACCCTTTCCTACTGAGCACCAGGGTCGCCTCCTCTGACTCCTGCGTGAGTTACGAGACGACCCGGAGCTCCGAAATAAACCTCACCTCGTGCGTTTGCATCAAGTCGGCTCCTCGTTTTCCTCTGAGGTGCGCGTCTGCCTGGGTAGAGGAAAGCTTCGCCTTTCATTTGGGGGCTCGTCCGGGATCAACGACGAACACCTCAGGAAACGATGACCCCTTGGAGGTGAGCTTTTTGTGTGAATGTTTGTGGCGCCACATGAGAGCTTGTGAGCTTGTGTAGATTGAGATTAAGAGTTTGTGGTTTGTGTAACTGAGCAGGCTTTGTTGGGATAATATTGTTTTTAACGTTATTTCTTTCCTTTATCTCTGTTTCTTTTGTGTCTCTAAGAGTTTGTGGTTTGTGTAACTGAGAGCTTTGTTGGGATAATATTGTTTTTAACGTTATTTGTTTCCTTTATCTCTGTTTCTTTTGCGTCTCTCGAAATTTAAATTAGTGCCCATCCCTCTATGTCATAGGCTGCATACCGTTGACCAAGTCTGAGACTAGGTCTGGATCTAGCCGCACCTAAGCCCCTTTTTAGGGTGCCTTAGAAAGCAAGGGGGTCCAGACTGAACCTCGTGACTCAACGGCAGGGTCTCCTTAAATAAGCCTACTGTTGACCAGGTCTGGGACTAAGGATTTTTTCCTGAACCTCGTGACCCAACAGTCCATAATCCCCAACTTCAGTAAGAAAAACACTTAGGGATACACGGATAAGGTTCTCATTCTCTCACTCTCTTTCTCTCTCTCTCTCTCCATTAACCTCTGAAAATGTTTTAAGTGTGTGAGATTGGGAGCTCACTGTTGCATAGATATCTTAAGCATCAGAGACCAAGTGAATGTTACTTTTGTGGGTGATTGGGTGAGAACATACCTCGGTACCCTTGTAAGTTCAGGGAATGCTTTTTGTGCCGCCTCTGTGTCCATAAGTGTATTTGTTGGGTTTTTTTTCACCTACATTACGGGGATAGGTACGGGACAGGAACCCCTTTGTGCAAAAAAAAAAAAATTTTTAGATGTGCCTGATTAATTGTATTGATTTTTTATGTTCTACCTGTGTAAGGATAGGAGTCATAATTGTCAGGGTTGTGTTATGTTGTTTTGGAAGTAAGGGTCAGGGGAAAACTGAAGCTGCTGGGTCAGTAAAGGTCTGACAGACTTTAAAGAGGTTTCTGAGTAGCACGTGTGGGGGACAGACGTGTCCGGCACCACAGGCTACGGCCCTGGGGGACACCTCACGGGTGAAAATAGGCAACCTTTGCCTATAGGTGAAACCTAGCTGGTCCTTGTGGAGTGAATGAGGGGACGAAGTCTCCGCCCTTCTGAAATTTTGATAAGATCTCTTCCGTGGTGTAAAAGTCGTGGAGAGCGAGAAACCGTTTCTGTGTGTGTGTGTCTTATTATAATTTTTTTTGTATTACTGATAACCATGGGGCAGTCCCGATCCACCCCTCTGTCATTAACATTGGCACATTGGCCAAAAGTAAAAGCACGAGGGCAAAACCTGTCTCTTATTATCAAGAAGGGGGATTGGCAAAATTATTGCGAAAGTGAATGGCCAACTTTTAAAGTAGGATGGCCACGGTCAGGTACCTTTGACATCCATACCATACGGGCAGTCCGAATGTCTATTTTCTCCTCAATAGGAGGCCATCCTGACCAAGAACCATATATCACAGTATGGGAAGACTTGGTGATGTATCCGCCGGACTGGGTCCGACCATTTCTTCCAAGTGATAAAATAAGAGTCCTAGCCCCATCCTACTCATACTTTAGCCGGGGCGTACCTGTGACAACCAGGACTCTGGCTCTCACAGGAGTAGAAGAGGGGGTGACCAATAATGGGGGAGATTATGAAAAATTGAAAGAACCAAGCCCTAAGACCAAGGTATATCCAGAGGTCGAGGGACCCCCTGAATGGACTCCACCTGTATCCACATCTATACCCACCGCCCCCCCAACTGGACCCCAGTCCCCAGACGAGGGAGTACCTGTGCCGTATAACCCGGGGGGTTGGGAAGAAGGACCCTATACCGGTACCAGGAGTAAACGGGGGATAACACCTGAGGGACCAGACTCCACTGTAGCCTTACCACTCCGGGCGGTGGGGCCAGCCCCCACAGAGCCAGATGAGTTACAACCATTACAGTACTGGCCCTTTTCGTCCTCCGATTTGTACAACTGGAAAGCAAATAACCCTTCTTTTTCTGAGAACTCTGCTGCCCTCATAGGACTAGTCGAATCCCTGATGTACTCCCATCAGCCCACATGGGACGACTGTCAGCAGTTACTTCAAACACTTTTCACCACAGAGGAGCGAGAACGAATCTTCTCGGAGGCACGGAAAACCCTACAGGAAGGCCAACCAGGCCAACCCCCTCGAACAGGAATGGAAGTGGAAGCGTTGTTCCCAGCAGCGCGACCGCAATGGGACTATAATACAGCAGCAGGTAGGGAACGACTGTCCATATACCGCCGGGCTCTGGTAGCAGGACTAAGAGGGGCAGCCAGGAAACCTACCAATCTGGCAAAGGTGAGAGAAATTATGCAGGGGCCTAATGAACCACCCTCGGTGTTCCTAGAACGTATCATGGAGGCCTATCGTATTTATACCCCGTTTGATCCCGAATCTAGGGGACAGCGGGCCTCCGTTATCATGTCCTTCATTGGACAAGCTGCACCAGACATAAAACGAAAACTGCAGCATATCGAGGGATTGCAGGATTACACCCTGCAAGATATTGTTAAAGAGGCTGAAAAAGTGTTCCATAAAAGGGAAACTGAGGAAGAAAAGTGGGAGAGGGAAAAGAATGAGAGAGAGAAGGAAGAAATACGGAGACAAAAGAGACAGGATAAGAATTTAACAAGAATACTTACTACAGTAATGGCCGAGGGGAAACGCCAAGGGGAAAGACAGGCGAGAGGAGGAAGGGACCTGGGCGACAATGACAGGAATAAGGGACCCAGAAGACTGGGAAAAGATCAATGTGCCTTCTGCAAGGAACATGGGCATTGGGCCCGTGAATGCCCCAAGAAAAAGGGAAAGAGAGTGCTAACCCTGGAGGAAGATGAAGATTAATGGGGTCAGGGCCCGGAACCCCTCCCCGAGCCTAGGATAACGTTAAATGTGGAGGGGACCCCAGTAAATTTTTTGATTGATACTGGGGCAGAATATTCCGTACTGAAAACCTCATTAGGGACTGTAACTAACAAACAGACCATGGTAATTGGAGCAACAGGTCGAAAAGAATACCCCTGGACAACTAATCGAACTATTGACTTGGGAACTAACCAAGTATCCCATTCTTTTTTGTTAATACCCGAGTGCCCTACCCCCCTCCTCGGGCGAGACCTGTTAACAAAAATGAAGGCTCAGATAAGCTTTACTTCTGCTGGCCCTGAGATCGCCCTTGCAGGCGGAAAGCCAAAAACATGCATATTGTCCCTGCACTTGGGGGAGGAATATAGACTATACCAAAACCCCAAGGAGAACCTGGATAACCTTGAAAAATGGCTCAAGCAGTATCCGAAGGCATGGGCCGAAACTGGGGGCATGGGGGAAGCGGTGAACATCCCTCCCATAGTGATCGAGCTACAATCAAGTGCCACCCCAATAAGCGTAAAACAATACCCATTGTCAAAAGAGGCAGTAGCAGGGATACGACCTCACATCGACAAGCTTGTACAACAAGGGATTCTTGTGCCTTGTAAATCTCCCTGGAACACACCACTCCTGCCGGTAAAGAAACCTGGGACTGGGGATTATCGGCCAGTACAGGACTTGCGGGAAGTCAACAAAAGAGTCCTTACCTTACATCCTACGGTACCCAACCCATATAATCTCTTAAGCTCTCTTCCCCCAGATCGTACCTGGTATACAGTCCTTGACCTAAAGGATGCATTTTTCTGCTTGCGACTGCATCCAGTGAGCCAGTTGATTTTCGCTTTCGAGTGGAGAGATCCTGAAAGTGGGAGAGTGGGTCAACTCACGTGGACAAGATTACCACAAGGATTTAAGAATTCTCCTACCTTGTTTGATGAAGCCCTCCATAGGGACCTGGCAACTTTCCGGGCACAAAACCCACAGGTAATTTTACTCCAATATGTAGATGACCTCCTACTCGCGGTGTCCACCAAAGAGAACTGCCTGATGGGAACTCGCAGACTACTGGTTGAACTTGGAAGGTTGGGGTACCGTGTCTCAGCGAAGAAGGCACAAATCTGCCGGAAAGAGGTAACCTATCTGGGATATGCTCTAAAGGATGGAAAAAGGTGGCTGACGGAAGCCCGAAAGAAGGCCATCTTGCAGATCCCCACCCCGTCAACCTCTCGACAGGTGCGTGAGTTCCTGGGAACGGCGGGGTTCTGTCGTCTGTGGATACTTGGGTTTGCTAGCTTGGCTGAACCACTATATCCACTCACAAAAAACAAGGGAGAATTCGTATGGGGCAAAGAGCAGGAGGAGGCCTTCACCAACATAAAGAAGGCGCTGTTAAGTTCCCCTGCTCTGGCGTTACCTGACCTCACCAAACCATTTACTCTGTTCGTGGATGAGCGAAAGGGAGTGGCCCGGGGTGTGTTAACACAGAGACTTGGACCCTGGAAACGGCCAGTGGCATACTTGTCAAAGAAATTAGACCCCGTGGCCAGTGGATGGCCTGCCTGCCTTAAAATAGTGGCTGCCACAGCAGTCTTGGTAAAAGACTCTGATAAACTTACTTTTGGACAACCAATTACAATCATTGCAGCCCACTCCCTGGAAAGCATTATTCGGCAACCTCCTGACCGATGGTTAACAAATGCCAGGATGACTTACTATCAGAGTCTGTTACTAACTGAACGTATTAAGTTTGCCCCTCCAGCCATCCTGAACCCAGCCACACTGATGCCTGAAGCAAGAGAGAGTGACCAGCCTCTCCATGAATGCCAAGAGGTTCTAGCCGAAGAAGTGGGCATTCGCGCAGACCTGACTGACCAGCCTATGGAAGGAACCCCCTCGTGGTTCACCGATGGGAGCAGCTACCTGCTGGAAGGAAAGCGTAAGGCTGGCGCAGCCGTAGTGGACGGGAAACGGGTCGTGTGGGCTAGCTCGTTGCCAGAGGGGACCTCTGCCCAGAAAGCCGAACTAGTAGCCCTCATACAGGCCCTGAGGCTGGCTGAAGGAAAAGTGATTAACATATTTACCGATAGCAGATATGCCTTCGCAACTGCTCACGTCCATGGGGCAATATACAGACAGAGGGGGCTCTTGACATCAGCGGGGAAGGAAATTAAGAACAAAGAGGAAATTTTAAATCTCCTAGAAGCCGTACACCTCCCCAAAAAGGTGGCCATCATACATTGCCCAGGGCATCAAAAAGGAGATGACTGGGTTGCAAGAGGGAATCGAATGGCAGACACAACTGCCAAAGAGGCCGCACTAGAGGCCATGATACTCTCAGTAAAACTTGACGACAAACAGGCAGTGGAAGGAAAGGAAGAAACAAACCTATCCGCTGAGGAAGGGAAAGCTTACATCGATAAAATGCACCGACTTACGCATTTGGGAACTGAAAAACTTATCACACTAGCAAAAAAATCACGCTACAAGGTCCAGGACCTACGGAAAACTGTGGAACGTATCGTACAAAATTGCGAGGCATGTGCCTTTACAAATGCAGGACATACTAAAGGAACCCAAGGAAAGAGACTGAGAGGAGATCGACCAGGAGCATATTGGGAAGTAGACTTTACGGAAGTAAAGCCTGCCCGGTACGGTAACAAATATTTGTTAGTGTTTGTAGATACCTTCTCTGGATGGGTCGAAGCATACCCTACAAGGAACGAAACAGCACTAGTAGTGGCAAAAAAGATCCTGGAAGAGATTTTTCCCCGGTTCGGTATTCCCAAGGTAATCGGGTCAGACAATGGACCTGCCTTTGTCGCCCAGGTAAGTCAGGGAGTAGCCAGACAATTGGGGATTAACTGGAAGCTCCATTGTGCATATCACCCTCAAAGTTCAGGACAGGTAGAAAGGATGAATAGGACCTTGAAAGAAACTTTAACTAAATTAGTAGCGGAGACCGGCGGGAGGGATTGGACAGTCTTTCTCTCCCTCGCTCTGTTTAGGGTTCGAAACACCCCAGGACCTACGGGGCTCACCCCTTATGAAATCTTGTATGGGAGTCCCCCTCCTCTGACAGAAATAGTGGGGACTGATGAACCTGTTGTGCCCTCTCTTACTCTTGCAGCACGCCTAAAAGCGTTGGAAGTAGTTAGAAAAGAAGTTTGGGAACAGTTGAAGAACCTCTACGACCCAGGCGAGGTGTCGATGCCCCATTCGTTCCAGGTCGGAGACAAAGTTCTGATTAGACGACACCGATCAGAGACGCTCGAACCTCGGTGGAAGGGACCGTATGTGGTATTGTTAACAACTCCCACCGCTGTAAAAGTCGATGGGATTACTGCGTGGGTACATTCAGCGCATGTAAAAAGGGCACCTAGAGATATACAAAAGGATGATTGGGTGGTGGAAAAGACTGATAATCCTCTTAAGCTTCGTGTGTTTCGGAAACCAAACCGAAACACCTAGGGAAAATCTGTTGGTGGGACTAATCCGAGATTTCGGGAAGGCCCAAAATGCAACCAGTATCACTGCTTGTTTACCATTACCACAAGCAGCTGGGGAGCCTATTCCGTGGGGTATAATCCCGGCGGGACCACTACCAAAATATAAAAATAATGTATCCCAATTTTGTAAGAGTGTGCCCCGAACTAGGACTGGGGTAGGTCGGCGATTTATCAGGACACGAAAATCACAGTGGAAAATCAGGAAGGAAGACTGCAAACGAAAACTTAATTCTGTATATAAAAAGGGAGGGATCCATTCTGTGGGGACGTGTTATTTTGATGAGGAAAAACAAGTTACAGTAACTACCACTGAAACTTACTCTGAAGTGGTATGTCAGAATATCACACAATTAGACCCCAAGGTCTGGCAATCTATCTGGGGACCCGCTATTGCAGAAACTTTTAGCTACATAGGACCAGTAAACTGGTGTGTGCAGTTTCAAGGAAAGCAGGATCAACACTATACACACACTTTTCATGAGATGACTTCTAAAAAAACGATTGTGGAACACACACATGGGTGGAACTGTACCAAAGTCCTCAACTGTGACACCCCGGAGAGGGAAATAGGGATTTTCCCCGTCCGTTATCTGCTTAAGTGGGGATGTGAATGTCGAGGTGTCCTGGTTTAGCCAGGAGCAGCTTTTGGCTTGGTAACAGGGGGAGCGGGTTGCAGTGAAGACCCTCCCCCGGCTCCTAGGTTCAGACCCACCTCCGGCCCGGCTGGGCCAATCTGGCGCCTCTGCGATCACTATTTAGGGGACGGGAATTTGAAATGCGAGTCGGGAGGTGGAGAGTGATACAAGATGGAGGTCACCACGCGGACCCTTCAGCCAGAGAAGGAGGAAGGAACGAGAAGCAGTAGACCGGAGACCCCTCTGCAAGCCGTGGCGAGAATACAAGCTGTGCCCCTGAAACCTGTGGAGATTCGTGGCAAGACTGAGAGCCACCAACAGCTCCGTGTGGGTGAGCCCGGACGGGCGGGGGACTGTGTGGGGAGATGGCCATGGCCCAGGCCGTGCTGGAGAGCCTGCGTGCCGCAGAGCAGCCCCACACGAGAGGCAGAGAGGAGC
The DNA here is from genome assembly GCF_028858725.1 of Colius striatus. Lineage (NCBI taxonomy): Eukaryota > Metazoa > Chordata > Aves > Coliiformes > Coliidae > Colius > Colius striatus. The sequence goes on from NC_084762.1 coordinate 28,791,477, forward strand.
TGCAGCCTTTGGAATAAGTGGGCATCGGAGCAGCCCGTGCAAGTCTGCCATGCTTGTGAGTTACCCCACGGACTTGCAGGGAGGACTGGTGTGGAGTTCACCCGTCCTGAGGAGGGACAAACGGCAGAAGCTCTCGGAAACCGACTGACTGAACCCCCCACTGCCTGCCCCCCCGAACCGTTCGGGGGGGGCAAGGTAAAAACACCGGGATCAGGGCTCTGAACCCGGGAAGAGGGGAGGGGTGGCAAGAAGGTGTTCTTAAAAAGGCTGGTTGGACTCTCCATTGATGTATTACTCTGGGTTGTTTCATTTTGGTTATGTTTTGGTTGATTTTGCATTAAATTATTTTCTGTTTTCTTCCCCAAAACCGAGTAGCCTGGTCTGTTTTGTCCTGAACCTTAAGCGGCAATTAAGTCCTCCCTGCCCTCGAGCAATCCTCAGCCTCTTCGGTACTCGAGGCTAATCGTGGCCTTTGTTCCCTGATGGGCCTAAACCACGACAATTGGCGCCCAACGTGGGGCCTCGAGCTGCTGGAGATTGGGATTTGTGATAAGGATGGTGAATTGGGAGTGGTAAAGGACAAAACAGGCGACTGGGTGAGGGTACCTCGTGTCTAGGGGTGGATTTTGATTTATGTGTATTTATTGTGTTATGTGTATATCATTTATTTTCACGGGGAAGTGTTTGATTCTGTTTGATCTTAGTTACTGTGTGTTGATTTGTGCAGGTGGTTCAGATTCCCTTATGTTTTCTTGAATAAGTGATTCGCAGAGGCGAGGGGTGGAATGTCCTGGTTTAGCCAGGAGCAGCTTTTGGCTTGGTAACAGGGGGAGCGGGTTGCAGTGAAGACCCTCCCCCGGCTCCTAGGTTCAGACCCACCTCCGGCCCGGCTGGGCCAATCTGGCGCCTCTGCGATCACTATTTAGGGGACGGGAATTTGAAATGCGAGTCGGGAGGTGGAGAGTGATACAAGATGGAGGTCACCACGCGGACCCTTCAGCCAGAGAAGGAGGAAGGAACGAGAAGCAGTAGACCGGAGACCCCTCTGCAAGCCGTGGCGAGAATACAAGCTGTGCCCCTGAAACCTGTGGAGATTCGTGGCAAGACTGAGAGCCACCAACAGCTCCGTGTGGGTGAGCCCGGACGGGCGGGGGACTGTGTGGGGAGATGGCCATGGCCCAGGCCGTGCTGGAGAGCCTGCGTGCCGCAGAGCAGCCCCACACGAGAGGCAGAGAGGAGCTGCAGCCTTTGGAATAAGTGGGCATCGGAGCAGCCCGTGCAAGTCTGCCATGCTTGTGAGTTACCCCACGGACTTGCAGGGAGGACTGGTGTGGAGTTCACCCGTCCTGAGGAGGGACAAACGGCAGAAGCTCTCGGAAACCGACTGACTGAACCCCCCACTGCCTGCCCCCCCGAACCGTTCGGGGGGGGCAAGGTAAAAACACCGGGATCAGGGCTCTGAACCCGGGAAGAGGGGAGGGGTGGCAAGAAGGTGTTCTTAAAAAGGCTGGTTGGACTCTCCATTGATGTATTACTCTGGGTTGTTTCATTTTGGTTATGTTTTGGTTGATTTTGCATTAAATTATTTTCTGTTTTCTTCCCCAAAACCGAGTAGCCTGGTCTGTTTTGTCCTGAACCTTAAGCGGCAATTAAGTCCTCCCTGCCCTCGAGCAATCCTCAGCCTCTTCGGTACTCGAGGCTAATCGTGGCCTTTGTTCCCTGATGGGCCTAAACCACGACACGAGGATACAAACATACCCTGCCACCACATACTAAAGGTGGGTCAGATGGGGAAATGCTTGACTGCAAATATACTACAATCCAGAGTCCTGGAAATTTAGTATGGGTCACTAACGAACGGAAATGGACCACACATATTTCCATTGATGGGCCTATTAATCAAATTACCCTAGGGGTGCCCACACTGTGTCCCTACTGGAAAAAGTCTGGAGAAAAAGAACTTATACCTCGAAAGAGGAGGGATGTAAGTAAAGAAGGCGAGGAAGCCCCCAGTGATGAATGGCAGGAACCAAAAACTGCGATAAAAATAGGGTGGGCAATTGAATCCATATTTCCCCAAATCGCAGCATATAGAAATAGGGAGATGCTTGATAAATTGTTGGCACAAACCGCGCGATTAGCGGCTGTTACTAAAAAGGGATTTAAAGATATGAATTTCCAACTCCAGGCAACTAGCAAAATGGCTCTGCAAAATCGGATGGCCCTTGATATGTTACTATTAAAGGAACATGGGGTTTGTGGCTATCTAAAAAATAAAATAAGCGACTGTTGTATACATATCCCAAATGTTACGGAAGCTGTAGAAAACGATATTAACAAATTACATCAGATAGAGGAAAAAACAAAAGGAATTGAAGAGGAAGCCCGAAGAAATTGGGTAGGGGAAGTATTCAATTCCCTAGGAATACATATTGCTGAGTGGTTATCTTCATTAATCCAAACTGTGATAATTACTATTATTCTTATTGGTATAATCTTTATTTCTTATAAGTGTGTTTTAGGACTGTGCCTAAAGGGGTGGAAGAAGACTCCAAAATGACATCCATAATGTTATAAGCATAGAATAGAAATATAATGTTAGTAAGTGTTAGTCCTGACCACTGGCCTGGCCTCTCCAGAAATTCTAAGATTAGAAATGTACAAAAGAAAAAGAGGGGAATGAGAAGAGGCGAAACTGAGAAGAGGCGAAACAAACAAACAAACAAAATGGAGTACGGCCTGCACACTATGAGAACAACAACCGCCTCAGCGAAAGTGCAGTCTCATTGAGACCGCTTCATTTCCAAGAAGCAGAAGTTAAAGACATTTCCTAAAAAAAGGCTGCGGCCTGTGGTTATCAGGAGAGGCCAGACCGAGGGTCAAGAGCTTGTAACTATTGTTCGAACCCTATATCTGTTGTGTGGCGTGTAAACCCTATAAAAACCCTTTCCTACTGAGCACCAGGGTCGCCTCCTCTGACTCCTGCGTGAGTTACGAGACGACCCGGAGCTCCGAAATAAACCTCACCTCGTGCGTTTGCATCAAGTCGGCTCCTCGTTTTCCTCTGAGGTGCGCGTCTGCCTGGGTAGAGGAAAGCTTCGCCTTTCAGTATGTAAAAGTATATATGTATGTGTGTATGCATGTTTCAGTCAGAAATCTATCCCTTCCTCCATTTATCACAACCAGCCTCAATCTCAGAATGCAGGATGCATTAAACATCAATTACAGCTTTTTATTCTGCAGGTGAGCTTATTTGTTTAGTTTAGTTTTCAGTCATGGCACATTTGCTGCTTTTATTCCTCAGAATCTCTCGCTTGGATTATTTTTCCTTCAGTTAAAGGCTGCTTCGCATAAAAGCAGACTGCAAACATATCATTTTCATATGAGCCACCTGGATATTATCATTCCTGTTATGATCCCCCATTTTGTATCATTGTAGTTTTTTCTTTGCCAGATGTTTACAAAGTCTCTGTGGATCACCTTTCTTACCATGTGCTGAGAGCTTGAGTGCCAAACTCTGGTTTCATTTTTTCAGGGCTAGTCACATCTATTTTTCACTAGCATATTAGAAGACGGTCAATACATAAGGGATCACCTCTCAGTCTGAGAAGCTGGTCTTTTAGTGAATCAGCAGCTATACATTAGGATAGGGCCCCAAAGAGGAAAGGAAACCCTGTGCACAATGAAATGAATATTATTTTGGAAGTATTCTTTATATGTTTCATAAATATCATAATGATGGACTAGATGGACAAATTTCACTGAAATGTTCAATAAAACAGAGATTTCTACTATTTATTATTATTATTATTATTATTATTATTATTATTATTATTATAGTGTTAATAACAACATCATTGTTGTTGTTGTTATTATCATTTAGGCTTACCTATCACCAACTAGCCTGTGAAGTGTGTAGCTCAGAGTGATATTCCAAGATCCTGATATCCTTGTAAAGGCACCAGTCTGAGTGGCAAGAAGGAGGTAGCTGGATCATTGGCATCAATTATCAATGTCAGGAACTACATGAAACCAGAAAACAAGTCAAAGGAGTGCTCATCACTCAACTACCAGGAGAATAAAGCAACACCATCCTGCAGGATCCAGAACAAAAACATCAAGTCCGGGGAAAATTTGCAGTCTGAAGGCACAGTGATCATCAGCTGGGCAATGCCTAGCTGGATGATGCTTACCTACACTTAGTTACTGGGGAAGAAGAGAGCAAAAGCTTGCTGCTGCCAACTCCAAAGGGTTAGTAGTTTAGATAAGCACATAAACTATTGATCTGAGAGTCCTCTTGAGACGCCAACTGCGGAAATGTCCAAATCTTATAGAGATCAGACAGTCCAAAAGCAGTACTGCTATGATTATTGCTTGTTGCAGATTTTTTAATAGAGCTCCATTCACATAGGCCTTGTAAAGTAGTAGCATAATTAAATTGTGCAAATGATACAAATACTGAATTTCATCAAATTCTGTTTTTTAATGCACTGAAGTAACACATTATGATCAACAATTTGAAGCATACAAGCAAGGGAAGTATTTAGTGTCTCCTAACTAGCTAACTGTGACAGAAGCCAAAGACAGACAAAGTTTTGCAATGGAACTGCCTAGACTTTTTCTTTATAACAAGATCCCCAAAGAAGATTGAAAGACTGTGAAACTCAGAAAGAAATGTGTTATTATATCTTGAAGAAAACAAAAAAATGTAATAGAAAAACCTCAAAATGACCAATTCAGGTAGAATAGAAATTAAAAAGATTTCCTAAACACATCTTCCTCAGTTACAGGCTTCATTTTAGTCAATTTAGTGAGTTTCTAAGTTTGTCATAAGCTTGACTAATCCACCCTGATCCTTAGGAAGTCTTTTCCACCACCCTCTGTTGTCTGTTTGTCTGCTACTCCTGAGCTGCAGGCTCCCAGCTTTGTGCAATGACTCTTCTACGTGCCACACTCATCGGTCTTGCAAAGCTTTTCCACTCATGTATGCCCAGCTAGTGGATAGACGAGGACCATCTGCCTTACCTTCCAAGGTAAAGCACCTTACTTAGCTCTCATAATGGGACATCCTATAACTGTGAACAAAAACAATTAATTCCTGTCCACTATGCAAATCTTCAACAACTTAATGATAAGATGCTGATGGATTTTAGAATAAAGGGAAATGCTAACCCTAGTAAATGCAGCACCACCCTAAAATGAGTTTTTCTCATGGCACTTAGATTGAAACAGCACTATTACTATATATATATATTTGACAGTAAGATGACTAAGTTAGCTCTATATAGAGCTCCCTCAGAAAAAGTGGGAGTGTAAAGCATCAGCAAATAGGTTTTACACTTCTTTGTGAAGTTGATACAGCAAAAGTACATAGCATGAACCACTCTCTCAGACTTTGCATGGGACTTTATCAATCTGATGTTAGTAGGAAGGCTGGGTACCTTCCCACTCCATGACAGCTTCTGTGATCGGAGTGGCTCTTGCCTAAAGGAAGCAAGGAGATGAGCTAAACCCTGGTAACTCTCTTCTAGGTACCTCCTAGGTACTTCTACCTCTTTCATGCCCCTTAAATTTACCTTGGTAAACTAAAAGAGAAATACAACACTACACAACAGCCAGTATTATATGAGCTACCAGTATGACTGTCAGGAACGGGAAATTAGTGGGCTCAAATGGCAAGGGTGCGAAGGAACATCTATAGGCCAGATATTTACCTGCCTTACATTAATTAAACCATTAAAATGATGTTTCAGCTTAAACAGTATCAAGCTAATTTCTTTCAATTTCACAGTCAAACATTTTAAATGGTGCCACAATATAAATGAAAGCAGTAGATCTGTAGGCACAAACTTGAAATCATCTAATCAGTACAACATGTATTCAGATTCTTGGCAATTGTTTCATTTTTATAAATGAAAACTCTATCCTGACACTGGCAACACCATTTAAAAGTGAGTATTTTTGCAGTATAATGTAAGTAACATTATATCTACATGAGTTTGGAGCAGATTAGTATGGTTCGAAGATCAGGTTCTCCATAGCCAGTAAAGACCTGGCAATAATATTGAATTAAACATACCTGGCACTTGGCTCACATAGAACATTTCATTTCAGCAGCATTGCAATGTTCACTAATGACTGGAAACTTATTATTTTTGAAAAAAAATGTTTAGTATTTGGCTTTATTTGCTTTAGTCATGGGAGTTTATTCAGTCTTACTTTTTTATTAGTTTGGGATATAAGGACTAGATATAAGGGCTAGCAAAAGCTCTGTCAGCTCTGAAGGAACAAACTGTGGGCTGAATCTCATCAGATTCACTGATGTTATGCTGATCACGTTTAATATCTGTTCAAGGATGTAAAAACTTTTTTTTCCTGGAGTGAAATTGTACTGGGTTTGCCTAGTACCCATGAAAGGAAGCTAATCTAAGGGCAACGGAGGGAATAGTACTCACTTGTTAAAATTCCTACTTTAACAGATTCTAAAGTTAGCTGTAAGCAAAGACACTTTTTCCAGATTAATAACCCTCCTCTTTCTCAGAATCCTGAGCAGATTTACATAGAGCCCTAAAGTCAGTTCATAAAACATGTTTAAACTGGCGGAAAAGAATTTTATGATAGAAAAAAGGTTCACTCTTTTTGAACCTATACAAAAATGCATTCAATATATTTCTATTATATAAGGGAGCCCAAACTTAAGGATCTGTTTATTATTTTCTATCTCCTTTCTGTTAAAATATATTTTTAAATGCATGCCTCCTTTATCCTCAAATTATTCAATTTCATATCAGTGCTGAAAGAGATGTCTCTCTTTAAATCTCTCCTTTAAAGAAATAAATCAAGAGGCTAGAAGAGTATCATATAGAAATTTATTCAAAGTTCTGACTTTCCAAAAGATGTAAAATCAAAACAAGTCTGAGACTTGAATATGAGAGTTCATGTAAAAGTGAGACAATCTTTAAACGTGCTTTCTTCTCCTTTTCAGGTGCTCTCAGAGCTCCTCTGCTTTACCTATGCCTGATCTTCTCCCTCTGAGATCTCAAGCTCTTTTTTTGCCTCTCTGTGGTACATGTATATGTTTCCTATTTACCACCACCATTCCCTTACACCAACAAGGATCGGTTTGTGTTTTTAGGCAATCCCTCAGCTGTAGCAGAGCCCTCCCTTTTACATCTGCAGTAGTCCAGCTACCTCGTTGGTAACCTCAGGATGTGGGACTAAGGGCTGCTGATGGGTAATGAGCCATGCTAATCAGCTATGATACCTCCCAAGTCCCGCTGAGCTACTTTTGTTCCCTGAGTGCCAAGGAGAAAATACTTCCCAGATGCTGCAGGAGGAAGTGTGGAGAGTTGTTGGGGCATGAGGGAGCAAAAGATATGATTTCCAACATCCCAAATATTCCTTGTGAGGCACAGGGTACCTTTGTTGGGCACTGCCTTCTATGAGATGTTGACTATATTCAGTAACTTTTTGGGTCAAGTATATACTGCAGCTAAAATTCTAGGCCTGTTCAGAAACCTCATTTAAGCAGAACTAGAATCCCAAGTGATTAGTTTCCTGAGGAAAATCTTCTACTGCAATATTCTATGTCACATTCCTCCTATCCTTTAATCTATAGGCAATGCCTTGAAAACTTATTTGAGGTAATTTGAATTTAAAAGAGGAAATAAATCCACCCAAATCATCCCAACAGCAGCTGACTTCACCACTCAAGAAAGATTTTTACATAGCCAGGGATCTTTCATCAAAGACATCATGAAACCTTCAGTGGAGTCACTCAGGACTTTGAAGGATATTATAAAGCATCTTTCATTCAAGCCCTGGCTAAAATTCATTATTAAACTGAGGCTGTCAGAAAATGAGGATGAAGTTGGACAAGTCTTGTGTTAATATAAGGGGCTATGGTCTTGCACAGATTCCAACTCCCACACTCCACCCTGGTATTCTGCCGTGGGCAATCCTGGAGGACAGAGCCTGCTGCCCTTGGCCATATTCAGCTGTACTCACCCACTACATGGCACAAATACTCTTGTGAGCATAGTCAGGTCGAATATTTGTTCTCACTACCTGATTTTCATATTTGTGATATTCAATTTATGAACTAAAGGGTTGCCTCAGCTGACATTTTCTGTTTGTTTTTTTTTTTTTTTTAATTCTATTTTGGAGTTTTTCTCTGTGACAGACCTGACAGACTCAATTCCTAGAGTAAAATCTCAGAGACATCTCACTGAGTGGGAGGATTTTAACTTTATCTCCCACTAAAATGAGGCTTGTTTCATTGCTCATTCTACATGTGTAGATACAAGCTGGTATCCTGGGTTCCAATCCATTGCTGAATTTCAATCAAATTTGACAAACATTCTATCAGTTTGGTGAAAATATGGCAGCAAGCTAAAGGGCAGCTTGTTTCCCACTGTGAAAAAGATGAATTTAGGCAATCAGAGTCTCAAACAGTTGAGAAAAAGAGAAAGAGTGTAGGAGAGATGTGGTGAAAGCCAGTTTTTTTTTCTCCCTTTTCCCAAGGAACTACTTGCTCCTTTGTTTCCTTCTATTTCTGAAGCCAGGATCCTCACACCTATGATTACAATTCCGTATATTTTATAGAAAACACGGTGCATTTTGCTTTCTAAATTTTTTATTTATTTTTATTTATTTTTAAAAAAATACTTGGAGAAAAAATTCTGTGGAGGAAGCAATAGCTGAGAGAAAGAGAGCCTGTTACCTCTTATGAACTGAAATGAAGAGATTTTACTAAAGTCATCATGGTCATTTTATATGTCAGTGGCCACTACTGGGTGAATTATTAACAGTCATTGCTTTGCATTATTTTGTTCCTATTTATTGGCTCTGTAAGTAGTGTGGCAGGTGATGAACTGGATGGCTCAACACTCAACTCTTTGTGTCCAAAGGATTTCCAGGAAACACCAAGTTTCTCAGAAACCTAGCTGTGAGGCAAGTACAAACCATGTTTGACAAAAAAGAAAAACCTTGATTAGTAGAATAAATGTAGGTCTTTTCTGCTTATAGTTTAGGGTAATCCTTTGTGTCCTTGAATTACAAAGGCCAATGTCATGCCAGCTGTATTGGCATACTTGAAAATTCAGCCCTTAGCACAGAATAATGATGAAACTTGGCTTTATAGGAGGAAATTTGATTGAGTTCCAAAGATGGAAATATACCCCCCCAAAATAGAAATAATGTTAGTAATTAGCTAAAAAAGAGTGAGATTCAATGACTTAATAGTACCATTCAAAGAGTTTTAAGCTCTTTGTAATTAAGAAAAAGTTTAGAAGAACAGAATATGAACTCTCCTGTTATGAATGGAGGTAGTTTAGGGGTGTTTTGGCAGCAAAGTAATTCCCAAAATAGAGTACTGGATTCACTCCCAGCTAAAAGGAGAAAAACTTGCAGATGTTGCTAATGCAGACAAAAACCAGAACATATATTTGTGACCAGATGCGGCAATTCTAAGAATTGCATCTGGCACAGAACATGTGGCTATTTTAGAATCACACCAAGAAGTGTTACTCAGTACTTACATACTATATTTTTCAGAAGGCCCTGATTCGACAATCAATTTAAATACATGCTTAACTTAAATGTAGTAAGTAGTCCCAGTGGAATTACTCATATGCAGAGGGAGAAGTTTAAGCAACTTGCTAAATCAAATAACAAAGCCCCTAACAATCTGATGACTATGAGTCAATTGACTAACAAGATTCACCATTTCATCCTGGAGACAAAAGCTCTTTTATTTTTCCGTAGTCTATTTGCCGCACTCTGTTTCCTTCAGATTTATTTCTTCTCTTGGGTTTTGGTTTGCCTGCTTCCTATTGTTATTGTTCATCAAATATTTCATATACAAGTGCTTTCCAAAACAAGGCAATCAATCCAGTGCAACATATTTGCAGTAATATATAATTAACTGAGTATTTTTCTGGCATGCAATGGCTGTAAGATTTACAAAATTATTTTCTACATTCATTTATGCTGATAAGCTAGAAAAGGAAATAAAATGTCATGCAAAAACCTGAAGAGAGCAATAGATAAGTTATTTGGCCTCACATTATTCTTAACTATACTTTGGATTTTCAAATATATTCACAACATGATGAGGAGTCATTAGGAAATTATCCACTTCACTACTTTCTTCTTAAGCTCTGGACTGTCCCATCTGTCTTGCATTCATAAATTTTCTGTCTGAAGACTACCAGTGATGGTGCAATGCAAAGGCTTGAGGGCATTGACTGACCATGGGAAATCATCAGATGCTAATGTTTCATTTAATAAATTTAAAAAAGAAAAAAGTACAACATGCAATTTCCTGGCTCTAACAAAGGAGGTAAGAGATCCATTGGTCCCTTACTATAATAATCCTTTCCCATTTTTCCATTCTTACTTTATTTCCCTCTTTCTCTGTAATTCTTTTAACACCACGACTGCTTAACCCCATCATTGTAAAGGAAGCAAACAAAAGCATTGCTTGTTTCCATTGCTGCACGGGAGAATTGTCTGAGAGACATTCAAAAAGGCTGTCATCTTTTTGCCTGCTGCTAACCCTGCCTTCCTCACTCCCTGGCCTCCCTCCTGACAACCCAGGTCTCCTGTTCTTTCTTATGCCAATTCCTCACACTTTTCCATGAGCCAATTTAATGTGCTAACACAGCAGTTAGCTAGCCTGTGTTGTCACTGCTTTTGTTTTCTGCTGTCAGGGAGTCTATGCATCTAGTCCTGTATCTCGGAAGGAACAAACCCATGCACCAGCACAGGCTGGGGGTTGAACTGCTGAAGAGCAGCTCTGCAGAGAGAAACCTGGGAGTCCTGATTGATAATAAGCTAAATATGAGCCAGCGATGTGCCCTTGTGTCCAAGAAGGCCAATGGCATCCTGGGATGCATCAAGAAGAGTGTGACCAGCAGGTCAAGGGAGGTTCTTCTCCCTCTCTACTCTGCCCTGGTGAGGCCTCATCTGGAGTCCTGTGTCCAGTTCTGGGCTCCTCAGCTCAAGAGGGACAGGGAACTGCTGGAGACAGTTCAGCACAGGGCCAAAATGATCAGGGGACTGGAACATCTTTATGAGGAAAAGCTGTGGGAACTGGGGCTGTTTAATCTAGAGGAGTCTGAGGGGGCATCTCATTAATATTTATAAGTATATAAAGGGTGGGTGTCAGGAGGTGGAGACATCCCTTTTTTCTATGGTGGCTAGCAACAGGATAAGGGGCAATGGGATGAAGCTAGACACAAAAAGTTCCACTTAAATATAAGAAAAAAACAGTTCACTGTGAAGATGAGTGAGCCTTGAGGGTGAGGGTGAGGGAGCAGTGGAACGGGCTGCCTAGAGGGGTTGTGGAGTCTCCTTCCTTGGAGGTCTTCAAGACCCACCTGGATATGTTCCTATGTTACCTGATCTAGGTGACCCTGCTTCTGCAGGGGGGTTGGACTAGATGATCTCTAAATGTCCTTTCCAACCCCTACCATTCTATGATTCTATGGCAGTTCACAGATAGGACTGGCAATCACTACAGCCAGTCCAAAACAAGTGATGGGAATGCAGGGCCATGAGCAGGGGAATTGGTGGGAGGGAGAAGTGAGAAAACTCTCACTGAGTAGCATGCAGCTCTGCAACTGACCCACAAAACTGCATGCTTAAGATGATGAAAGTTTCCCTGGAGAAATTGAACAAGATCCACTGGTAGCATCCACTTTTTCTAAAGAAAGTTTCTATACTTGCTCAAGGGATAAAATAGTGCCATGTGTCCTAAAAAAGGGTGCCAGACCCCTTACTTCCACATGTTCTGCAAACAGTGCAGTGGACAGCTGAGGAGTGGAAGAAAAAAAAAAAAAACACAAAAATACCACAGTGAGCTGTCAATAGTTTATATGCAAAAAGAGCTTTAATTCTTTAAACTGTTGATAGTGAGTTATTTACTTAGCTCTAATGCTTTACCTACAAGAACATTATGAGGATTAGCTGATGTTTGTGAAGTGCTTTATGGATGAAAGTACTAAGTGTCCAGGACAGAGGCTACTGACACCAATTGCTTTCTGGCATTCTATATTACATATGCAAGGGAAGCAATGAATTTAAACAGGTTTACTAAAACCCATTTGATTAGAAAAGAAATCATTCATGAAAATGCTCAAAGGCAAAGCTCTTTGCAGGAAAACAGAACAGTCCCTTCCCATCGTTCTGGTACAGGATACAGTAGCCCTTGCCATCTAAATAATGTGCTTTAAATGTGCAAGATGTGTGAGAAAACTCATTCACGAGACATAGCAATGGTGTGAAATCCTTCCCCTGAGAACTAAAAAGCAACAGACTGCAGTTAAGGATTTCATTATGCATCCTGGAAGACAGTCCTTTCAAAGCTGAGCAGAGGGGTCATTAGGCCATATGCCCTGAGAGCAGGTCACCCAATTAATCTCCATTTAGGAAAGCAGAATAATTGGCCTCTAAAGTAAAAGGTGCTCATGCAGATAAAATCTAGACATTGTAAAATTTGAGATTTACCTATTCCTAGTTATTAACCTTCATCAGATCTAATTAAGCCCTGTGGGTAAAGCACATGCAGTGGGAGATTTTATACCCGTGTCATATTTTCTAAAGAAAGGCTAAGTACAATGTCCTCTAACCCTCCTGCTTTACTGAGTGAGAATTCTGTCATCCAGTGTTTTCCTGTACTTGGTGAACATGTGAGAGTGCTGTTTCTGGAGTAACCTACATCCCTGCGGATCACATGGAACATTAAGCGTCAATGCTTACCTCAGGAACCCTAGTTGTTGCTGCCATGTAAGTCTGCATTAATTTTTCTGTGTAATTCCTCCATTGGCACTAAATATCTGACCAAGTGTGAGGCGTTCCCTGCTTTAAAGAGATGATATACAGCCCTGAGTGTTTTGTTCAGTGTTTCAGCAAGCAGAGCACATCTGTATATTGAAAATTTATCCAAGTACCCACTATCAACACATTGATGGATACTCAAATTAGCGGCACAGTAGAGTCATACATGACCTAAACCTCCATAATACAGCAGTTTGCATTCAATTCAATCCCTTCATTGGGATGATGTCTAAAAAAGGGCCTGAGTGTTTAAGATTCACAACTGAGTCAGACATCAGTGAGGTGAAGCCGATGTGAGAGGATCAGAACCTGCTTCTGCAGGGGGTTTGGACTAGATCTCTAATGATCTCTTCCAACCTCTACCATTCTATGATTCTATGATATTCCAAAACCTTTTGGGAAGCTCTATTCCAAGAAAAATCTACATGGGCCATAGCTTGTTTGTCTCTACCAAAACAGAGAAACATTTCTAAAGCAAGTTTATCAATGTGAGTATTTTACCATGTCACAAAAACTGTAGTGACTATAAAATGGCACAGTATGTGATTTTTTTGTTAATTGCTGCAGTTCCTACCCAGATTTCTCCACTCCCTGGAGGTTTTACTGTGCCTCATTGATTCATTTACATGTCTCATGTTTGCAGGTAGCACAAATGAAGTATTAAAACCTACAATGGTTATTTGCAAATGTTAGCCTTTTGTTTTTTGTTTTTTTGGTCTGTAGAGAGCTGAACAGTTCCATGATACTGTTGGCAAGAACTGCTTAAAGCATGGAACTGGAACTGCTGCTGCTGAGACTGCTGCATTAAAAACAGTTATCCTCAAACCAAGTTGGCAGAGGTATAATCGGAACTACAAGAAGATGGGAGGAAGCAAACTACTGTTGCTGTAGAAGTAGCCACCGCATAGGACTTGTGGAAAAAAGATCAACTACTGCTGTGGTGCAAGGTTACTTGTAATGAGATTTAGAGGGTAAGACTCCTTCGATGTCTGGGAGGGATGATTTTAAGAATACTGTAGGAGGCTCTGGGTCCTGTAGCAAGGTCTGTCTGCAGCTCATGTCTCTCTCTTCCAGGATGCTTATCTGCCTCATTGCATGCAGACACCTGATCTTCACTTTTTGCAAGGTGCAGCATGGTCTCTGAACAGCTGTTATTTCCATGATGTTCATTCCTAGCAATGTCAATGAAAGGGGGTACAGACCAAGGGAGGAAAAAGCTTTTTTTGGACTTTTTGTCTGACAAATCATCTTCATGACCCCAACAGGCACATAGATCAGTGCAAAATGGAAGCAATTCTTTCAGCAGGAGCACTAACTTCATATTGCATAAGCAAGAGTCATTATGTCACTTAAGGCTAGCAAGCAGAGCCTGCATGCAGGATGAATGGGTGAAAATTTCTGAAATGAGAAGAAAACCACACATTTTTGCTGAAAGTGCCAGCCTTCCAGAGCCTCCTTCCCCTGAGGTTCAGTGTAACCTTGCTTAGCATGTGCCAAAAAAATAGGGAACTTTGTTCACTGAGTGGGAAGTTAGAAATGTTTCCAGGAGCACTGTCATCACTATCATCTTCACCCACAGGTTCAGGGGTGACTCAGGGCATCTGAGGATGCCACTTTTGGAAATGAAGCTGAATGTGCTGCTTGTGCCAGAGATGGGGCTGAGGTCAGGCTTTCTAAACAAGGCTTAGCCTTAGTTTCAGCAGTCATACACTAGTTCTAGACGTTGAGATTATTTGACTTCTTTAATTGAAGAGAAAGGAGGCCTGTGTATTATGGTCCTGCTGATAAAGTCACTTCAAGTTAACCTAGCTATATCTATCTGTGAATTAAGAGTTAGGAATTGACTATCATCCAAATTATGTGAATACATCATGGATTTGTATTTCAATGATGATGTGTGTTATTTTCAAAAGCTGATCTGTAAAATCTCTGCAGCACCTTCAGGCTTCAGTAAGGTACATAAAAAAGACTACATTTCTCTCTTTGACTGCTGTACTGTTTCCATTACCAAGCTGATATCCTCTCAAAGAGGGAAAAAATGTTCTTTAAACTTATTTGACCTTACTTGGTTTATATTGTTAAAGACATCCGCTATTTCTAATTATTGTTAAAAGCATACTTAAAAATATCTAGAACTCAAGTCCATTTTTAAACAAAACCACATTTTTCCTGATTGTATTTTAAATGTTAGTGCTGTGTTAAAGACAGGAAAAAGCGGCATGAAGTGCTCCACTGGAGCAACAGAAGACAAGAAATTGCCTAGGCAAGATTTGCTAATACCAGATTGGGTGGCATAGTATGTTCCAAATGTTTAAAAATAACAGTATGACATTGGTGTATCAATAGTGTAAAATCAAAGGACCGCTGTCCTGGTTGGTAGGTCAGGAGTCTGGCACAGTCTGCTATTTTAAGTGGTAGTAAAGTCTACACAGTGACAGTATAACCAAGAAAATGCTACTAGAAAAATTGTTGCTCCATTACACGAGTGAATGAAGGAAAATTTTAGTTGCATCGTGACTGTGCAGTGCAGGTTGAATCTGTCCTACTTGCCATGTATTTATTCTGGAAAAAAATGCACATGTAAATATTCACAAGCAAAATGGTTGCGACAAAGGTGCAAATGTACTTGAGTAAAACCCATTTGTCTGGGCAAGAAGCATGCCCATGTCATCGCTTGGTTCTGGGGACAAAGTGAGATGATTGTGGAATTGGCTGCCACAGTAATTATTCTGTATTTGTCACTGCATTTGTGAGTTCCATGTTAATACCAGCAACACTTACAAGCTTATAAAAGTAAAAGCCTGCTCTGTCAAGCAGAGATATTTGAATGAGAAATCCATGCAGATTTATATTTTGTTTTCTTACATATACATCAAATCACTCTGATTTTTCAAAGGTAAAGAAATCCATCACCCATCTTCAAAAGTTTTAACATAACATTTTCAAGTCTTATTTCCTTGGTTTTGAGTAAAATGAATAAATTTCTTTCATTATGACACTTCATGAGCAGAATTCTGTGAACAGTGTAAATTTCCTCTAAAAGTTTTGCCATCAGTTAAAAATAGAAATGGCAGAGTAACTCTCAGAGTGGATCATTTTAAGTCTTCTAAGAGGATTATAATATCTGATTCAGAGACACAACCATTGGATGACTTTTCAGAGTTTAGCAAAGTTCAGTCCTGCTCTGATGTTTATCCTAAAAACTTTTACACTTATTAAAGTTTACTTTGAAGGTATGTTGACCCTGTATTTAAGTAACATTGAATATGATTGCTCATACTTAAATAGACTTTTACTTTATTTGGTAAGACATATGAAGCTATAAATAACGAATGGGATTTTTTTAGCCCTGCTCCCTGTTGGCTTAAGTGTACTGGGACTTCTGAAGGCCTTGCTGATGCTCTGCTTCAGGATTAGACTACAAAAATAGCCAGACATCTTCACATTCTAGACTTAAAATCCTAATGCCAAAAGGAAGAATGTATTAATGCTGCTGTTCACATTGAATTGCTACCTGGAGCTCAAACCTGGCCCTTGAGCTTGGCACAGCGCAAAGCCTCAGCATGATGTCTTCCACCTAACACCTCATCTTGTCTAGATAAGATATGATGTATGTAAGTAACATCTGTCATTTACAGCTGTTCCCCAGTGGGCATGGCCATCATTTTGCCCAAGCACCTTGTTGGTGACATATCAATTACCCAAAAAAAAGAGGTCAAGAACCTTGAATTAGTTCTAACTGGTAGCAACCTAAGTTAGCTGTTGAACTTCCAGTGTTATTTCCACCTCAGTAATAAACTGCAGTGTGCTCTCCTGTGTTTATATCCTCTTGCAGAAAGAAAAATAGTGACAGAAAAAGAGCTTCATGTGGTTAAAAGCATTATTCCAGATCTTATGCTGAGGCAAGGTATGTCAGCATGCTTGTGCTAAGTCTAACTGATACTTTTTAATTTTTTAGCATAAATTAAAGCAAAGTTAAATATATGAGACAGAATTGAACATCCTTAGGCACCTGTGACTCAGCAATAATCTAGTCTCTGGTCCAAAAGCAAGCAGAGCTCCATCAGGCTTAAAAAGCTCTTTGTTAAACTCCCAATTAACCAAGGTAGAGGTTTTTAGGTTCTGGTCTGGAGTACAACCTAAATTTAAAAACTGGCAACATTTATTATTAAAAAAAAAAAATGAGACGCTGCCCCTCTTGAATTAACTGTGTGTGATTTTTTACCTTCTTGGAAGTGATAGTTGGAAGAGAGTTTTTGGGCTCTTCTGAGACTGTAACATGCTGCCTGTTGCTTTCAGTGGAAACGTGGCAACACAGTTTATCAGAAAATGAGTTGAACATACTAACTGTAGTATGTTAACACAGGAGACTACTATTGACAGTGGACAACTGGAACTGAAAAGTACTTTATGGTATTCTAGCTATACTTGTATCATTTGTGTTGTTCTGGATCTGTATTTCTTTTATCATACTGTAGACCCTCTCATCTTAGAGAATCTTCTCAACAGCAAAGAGGTCTTAAGCAGAGGGTGCTTAACTCAGGAATTTTCTCAAAAGCATTCTATTAATGAGAAATAAATGTTGAGGTGAATTTACCAAGATATGCTATCACTTAATTAATTAATTAATTAATTCATTCATCTCTTCAAGTTACTAAGTCACTTGCATGAGCCTCACTAATCTAGTTCATAAGTGTGGCATCAAAGCTTGCCAGCTACATAGAAAAAAAGAGTGTGATCTCATATTTTTATAGAATCATAGAATCACATAATGGTAGGGGTTGGAAGTGACCTTTAGAGATCATCTAGTCCAACACTCCTGCAGAAGTGGATCCACCTAGATCAGGTTGCACACGATCAGGTTCAGGAGGGTCTTGAAGACCTCCAGAGAAGGAGACTCCACAACCCCTCTGGGCAACCTGTGCCAGTGCTCCCTCACCATTACAGTAAAATAGTTTTATCTTATGTTTTGTGTTCCAGCTTCATCCCATTACCCTTTTTCCTGCTGCTAGATACCATTGAAAAAAAGGATGTCCCAACCTCCTGACATCCACCATTTATATACTTATAAATATTAATGAGATACCCGCTCAAGTCTCTTCTTCTCTATACTAAACAGCCCCAGGTCCCGCAGCCTTTCCTCATAAGGAAGATGCTCCAGTCCCCTGATCATCTTGGTGGCCCTGCGCTGGACTCTCTCCAGCACTTCCCTGTCCCTCTTGAGGTGGGGGAAAAAAAAAAAAAAAGAAAATTAAATTCCCACTACCACAAATTATGCAGTTGAGTTTCCCACATTTGGAGAAATTGTAGGGGTCAGCACATCTGGAGTGTAGAAGATGGACCTCACCCTGGGAAAACCACCTGCCTGATCATGGTGTCTCCCCTGCCAGGTAAGTATATATATATAAAAAATAAATCTCTATTCTTTGTTTTGTGGTTAGGACTGTGAAAAAGTATTTTAAAGCCTCAAGTAGCAGAATTTAATTTTGTGCATTTTTTCTTAGATGGAAATTTTATTATTATTATTTATTGCTTAAGTATGTTTTTTAGCTGGGTAAGGGGCAAGTTATATGTTGTAAAGGCTTTCACACCCAGGAGACGTATCTTGAAGAAGATGTTTAGAATGCAGCCTTTGCAGGTGAATTTGGGTTAAGACATGTATATATCTTTGAGCACAGCTGTCTCTCCTTACTCTGTTGCTTTTCAGGACTTTTCAAGAGGAGAGTCGCGGAATAACAAAAGAGGAAGGCGAGTCCTTCTATTTCTGTCACTAACTTCCTGAAGTACTACTGCTTCCTTCAATCAGACCTGGCAATGTGTATTGGATGGACAATAAAACAGATTCTTGACTGCTAAAAAAACAGTCACAGATGCCATTTTACTGATAGCTACATTTTGAGTCCATCTCACTCCCATGGGTGTCTGGTTATGTGTGTTGCAGAGTAAACATACTTGAATCTCTTTGCAATTTATATACAAAACATGTTGGTAAAGCTTACTTTCTATAGGTATATTAATCTTCTTGTCTTCAGCTTTTTATGGTTCATAGCATGCACTAACTAGCTTGCTTATGTGAATAAGAAGCATTGAGAACCACTGAGCTATTGAAAGCTTTTCTCTGAATGTCACTGTACTAATGTTCTAGTTTGTTTAACACATCCCTATATATTTCCATAGAAAAGCCAAATAATCTTTTCTAAATTTGAAATCTATCTTTCAACATAACACAGACCCCAAGATGTCCAGTTTTATGTTGCACACTTTTTTCTGATATAATACTAAGAAGTGCAATTCAAGTTAATTAACATAGAAATATAGATCAATATTAAAAGAAAGAAAATGAGACCATTAAAAAGAAATCAGAGTAAAAATACAGTTTTATTATTGCCATCCTCAAATGCTCTCCTTTGCACTGAAATGTATACTTTGACTCCAAACATGGGATTAATTTTTACTGTTCTCTTGAAAAAGAAAATAATTTTGACAAAAAATAGGCAGAACTTCACAATTGTTAATTGTGTTTCTATACTACATATGATTATAAATAGAGTAGTAGTGATATGGGTATTCCCTTGACATGACTACCTATTCCATCCCATACTCTTCAACAATCATTCTTTCAATAGTAGGACACTCACAGCGTTTAGTTTTCCCAAACTCATCTTATCTATGCACAGAATAGAAGTAGTGATTAATTTTTCAAAGGGCTTTGTTAAAGCCTTCACTGTTGAAAAATTATGCAGTAGGAATGATAAGGAAAAACATGATCATTGCTGTTGTCTTTATAATGCTTTCACGTCTGAAGTATTGGATTTCACCAATGGATGTGGCTAAATACTAAGAAGAAATTGGCACCTGTTGAGCTGAACATCAGATTTTTTTTGAATAATAAATAAATATTGCCAGAATTAAAGCTTTTGCCAATAATGACCTTGTGAGAATATAATTTTTTACGTTGACAAGTCATCACATTGTATAGTTTTTAAGTAATTTTTTTGTTACTGTTTTGGTAATATTGAGCAACTAGAAGTTTGTGCAATATAACAAAAGATTGTACCAAGGAAGAGAGCACACCACCACTTCCAGAAATCAGTTATCAGATGTCCCAGGCCACACTTGAGAATGGTCCGGGCATGGTGCTATTTTGATCTGAAATTAACAAGATACAGGGAAAATAGTAACGATGGCTGTGACTAATCACTAAGCACTGGTGTCACCAATAGTGAGCAAAAGACGATTCCCCAGATGCCCTTCCCATCTTATTTCCTGTGCCTTTGGCACTTTCTAGTATAACTACTTACACAGAATCTCATGACCTATATGCACAATTTGGTACCTTTTCTTAATCATCTGTCCGTAGAAGGAAGACATGGTTTGAAACAGCACAAGCCAGTGCCGGGAATAAGAAATTTTAGAATCTGTCTCTTTATGATGTCAATGACAAAACTGAAGTCCTGATCTTAAACTACTGAATACTATAGATATTAAGATACAAAATAAGGAGAGGGAGGAACCCAAGAAATTCTGTGTTACAAAGCATTGCCAAGCTATATGACAGGACAGGGCAGAGAAAGCTGCTATCAAAAAGCTTACTCAATTTTGTATTCAGCTTTCAGGCTAAAAGCAACTGAAGATTCCATCTGGTTAGCACAAACCACACTAATGAAGACATGGCCCAGCAAGGAAAATGCAAATCTAATTTTGCCAGGGGAGATATATTTAGTTTGTCAACCCACCAAGCAACCCTCACAGTGTATTGTTACTATTATTAGCTGCATTCCCTGGACCAGAGTTCATATGTGCAGGTCTACTTGCTGTGCAATTGAACCTTTATTTTCTGCATTTATTCTTGAGATGAAGTATGAAAGATAAATTCCAAAAGAAATGAAACAAATCAAAACTCTCTGTGGTTTCTTAATCCCTTCTCCTCCCTCCTCTCTACATTAAAGGTTTATTTCATAAATTCATTCACATATCTGCAGGATTATGCCTCAAGTTATGTTTGTGCCACTCTTAGCATATCACTTATGCCAACTGATATCCCACCTTTGGTAACAAGCTTTAATAATAACCACTACCCTGGGCACCCTATGGTATTCTGTTATCCTTTAGTACCACACTTAGACCCATTCTTTATTCTCTGTGCTAAGCCTCATGACAGATGTCCATTGTATGTCTCCCTTTAGCGTGCCAAGAAGCAGCAACGGTTTGATTTGCCCTCTGATCCTTTGAGTTTTACTTTGCTTTAATCAAAGGCTGACAAAGCATTCCGGCAAGACTGCATGAGCGGCTGTCCAGGAAAAACACAAGTGTATGGTGTGCCCTTGTATTAAGCAGTATCAAAATAGCATGTAACCATGCTTTGAAGACAAAGGATAAGAGATAAGGCCTTTTTCATGTAAAATGAGGACAGCTGTGTTGTTTTTCTAAGCAGAGAAAGGTAGTATGGGTACCTACAGCAACTACATATTCCCATTCTGCCCCAGGTAATCATTTAGAAAAATTAAAACTGTCTCACATAGGTGTGTGGAGATTACTAAAATGGTAGGCAACAGCACAAGGAAAGAAACAGAACTAAAATTAAATTAAGATATCCACTCTATGCAACCCTAGTCAGATTCTAAAAGGGATTAAATAACTTCAAAGGAAAATTAATACATATAGTTGGTTCTTAATATCAGAACTTGGTTTGTCTGAGAACAAATATTATAGTTTCTCTGGATCTCAAAAAATGTTAATTTCTTTTTGCCTGCTACCAGCACAATTTGCCTTGCTGGATGAAGGACAAATGCCCATCAAGTAATTTGTCAGTTTGCACCCAGCTAAAATGTCAGTGTTTCTTTAAAAGCTGGAAAATATAAGGAGGGTAGATGCTGACACATGATAAACTAGCATCATTTACTGCAGATATTCAGTAATTCTCTTGTGGCTATTTCTAGTCATGTTGGAATTTAGGAAGATTTACCAACCTGCTGATATTTCCTGCCCTGTGGAAAAAAAAAAATAAACCTTACACGTCTCAAGTGTTTTTTTAAAGCAGTGAATAAAAATGCAGTAAGAACTGAATGTTCAGAAGTTTTACAGCATCTTTTTATCTCTCCAATTATTTGGTTTTTTACATTTTAATCTCAGACATTTTATGTTGCAGTAGGTTTGTGTTTTCTGAACACAATCCTGAACTAAATTGCAGCCAGCTTTGTTCTTTCCAAGGCTTCACCCATTTTGGATCATCTATAGAACTTAACTCCCCCATGAAAACTGTGTGGTTTTTAATGAAGCTTCTTTTAGGAGCCCCAAACTAAGGACACAGTGTACATTTAAAGAATTCTAAACACTAAATAGTGCAAATAAAAGCTAGATAATATTGGTAGTGTTTTTGCTTTGAAAACAAATAAGATCAGAATGTGCAACTCAGCCTTGAAGGAAAGATCTTATCTTCAATTAATATCATTACAATTCAGTTAAAAACAGATACTTTTCACAATTCTTTAATTAGATCAAAATTAATTGAGAGTTATTTTTCTTATACTCAAATTTCCAAAAACTCTTGGACATTTTCAGAGCATCCTGACATTACAGCAACTGAAATAACTATTCAGCATGCCACTACAGGGTTCGTAATATTCATTTCTGATATGAGTCTCCTGTAATCTTATGTTGGTTTTAGCATCCCACTGATATATCTTTTTAATCACGAGAATTGTAGTGAGAGTTGTTGTGTTCACTGGTATGGACAGGGTAATGAAGACTCACAGCCAAATGCCTGTGATTAAGGATGATAATAAACTGTATTAGATGTAGATCTGTTGCACCAAGAAGCAATGTGAGTTTTCACAGATATTTTGTGTCAACAGAGGAGTGGCAGCACTCAGGAATCTCTGGTTCTTTTCTGGGTTCTAAGGAGAATCAGTCTATGTTGATCACAGTCTATTAGGTCTGTCTTGCTGCTGGTTTCTTTCCATCTCAGGTTTCTTGTTTCCAGCCCTTTTCTTTCTTCAGGTTGCTTATCCACATCTTCATTGTATACAGCTAGTCTCCTCAACTTTGTCTCACTCTTTCTCCATACTTAGAGGATCTTACGTGTTATTGCCTCTAGCCATATGCCTTCTTCTATTACTTAGCCTAGCCAGCACTTCACAGTGATACCACTTTTAAGCCTCATGAGAAGTCCTTGCCTTCCTAGACTTCATCTTGATGCCCAGTCCCACAGGTTTTTATAGCTAATGTCTTCCCATAGGATCAAATCAAATCAGGATCTGATCTTACAGTCCAAACACCTTTCTTTTTTACTGTAGGAAGCTACTTCCTAACCAGATCGAACTCCAGAAAAAAATAATATTGCATTTTCCAGACCCTTTTTAACTTCCAGACCAAACTTAACCAGATTCACTTTATACCTTTTTCATTTGTGCCAATATTGTCCATTTTCCAAGTTAACTGATTTACTTACAGATAGCATGCATGGCTTCTTTTTTTATTTTTACTTTTTTTTATTTTTACAAAACTACGTATACTGTGCTATCAAGTAAATAAACTATTCTCATCTCCCTCCTCTAGGTAAAGTTTGCCATTACCTATTAATTTTAAACCTTCTGCTCTGCACCTGTTCAAGTCTGGATTCATCTTCATTAAACATAACCATCCAGAATAGAATAAAATATTGTAGACAAAGTCATAGATATTAGCACTAGTACTTTTCTTTCTGTACTGGAGATGCTATATTAAACTTTCACACATATTTTTAAAGCTAAGTATGTCAGACCATTGTCTCATATATGCCCACAACAGACTAATACTCTGGTTTATTTCACAGAATCACAAAATTATACAGATTGGAAACGACCTCTAGGGTTCATCGAGTCCAACTCCCTGCTAAAGCAGGTTCACTTCAATCAGGTCACTCAAAAACACATCTAGAAGGGTTCTGCAAACCTCCAGAGAAAGAGACTCCACACTCCACTCTCTCTGGGCAGCTTGTGCCAGGGTTTCCTCACCCTCACAGGAAAGTAGTTTTAATTAATGTTCAAGTGAAACTTCCTATGTTCCAGCTTGTGCCTCTTACTCCTTGTCCTGTCACTGGGATGCTACAGAAAAAAGATGCCTCATTCTCTTGACACCCGTCCTTTAAGTATTTATGTGTATTAATACGGTCCTCCCTCAGTCTGCTCTTTTCCAGACTAAACAGCCCCAGGTCTTACAGCTCTTCCTCACAGGAGGGATGTTCCATTCCCTTAATCATCTTTATAGCCCTCTGGACTCTCTCCAGAAGTTCCCTGTCCCTCTTGAGCTGAGGAGCCCAGAACTGGACACAGGACTCCAGATGAGGTCTCATCAAGGCAGGGGAGAGGGGAAGATGAACATCCTTTGACCTGCTGGCCACACTCTTCTTGATGCATCCCAGGATGCCATTGGCCTTCTTGGCCACGAGGGCACTTTGCTGGCTCATGTTTAGTTTATTATCAATTAGGACTCCCAGGTCTCTCTCTGCAGAGCTGCTCTTCAGCAGGTCAATCCCCAGCCTATACTGGTGCATGGGGTTGTTCCTCCACAGGAAATCTGCACTTGTCCTTGTTGAACCTCATGAGGTTCCTCTCTGCCCAACTCTCAAGCTGGTCGAGATCCCACTGAATGGCAGCACAGCCTTCCGGGGAATCAGCCAGTCCTCCCAGTTTGTTGTCATCAGCGAACCTGCTGAGGGTACATTCCGTGCCCTCATCCAGTTCACCGATGAAGATGTTGAACAAGACTGGCCCTAGAACAGATCTCTGTGGAACTTCACTAGCCACAGGCCTCCAACTCAATTCTGTGCCACTGATCACCACCCTCTGGGCTCTGTCATTCAGCCAGTTCACAATCCACCTCATCCAACCTACATTGTCTGAGCTTTCCTATAAGGATGTTACAAGAGACAAGGTCCTGTATCCTCATTATTTTTTAAGAGACGACAAATTCCGAGATTATTAATGAAATTTGTGCTATTCATTCCTAGTCCCACTTCCAGCCACTGTACTGAACCCTATTTGTGCCACTCCAGTTGTCAGCGACATTGCGAAGTGTACCCTGAATGATATTCTAACTTTTGAATATTGTCAGTGCCTCACAACTGCATGTTATCAGCACATTTAGCACACTGTCATATTTGGTGTCAAGGTCATTAGTAAAAATATTTAATGAGTTCTCTCTCAAGACTGATCTTTGAGGAGTAATCACTCTACACCCAGATAGATGCTCTTTCAGCACAGTCTGGAGCTCACTCTTGAGCTTTTTCCTTACTAATCTTATAATACTTCTATAAAAACTGCATCGTCTACAGTGTAACTGATAGTTTCCCATTTCACATGAAGCTGAAGAAAAAGCAGACTATGACAATGCAGTATCTCTAATATTTAAAATCAATTCCCTAACAAAGAAAGGTGTGAAGTCAGTCTACTGTGAGGTATCTTCACCAGCATCAAGTTATATTTTACCTCATTTTAACTTACTTTTGTTATCCTTCCCACAAACATTTCTGCTAAGTCTTACCATGCCTAGGGAGCTAAACACATGAACCTCATTGTAACACCCATCCCCCTACCACATTCTTTTCTTGAAGATTTTATTGTGTTTGTTATTATTTTGTCATATGGTCTAGACTCACAACATAATAGCTCTGTTTTAGGTCCTTGATATGAGTTTTACAAAGTCATCTATTAATTCTTTCTGTTATCTGTAAAATGTTGTTTATCTGACTATGGTGGCTTAAGTGCTATGTGTTCTTTGTGTGCTGTTTTTCAGTTCAGATTAGCTTATTTTGTGTTCCTAACTCTCATCTCCTTTACCATCCTGCACTAAACATCCCATTCTCCTTATAAAGGCTGGTATCTATTAGCTAGCTCTGAAGATGTTCAAAATCAGGAACCACTGATTTGGCAAATATTCAGCATCTGAAAAACAAATCTCACAGGCTGAAAAAGGGTTTGACCACCAGTTGGCAGTTATTTGCCTCACTTTACATAGGAGAGAGATTCTCATTCCAAAGGTTAGAGAATTCATCTAATTTCTCCCCAACCTGTGATTCTGTGTAACCCACGATTCTCAGTTCAAGCCTATGTTTGCACCCAGATGCTCCTGTTTTCCTGCTAGCATTTTCTGTTATTATTCCCTGATGGAATTTGGCTCCAGGGCTTCAAATAAGTTAGCTACACACAGTCCACCAGTTACTTCTTGAGCAAAGAAAGTGCTTGCAGGGATGTTTCTAATGCAAGTAGTAGCTGTGCTAGCAGCAGTGCATCTGGGAAGGACATGTCTCAGCTTTGGTTCTTTGGCTCTCTAGCTGACACTTAACAGAAACCAGATGAAACTGAGAACAAGATCTGGGTTCTGAAAAATGAAGTTAAGGCAACATGATACATTTTCCAGTTGAAGCTGGGATTTAAGGAGACACCGGTGCTACCATTTTTGTTTGGGACCAGAACAAAAGCTGGAGCCCCTATTTGCTGAGCAGCTACACTGCTTACCTGCTGCTTTGTAATCTACAATGTCTCACCTAGCTCTCCAGGAAGAGGAGCTTCTGTACAGGGATGGGATATGCCTCAAGCCTTAAAGCTGCATTGACAAGCAGTTGACACTGGCAATGCTCAAAATGACTCCTCACAAAGGGTACTCAGCAGGCCTGGCCCCTGCTTCCATAATATCTCACTCTTAGTATCTCACAAGTGAAATGATCACTTTATTGGAATAAGTTTACCTAGATAGGAATGCTAATGGACTGCATTACAGGAGGGATCTCAGAGAGTAGGCTACTGGGAACAGTGGAGTAGTCAAGACTGGTTAGGAGCTCACATAAGCTAGAGCAAACAGCTTGCATGCCAGTTGCTCAGGCAACTGAAGAATCTCAGGCTCATCTTCCTGCACAGCCATCAAAAGTATATCACACACTCCTGGACTCCTTTAACCACAAATAGTGTCAAAGTAATGGAGGAATGTTGGCCACTGTGAACAAGTACAGCAGGCTCTGACAATAAGTGGTTTGTTCAAAATCAAGTAGGAAACCTGTTGGCACAAAATGGAAGAAAGTTCAATTTTTTTAAATTTCAGAGAGAATTTCATCCATATTTGTTCACACTTTAAAAGAAAAATTAAAGCTTTACAGTTGAAAATCGATTAACTATTCATAGCAAATAATGTAGCCATCAAACATAGACTTTTAGTCACTTGATGTATTATCAATGAATAGCCTGATTTTTATGAATCAGCTCATTAGCTGTAATTGTTTAACAAATTATTTATCTGAAAAGGTTTCATCCCCTGAGTTGTCTCTGATCTACTTGCTCTTTGATTATTCAATAGATTTGGTACATGATTGCTTTGCTCCCACATAGAATAAATGAAATATTATCAGTATCCGTGAACACTTGCAGCATGAATATTCATTTGTGAATGCACATTATGTGACTTGTCATTAAAGGCATCCATTATCCCACTACGAAGAGTAGTTTGACTCGTTTTAAAAATAGATGTAATTTATTGTGGCATTGGAAAGGTTTCTTTAAAAATACAACTAAGCAATTACCTCTAAATGTTAATTCACCCCTTGCTGCAAATATTTTTTACTTTTAAATACACATTTTAAATGCTGCTGTAAACACAGAAATGGGCTTCTTAACTATTGTACAGCTGAACACACCTTTTAGCACGGGTAAACTTCAGAGGATCAGCACGTCTACACTGAAATTCAGCGGTACGATAACAATTTGCAGTCACACATACTATGCCTTCCTGAAAGAAATTACACTGTAGGAGACTGAGAAAAATGGTGCCCAAAAGTTAAAGAGAAAAAAAACAGAGAGAGGAAGAAATCGTAGACATTTACAGGAAAAACTGAATTCCCCTGGAAACAGAAAAATGCCATAAAGAAAACAAGGTGAAGTGCTGTGGAATAGTTAACTTTAAAGCAAAGAAAAGCTGGTAACAAGAAACTCTGTTTGTAATTCAGGCATATTAAAGAAAAATTCAGATCCTTGTAAAAGGGTAACATTAATTTATTTGTTTACAATAATACACATTGATTTGAAATGATCTTTTTCTTTATCCAGAAATAGCACTCTGGGGTGCTACTTCTGTGCTGTTTCAATTGTTTCTCACATGTAAAATCAATATCTGCTAAATATGGCATACCAAGTGAGGTTGTGACAAATAATGGACCTCAATATGTTTATTAATAGTGTTTCTGATGTTCTTCTAAAGAACATGGTTTTAAACGCTCTGGTGTCTGAGGTGCCCACAGTGAATTGCCCTTATAAAAGCTGTGTTAAAGTTTTAAAAAATAAAACTTCAAAACCCATAGAAAGAAATTCAGATCCCTGCTTGGTGTCACAGAGTTACAGGGAATGGTTACAATAATTGCATAAAATACTTCCTTACAGTTCAGTAGGAATTTGAGAGTCTCTTATGCAGTCAATATTACTAATGACAGTATAGAAATTTTTTATTTAGCATAAGGAAATGAAGGACATTATGTGATAAATGGTAATGTAAGTGAAAGATTTTTCGTTTATGATACAGTGAATAGAAGAAGAATAGAAAAACAGGGATACAGAAGGGAAATGTCTCTTTGGAAGATGTTACCCGCTCACTTGCAGAAGGACTGAGCAAGTAGAGAGAGATCATCAGGAGAAATAGCAGTTCTTCTCAAATACGTCTTCAAAGGAAGAAAGAAAAACAGCTGCATTGTAAGTCTACAAGTAACAAAAAAGACCCAATAAATTAGACATCATCAGGGAATAAAATAAAACTGTTCAGAAACAAAAATCTGGGCCCTACTGTGATGGAATACAAGACTGAAGAGACTGACTCAGACTGCCGTGTTATACATCTTGCATTAGGAAGATGGTATTTGATAAAGAAAGAATATAGAGCTTGGGCTTGGCATCCATGGAAAATCCTACCAGAAATCTCACTCTTGCTATTTGCTTTTCACCTTTATCTGTAAAATTTTCAAGACAGAATCATAGAATCATAGAATGGTAGGGGTTGGAAGGGACCTTTAGAGATCATCTAGTCCAACCCCTCTGCAGAAGCAGGTTCACCTAGATCAGGTTGCATAGGAACATGTCCAAGCGGGTCTTGAAGACCTCCAATGAAGGAGACTCCACAAACCCTCTGGGCAGCCTATGCCACTGCTCCCTCACCCTCACAGTGAAATAGCTTTTATATCTGTGTGCTTCAACAGAAAATTTTCATTATCTACCGCTGGAGAACTATACTTGCTACCTGGAAACAGAGAAACAAAAGACAAGGTGATAGAAAAACAACTGGAGTAGCTAAGGAATCTGATGTGTTTAGTCTGCCAAAAGCTAAAGGAGTAAATGGGGAAAGGTCCAAACAAGAATTGAGATATCTTCATGAAGCTGAGTAGAGCCACAGCAAAGAATGATAGTATGTTTTAATATGCAGTGTGAAAAGTAGAGAAGACACAGAGCATGGAAGCAACCAGTAACCTTCTATTAGATTTGTTATATTTTTTAAAAACAAATAATTTTCCAAAAGGCTGTACAAAACAACTAAATGTACTGATAATGACAGAAGTGTACATATTCTCCAAAAAAAGGGATTCAATAGACTTGAATAGTGCCTTGAACATACATAGAACATGTATTAATTTTAAATTGGACAGTAGACATCAGTTCCAGTTGCACACCAAAATTACAATCAAAAATTGAAGTGAAAACCTCATCCTGTGGAACATGGGTGGTAAACCTAACATTTTACATTGGAAAGTCTACTTTTAGTGTGAATATTTGTGAGCTGGCTATTCAGAGAAGCAAAATCCTGAACGATTATGTAAATTGGCTCTGGTCATCTTTCCTGTGCTCTACTCTAGGTAACTGTGATTGATTTTAATACTAATATCTTGAAAATTATGCTGCATATCAAGGTTATAGTACCAAAGGTAAACCACTGTAAATTATTCCTGTCTGCTTCTTCTGTCCTAATATAGATGTTTAAAATTTCCAAAGTGTAACTGAAGCTATGCTGCCTGTGCCCATCTTGTTATCAATATATTTTTCATACAATACATATTGAAGACAAATTGCCACAATAAATTGTGTTTTTCATGCAACAGCAGCTATAATATTGTTTTTCTCATTGTATTGGCATCATTGGAAATATATTTGACTGTTGTAAAGCCTTAGAGATTTTTTTTCAGTTTAGCACCATGCAGTTTATTGCTTTTAGCTGATGTTTTGACTTTTGTTTCCCAGCCACTAGATATCCTAATAAAAATCATAATCATATGATTTCCTTTCTAGTGAATGAATATTGCTTCGTAAAAATCTCTAATTGAATTTCATTGAATTCACCAGAGTTTTCAGTATTTCGTTTTGTTCTGGAATAAGAACAGATTCAAATTTCAAATTTCTCTCTCTCTAAACCAGTGGTGAAAATGTGATTATTATAGCAAGAGATGAATAGAAGATTTGCCTAGATTCTCACTTGAAACACAGCACCATCGGTAACTGGAATCTTACTATCTTAAAAAATGTTGAAGGCATGAAGTAGGTCCTTAGGGTACAAGAGCCAGCAGGAAAATCCAAGTCCCAGTATTTGCCTCTCAGGTCTAAGAAAATCTCATCTGAAGCCTGATTGGTTTGTTACTCAATTGATTTTGTCCAAATGAGCAATGCAGTAGAATTGCATGAGGAAAAGTGTGAATTTTCTGTATTTTGGCTAAATATCTTCATAAATATTGTATCTCTAGCCAGCGTGTTTGGAATCTATTGATAGACACTGTTATTCTATGTGCATAAAGTTGAATGAATAGGATTCAAAAAGGAATAATATTTCAAGATTTGAAAATACTGAGGCATGATTTCTCCAAGTGTCAGGATACAACCCCAAAAGGATAGCAATCTCCTCTCTCTAAAATAATTGCCTCTCTTTCTTGTGAGTTTCCAAATATATGACAAAAGAGAGTGAGAAAAAAAGGACAAATATAGATGCTGATAATTATAGAAAAAGCCTTCTGGCATGTCCAGAAATAGAACGCAAACTTCTGACTCATGGGTCTGTATCCTAGCCGCCGCACTACACTGCATTTCCTAGAGACTTATTTTTATTGAGTAAATGCATGTTTCATAAATATTAAGATTTAAATGTATTGTAAAATTGCCACCAAAATCTCACTTTAACTACTGTTAAGAGTTTACTGTGTCTATACATGTTTTAAAATAATGACCCACAAGAAAGCCTCCAGACTGCAAGATGTAATATCATTTCATTACTGATGCTTAATGTTTTATAAATCATCTGTGTTAATCTATCTGAGCTGGGTTATGAAAATCTTTCAAGTGTAAGTATTTGGAATTTTGCAATGATCTTTATTTTATTAGGAAATACAAAAATGCCAAATGATTAAGATGTTTTCATGAGCAGAGACAGTATTGGGCTATTGTGAATTAAATTATTTTTAGCTTAACATTTTGTCAATGTAAAGGAAAACCATGTGTGTTCCTGATCTTCATTATCTGTTCTCTCTGACTTCATTGCATTTGGGAATACATTTTGTAAACAGTTTGAAGGAGATTTTAATTCTAGCTCATTTGGCACTTCTTGCAGACAAGTATCACTCTGTTCCTTGGATAGACAAATTATAAGGACAGTTTAGAAATTTGGAATGCACAAGAAATACAGACCTAGAGCTCCATATGTATGCAGGTTTGTAGCAATGACGTACTTATATATATTATTTATATGATACAGCTTTAAGAGAGGGAAAGACATCATAGCCTTCTATTTTAACAGATTTTAATATATGGGAAAGAAGAAGATTTGGATTCGTGGAACATTGTTTTCCCTTCTGTGACCACAGGCAACTAAGCAGTCTGGATGATTTGCTCTGCCCAGAGAAAACTGATGTTCATGACATTAGCCTAACTACAGCCATTGTCAGCAAGTGGACAACATCAAGAGACATAAAAAACCAGCTCCTATTTAGTTCAAAATCTAAATGTTGAAAACAAAACGAATAAAAATATCAGAAGAAATAAAGTCTTTTTATATGCTGATGTATGGGCAACAGGTGAGAGATATTCAGACTGCTTGCTTATGAACTCACATTTTATTTATTCACTGGAGCAGGAAGGGGCATATTAATCAAATGTTTAAAAACCTTGTATATTAGAAGGCATGAAACCACAAAAGCAATGGAGGAAGGGTGTTCTAGCTCATTCACTGCTCCCAGGTCATTGACTACCTGGAACCAAAAGGCGCACCACCATTCCAACAGAAAAATCACAATATAGATATAGTGAGCGTGTTCTTCCTTCCATCAAATCTGAGAGTAGAGTGAGTACTCTTTAATAATGTATGATGTGGGGAGGAGATTTCTCTCTGACTGAGAGACGTTTCAACAAAAATTCTTCTGCTCCTGCAACTGTGAAACTACAGGTTAATATTTCCTGACCTGTAAGTGTGTTTGACCTAGGAGCATTGTGTATCACAGAAAGGGCTTAATTATCAGGCTAATGGTGTCTAATTCAATGGAAGTGGTGGAGGCTGATTTACATTTCTTATGTGGAAACAGAATCAAATATATAACTGTGTAACCAACATGTTCTAGATTTGGTGCTTTAATAGGGCCAACTTAGAAATGCTGAAAATAATTATGAATCAAATCAGTTGAGAACAAAAATATAAACAAAAGCATCTGGGAAATTATTGGAACTATTTCATGTCATATTCAAAATCCACAGTCTGTAAATATGTGGAAAAATATCCACATTGCCTAAAAAGCAACTTAGTAACAGAAAAAACAGGTACGAAATTATATTCACTTTATATACTTATGTATATGTATTTTGAAAATGGAACAGAGGGAATATATCCATAACTACTCAAAGTCTTCTGACTGTGGTTCATTATTTTAAAATGTGTATAAACATGCAGTAAACTCTCAACATAGTGCTTATAATAAGATTTGGATGAGAATGTTGTTCACTCTTCTGTTTAATATTTATGAAATAAGCATTTACTTAGCAAAAGTAAGCCTTTAAGTGAACCAGTGTGGTTCCATGACCAGAATGAAATGAATATATATCATATAAGTTAGAAACTAAGAGCTATAGAAAATATATAAAAAGAGGGAAAAGGACTATGAGAAACCTTCAGTCAACAGAGTTAAAAACAAGGCAAATGACACTTTTAATTAAACTAGGAACAAAAGAAGTCCTGGAAACAGTGTTAGTCCGTTGCTTTTAAGGTAGAGATTCTGCTCTCCTCTGTCTGGACTCGACTCAGAGTTATGCAGTCTTAGTGCAGGGGGAGGTGATAGACTCATCCCACTTAATGCAGTAAAGGTGGTCTGTTGGAAATGTGCTTTTTTAGCAGTGGGATTATGCCCTGTGGTGATGAAGGCACTGTGATAGTTCTTACACTATCAATACTCTGATCCCTGCTGCTTAAGTGCTTCCTTGGGTGGGATGTCTCTAAATGAACACATTCGTGTAACTTGTGTTTTAGACAGGGGCTCTTTTTTGCTGTCTTGAGCTTCCTATTGGAAGCTAGGTCTCAACCTTTAATTTATTTTCTCTGAAGACTTCCTGGCAGGCTGTGTGAAGACCTCTGTAAGATCTTGCATCCCTACCTCACCTGGAGTGTGTGAGCCAGACAATTGGAGAAGAGATGCCTTGTTAACCTTTCAGCAAAATGGCGAAAATCCAGAAACTTGAAAGTTCAAAGAGTAGTGACCTGCAGACTGCTAAGAGTCTGGCTCCTTATCAATCCAAACTTTCATATAAATCTGAGGAAACAAACCAGAAAGGCTATTAAGGAACTAGCAACAGCAAAAGCCACAGGGTTTTCAGTTATGGGTCAGACAGTCGTATGAATTGCCCTAGTCACGATCTTGGGCCTTTCCTTTTCCAAGAGGATTTCTTGATCTGTCAGGGCCTGATTGCTACTCAAAAGTGAATGTATTGCAAATCCTGTGCAAAAAAAAAACCTGACTGCATAGGTCTTGACATCAGCTGAAGAAAGCAAGCCTAGGAGACTGTTATTTTAATGAAGAGGACTTAAGGTCTAGTTTCAATATTGAGGAGAAGGGAAAAAAAATCCCAGCACAAGGCACAAAGAAGTTTTAGGTAGTATATGGCAGAAGAAAACAGAAAATGGTCAGTAGTGTGTTTCATGTGAAAATGTAACAGAAATGATATTGCTATTCCCCCAGACACAAGCACTAAAAGATGTTCATGCACTCAGTCAAGGCTGGTATGTCCCATACAATGATTTGGTCAGGCTGAGGCTTGACGTTGAACTGTTGGATCATAAATATGGTGAAATTGCTTGTGCAGGAATAGCAAGGCATCTATAGCATAGCAGTAGAAAGGTGAAATCAGAGAGATTTCTGAAGGATATGTAGCCAGAGGAAGGTACTGCCTGGAACTTCTGGCTTGGGAAGAGGTCTCAGAGCCATCACAGTCACTGTCACCACCTTGTACCTATCAACATGCTTTTCCAACCAACACTCAGTCCCACAATACCAAGGTCTACAAATCTTGTTTCTATTTTGACAGACATTACCTGTATACAAAAGGTAGAAGGACTTCTCTGCCCAGGACAGTTTGGTAGACACGAGATAAATCGTTTTTATACAGCAATCAAATAGGAGCCAAATATGATTTATGTTCTTTCTGGTCCTCAAAGAGCACAGGACTTTAAAAAAAAACTTGCATGCAACATGTCTGTTCGCTCTCCGAAGTAGTGCATTGTTGATCAGGATTACCTATAGTCCTGCTTAGTCTCATCTCAGTTTTAGTTACTCAATCAGTGCAATGTCCATCTACACCCATATCCATAGCCAACCTTTCATGTGATTTGGGACTGCTCA
This sequence comes from Colius striatus, assembly GCF_028858725.1. Lineage (NCBI taxonomy): Eukaryota > Metazoa > Chordata > Aves > Coliiformes > Coliidae > Colius > Colius striatus. The sequence continues at coordinate 28,826,182 of NC_084762.1, forward strand.
GCACTTTTTCAAGTCAAGTCCTTCCTTTTTTCAGAACTTTTTACAACCATAAAGAGTTGATTGTCACACTACTGAGAGTTCCATGCCAGTGGTAAGTTTCCAGATCAGTTCCTCACAACATGCCTGAACTAAAACCTGCAGTACAGTCTTCCAAAAATGGTACCATCCCAGCTTTGATTTTTGGCATACTTAATTCTCTTAAAGCCCAGGGCATTTCAGTAATGTTTGACTGGAAAATTAATGCAGTTTTACACTGCACTGAAGGTCATGTCTGAAGGTCTTTTATATTGAACAGTTGTAGGCCCATGTTTCCAAAAGTGACACGATTTTGGAGGTTTCAGTTTTACAGATGCTTAATCAAAAAGCCTATAAAGAATTAACTTTCTGTCAAATTACCAAGGACTTGTCTTGGAAATCAACTCTTCCAGAAAGAATAAAATTACTTTTTTTAAAAATAAAAAAAAAAAAGGCAAATGAAAAGAGGAATGAGGAGGGAAAACTTTGGGGCTATCTACTATCTCTTGCTTTCCTACAGTACTTTTTTTCCCATTTTATAAAACAAATTTCTTTTTGGTGAGTGCATCTTTTCCTTTCTCTGTCTCTTGGAATAGGATGTTTGAACAGTTATTTCAGACATATGTATTTTAAACTATTTACTTTAAATTGTGATTTACATACTGACAAGTATTCAAATGTAGTAGCAATTACAGTAGTTGGGAGTGACAAACACCAGGAGACCATCTATCAAGCTAATTTATCTCCCTATCTGTATCAGTATCTATCCACTCACTGTTTTTCATTTACAGCATCAGAGATAATATGATATTTACAATGTTATATATTAGCCAGATGCATGTTAATTAAGGGAGAAGATTTTAAATGTGTCTTTGCCTGATTTCTTTGTTCAGCTTTCCTGAGAAATAAAAGTTATTTCCATTATCTGCTGTGCTATTTACTGGAGAGGACAGAAATGGTCGTTAGTGACTCCCTGTTGCTGAATGTATCCCTCCACTTTTTCATCATAATTATTGGGGAGTTTGCTTTAGAAGAGGAAAAAAAACACTAAAAGGAACATATATGGATCACTGTTCCAAACCCATTGCCTTGTTGCAAATGCCGGCAGAGACTGATATATGTTTTTAAGTTCCATGTGCAAGCTTTAACAGGTGAAGAAAAATCCATATGGGAGCAAAAGGAACACATTTTCTAACAGAAATTTCAGGAAAGGGGGAAAAGAACAGTCAGAAGTCCAACTAATTTGGTATTCTCTTAAGAACCTAGGCATGGATTATCAACACCCTAAACCAGTAAAAGTTTCTGGAAGATTTCTTTTATACCTTTTCTGTTTCTTTTGTGCCAGTATGACGTACAGAACTATCTGGAATAGGATAGGGATGGTGTTCACCCCAGTTAAACACAGGGAAAGGACTTGATGCTTACTCATGGTCTGTTCCATCCTACACTGTTCCAAAAAGCTTGGGCAAAGAGAGCTGACATTCTTATTTAAGTAGATGCCAGTGCTTTAGCCTCCCTAGGGCTGAATTTATTTAAGGAATTATTTTAGGAAGTACTGACCTTGCTTGGTAGGCCTTCCTGGGTCATATTTTCACAAAGCTAAACTATTCAACAGTTTCTTCATTCCGTAAAACAAAAATAGGTTTTTCTTTAACAGCAGATGAGTACTGTACATATTCTTGTCCCACCTAGCTATTCCACAACCAGCACATTTACTGCACAACTAGTATATTTATTGTGGAAGTCGAGGTAAAAACTCACTTCACATTATTTTTATAGTTCTATTTTTCTTTCAGAGTATCTCAAGGTTGTAGTAGTATACAGTCTTGTTCTCCATCAACATTGTGATAAAAAAGCAACAAGTTGCATTTATACTTTTTCTATAGTGTTTTTTATTTTTCCCACAGCATTCCAGCTGTTCAGGAACATTACAAATCCTGTCTTGCTGGGAAGTAACTAGAGAATGTTTTTTTTGTGGGAGTTCAGCCCTACTTACGACATATGATGTGAATACCCACAAGACAGCAGTTTTCAAATATAATTATTAATGGACTCAAACGCATCAATAAATTGATCTGTGGAAATGAGTGGTATGGTAAAAAAGCAATACAAACCATTTCAATGAATCACTGCTCTTCTGGCAAATTCATATGCTTACTCACTATTGAGAGCTGTCTCTTTTATGCAGGCTGTATTACAAAGGTACTAGATGATCCTTCCTTCCACGGAAAAATTCTCTGCTAGGCTTTCAAATAGATTCTCCTCTCCAAAAAAGCACATGAAATATTCCTTTAAATATACAGACACCTAAAACTTACCCATAAATTGATGCTAAATTGCGTATCAACATCTTTCTACTGAACTGTATAATGCCAGAAGCATTTTTCTTTATCATAAAAATCTTAATGAAGCTTAAAGTAGCAACTTCGAAAATCTTTATGTAGAAATATAGTACCTTGTAGGATTTTTTAATGAATATGCTCACTGATTTCTTTAATTACATGTAAAAAAATCTATGGGTTTATGTACACATCAAATGAATAAAGGGATGTTATCTAGGCAAATGAAATTCTAGCACATGGGGAAGATTTATTAAAATAGGAATGAGGCCCCATGCTGATTCCATGAACTCTAGCTGCTCTGAGAGATACATTGAGATTTATGACTTATAAGGAATCTGTCTGCTCCACCAAGAAACTTCCTCACATTCCAAAAAGCTTTTATTCTTTCTGAGATTTTTTTTTTTTCTAAAACTAGGAACTTTTCCTAATTTTTCAGCATTTTAGGTTAGGAAGTACTGGTCAGGTATGGGTTACAGACAACAAAAATCTAAAGGAAAATTCCATTTTATACCCACACAACTGTGACCAGTGGGAGGCTTGTGGTTTGCAATATTAAAGGAAATGCATAATCTTTGCAAGTATAGAGTCTTAGTTATTTCCTTTCTTCAAGGAATGATAATGCAGTAAATCATACAACTATGAAGTTTTATTAAATATTTATCATAAAGATTTACCAGCCTTATTAGTTTCACCTCTGCCAGCAGTGGAGCTTTCAAAAAACGTTGTGTGATTTCTATTTCCCACTTTTTATTATTTGACTACAATGCATTAAGTCAATACACTGATTTATTTTTCCAGATGCGTTTTTCTTTCTTTGAGCATAATTTTCTTCCTGGTTTTGTTTTACAGTTGACTGAGGTGTATAAACTGAAGAAGTTGAGGTAGTTTTGGGAAAATCAGATGTGGGTTACAAAATGCTTGGATGGTCATTTTGAAAAAAAAAAAAAAACAAAACCAGTTGCACCTATAAGATAACTATCTGGAGTCTGAATATTATTTATTTTTAAAATCCCATGATTCATAGTCATGTCACAGCAGTGGTGTAAGAAGTACTAGATGATGTGATAGAATCTTGAGATATGTGTTCCATTTCTAGCTTGACCTCAGGCTTTCTGACTCATGTAAGACAAAGCTGACCAGACAAGGGCACAGAAAGAAAAATAAGAGTGCAAACATCATTTGGTCTAAACCAGACTCTTTCTTTGGCTGTCTACTACTCTGTTTTCTGAAATGTTATCACTTTATATAGAATCATAGAATAATGATAGTTGGAAAAGATCTTTAAGATTATTGAGTCCAATCACTAACCTCACACTACCAGGCCCATCACTAAACTAAACCACATCCCGCAGTACCTCATCTACGAGTCTTTTAAATATCTCCAGGGATGGTGACTCCACGGCCTCCCCGGGTAGCTCCTTTCAATGCTTAACAACCCTCTTGGTGGAAAAGAGGGTTGTTGTCCTAATCTCCAATCTAAACCTCATCTGGTGCAACTTGAACCTGTTTCCTCCTGTTCCATCATTCATTACTGGAGAGAAAAGATCGATTCTCACCTCACTACAATTCCCCTTCACGTAGTTGGAGAGAGTGAGCATATCTTCTCTCACAGCCTCCTCTTCTCTAGACTCAGCTGCTCCTCATAAGACTTGTTCTCCAAGACTTGTTCTCCAGACCCTTCACCAGCTTTGTCGCCCATCTCTGGACACGCTACAGCAGCTCAGTGTTCTTGTAGTGAGGGTCCCAGAACTGGACACAGTATTCAAGATGCATCCTCACCAGCTCCAAGTACAGGAGGACAATCACTGCTCTGGTCCTGCTGGTCACACTATCTCTGATACAAGCCAGGATGCCATTGGCCTTCTTGGCCACCTGGGCACACTGCTGACTCATGTTCAGCTGGCTGTCTATTAATACTCCCAGGTCCTCTTCCTCCAGGCAGCTTTCCAGACACTTTGCCCCAAGCATGTAGCATTGACTGGGGTTGTTGTGGCCTAGGTGCAGGACTCAGCATTTGTTGAACCTTGTACAATTGGCCATGGCCCCTTGTTCCAGCCTGTCCAGATCCCTCTGAAAGGCCTTCCTGCCCTCAAGCAGGTCTATGCTACCACCCAGCTTGGTGTTGTCAGCAAACTTACTTGGAGTGCTCTTGATCCCCTCATCCAGATCACTCATAAAGATGTTAAAAATATAATCACACTGTCCTGTGGTCATCTCCTCCAAAGAAACCTCCTGTGGTTTCTCTTACCAACTTTTGAATGCACCAAGTAGTAGCAATTAAATCTGACAGAAATGTAGACAACTTGGAAAAAAAAAGTTTCTGCAAGCTTCATATACATAAACAGGCATCTGGAAAAGATAGTCCCAGGGGAAAAAGTACAGAATCACAGAATAGCTGAGAGTGGAAGGGCCCTTTGAAGGTTATCTAGTTCAAAATCCTTGCTCAATCAGGACCACCTACAGTTGGTTGCCCAGGGCTATATCCAGACAGTTTTTTAATATCTCTAAGAATGGAAATTCCACAGCTTCTTTGAGCACATTGTCCAGAGTTCATTCCCCCTGACATGAAAAAAAAAAAATAAAGTTTTTTGATATTCTAAAGGATGTACATGTGTTTCCATTTGTGTTCATTGCCTTTTATCGTAGAACAAGGCACCTTGACAGTGACACCTTGAGGGCAGTGGGACTTCACCTTTCATTCAAGAGTGAGAATCCAAATGAGAAAAAGAGCTTTTAAAACTGTATTAAACATGAAGTAAGAATAATGAGTCAGAACTAGAGATTTTATTGCCTTTTTTATGCAGATGGTTTGTTATTTTAGGTCAATATTCTACGTATATACTATTCCATGCAATGGGATACCTGTTTTCTGCCTTTATCTGTCCATCCTCCTCAAGCAGCTTAAAAACATTTTTAAAACTGCTTTTTTCAAGGCAGTAGTACAAGTTTGCTAGGTACTTCTGGTACTTCTGTAAATGAAATCAGCACAGAATTATTAACTAAAGCCATTCTTGAGGTTTATAATCTCAAAGATTGTGCCAGCCCTTGCAAGTTGTGCTCCCCACAACATTGTGTCTGGATGCTTTTGTTTGTTATGAATAACTGTTCATCTGTGCTGGCTCTCAGTTAAATGTGTGCTGCCTCTGGGCTCCTCAGCTCCATAACTCTGTCTTCTATTGACTTAGCATTGACTGTAGGACTGACTCATCTCTGAGCACATGCAGGTTACAGGACAATCCTCCTGAGTTTCCTGAGTTTCCACTCAGGAGGCATGTTAAGTTTCCTTTGTACTATTAAAATCTGTATCGTTGCTAATTTATTTACCCACTCATTCAGAAAAGAAATTCATTTAGCGGGGTAATTTCCTTCCCAAAGCTTTGAATCTCACTTTCTTACCTTCTACTACCTATGGCTTTTCTTTCAGTTGGGAAGTAACTGTTTCTGACAGCTCATTAATTGGTCTCCTATACTGCAGTTAGAAATAAGAAATGTCCCATTTCCTTTTAGCTTCCCATGCTCCTGTGGTATTTATTTGTGATCGCTATCTTACAGTTTTTCATGCCTTTCTAGATAAACCCTCCATTCCTTTAATGTTTATGATTTTCTGTCATGTCCAGACTGCACGCCATCTACAAATTAAAGGCTTGTATTAAATTACTTCTTTTGCTTAGTGAATTCTATTTGCTTTAATCATAGCTTAATTCTGTGCCTCCTCTTTTCAAGATCTCTTATCCAAGATACAGGTACTTAAAATTGAAGGCCTACTTCTTCAGTCTTAAACAAAAGAATCCCTATGTTTTTCTGTCCTTCATGGAATCTCTGCTAAAATTAATCTCTTTCTGTCCGTATGTTCATACATTTTCAGATGGAACACAATACTCCTCAGATTTTTGCAATACATTTTCATAGTCAATCTCCTTCATCCAAGATATCTGAGAACTATTTAAAAAAATATCCTGCTTCAGAATTTGCTATTATCAGAAAAAGACTTGCTTCCACCTGCATTGCTCCTTACACCCCTACTTACAGAGTGTAGAGCAGTTCTTCCAAGTTTCACTTCTGGTGTTCATTTTTCAAAGTCTCCTTTATCGCTGGCACCACGTGTTGTCTATCAATGACTCCAAGACAAGGATTTTAACAAAGAGATGTTCCAACAGACCAGCACAGTATATTTTGAGTTTCTTCATAAAACAATAATGTGTTGATCAATCCACACTATAAACTTCTAGGCTCCCTACAACCTCTGTAATAGTAGAGCTGCTGCTTTTTTTTCCCCCAGAAACTATCCTGAATTAATCCCTATGCTGTTTGGTAGTGATGGTGTTTTTAAAGTGGTAAAAGACCTTCAACTCAAATACTATTCTTTCCATTGATACCATTAATATATTTCCTATGGGAAATGGAAAGGCATGGAAAATTAAAATTAAAATTGTCTCAAGAAAATGTTCAAATCATTTTTCAGTATTGCTTCTCCATGACTTCCCCCTGCCCTTTGATAGCTTTCATGTATATATTCAGAAATTCAGCAAAGGGTTCCTCCATATAAAAAATTTTCACTCTGTGCAATCCAAGTATGAGGTGTTGCATGTTCTCAGGAGCTTTTGATGTTTTCCCATTACTGATATCCCATTAAAAAAAGAGAAGGTATCTAACTATCTTGTTTATTATCCCACACTGAGCAAGGGAAAAAAATACCCCTACCATTTGCTGAGCAAGGACTAAAGGCAAGTTAGAATGGTAAATTTTCAAGGTTTTATCAAATTCAGTAGATGAAATGCCAATTGCTGTTCATCTGTGGTGATTTTGTGTTGTTGAAGTTCTGTAGAGCTTCCTACTGCTTACCATCTCTGAATCTAGGTGTCTAAATCTCACAGGGCAGACTGAGGATCATTAGTACAATCTAAGGTAGGAGAAGTAGGAGCCACTTCATCCTATTCAGAAGTCTGCACAAGTGCACTGTGTCAATGTGTACTTGCTTACTTATGAGTAACCTTCATCTTTAGACCACTCTTCAGGGAAGGAGGGAATCACTCCTCACTAACTTCATACTTCCCTGTCAGAGGTTGCTACAGCCAGTCATCTGCAGGTGAAAAAGTTAATAGGAGCAGAGGGATGCATTTAAACTGTTTGCACTAAGACAGTTAATCTTGCCTGAAGCAAATTAGGGAGTGTTCACCACTGCTGCTGTTTCTCCCATCATCTTCCCTGGCACCCTGGGACTGGGAAAAGCCATCAGCTCAGGGCCACATTGGAAGAAGTGGGAGGCATAGTTGGAAGCCTCTATTTGCATCAATGAGACTCTTGGAAGCACTCCTAAGTGATGAGGTACAGTCCTTGTCTCAAAGGACACTAAACTTTCAATTCATCTATCTGAGGCACATTTATGTTGAGGAATCACAGATGAAAACAATTGGCATTGACTGAAGAAGATCAACTTGGTGCACAAAGGTTCTTATGGAATAGGACTCCTGATAGAAAGATTCTTGAAATATTGATGGACTTTGATATGTCAGGTGGAAAACAAAAAAGATTTTCATTGTGGTTGAAGCAAAAATACAGAAGATTCAAATAATTCATAGAAAGAATCCAGTTTTTCCTTGTTGACAGAATAAAATACATACACTAATTCAATCAATTTGGAAAAGTCCCTGCTGGATACTCACTATTTAACAATTAAAAATAATAATTATAATTTTTTTTATTATTAAAATTAAAATAACTTGAGTATGTGCCTCCCCTGAAAGACTACATCCTATCTGTTCTTGTTATCGCATACCAGAAATAGTAACATACTTTCTACATGTGAGTTTAAAAATAAAAAGGCATGCTTTTCCTGGCAACATTTACATGAGACTTGATTTAAACTTTTCAGGTCAATTCCAGAAATCTGAAGCTTCATGAAGTATTTTCTGAAAGGAGAAATTCATTATGGTAACTCAGATTATCAAATCTTCCTGATCATGCATGAATTTAAATACAGGAGTTGGAGTAAATTAGATTTAGGTCAGATTTATAAGCATAAGTGTAAACTATACTTAATAGAGCAGAATTTTATTCTGATTAATTCACAGATAGCCCTCTCTTTTCAAACACAGTCAGAAGTGATTGTCCATGCAGCAGACACAATGCAAGTATGCAACCACTAAGTAATGTGTATGTTCCATTGAGATTCTTCTATTCTGTTCTGTGTTTTCACTTCACTTGTCTTGATAAGTAACAGTTTCATTCATGCCATGGTTCAATTATTTTGAAAGCAAGATATAAAATCCAGTGTGAAAAGAACCTGTGATCAGAGCTAGGAAGAAATTGTTCTGTTGTAAAGGACTTGATAATTTTTCTATTTTTTTTATAATATTCAATTTATTAATTGGATTTAGATCATAAACTACTAAAAAGGTACAATGATGGTACATTAAGGTGCTTTCAGATATTTTAATACGATAGAGTAATAAGAATTTACATTAATCTTAAAATACACTTCTGAATGTGGGGGTACAAAATGATATTGCAATTGATTCTTATTTTGTGAAATTACTTATTGGTCTAAGGTTGTCAAGGACAATGGGAATTGTGCCTAAATTTGTGATCAGGAAGTAGCAGGAAAATAACAGAAAACTATCCAAATAACTGAAGATGGAATGGCTGAAGATGCACAAATGGGAAGTGGCATCATTTAGCCAAAAGAAGCATTTTAGTTTGAATATTTTGGGGGAGAAATTACTTGAGGCAATTACTGATGATTTGATCTTGATTTTTCTGGTGAAAAACCACATTCACATCAATGAAGACAAGTTCTAAGTTTGATCTGCTTAGCCACTTCCTAACAGAGTAAACAGTGAGCTAAATACAGAGCAAAACACAGTAAACTAGGGACCTGATCCTAGCTTGGCCATAGAAAATTCTAGGCACAGCGGTTAGAAAAACAGAATCACAGAATCTTAAGGATTTGAAGGGACCTCAAAAGATCATCTAGTCCAATCCCCCTGCCAGAGCAGGACCACCTAGAGTAAGTCACACAGGAACTCATACAGGTGGGTTTTGAATGTCCCCAGAGAAGGAGACTCCACAACCCATCTGGACAGCCCATTGCAGTGCTCCATCACCCTCACTGTGAAGAAATTATTCCTTGTATTTCTTTGGAATCTCTTATGTTCCAGTTTGGAGCCACTGCCCCTTGTCCTATCATTGGATATCATTAAGAACAGTCTGGCTCCATTCTTCTGACATCCACCCTTTACATATTTGTAACCGTTAATGAGATCACCCCTCAGTCTCCTCTTCTCAAAGCTAAAAAGCCCCAGCTCCCTCAGCCTTTCATCATAACGGAGATGCTCAACTCCATCATCTTGGTGGCCCCATGCTGAACTCTCTCATGCAGCTCCCTGTCCTTCTTGAACTGAGGGGCTCAGAACTGGACACAATATTCCAGATGCGGTCTCACAAGGGTAGAGTAGAGGGGGAGGAGAACCTCTCTTGACCTACTGTGCACACTCCTTCTAATACAGCCCAGGATGCCATTGGCCTTCTTGGCCAGAGGGCACATTGCTGGCTCATGGTCATCCTGCTGCCCACCAGGACCCCCAGGTCCCTTTCCCTACACTATTCTCTAACAGTTCATTCTCCAACCTGTACTGGTACATGGGGTTATTTTTTCTTAGATGCAAGACTCTATACTTGTTGAATTTCATGAGATTTCTCCCCACTCAACTCTCCAGCCTCTCCAGGTCTCATTGGATGGCAGCACAGTCTTCTGGTGTGTCAGCCACTCCCCCTAGTTTAGTATCATCAGCAAACTTGCTGACAGTGCCCTCTGTTCCTTCAACAAGGTCATTAATGAATAGATTGAACAGTACCAGTCCCAGCATTGATCCCTGAGGGACTCCACTAGATACAGGCCTCCAACTAGATCCTGCCCCATTGATCACAACTCTCTGCCTTCTTTCCTTCAACCAGTTAACAATCCACTTCACTACCTGATCATCCAGCCCATACCTTCTCAGTTTTGCTGTGAGGATGCTGTGGGAGACAATGTCAAATGCTTTACTGAAACCAAGATAAACCACATCCACTGCACTACCACCATCTATCCACCTGATTACATCTTCATAAAGGGCCACCAGGTTGGTCAAACTTGACTTCCCCTTGGTAAAGCCACGTTGACTGCTCCTAATGACCATCTTGCCTGGGGACAGCACCCAGGATAAGTCATTCTATCACCTTTCCAGGGATGGAGGTGAGGCTGACCAGTCTGCAGTTACCCAGCTCCTCCTTCTTGTCCTTTTTGAAGACTGGAGTGACATTTGCTTTCCTCCAGTCCTCAGGAACCTCTCCTGCTCTCCACAGCTTACTGAAGATGATGGAGAGTGGTTTAGCAATGACTTCCTCCAGCTTCCTCAGCACCCACGGGTGCATCCTATCGGGGCCCATGGATTTATGCACATCCACATTGCTTAACTGATCCTTAACCCAGTCCTCATCAACCAAACAAAACTTCTCCTTTAACCTGACTTCCTCTGGAGTCTGTGGCTCCTGAGGACAGTCTCCAGCAGTATAGACAGAGGCAAAGAAAGCATTCAGTAACTCTGCCTTGTCTGTATGCTCTGTCACCAGGGTACCCACCTCATTCAACAATGGGCCTACATTGCCTCTATCATTAGTGTTATCTGTAATGTATTTGAAGAAGCCCTTTTTGTTGTCCTTGACCTCCCTTGCGACGAGGCTTTAGCTTTCTTAGTTGCCTCCCTACATCCTCTAGTAACAGCTTTATATTCATCCCAAGTGGCCATTCCTTCCTTCCACGATCTATGGACTCTCCTCTTCCACTTCAGCTTGCCCAATAGTTCCCTATTTAACTGTTCAAGTCTCCTGGCTCCCTTGCTTGATTTCCTACCCACTGGGATGCTCTGATCCTGAGCCTGGAAAAAGTGATCTGTGAATAGAGACCAATTGACTTGGGCCCCTTTATCCTCTAATAACCTGTCCCACGAGATGTCCCCTAGTAATTGCTTGAAAAGGCCAAAGTTGGCCCTGCTAAAGTCCAGGATTGTGATCCTGCTTGGTATTCTGTTCCTACCACATAAGATCCTGAACTCCACCATCTCGTGGTCGCTGCAGCCAAGGCTGACCTCAGCCTCCACTGTTTCAACCAGATCCTGCTTGTTTGCAAGTACAAGACCCAGGAGTGCTCCTCTCCTGGTTGGCACATCCACCATTTGCATCAAGAAGTTATCATTGATGCACTGAAGAAACCTCCTGGACTGTAAGTGACTAGCCCTGTAGGCCTTCCAACAGATGTCTGAGTCGTTGAAATCCTCCATGAAAACCTGGGCCTATGATTTTGAGGCTGCTCAGAGCTGCCTGTAGAAGGCTTAATCAACTACCCTATCCTGATCAGGTGGCCTGTAATAGACACAGTGTCACACCTGCTAGTCTGACCCTTAATTCCTAGGCATTTCAAGAAGGAAGCCAGTTGTGTAGGATTCACCCCAGACACTGGTTTGTCATCCTTAGGCTCAACTCTAGTAGGCCTGGTTTTATCCCCTTCCTCCTTCAAAATTAGTTTAAAGCCCTTTGTATGAGCCCTACTAACTCATTTGCAAGGATCCCTCTTCCCCTTGAGATAGATATCAGCAGACCTGGCATCATGAAAATTTCACCATGGTCAAGAAACTCAAAGTTGTGTTGCTGGTGCCAGCCTCTGAGCCACCTGTTAATCAGCTAAGTTTTCCTTATTCATTCAGTATTCCTCCTTGCCATGAGAGGGGTGGAGAACACTACTAGTGCTACTGATCCATCCAGCATTCCCCAGTGCCCTGAAGTCCTTTTCAATAGCTTTTGCACTCCTTTCCATAACCTCATCATTACCAACACTGAGTAGTAGTCAGCCACACCAGACAAGGGAGGTTCCTGGCAACATCTCTAACCCGGGCCCCAGGCAGGCAGCAGACCTCTCTGTTCATTCAGTGATAGGAGACAAGTAACTTTGCATAACTTCTGGAATGTTTGTGACATAGCTGTTGCAACATAGAATGTGAACGAATCTGGAGTAATCCGACTTTCAAAAAAGTCCATCAGTCCTGGCCTGTGTGACATCTTTGGAAGGATACAGGGAATACACTGATGTTGTTACTCAACAGGACACCGAAATAAATTGGGGGGGGGGGGGGGGGGGGGAGAAGAAAAAAAAAAGGTTTACCACTGTCATCTAGAGATATATATTTACCAATTTATCCCAGAAAGGACTCTTCACAACTTAAGTGGCTGCAGGATAAATGAAAGTTGATACAATTGTTATGACATCCCTCCACAAAACCTCTTACAAGCCAAAGTATGATAAGTAATCCTTAATACATTGAGTAGTTTTAACAGGAAGCAGACACTTAAATATAATTGTGACTCTGGCCTTGTGATCACAATAAGCATGTCCTCTGATAGAGGTATAAACTTTCATATTAATAGGGAACTTAAGATAACAGCTACTTCTCTGCTAAAGGAGAAGAGATTTCCCTCCATAACTCCATCATTTGTCTGCCTGGTTTCCAGCTGAGCTGCTCTGCCTCAGTCTGGAACAAAAGATTTGCTCACAAGTGCACATTATTAGCCTGGTTTATGTTAATTCAAGTTGGTATGTAAAACTGTTTTGAGATCCATCACAATAATTTGAGAGGGAAAATATGACAGATAATGCTGTCATATTTCTATTAACATGGAGTTCAATACTTAAAATTCTACAGTAATCAAACAGCAAACACAACTTATTAAACATCTCACAGTATTAAGGAAGTTTGGTATTTTAAACACATGTAGGCTAGTATAATACAAATATTTTAAAAGAAGCCTTTGATTATAATTGTAAAAATGCATTAAAAACCTAACAAAACTATTGATAATATAAAGATTCTAGGACTGTTCAGGTTGGTCATCTAGTCTGAAGGGTTTGATTTTGGTGTTGTTGATATTTTTTTAATTAAAGGCTGTTTTATCTTTTAGCTTCGTGTCACATTTTTTGAATTTTAACATCATACACTTGGAGAATACTTTCTTTCACAAACATAGTAAATCACACTGTTATAAACTATGGAACATATGTTTCTAGTGCATTTGTTCAATAGACATAAACTTGCATGACTATACCCCTTACCTTCCATAGGTAACCAGGAGATAATTTCTTAAAAGATATAGTGTGAAGTAATCAACGTATCTGTGACTTCTAGGGACTTCCCAATTATCTTGAAATGCTGTTTGTTGCTTGGGTATCCATATTAAATTCAAGAGCCTATATTAAATGGAAGTTTAGTTGTGTTCTATGAAAAGTTCCAAAGAATGTCTGTAATGTCTGAATGTCTGTAACCTGTGATGTGGTGAGTGGACTTCATCATACCTGGGCGTCACTCACAGACTTTACTATTTTCAGGTGAAGCAGACAAAAGCCTAGATAAGAGGGACAGTCAGAGGATCTCAAATGGACTAAAATAATAAATGTATTTAAATTCATGTGAGATAATATTATTAGAAAAAAAAATCTACTCATTGTCCTGAAATTAGCTTTCTAACTCATCAAAACAGCATCTCCATGTATCACTAGCAAGGACAGAATGACTGGCACCATGTCTCTTTCAGACGTGCCACTAACATGCACCATTCAATTAATGCTTGGTGATTTGGAGAGGATTTCTTCATTACGGCCATACCCAGGGAAGGGAAGGGAAGGGAAGGGAAGGGAAGGGAAGGGAAGGGAAGGGAAGGGAAGGGAAGGGAAGGGAAGGGAAGGGAAGGGAAGGGAGAAGATTTCAGTTGGAAGACACCTACAATGATTACTTAGTCCAATTGATTGACCAATTCAGGCATGACCAAAGTTAAAGCATGGTCTTTAAGATCTATTAAGGGCATGGTCTCTTGAACACTGACAGCCTTAGGGCATCAACCACCAATCCAGGAACCTTATTCTACTGTTTGACCACCCTCTTAGTAAAGAAATGCTTCCCAATGTCTAGTCTAAACGTCCTCTGGCACAGATTTGAATCATTCCCATGCATCCTGACACTGGATCCCATGGAGAAGAGATCAGCATCTCCCTTTCCACATCCTCTCCTTAGGAAGTTGGGGAGAGCAATGAGATCATCTCTCAGCCTTCTTTTCTCCAAACTAGAAAGACTCAGAATCCTCAAACTGTCCTCATGGGGCGTTCCTTCCAGCTCTTTCACCAGCTTTATTGCCTTCCTCTGGAGGTGTTCAAGGACCTTCACATCCTTCTTGAACTGTGGGGCTGAAAACTGTACATGGTACTCAAGATGAGGCTGCGCAAAAACTTCATCTCATGTTGACTACAGCATGGCTTTGAAGGAATGGTACTGCAGATCTGCAGGTATCTTTGCCAGGTTGAGAAGGAAACAAGTAGCTCTTCAGCTGGGTCTATCCTGTAGCAGAAATTTTAGAGATACTGCTAGCCAGCAAGTGTTCATGGTGGCCTGATTCATATTTCTCAGCAGTATAAAGATGATGAATGCCTTATCCAAACTGAAGCTTTCATCTCTTTGCCTCAAAGACTACTTTGACACAGTGTGAGAGTACGAGTTGTGTGTTTCATACTGAACCAAATACAAAGTATGTCTTTCTCTGGACTGCCTGAATGAAAACCAGAGGAAAACTGCCCAGCATAAACTATTTGCAGCAACAGTGATACCCTGAAACAGTATACTGACCTGTGAGGAATGATTTTGTTTATGTCAGCTTAGATGGTCTGTCTTGTTCTCTCAATAACTTTTCTGACTACTTTTGGGTTTTGATCAAGTTAGACAGTTATCTATAATGTATGTATGCTGTCTCCTGGAAAAAGAGATCCTTCTACAGGATCTCTTTACATAATAAAAACCTCTGACTTTAACTCTCACTATGACTTTCATTCATTTAAATGTACTTTCAAGCTGTAAAAACAACTGTTTTCCAGCATGCAAATGACTTGTGTGCCAAGTTATGCCTGTAAATCAGACATCAAATATGCATATTATGTGACATGGCAACTCAAATGTAAATTATAAAAAGATATACTGGTGTTTAAGCATTTGGCGTTTAGGTGTTCCTGAATGCCACCAGTGTGTCTGCTTTTCATAATACAACTATAAAGCCATACATCAAAGGTGGTTTTTGGTTGTTTTGTGGGTTTGATTTTTTCTGGAGAAGTGGAATTACAAATAATAAGTCTGTGCAAATGTGACAAAGTCAATAGGGTTACAGTGCTATAACTGACAGAAAAAACTGCCCTGATATTACTGGGCACAGAGTGGCTCGGGGAACTGATTATGGCCAGAGTCTCACAATGGGTGGACCTGTGTTTTGCACACTTCTGCAATAGTGAGAAGTGATTCATAAATATTAGAAGTGAAAGAGAGTTCACGTAAATACATGTTAACTTAGATACAGTTTCTTGAATATGAATTGGAATTAAAGAAAATATTTAATAACATAATGTATAAAACATTTCCCCAACTTAGTTATTGCAGAAATAGGGCTCCAAGCAACACAGAGTTTATTTCCAATCTCTTTACTCCTATTGGTGTGGCTGTGAATAATTTTGTATGTATTTGATTTCAAAAGAGACATGATCCAAATCCTATAAACTCTTGGGTTCAGCTGTTTGACTGCTGAACAATTTGGTTCACAGAAGAAGCTGGAGAAGGAATGGGCAGAAGCTAAGCCTGAACCCAGAGAGAAGATCTTCAGAGAATCATAGAAACACAGAACGATAAGGGTTGCAAGGGACCTCTAGAGATCATGCAGGTACACCTAGATCAGGTCACACAGGAATGTGTCCAGGTGGGTTTGGAAACCTACAGAGAAAGAGATTCCATAATCTCCCTGGGCAGCCTGTGACATGGCTCTCTCACCCTCACAGTAAAGAAGTTTTTCCTCATGTTCAAGTGGAACTTCCTCTGTTCTAACTTGTGCCTGTTACCCCTTGTCCTGTCACTGGGTGCCACAGGAAAAAAAATCCACCCCATCCTCCTGACACATGTCCTTTAGGTATTTAAAGGCATTAATAAGTTCCTCTCTCAGTCTTCTCTTCTCCAAGCTAAACAACCCCAGGTCTTGCAGCCTTTCCTCATAAGAGAGATTTTCCAGTCTCCTGATTGTCTTGGTGGCCTTGTGCTAGCTTCTCTCCAGAAGTTCCTTGTTTCTCTTGAACTGGGGAACCCAAAACTCCAGATGAGGCCTCACCAGGGCAGAGCAGAGGGGGTGGAGAACTTCCCTCAACCTGCTGGTCACACTCTTCTTGATGTGCCCCATTGGCCATCTTGGCCATGAGGGCACATTATTGGCTCATGTTTAATTCTGCCCATCAGAATTCCCAAGTCCCTCTGCAGAGTTCTCTCCAGTAGGTAAACCCCAATCTTCCAACTGACTCCTGTGAGAAACTCACTAAAGGAGCTACATCCTCTAGTTTTATTTCTACTTTATGTGAGAAATTTGGAAAGTTCACCTCTGGAGATGAGAAAAAGGTTAAAATACAGGATACTGAAACTGTTGTTCTGAGTATCCCTTTTTCTGTTTAATGACTGATTAACTAAGCAAAGATATTGTTGTTCCAACCAAGATTTGGGTTCAGGATATTTTACCTCCTCTTCTATTTCAGCCAGCAGTGTCTGGGAAGCCAGAGGACAGAGATAACCTATGCATTCCTGCAAGACCAGAGCCACCCTCTAGCTGGAGAACGAAACTGGTTGTTCCACATTCTCTGCCATGTTACACCAGTGGTATAGTATCAGGCGATTTGGCCATCATGATGTACCCAGCTCAGCTGCCTGCAGTCCCCACAGGGACAGCTGGTTCAGACGCCATCCTCTCTGTGGGCATCACAATCAATATTTAACAGCAACCATTACACACCCTGATACCTTCACAACTCTAATTCCAGATGGCTTTGTCTACTGTCTACTGTCTAGGTATTAACAAATGATATCAGTTGGAGTAAGTGTCTTAGCATCAGTTTGCATACTGGAGCATATCCTTCTACTATTTACTATATGTGCTCTTGCTTATCTCAGTTTAACAGTGATGCAGAAGCACAGCTTGTATATCAGTCGCAAGTTGTGGATCCAACAGCTTGGCCTGCGTTTGCTCTCATCATTTATGGGAAAATGCCAATTCAAAATCACAAGTCATAAACAGGCATATTTACTTAAAATTGTTAATAGCACTGTAGGTAGAAATAAATTATTTTTAAAGGCTCATTTATTTATCTGCACTTAAATTCTCCACGTTTGGGGTTTTTTTCACTCTTTTCAGTCTAGAGAACAAAAATGTAAAAAGGCGTCCAAAGTTTTTTTAGTTCTCTGCTTAAAAACAGCTTTCAGGTGATTTAGTCTCTAGGTATTTCTGGGAGTGGTAAGTCTAAAACCTTGCGTCTGCAACATCTAAATGTTTGCTGGATTTTGTCATATGTTCAAAATGAATGTGACTCTCTGGCAGTCCTCATCAACAAAATGCTGCGAGTAGCTTCCATTTGGCACAAGAACGACCATCATCTGCTGACGCCGCTCTCCGTGAGCCGT
Organism: Colius striatus; assembly: GCF_028858725.1. NCBI lineage: Eukaryota > Metazoa > Chordata > Aves > Coliiformes > Coliidae > Colius > Colius striatus. The sequence continues at coordinate 28,844,087 of NC_084762.1, forward strand.
GCTTCTGTATTAACAGCAAGGCTGGATGTAGTTTTACTACTTTCATGAAAACAAGTAGAGTTCTCAGTCTCCCAGCTTGTTGCTGGTGCTTTTCTCAACGATGCCGAGCGACGCTTGTATGCCTTCGAAAGGCAGCAATTCCCTAATAAAGCGCCGATCGCCTTTCGGCACGCCGAAGTTTTTCTTCCCGGACCCGAACTCCCCATAGCTCGCGTTGCCGCGCAAGGGCTGCGTGCAGGCGGGAGGTGAGCGGCGGGAAGCTCGGCAGCCAGAAGGGCGAGCCGGGATCCCGCACGCAGGTGCCTGGCAGGGCCATTCGTGTCCCCCGGGCCCCGCATCGGCACTTGTCCCCCGCGCCGGTCCGTCTCGGCGGCCGGCTCCGCTCGCTTTGCAGACGACGACCACCGGCAGCGCCGCCCCCGAGAGCCCTCCCCCTCTCCGCCGCGGGACTCCCGCCCGCGGGCGCGGCTCCTCGCCGCCGCCGCTGCCGCCCCGCCCCTGCCCCGGCCCCGCAGCCTCCCCGCGCCCCGGCCCGCGGCGGCGGGCGGCGGAGGGCGCCCGCGGGCGGCGGCGGGAGCGCGAGCGCGGGGGTGGCCGAGGAGCGGCGGCGTGAACGCGGCTGCAGAGCCCCAGCGAGCCGCGGGAGCGCCGTACCCGCCGCAGACGCCGGAGCCGGGCGAGGAGCGAGCCCGGCCGCCCGGAACCGCCGGGGAAAGGGTGGCGGCCGCGGAAGCGGCAGCCCCGCGGGCAGGCAGCCAGCGGCCCCTCGCCGGCAGCGTGACCCCCCCGCCCTGCCGCCTCCGCCCGCCCCCAGCCAAGAGAAACAAAACAAAACCCCAGCACCGCCACGCTCTCCCTCCTTCTCCTCTTGGCATTTGGTGGTTTGGTTGGGGGTTTTTTCGTGTTTTTTTTTTCTTTTTTCTTTTTTTTTTTTTTTTTCTTGGGGATTCTCCTTTCTCCTGCCAGACTGACTTGCACCTCCTTCATAATTTCTCTCCCCCTTATTTTTTTTTTTTACTCTTCTCCCTGCTTCCAAACCTTGTGTCTGTGTGTTTCAATACTATCACAACCTCTGCTAAAAATAGATCTTTTTATATACCCTTCCTCCTCTCTGACCCCATCCAACACCCCTTGTTAAGGTGAGTTGTGTCTTTTCATCACTTTTTTCCTTGTGTGTTGGTTTTTGGTTTTTTTTTTGTTTGTTTGTTTGGTTTGGTTTTGTTGTGTTGTTTTTGTTTTGGGTTGTTTTTGTTTTTGTTTTTTTTTTACTTTCCCCCTCCTTTAAGACAGATTTTAGGGAGGAGGGGATGTGGAGGAGAGAATTTCATGGGGAGTCAGGCATGTTTGCAAAGCCTTATTTTCGCTTCTGCAGCCTCAGCATCATTCCGGACTGCTTCCTTTTATCCCAAGGATGTAGATAGCTCTTGAAAGTGAGGAACTACTCTTCCTTAGCACTGCATGCTTGGGAGCTACAGAAACAGCAAGGGGGGAAAAAAAAAGGAAAAAAGCTAAAAAGCAAAAAAAAAGCTACTCCTTTTCCTTTGCCCCCCCCCACCCCCATCCTCCCCTCCCATTCTCCCCATTCCCTCTTCCTTTCTGTGTTTTCTTGGTTTGGTTTGGTTTTTTGGTTTTCTTGGGTCTTTTTTGTGAGGTGTTTGTTGTTTGGTTGGTATTTGTTTGGGATTTTTTGGGGGTGTGTGTGCTTGGTTGTTTTTAAGCAATACACAGGGGACTTAGAAGGAATTGCATGTGTTGTTGGGGGGAGCGAGTGTGCACATGTGTCCTGAGTGTGTATGTGTGTGGGTATGTATGTGTGAAGTGCATTTGTATTTTGTGTTTATGGGATGATGAGTGATAAAGCTTCCAAACAGCCACTGTACATAGAGCGAGGAGCACGGCAAAGACTGCTGATGGAGAAATCCATCAGTGATGCAGGAAAGCTAGAGAGCTCTCCACAGAGTTCAGTCCCTTGTGCTCCAGGACATCTTTCTGTACATCATTACTGGCACCTTCAAGGTGATGGCTCACATTCCTTTCATGGCATCTCAGTAGAGGAGCGCCAAGAGGGAAAACTTCAGGGCTAATGTGAATTGATAGCTCTTCTCTTCCTCCAGCAGCCCTAAACAGTGTTATTCCAGGAATAAATGAGGAAAATAGTGTTGTGATCCAGAGCAAATGGATAATTTTCTGTCACATATCAGTGTTCAGTGAGAAAAAGAAAGAAGGAACACTATTAGTTTGGCCAGCCAGAGAAGCATCACGGCCTGGTTTGCTTCCCAGTTCCAGAGTTTTTGCAGACAACTTTTTTTCTTCAAATGTTCAGCTAACTGTTCCTGTTGACAACAGAAGTGTGTTTCTACAGTAGAACAATTTATTATAAATCTACTGGGGAACAATTTATTATTCAGAGGCAGCCAAGTAATTTATCAGTTTCATGGATTTTCCCCCAGTCTTTTAATGTGCTTTCATCTGTATATTTTACCTATCTATGTGAAGTGGGGTAGTATAGATTTCAGTTGCATTTTAACAAGGAGTTAAGGCACAACTTGGAGTATGCCATTTGCAAGATGTCATTTAATATAAAACAAAGTAACAGCCTCTAGCTCTTTTTCATGGATTTTTCACATCCCCCTTGTTTGTTTCAAAACAAGCAGGTGATTCAAAGCAAAACTGGCTTCATGATGACACAGTTTCAAATATTCAGAGATCAGAATTGTTGCACTTGTCTGACTGTGAAACTTTAATTTGTTTTTGAAATCTAGTGGATCCAACGTTCATGAAAAACACTTTATATACATAGTTTTCCAACTGGTTGAATCACTTTTGCTTCTAAAAGTTTACAGATGCACTGTCATCTGTTGCTGTTGTCTTATGTTTGGAGGCCTTCATGCAGTGTGTGTACAGCAAAACTAATGTTACCTGCATAGTTAATGCAATTCCAAAATAACCTGTCTTTCCACATACTGCGTAGATGATGCTCAACAAAAATGAGCAGTCATGGAAGCAGTCTTGTGGTATTGAGAGTCGTATCTTTTTCTTGCTAGCCTAAATTAAAATATTTTACATAAGTTTGCCTTGGGATTCTTGTGTTGTTTTGGTTTTTTTTCCTGCTGTGGCTGGCAGACATTGAAAGCAGGAAGCATGTTTCTTGTGAGTTGTGCATTTTTTAATGCCTGATAGCAGTGAGGGGAGAAACACCCTATGTGCTTTGTACATCATCCCTCAAGGTAAGCAGGAGTGAGAAAAAGAGATGGAAAACCATTACAATGTGCTAGCAGTTTAAATAAATGAGGATGGTGCGTGTTAGCTTGTCAGTTTCTGTTCTGCTGAACTCTTACTACTGGCTAAACACATTTTCTTGGTAAGCACTGTGATATGATGCAATATTTCTGATTTGATAGAGTTTGCTGTTGAAGTCGCATGTGGCACAGGAGAGCTCTTGTTCTGTTGATAGAAATCATGCCTCTTTGCATTAATTTGGAGAAGGCTGAAATATCCACGACTTCTACGGAAGTCACTAGGAGTTACTTATGTTCAGCACTTGGCAGGATTTTTTACCTCAGCGTGTCAAGATTTCAAATATTTCCAGAGGATACAGATCCGTAATGTCTCATTTTGTTTAGATATTACACTGGGTGCGTATAGTATGCTTACAGTAAATGTAAAGTCCTTTACCACAGCAACACAAAAATGTGTCAGGAAATGGAAAACTTCTACTGTCGTTTTTCCTATTGCCTTTTCAGGAGAGTTCTTTTGATATCCTTTAGCTATTTCTGAAAAAGCAGTGTTCACTTCACAAATATATGCCCCAAGACGTTATGCCAGTTGCTTAGCTGTTGACATTGGTGAAGGAAAAAAAAAAAAGTGGAATGTTTGTACAAAAAAAAAAAAAAAGAAAAAAAGCAAGTCATGTGTTGTTGATTTTGTTTTGTTTTGTTTTTTAAATAGTATCAGATAAAAAACCGGAATGCTTTTAGCTGGATATGAAAATGCTAAAGCAAGGTTAATGTTAAGTTTGATGTGGTGGTCGCTTCCGTTGACATGAATGGCAGCACATCATGTCTTAGGTTATTACTCTATAATGTATTAACCTAGATTAAATATCCCTTTAATTTATGTTTTGTCTTGGATAAAACCTCAAACTTTGGATTTATTTACCTCTAAAACCTTTTTGTTTTTTGCTTTTGAAACAAGCCTTACAAAACTATGACCTGCTGTAAAGAGAGTAACCGAGGGAGAGTTCAGAAGTCACTGTGACTTTGTGAGGTTATTGCTATAAAAGTAAGGTGAGATTTTTCTCTACTGTTAGCCAGCTGAAATTATTTTCTTGTATTACTGCACTTTATTATTTTGCAACATCAGTTTAAAATACTTATTCCAAGGAGTTTTTATTCTGTGGGTGTGGTTCTTCCACAAATGAAGAACATGTATATTTTGTCTTTCCCTAAACTACAACTACCCATCAGTTTCAGCAGTATTTTGTTGCAGGGCAAAATTGCTGTTTCATTTGGACATACTTATTGAGGAAGCTAGAGTGATCCCAGATTTTCCTAAATTTTTAACAAAAGAAACGAAAACTATCACAGTGTTGCGTGGTCTATTTAGGGATGGGGTGCAATGGTGTTATCTACATCCATTGAGAATGAAATCACACTCTGCATTAAAAAGCAGTTAGCATAATCCATCTGAGAACAAATGAATTCCTTTTTTTCCTGAAAATCTGTCTTTCTTTGCTAATCTTAAATGGTACTATGGATATGTTTCAATCTGAATATATTTGTAATTTTAAAATGTTTAGATGAATGAAGTTGATTTATGCAAAGATGAAGTTTTGTTTTCGTTTTGTCTGTTAGAAATTCACCTTTTAAAATAAAATAAAATAGATTATTTTTTCCTGCTGTATTTTCTTGCATAGAAGAAACTTTTATTTTTCTCCTGGGAACCATGGGTAATTCTGAAGAGCCATGTGCTGAACTACAAGCAGTTACCTTGCCAGGCTTGGTGAATGTGGATCAGTATGAAGTGTAACAAGTGCTGGGTCATGGCAGGAAAAGGAAGAACATGGGTCTGGGAAAAGCTCAGTGTCTTAACTACTTGGTGCTGGAGTGGCTGTATTCTTCACAGCTAAAACAGCAAGTTGCTTCCTCTCCTTTAACAATATTAACCCCCTTAATTTGCATTCAGTGATTTGCTTCGTTTTCCCTTTGTATTAGAGTGGATACCGAAAACTTAATTGCAGTCTTGTAGTGCTAACACAGCTCTCTGATAACAACTGTTTGTAGGAGGTCAAATGGAAAATAACTGTGGAGAGGCATCTCCAGCTATAGTGTTTCTTCTTTATGATGTGTTTTCACTTTGCACTAGTTGTCCCTGGGTTTGCACCTAGCTGTTATAGCTTACTTACCTGTGTAGGCTGGAGGCTGAATATTATTGTTAACTTTGGACAACACAGTGTAAGAGGTCCACCAAATGCAGGAATAGATATGATGTTGTAGGTAAAAAGTTCAGAATTTGCTTGACATGATTACGAGATTTATACAATGAGACATGGTGTTAGGAGGTCCTCATGATCGCCCTTGTCCTGCAGGATTTGTTTACAGCAACTCAGTTAAATGGCTGGTTAAAGTAGAGTGAAGCCCTTTTCTCTCATTCGGTCTGCTACTGTAATTCCATGCTTGTAACTGAGTACCTTGTAACCAGTGCTGCAGTGGTATCAGTAACAAAATTTAAGCTTTGTTGATAGGGCAGAACATATCATTCAGTATTGATTTCTGCTAACGGGCAATGCTTTTAACAGAGTATATGAATCCAGTCATTTTAATTACAGACCTGTTTACCTTGCAACATACATGACTTTCTCATCCAAAGCTTAAATATATTTAAACACTGTGGACACTTACAAGGAAACAAAATATTTATCTTCTGTAAGTGATGGAAAAAATCCTCAATTTATTCTTTCATTATTTTTGAGGGGGATGTGGATCATTCAGGACTAGATCTTATGTGGTTAAAATTGGACTCAGTTTGCTTTAAAAGAGTTCCAAAAGGAATGGTGTTATTAATTTAAAATAATTTAATCCATGTGCATTTAAAAATATGTTTAGTTTCATAACAAGGTTTTATGGTAGGACCCTGAGGTGAGATGACAACTTAAGCCTCTTAATGACTTGTTATATTTTCAGTGACATACAGTGGCAAGGTCTTTTTCATATTTACTTGCACATGAAACAATATCTTATTTATAATATAATATTTATAATGAGTCATCTGGAGCTCCTATAAAGTATTATTTGTTGAGTTGGGTCTTTTTTTTGATCTCTGGTGAAGCATGTACATTTTAAGCAAATCAAAGTTTTAATGTTATGTGAGCTCTGGTGGGGGTTTGAGCAACCTGGTCTAGTGGAAGGTATCCCTGCCCATGGCAGGGGTTTGGACTAGATGATCTTTAAACATCTCTTCCAAACCAAAGCAGTCTATCGTACAGACATCAACTACTTAGCCATCACAAGAACCCCACCTCATACATAGAAAAAATTCTAAGAAGCTGTAATAATAAAAAGGGAAATCAGGAAAGGATAATTCATTTTCCTTCTCTTTTCTTGCTATAGTTAGCTTTCAGTGGTCACATAGGGTAGAGACTATAAAATAATTGTAGACTTGACTGTTTGTAGTCACTGGCTTCATTTTAAGACTCCTTACTCTTTTTGAGTGAGGATCAGTGCTTGTATTAGCATTTGGGATTGGCAGGATTCCCCTGCCTGGCAATGCAGAAGAATCTGGGAAGGGAAGGATTTTGTGGTTCTTTCAAGTCTGAAGGCAAAATCTGCAGTACCATATGGATAATATCACATCATCCATTCCTCCCAGATCTTTCCAGTGCATATTGCAAAGGCAAGCTCTGGCAAGATCATCAAGGCCAAAATCTTAAAAGCAACTTCTAAATTTTCAGTCTCACTCAGATTTTGCTTGTGTGTGACACCTCTATGTGCAACCTAGAGATGTAAGTGACAGGACTCAGAATCAGGGGTGGTAAAGTAGCTGGAATCAAAGAAAGGATTTAGCAAAGAGGTAGCAAAGTACATTTATAAGAAAAAATACAAAGGGATAAGTGTGGAGGAGTCCTTAAGGGACAGGATGGAAGATGGAAAGGCATTGCACAGAGATAGAATTACTAACATTTAACAGAATGTGAGAGATAAAAAGCACAAGACAAATATTAGACATGGAAGCTGGATTGGAAGAAAGACAGCACAACTATTAGTAGAAGGCAAAAGAATAGACTGAAAGGAAGTAGTACACTATTAATTTAAAGTACAATTTCCAGATCGGCTTAAGTTGACTGTGTTGGTCTGAAAGTCCTGGTGAGATTCAGAGTTAGAAATTATTTAGAAAAGAGACTGGCTAGGAAGACTTGGAGTGGGAACACAAAGAAAGAAAGAAGCCACCTGGACAGTGTTTATAGTAAGCAGTTTAAACGGCTGCATGCAAAAGAAAAAAGATGCTCAAAACACTTAGGAGGACAACTCAAGCATTTAAAAGTTAAAAAAAAAAGACAGTATTTATATTTTCTGTGTATTTAATTCAGCATCCATAAGCATGTCCGCTGATGCAGTCTTTAATTACATGATCAAGTGGAGCTTTTTTTTCCCTCAGGACAGCTCGTGAGGCAGGGTGGCAGAGGCTCAAGGAGAACCATCACAAGTGGCTCCTCCATCCTTCATGACCCCTGATGAGCAGAGTAGTGTTTGCAACTTGGGGCTTGCTTCACCTCATTGGGTTGTGAATGACAAAGTCTGGTGCCAAGCAGTCCTGCTGGGATCTCCATGCTTCCCTTTCACAACTTTCATGTGCATTTCCTTCATGCCCCAGCATTTCACACTGACTTGTATTACTTTTTACTAATCCACTATTTACAGCTCACAAACAAAACATATTTTTGCCTCTTTTTGCCTCATAGCTGCACCTGCAACGTGCTATACATGTGCAGCATGTGTTAAACTTACTTTTAAATGGTAATGTGTGTTTGAAATTTCTCTAAATAAGAAGAAATGATACAGAAAATTAAAAACAAATCCAGAATAAAATGCCTTCAAAGAAAAGGAGGCAGAAATTTGAATACTGTTTTGTAATAAATGAAATATAAAGCTCTTAGGTCTTATTGACTATCATATTTTTAATTCTTTTTAAAATGTTAAACGGGAAAGTTAGCTTATGCAGAAATACACACATACATCTCTAAAGGTCCCTTCCAACCCCTACCATTCTGTAATTCTATGATATGCACAAAAACACATTACAGATTCCATTCTTTGAAGGATAAGGTTGAAAAAGAATTTACCCTCTGAGAAGTAAGATGCTGGCAGATGTTGTCATACTGTCTAAACTAGAATAATAGATTTATTTTAAAAAATCTTAGTTAATGTATTTAAATAAATTTTTTAGAGATGCTAAGAAATCATAAGTTCTAGCTGATGGTCTTAGATTTTACTTTGATGATCTTCTGTGGGTTCTGCTCTTTCATAACATAATTTTTAAATGCTTCTCTTTCTCACTTTAAGTATTCCTATAGAGAATTGCATACACGTAAGAAGATATGACTGATTCTTCTGGGTTATCCAGCTTAATCCCTTGCTCTTGCAGGCAAGATATCATATAATTCCTTTCATGTATGGATCAAACTGCTTCTTAAAAATATTTAGAGTTTTTTTTTTTAGTTCCCATCTTACCATTCAGAGGCTATTTCAGCATTCTCATTCCTTTTCTCCTTAAATGTGTTCATGGCCTGCTTGTATTACTTTGTTCTTGGCTTTGTACTTGAGCTTCTTAGGCATTTTTTTCACAATATTGGCTTCCTCAAAGTATGGAGCAGTTCTGCTCACTGTCTTCCTGTGCTAGGCTTAAAAAGCAAATTTCTTGCCTGATAGAGTTCAGCTCTGGTGAGGACTCCTAAATTCTTGTGGAGGATAGACAATAGTTGAACAGAACAGGGTTCTGCTCATGCTTTTTGTTCATGGGATGACTATTCCTGAATCAGTCTTCGGTATTGACCTTCAGAGAGTAAATGATATGTCAAGTGCCTTACCTATATTTCTGTTTGAGGGTAGATTTGTTCTTGCAGTGCATAGTGCTCTGTGGGGTTTTTGCAGACTCATTTTCATTTGGCTTAGTTCTGATTTCTTACTATAAATAGTTCAAGTAAGACAGAAGGAATCTTTGTTTGTAGTTTGAAAAAAAATCCTATTTCTCCTTTGGATTACATTTCAATTGGTAAGAGTTGATACTTCAACATTTAAACAGATAAAATATTCTGAGCATTAATCTTTCAAATAAGAGGTAGCCATTATGCTTTAAGCAAAATTATTTTCAAATCAGACAGTCTAATAGTCCTAATCAGGAATGCATTAGATTTCATGTGGATTTACCACTTGTGCTTTATTTGGGAAGCTGGAAATTAGTAAGTTTTGATTCTGGACTAATTTTCTAATTTAAAAATTACTGGGGAAAGGATCGTGATTTTTGGGTTGATTTTTTTTTTTTTTTTTTTTTTTTTTTTTGTTATTGTTCTTTGAAGCCTAATGTAAACAGCGAATAGGAACTACAAGTTGCTGCATTTTTTTATGTTCAAGAATTTACTTGAAATGGCTTTATTTTGAAAAGTGAAAGGCACCAATCTTGGTGTGGCCTCACCTTGAACACCGTGTGTAGTTCTGGGCCCCACAGTTCAAGAGAAATGTGAAGATCCTTGAATGCATCTATAGGAAGGCAACAAAGCTGGTGAATGAGGTGGAAGAAATGTCCCATAAGAAGTAGCTGAGTCTATCTAGTTTGGAGAAAACGAAACTGAGGCAACCTCATTGCTCTCTCCAGCTTCCTGAGGAGGAGACATGGAGAGGGAGGTGCTCATCTCTTCTCTCTGGGATCCAGTGACAGGATGCATAGGAACGGTTCAAATCTGTGCCAGAAGACATTTAGATTGGACATTGGAAAGCATTTATTTATGAAGAAAATGGTCAAACAGTGGAACAGGCTTCCTAGAGAGGTGGTTGATGCCCAAGCCTGTTGATGTTTGAAAGGCATTTGGACACTGCCCTTAATAATGTGCTTTAAGTTTTGGTCACTCCTTAATTAGTCAGTCTAAATGATTAAATGACTAAATGTTTATTGTTGGTCCCTTCCAACTGAAATTCAATTATATTCTGTTCTGTTCCGTCGTATTCCATTCCATTCCATTCCATTCCAATTAGTTCATGATATTTTCAGTATGCCTTTTCTGTTCTTTCTCAAAAACTAAGCAGAAAAGTTACGATACTGAAGCTTTTAAGTCATTTGACTTAAAATCATTCTATGTGTGTTATATTTCAACCAACATCTCACAAGGAAAGGTGAATGCTGTATAGTTAGATTGATATGACAGTTACTGTCCTTATACAGTTCAGGTATATACAAACAATGTTATAAGTTACCATGTTATATTGATAGGTTAGTATTTACCTAATGTGGAATTACTGCATCTATCATTTAAAAAAATACCCACCTTCCTACATTACTTGTCATTAATCTTCTGTTGGAAGATTACTATGGATGGATAAGATACAGTTCTGCTATTTATTAGATATTTGAAAGTACGACAATAAGCAATATCTAAACAAGTAAAGTTCCACAATGAATGAACAACTGGAACTGTAAGTCATATCAGCTGCCCAACACCAGATACTCCTTTCTGCTTCCTCCTGGGCCTGATAACATTTGTCTTGCCTGCAGAATGACTATGCATGTTCTCTGCAAGGTATTAGTGCATTTGCATGAGCAAGCTTTAATCTTGTTGTAGCAATTGTCTTCATCAAAAAGAGTCTGTGTTACAGCATTAAAATTTATGTTTACCTACGTGGACAAATAACTTTGCTCACTGGATTTGTCCCATTTAACCTAGCAGGACTGCAGTTTCTCATTTCAGTGTTTGTAGGAGAAAGCTACAAGTCATATTTGTCCTACAGGCCTGAGCATGGAGGGGATTCAGGATTTGGGTAGAGGAATAAACTGCCAGCATAAGCATGTGCAGAAGCCTGGAGTCCTTTGCACTAAGTCTGTTCAGAAAATCAGAATGTTTATGCTGACTGAAAAAAATGCAGCAATGCACACAGAATTGTTGTTTATTTTGCTGTTGCATATTTAAAAAAACCCCACCTTTTTAATTAAAAAATGAACTATAAGTCTAGAAAAAAAAGTGATAATATATCTTGACGATGTGTGACCTGTTTTCTTAGGATGCTTTGGATGCTTTTTGATTTTTTTTTTTTTTTCCACATGCTGTTGCTATGGTAAAAATCAGTACATCAGGGAGACATATAATAACAAATAGTATCATAACAAATAAACTGTAAGAGCTTTGCATTTCCTGGGACAGCACAGGGTCAGTTGGAAGTTTCTACGAAGACATGTTTTCAAACTGGGATGCATCTCTCCTGTTATTCATGAACACTTTTACATGGCCAAGACAAATAAAGAAAGTCAACCTTTTTATCAGAAAGGTTAACTACAAATGAATTGTCACCCTCTTTAGAAAACAATAATTTTCCCATAAATTATAAGGAAAAATATAAAGGAAAAAAGACAGAAGAAAGTGGATGGGGCAGTGGAGATGAAGCAAACAAAATAAAAATTAGAGATTTCCAGCTTTTGTGGGGGGACAGGAAGGGAGGATGTAGCCCAAGGTTTACTCATTTTGGCTTTTAGGAATCAAGTCACAATAAAATTGCATCAATAAAAGAGCTAGGAAATACCAACTATAATGGAATGGCCTATAATGGAATGCCAAGTTCCCTCATGGTGAAGATTGAAGTATTTGAGTGCTGAAAAACAAGTGTCATCTTCAGATGATTCCAGATCTAATTACTCCAACTCCATTACCAAGAGTACTAGAGTACTTGTGTACCAACAGATCGTGTTGAAGAGAGTCTTGAATTTACAGAACAGAAGTTGTCTGCATTTCAAAATGTGATTAACTAAGCTTGTCACATGAGATGAGGGTCTACTTGGTACACTTTTAAAATATTAACTGTGGTTACAGACTGATTCTATGCATGGGAAGAGGTGGAGAGAGAATCGAAGACTACAATTTTTGGCAGCTGAAGCCAGAGGGGATAACAGTGAATTGCTCTGCTAGAAGATCAGGACTACAAAGAGAGTCCGTATTCCATGTTAAAAGAGAGCAGATTTGCCATGGAAAAAGATGGGACTCTGGGGAAAATTTCTGAGAGGACTACTGGTCCTCTCCTGAGTAGGGACTTTGAACACAGGAAACTCCAGTCTGACGTCTGTCCATTAGATAGCCAGAGCTATGGAGACTGACCAAGAGAGTTCAGTCCGAATTTAATGTTTCTCACCAAAAACCTGAGGAATTTTTTATATAGATTATCCAGTGAATCCAGACATTGTTCTAAACTGTCACTTAAGTGCCATGTAGAAGAGTAAGTCTATAACATTACGCCATTTAAAATGGAAAGTATAAAAAAAAGTTTTCATTTATTCTTCAGGTTACAATGACTTCAGTTATTTTTGAAGCAGGCACCTCCTCAGCTGCAGAGTTGGTGGCTTCATGCTGAGCTCAGCATCCCTTCGGAATCATGCAGAGTTTGCATTGCAATAGGATTTCCAATGAGTGTCTTACGAGTGTTGAAGGTTTGCCTTCAAATGTCCTGGCTGCCATTTATTTACAGTAACCTTGTTCAGACCCACCTACGTATTTTAAGGGTTACCTTTCTCCTGTTTAGCCTGCTTAATATTTTGATTCTATGAACCAGCTTCTATTTGCAGACTGGTTTGCAAACTTCCCGAGCAGCAGAGTTATGGTGAAAGTGTCTCCTTGGCAGCAGAGGGACTGTATTCCTCCAGGGAGATGCTGCTAATGGCCATGAATTCTGGCCATCCTGAGCTTGAATGTTCCTCCTGCCTCTTAGCAAAAGAAGTTTCACATAGTGTGAAAGCAGTGGAGTTCAATAATAGGTAGAGTGAGGAGGCAGAGGAATCATCTGGCTGAAGACTTAGGCCTCTTGGAAAATCCTTCCCTAACAGTCAATGTCTAACTTCTGTCAGTATTAAAAAGGATTTTATGCCAAGGGCTTCTCTGAAAATCCTGTTAACCTTCTGTCTTTGCCAGTATTAGATGTGGATATTTTAAATCAAGTGCGTAGAATTACTGTTATTTTTAGACTGTTTTTCTGACAGGCTGATGGCAGCCTGCTTCTTGTCTTCCTCTTCTTGTCTCCAGTAATTCTTGTGTCCATTTGCTGGTATCAGCCACATCTGCCATGGGACTGAAAAGCTCAAAATACAATCCAGTCCCTAGAAATTTCCTCCAAATATGTGCCTGGACAGAGGAGGACACTTGACCCCAAGGAAGAGACTTCAGATTGTGTGTTGAGGGGCCCCAGGCAGACCTTTTCCATACTGCAACTAGTCAACTAAGGTACTTGGAATCACCACAAGTTTGTAGAAAACTAGGCTTAATTAATGCTCTCTCTGTAATGCTTTTGTTCATAACCCTGACATATGGTAACTATCCATCTTTTTTGCCTACCTTGACATTTAGGGATGCTTGGCACTGCACAGACTTTTGTTTTCTGCTGCAGCTTTTGTTAGGCTTGTGTTCCTTTTCACTGTTGTAACAGATTCTGGTTCATTTTGACTAGTCATATATTTCACTAAGTAGTTTATGTTATTGTGAGGTTTAAAATATGGAAGGTCTGAATGAAAGGCAACGTTCTTCATTGCAGCCCTGTTTTGAGGGTGTCTTCTGACACATGAAACTTTCATTATACTTTAATTATTTATAGGAAGCACTTTCTTAGTAGCATAGCACTTACACACAGTGAAATCACTTTTCAGGAGAAATTACTGCAAGCAATTTTTGGACGAGTTTCAGTTTTGCAAATTGCTTAGGTTTTTCTCCTTTGGTTTTTTTTTTTTTTTTTCCCTTAGTACTCCATAAATTAAGGCACAAATTATAAGCAAGGTCATTATGCTGCCATGAATCACTCAAGTTCTAATGGCCTAATGCACTAAGCCTTAATTAGTAATACTGTATTTTTAAAAAGACAATATTGTGAATGAAATCTGAACATGCACTCTTTTATAACTGGACTTCCCAGAAGATTCTAAATGGATTCCTCTTCTTAGCATGTTTTTAAATAATTGATATGGCCACTTCAAGCCCTTAGTAGACAAACAAATTATTGGCTTCTAGTGACAAGATTTGGTTTGGGCATAATAACTTCACAGAGACATGGCACTGCATACATCTGCTGCTCTAATTAGAAAGTTTGCCTAGGGTGCTTGTATCAGAAAGTGTGGGAAAAAATAGTGCTGCACAATCTGTTGTAACTGAGTGATTCCTGCAAAATCTGATTTAGACAAGACTTCTGGTTAACACTTTCACTTCTACTGGAACAATCAGATGCCATTTCATCAAATTTTGTACAGGCAGTACTGTATTTGCCTTATTTGCCTGAATGGACTGCCTACTTGAAAGTGCCACTGTCGTATGCTAGGTTTAGGGCCTGCAAGTACATTGGTCCATGGTGCAAAAGAGCATTTCTGCTCTGCCCTACCAAAACCTTCAGGCCCTTGAACCACTCAGATGAGCCAGTAATTGTGATTCTCTGTCTCTGTGTCCCTTTATTCCAGATAGGCTCTCAGTTTATGTTATTTTTTACATAGGCAGTGAGAATCAGTAGTAACTGCATGAAAGGAGCTTTGGTAATCTAGTGACAGCCACACGTTTTCTGGGGGAAACTTGTTAAGCTGGAGTCAAAAGAAATTGCTGTGGAATGATGATCAAGAGCATCTCATCTAACTGGAGAACACACAGTGCTTGAAGCCTAGCGCTTCAAACCAAGCTCATCCTGTCAAACAGCATTTGGGTCAAAATAAAGTCTTGCGGGTAGTGTTAATCAGAAGTGTAAAAGTAAGAGCAGCTTTTACTTGCTTGCTGACTTTTATTTATCAATTCACCAAATATTTTCTGGGAAAGGATCGGTTTCAACAAATACTTGTTTTTAAGCGCATAGCAGGAGTGCTTGGTGGGCTTGGTGGAGATTATAGAGACCCGGGTCCTGTTCTCCTTAGACCCCGTTTAAGTTAATAAATAATTCTGGTTCAAGGCACTTTAAGGGTGTTGAAAATAAAACAAAGTGGAATTTGATTTGAAGA
Source organism: Colius striatus (assembly GCF_028858725.1). NCBI lineage: Eukaryota > Metazoa > Chordata > Aves > Coliiformes > Coliidae > Colius > Colius striatus. The sequence goes on from NC_084762.1 coordinate 28,859,294, forward strand.
AAAATAAGAGAATTATCCCCCAATGCTTATGCTGTGGAGAAAGTGAAATGTGATCAACCGCATGAAATTCCCTGTTATGAGCTAATCCAAATGTTTCAGAAAGTAGATAAATGGCTTAAAGATAAGTACAGGTATTACAGGAGATGTAACTCTTTTACATGTCAAATTATCTGTTCATACTATGGTGTTGCAGAACATTGAAGAGGCAAAACAGCTCTTCAGATATGCTAATGAAATGTTTATAAAAAAATCAGATATCAGAAATCAGAGAAATATGGTAACCTGATAATGTAGTGTACTTCTGAATATCTGTTGTTCTTTTGAATTTTCTTTATCAATACTTTTAAGAAGAGTAAAAAAGGATGAGGCAATATGATGCTGAAGAATCATTTATAGAGCATCCAGTCTGACTTACAGCTGGATGTGAATTTCTTTCATTTAGAGTTTCTGACTTTAGCTAATCCAAGTATTTAAGTATGTTGTTAATTCTGTGGTCAGTGTAATAAAGTATTTATCCTTTTTTCAAGGCCACAAATGATGATGGTATAATGATATTTTGCATATGTACACATTAATAAATTTATGGAGAAATAAGTGTTTTATTTCCATGAAATAACAGTAATTCTCAAAATCATGAAAAGGTAGAAATGGGTTTGTGCCAGAATTGGGAGTTGGGGGTTTGGGGAGGAAGCTGAAAAGAAAAGGAGGAGAGAAAGCCACAAATTGTTGTCCTTTATTTGTTCCCCCAGCAGTAAACACCTACAAATCAAAGAAATCTGATTAGAATGATGAGAAAATTTAGATCACCTAGTGTTGAAGTGAAGTTTATTTTCTCTGTAAGGCACACTTCAAGTGTTCTATTTATGCATAGCTGAGGGGTTTTTAAAGTTTAATTTCCATGGAACTGAAATATATGGTTTGAAGGAGGATCTCGTAAGGGAGGACTATATAAAATTCACTTCTTATCCTTCGAAACGATTCTGCTTTTCAGTGGGTCATTAGCTTTTATGCAGTATGCCATGTTCATTTGTGGACTAACTTTTGACATATGTATTACTCAAGTTGTGACTGGTATTCAAGTTTCATCAGTGATTTCACTGTCCAAAAGAACGTTAGAAAGACTGAAGAACATAATTCTGAATGCACTGTTACTCTCCATGCTTATTCATGCTGTACATACACCAAGACACTTTGCATATCCTTTCTAAATCACCCTTCATTCACAAGTGAAATTGAATTATAGAATGGCATTCCATCTTCAGCAAAGATACATTCTGTTCTTATTTGTCCTGCTTGCCTCACCAGCACAAGAGACCATATATACAGGCAATTTTCTGCCCTTCCCAAGTCCCTAGATAATGGTACAAGACCAAAAGGATAACAGGAGCTGGTTTTTACGTTCAAGTTCCCTTCCCATTTCAGAAATGTTCACTCTTCTAAAAAGAACTGAAAATCAGAAGCTGATAGTGAAAAAGCACAAACATGGCTAAAACCTAGAATGTGGCAGCTTGGAAATGTTTCTGTGGTGCCTTGTTTCCATGGCCTGAAGATCTGGGGACTTATGCTTTTGATGAACTTGACTTCCTGACCAACCAGTGTCCCCCTGGTGTAAGGAGCAGCCTTTCCCCCTTTTTAGTGGATCATGGAATCTGATGGCCAACAACGTGATGGAAGATCGAGTCAAGCCAGAGAAAGGAATGGGAGTATATATATACATTTCAAACCATATGTGTTACTTCCAAGTGCTAGTGTTCCAGCTTTGAGTAAAACTGGAAAAGCTTTTCTGTCAGACTTTTTCATGAGAAGCAAATTTTTCTGCTGGAATAAGGTGAAAAATGCAGGTGGAGATAGGCATGGAGTATTATCACTAAAGTATTTTTCTGTTGAAATAAATTTCTGATATAAAGTGTTTGATCTAGTCCTTGTGCCATATCACACAAGCAGCTTGTGGCAGTATGTATGTGCCATACCACCACATGAGCAGGATGAAAAAGATGAGCAGCCAAACCCCAGCTACACACTTTTTCAGGTATTTGTTAGGCACTGAAGATTCTTATCTGTAGCTGCAACAGAGAGATGAATGAAGTAGAATACTGGAGAATAATGAGGAAAAAAAAAAATCACTAAATATTTTGGGTGTAATAGAACTAGCCAGCAGGGAGCAGGGATTCACAGAACACAATCTCTCATTAAGCTATTATTATATATATATTCATATAGGTGGATATATGAAAAATGGAGTAGCAAGAGCTTAGCATTTATGTGGTGGCGTTACTGGGAAAGAGAACTGCACTTGTTAAAAAAAAATGGTTAATTATTTTTCATGTCACATGACTCAAAGATTGGCTGAATTAAAATCAAAAAGTGCTGTCAGGTGTCTCTAAAAGGATCCTACAGTATTCAATTGATAGGCACACCTTCTCATCCAGTATCAGTTTTGAATGTAACAATTTTTGATAATTGTTTGAAGGTACCAAATGTACAGTACTATGTTATAGCTCTCTCTGCTGCAGTGCAACTTATTGCAGGCTAAAGAGCTGAGCTACAAACTGGAAGAAGTACTAAGAAAATAGCTAAGATCTTGTTCGTAATAAAATAGCTCTCAAACAGAAATAGTAGAAGGAAGTCCAGAAAGTGAGGGATCACAAAAACTTAGTTGCATATTGTTATTTGCATCTGCTAATGCAAGTTATGCCTATGCTGGGGGTGTGAGAGCAGGTAATAAGACACTGGTCTCAAGTATGTGCTGAGTAATAAGCAACGTTATCTGCAATGTCCCTCTTTTTTTGGTATATGTTTGAGCGTGGGGGAGCGTAGCAGTCACCTCAATATATTTTCATTAGCATGTCTTTCAAAGAGTGCTGCCATCCTACCTAGTGTCCTAGAGGTTCCCTCTAATACTTGGAGCCTATTTTGTGCTGATTAGACAGTAGGTTGATTGGTCAAATTCATATGAATTTGGAACTTAATGAATTAGAGTGCCTCATATAGATATAGAAAACTCCTTCTCCTGTGCTTGCTCTTGTGAAATTTATTATGAGGAAGTGTAATCCAAGCCAGTATTTGGTAATTGCTCAGTTACAACTGAGATTTATTCAATCTGCTATGTGACTAGATATTCACAGTTTTCACAAAAACTGCTTGAGAAGTGCACATATGTGTACAGGCACCGTGTGCTTTATTTCTCTGTAGTGATATTGCATGGAAACACAGTTGGATAATCTGAGTAGGGAAGAAGATTTCCATTTTCTTATTCAAGGTCCAGTGTAGTTAGAATCTTTTGTGCTTTCAATTTTCATTGTAAAACTTCTCACAGACTGATTTACTGGGCTTTTATTATGAGTCATGGTAGTCTGCTAGTCTCATCTGTTTCTGCTTAATCTCATCTCTAAACTGTAATGTCATATTTGGTTTCCTTTTTTTTTTTCCTGTAATTTTAACGAATGAGACAAAGTATAAAACATTACTAAGATCTTGCAATTCAGCATAATTTCATTTAGCTGTATACTTGCTTTAGAGTCCACTCTAGTAACTAATATGCACAAGCTAATATGAGATTGCTGACTGTGTGGGTAAGATGGATGTTGAAATCCATTTTATTTATTTATTTCACCATTTTCAATACTTCAACATATTCCACCACCAGGTCTCTTGCTGCAGAGAAATACTTTAGATGGCTCTGTTAGAGCTAGTTCAAAGGATGATCTCTCTGACATGCATTCTTCAAAGCAAGACTACATTTCTCTGGAACAAAAAAAAATTTGTCTTACCTCTCCCCATTCCCACTGTGAGTTATGCCAGAGCTGTCATTTTTTCAGTAGGGATTGTTTACAAAAGGGACCTCTATTCTGCTGTTAAGCACACTAGAAACATTTTAGTTTTCAGTTTGAGTGTATAAATACTGATTTTATACCTCACTGTTTTTGTTTGTTAACTCAAAGATTGTAGTGTTTTAAGGAAATAAATACTGTACCTTCCTAAAAACTCTTTGCTTGTTTCATAAAGTGACCATTTAATCCCAGCAGATAACTACAGTCTGTTTGGGATATTCTGGTTTGGATGGGATGTGTTTTGTTACTTAAGAAAGCCATCCACAAAAATGGCCACAGATGGCTGTTTATGATCAAGCTAGGCAAAATTTACATGCAAATTCAAGATAAAGTCATAAAAGCCCTTGATTCAGTCATTAGATATGTATAGCTATTCTTGATGCATCTCCTGTAGCAGTTTACTCAATTCTAAGGTAACTTTCAATTGAACTTAAGTATTATTGCTCCTTTGAAAGCATGGAATTTTACAGGGCCCACTCAGCTTCAGATTTCTGTTTTCAGTATGTCAAGAAAGTAGAAACAGAAGATGAGTTAGAATCAGAAAGGGTCCCATGCTTCCATCCAGTGAAAGGGCTTTTCACAAAAAGTTAAAGCTATAGATCCATGGAAAACCGACACTTTGAACCTCAGGCTCAAGCTGTGGTGTTTGATTCCTGGAAGCCACAGTTGAGCTCAGTGACCAACCCTCCCTCACTCCTGTTCATGCAAACGCGACTTCAGACCTCCAGCCAGTCAGAAAACACCTGTGTAACAAAAATGAGAAGAGCCTCAGGCTTGCAAATATTACCGATAGAGGATACTTGGTGATGTGAAAAATCAGATTTGCTTGTATGTATTTCAACACTTCTCTGAAGGCTCAGTTTTGCAGGTTGCTATGTATTGCTCAGCCTCCTTCTTAAACCAGTGGACCAAATGCTCAGCTTCATAAATCAGCCAAACTGGCATTGTCCCAAATAAAGACTTGATTATTACAGAAAAAAACCCACGTTGAAACCAGAGATGGTCTGAATCTTCAGGTCTGCATATTTTAAGTCTACAGTTCTAACACATGCTATTTAGTGTTAGGAAAATTTTATGATCAAATGGATGTTTTTATTGTGTTTTGCTATTGGTTAGGAAGTTAATTTTTGTTTCTTTTGAGGGAGTAATTTTTTACCTTTTCCTTGTATGCATTGTGTGTCTCACTCCTCCTCCATCGATTAGTAAGGTGTGGAAATCCACCTCTGACCTACCAGCAATTCTTCTCTTCTTTCAAGTATATCCAGATGAGAGTTGTATACCACCAGTCGAACAATATAACCAGGTAGCAACATTTCAACTGCTTTGCCCAGGTATTCTCTGCCTTGAACTTGATGAATTGCAGAGTTCATGCTGTTCTGCAGAAAATACAAGAAACAGATCATCTTTAATTGCACTGAGTTTTTCTAAGAGGTTATGGAAAGAAACACAGGGAGACAAACGTAAAAAAGAGGAAGAGGAGAATGGGAAATGAAAGAGACACAAGTATTCTTCTGTCTGCACTTGTCTACCTCCTACAGTCTTCTGGAGAGTCTCATGCAGCTCATCCATAGGACTCTCCAGTAACTCCCACAGTGTTGCCTATATGGACAATGCTGCCTCAAGGCTTACTGTCAGCAAGGATTTTGTGCATTAGTGAGTCCCAGTGTTTCAGAATTGCAAGGAGGCACTCAAGACACTCTGCTTGGAGCGATACTGTCTTAACATTGTTCCTTTCATATTTATTTTTGAAGCTATGCAGCAGGGCATGTGCTCCTAGCTCTCTTTTTCCCCTGGCAGGCTTTTATGCCTTCCTGTTTCATCACCATCATGAAGCAGGCATTTCACACTCACCTGCAGTGCCTACATGCCCCAACTACAGGCTTTGTTTGGGGCAACTTATGCAAGCATGTCTACACGGGTTCAGTGGTGGCAATTTTATCTGCCTTTTCGTCCAGAGTGAGGAGTGAGTGTTCTTGCTATGCTATTTGTTTAGTCAGAATCTGAGTCTTACATCTTTACCTTTGGATTGTACCTGAACATAAAGAAGGCTTGGGGTTTCACAGCTCTCTTATAGTTTAATGTACTGCAGTTTCTTTGGTCACTCAAAGTGTCAACTTTACTATAGGGAAACTACACCTTGCTAGCCATTTCAATGAAAATTAAGATATTGCCTCTCTGTAACTTCTTCCTAAGCCTTTAAGCCTATGCTAGCCCAAATTCCTATCAAACTCATAAGAATGCAAGAAATCTAGGATAACAGCTTACAACAATTACCAATCTGGTCTTTGTTTCAATAATGCTATGGTTGTATATATGTTGAAGTTTGGAGTCTGCATTTCTGTTTGTATTATTTCTGGCAAGTAATCTTTCAAGAAGCCAAGGGGTTCATGTGAGAAGTGCTGCTACTTTACATAACCTTGTGTGGATATAGACAAAAAATATTGACAGATAAAGATTCCATCCACTATTAATTTTAAAACTATTTAATTGTCTTTTATTTGTGGCATAATAGCTAGCAAAGAAGCTATTTGGGATTATGTTACTTGAGATAACTTTCTATTTTTAAAGGTAAGGGCTGCGTAAAAATGTTTTGAATATACCTTTGGAGTATGGCAGGACAACACAAATCTTACTGTCAATAGAGCTAGTAGGAAGAAAAACAATTAGCACTCCAAAGCACATACTGTTAGTTCCACAAGAAAATGCTTACTGAGCTCACAAACACTGGGCAAGGTTTTCCTTACTGCAGTATAAATGAGTACAGCTTCTCATTTTAAAATCTTACTTGCAATTAAATCTCTAATCAAAATATATAAACATAAAGCAGACTTACAGATAACTGTTGGTTCAAATGTTCTCAGCATGTGTGCACCCCAAACATCTTTTCAGAGTCTTTGCTTTATACTGCTCAGCATCCATTTCTTGCTACATATTTCTGTTCATTATCTACGGGAATTAAGGGGAGAAAACACATAGAAAAAGAGAGTGGTTTGCCCTCCTTTTCGAAAACAAAACTAATATCCTAAAACCAATGAAAAAAATCCAAACAACCAAAACTTAAGACCTTGAACATGAAAAGTTTGAAGTGTGGGCCACTTATAAGTCTTGCTCTTGCTCTGTGCTCTTCACAGGTAAAAGCAGATTTCCTAGCCCCATCCTTCAAAAAAAGATGTTCTATGAGCAGTCAAGCAAACCATTCTCTAAGAGATTGATGCCCAACCATCATTTTTCTTGATTAATTTTGAACCTTCTTATACAAAATAAACTACTTGTTTTGATTAACATGATGCCTACAGAAATCTGTGTAGGAATCTGTGTTGAACAACGTGAAAGATGCAAATCTTTGCCATTTAGAGTGACCTAAAAATATCTGTCCTGGACCCAAGCTCTCAAAGGCACCAAACTTCCACTAAGTTTTCTACAAGCCTTCATATAAATACCTTTGAGGATCTCAGTCTTACCTTTTTGATAACACAAACTAAACTGATATACCTAAGCTTTGCAGCAGCCAGTGCACTAAAATGCTCTCTTGTGAACCAACATCTTTCACAATAAGGCTTCTCCTAGCATCAACAAGCTACGCAATTTCAGATGGGAAGCCTCTTCAGCCAACAACTGATTATAAATATCATGCATTTTCCTTTAAGGTCTTCAGCACCTGCCATAAGTACATCAATGTAAAGAGCTGGTAATTTCCAGAGGGCTATTCAGTTGTTAAATGCATTGAGCTACCCTCAGTTTTTAAGAGGATCATAGCCCCCTGATAAAAGTGTATTAATTTGTCCTGAAAAAACTAAAGTAACATTTCTGTGGGAAAATAAATAATAATTGCTACATAAATCATAATAATTTTCAGATATTATCTGTTTGTAAGATGCTGAGGCTTCTGTAGACTACTCTTTAGGGACCTGTGAAAGGTAATTAACAATAGAAACTCACTGGTAAAAAATTTTATTAATCAGAATATAAACAGAAAAACATTAAAAACCACAGAGAGCTGCAATGTCAGAGATAAATTATATCAGTGGTTGAAGAAACATGCTAAATTATGATGCAAACAAAGATATTCCTTAAATATCTCAGAATTATAAGTTGTTCCTATTGATGCATATAGAGATGATAATGATCTTGCACAGTTTCCTTCTGGGAGCTCTATTTCCTATTTTCACAGAGCTAACTGAAACTGTTTCTCCTAAAACCAATTGTCTTGAAATAGTTTGCTGTTTCTGAGTCAGTTCTTCCAGTCTTATGAGAGAGAAACATGACATTTGACACAGGGATTGGTTCTGAGGCCAGTCTTGTTCAACATCTTCATCAATGACCTGGATGAGGGCCTGAGGGTACCCTCAGCAAGTTGGCTGATGACACCAAACTGGGAGGACTGTCTGATTCCCCAGAAGGCTGTGCTGCCATTCAGCAGGATCTCGACCAGCTTGAGAGTTGGGCAGAGAGGAACCTCATGAGGTTCAACAAGGACAAGTGCAGAGTCCTTCACCTGGGGAGGAACAACCCCATGCACCAGTACAGGCTGGGGATTGACCTGCTGGAGAGCAGCTCTGCAGAGAGAGACCTTGGAGTGCAGGTTGATAATAAGCTAACCGTGAGCCAGCAATGTGCCGTCATGGCCAAGACGTCCAATGGCATCCTGGGATGCATCGAGGAGTGTAGCCAGCAGGTCAAGGGATGTTCTTCTCCCCCTTTCTTCTGCCCTAGTGAGGCCTCATCTTAAGTCCTGTGTCCAGTTCTGGGCTCCCCAGCTCAAGAGGGACAGAGAACTTCTGGAGAGAGTCTAGCGCAGGGCCACCAAGATGATCAGGGGACTAGAGCATCTTCCTTATGAGGAAATGCTGTGGGAACTGGGGCTGTTTAGTATAGAGAAGAGGAGATTGAGGGAGGATCTTATTAATATTTTTGCAAATGTTAATATGATGGGTGTCAGGAGGTTGGGACATCCCTTTTTTCTATTGAGTCTAGCAACAGGTCAATGGGTAATGGGATGAAGCTGGAACACAAAATTCAGTTTAAATATAAGAAAAAACTATTTCACTGTGAGGATGAGTGAGCCTTGGCACAGACTGCCCAGAGGGGTTGTGGAGTCTCCTTCCTTGGACATCTTCAAGACATGCCTGGACACATTCCTATGCAACCTGATGTAGGTGACCCTGCTTCTGCAGGGGGGTTGGACTAGATGATATCTAAAGGTCTCTTCCAACCCCTGCCATTCTATGATTCTATAATTTTATGACATGAGGGTCTACAGTTATCCATGTGACTCTCTATAGCATCTGATTGCCCTATAGGTAGAGTGAAACTTTTCAAGATAAAGATTCTTTGAGCTCATTCTGTTCACACTGATGGCAACAAATACTATTAGAAAGCCATGTAAAGGGGCAAAAGAATCTCACATTAGAAGACCACAGACAGTGAAAGCAACAGGAACATTTAAATGGATGTTACAGGAGGTTTTGTTTTGAGGACACACTGTCAGAAAAGGGATCATTGATTCATCTTTATTTACTGTCTAGCAGCATTTGGAGAGTATTCCTCTTTCTCCTACTTGTATTCATTCAGATTTGTGCATAATCACCCTGCCTGAGGTTCTCATCTCTAACCAAGAGGGACAATTTACATTAGTAACTTTGCAGAGAATTGTGTTGGTAGAGTGCTGCAGGTAGTTGATTTACTTTATTGACTGCATCATTCTGAAAAATAAGGAAAAAAGCAAATAAAAGGATTATTTTCAGAAAAAGGAAAATCTATTTAAAAAAAAAAGAACACCCACTCCAATATTTAGTTTATCCTGAAGTGAAAATTTTACTTATGCAGCATTTTGGGTTTTAAACTTTTCAACAGAAGTGCAGCTGGTTTACAAACAAAAATATGGTAGAAATACAGATAACTTTACTCAGAAACAAACTTTAGAATGGTTAATTTCCAACTGCCTAGATTTTTTTTTTTTTTTTTCTTACAGAGACCAAAAAAAGCTAAACCTTTGTACGGAATTCAGGCTGAATTTTGCCAGTGCAGACTTGATGGCCTTGATAATATCATGTCTTATTAACAAGTGGATATACCATTCAAATTATTCAAAAAAGATTGGACTGCCTTGGCTATGAAATGCTCTTGGGATATGGTAATCTGATGATAACCAAGGACCATGGAATAGTCATCATTTTTTTGTAAAACTTTATTAATTATGTGAAAAAAAGTATGCAGAGGAAGATGAGAGTGGTTGTTTGGAACCTTTTCAGATTGCTATGTCTTCCCTTAAATATTGATCAGCTACTCTGACTTCCTCAATGAAAACACTTCTGGGAGTAAAGCCACACTATATGTGAGAAGTGTGACTTAATTGAGGTAGGGAGAGTGATGCAAACCTCTGAATTTTCTTAGAATAAGGAGTCACAGAGATTTGTCATTTTGGTTGTGACATTTCCTCCTTTTATTTGCCACATGAGCAGTCAGTAGGTTTGAATTTTGACCAAGCCACTAATCTGTTGAGTTGTGTGCTTGTGTGTGTGTTGCAGGGCTTTAGGGCACATGGTCAGTTTTTCAAAGAAGCTCAAGACCTAAAACCTCTCAATGTGTCACAGACATAGATTAGGGCTCACTGGTAAAAAGCTGGACATAAAAGTAAGCAGTCAAACTGGGATCTTGCTTGATGTGAGAGCATGCTCCATAGATTAAGCAATAGACCCAAGAAAACTTGGGAGGCAAATATTTCCTCTAGAGTCACACTTTATCAACACATTAGTTTTTCATGGAAGTGGTTTTTGTAAGCTATTAAATCAGTGAACTTTTATTTGCAAATTTCCCATCTCAATTCTGAGACACCTCCCTTTGAGCATCAATATGTAATGCTAGAATAAAGAGAGATAATAAAGTCAGAGTTCGTATGGTTCAGCTCTTCTCTAACCCTGTGTCAATTATGTGACCTCTTTGAAGTAATTTACTGTTTCCCCTGAAAGTTTCTGAAATCTTCCTTCTTGTGAGATTATTCTCCAGTTCTGTATTCTACACCTATAAAAATGTTTGGATAGCTGTGCTGCTATGCTGAAGTCCTGACAGGAAAAAAATATAGTAGGTTTCTCTGCTGCATGACTCTGCTGCAAGGAGTTCCACATTCAGGTTCAAGGCTAAATCAAGGCTACTTGTCTTCAGCATTTCTGGCAGGAATTGCAAGCTTTCAGGTAACCTCGGGAACATGTATAATTTTGGATGATGAACTCACCTGTTCTTGTGGAGATATTACTCTGGTTTGAGATCTAGTGTGTCTCCTCTGAAATCCATGTATGTATCAACAAAGTCAGTGGACATCTTAAATTATGAGCTTTTTCTTTACGCTTCCAAATTGATTTCACTTAAAGGAGGGCACAGTGTAGACCAAACAGATAATATGTGTATTTCAATCAAGCAAGGTACTTCAGTGAACAGCTTCAGGAGCCACTGAATGAGGTCTGAGGTCTACTCTTATCACAGGTTGGTTTTTGTATGAGTATCATGTCTTAGTTTTCTAGCAATAGTAATTGGCATTTTCTTCATCAAATGAGTTACCAGGCACTGGGGAACAGGCTGCTCAGGGAAGTAGTTGAGTCACCATCACTGGAAGTATTTAAAAGATGTCTATATGTGGTGCTTAGGGACATGATTTAGTGGGGGACTTGGTAGTGCTAGGTTTATGGTTGGGCTTGATGTTCCTAAAGGTCCTGTCCAACCTAAATGACTATGAGTTATTTTTAAGAGGAGCGGCTTGGATTACGTGATTATAAGTAGAATATCAGAACCTAGATAAATATTAACAGTAAGTTTAAGAAACAAAAGTGAATGGGGAAATAAATGAAGAAAGATAGCATTTCAGTTGTTAATTCTACATTTACACTGTAGAGCTCTATCTTGACATGCAATTTTTGAAAATAGTAAATTGTCTTCAGAAAATTATTACTGAGTCATCATTATTCTGTCAAATTCATGTTGGTGGTTATTTGCTGCTTTCAGACTTAATTTTCATCTTAACAACTTGAGAAGAGTCTGAACTAATGTACATTTAAGTTATTTCCCTTCCCAAACCAACCCTTCTGCAATGCTGCATCATGGACTTTCTTCTCCATCTTCCATACTGCTTACTACTTACTGCTCTTTCTTTAGTAACAGTGATTTTTCTCCTTGTATACCTGACTAGGTATTATTCTGTCCTGAATTTATGTCTGCCATCTGTTCAAACAAGAAGTATTTGTTCTTCATATTCTTACATTACTCCAAATCTTCAGGCAATGTAATGGTTACAGAGTATATTAGGACACTAATTTGACTGTGAATAATTCATACTGGCATACTTTCTTTCAGTGCACATTTGACTCGGTAGCACAATTCAGTGATAGTGATGCTGAGGCTGTAGATTTTCCTGGCAGTTGAAGAAGAGCTGTTAGATTTGGCTTTTAGGGTTCTTACTTTCATTCAGGTTTATTTAACTTCTGGTCAGGTACCTCATCTGAGGTTTCACAACCTATCTCTCTGTATTAGTCTTGTGCTACCAGATACCATTTCAGAGACTCCAAAGAAGTTTTGTGGTGTACAGTAGGTTAATGTAGTAAGACATCAGGTTCAGCTTAGTGTGATATTTGAGATAAAATGTAAAGATCTATAGTGTTTTTATTTTAAAAGTTTTTTCTTAAATATTTCTATCTGTATTAATGCTTTTATTGTTTTATTTGGTGTTGTGACAGTATCGGTTACCTAGGATGGGTTTGTTGGTTAAGAATCAGCTTTTGCTGCAGTGCAGAGTTATGATCCATCTGTGTGCTATGAAGTGATACTTTAGGTTGAGTGACTCATTCTGGAAAACAGTATTTTAGGTGAACCAGAGAGTAGACTAGAACTGTGTAATGATAAATGAGCTGATTCACTAATCTTGCTTATGTGGCTATCTAATAATACTTCTGTGTCAGTCTGCATTGACTCCCTTGGTGAATGTAGACAGAGTTACTACTTTCATGTATTTTTTGTTTGATTTTCGTCTTCCTTTTTTTCATCTTCTTGTGAGAAATACTGAAAGTTGTGCACTGAGGCTAAGACTTGTAAGACAAAGTTGTTATCCTGTTTGTCAAGCATACAAAAGTTAACTGTTAAATAGTTTGTTTGAACCTCTGACAGAACTTTTTTCAAATTCATTCTTCCTGCCCACTGTGCTAAGTTATTAGTAATGTCCTGTGCTCCAAATAACATGGAAAGTGTGGCCTTTTTTTGAAGGAATCCTCTGTGAAGCATGCAGTTTCATAGAGTTGTTGACTCATTTAGGAGTTTCAATTACATCATTTCTCTGAAATCTTAGCAATCCACTGAAATGAACAAAAGACTATTAACCATAGCTCTCCTTTAATACTTCTTTGCCTATCTCTTTGCTTGCTGATGCTTTTTACTCTTATTTGGAACACTTCATCTGTCATTCTGGGGAAGTTTTTACTCCCCAGTAAACTATTCTTAACTCTGTTGTTAATTAGGTCAACCCCGTCCTATCTCATGAATTTAGTTCTTTTACCATAACCACTAGCAACTTAATTTATTAGTTGTCTAGCATAACATGACATCTATCTGCCTTTGATTTGTTCAGAAATTATCATTGCTGGCTGGATTGGCTAAGAGGATGCTTCTGTCCTTGATGTCATATGTGAGATGCATGTGTGAATCCGTCTTTGGAGATGTGGAAATATCTTGGGAGACAGAAGGAAGCAACAGTGAATTCTTTTTTTTTTGCTCTTCCTCTAAATGTTCAGTGTATTTAATTGAAGCATATTTTATATAAGTTTATGAATCATATTCTACGTATTTCCTATTACTAGAATATGGAATTACGGGTTGGGTATACTATATAGTACGTCCAGAACATTACACTAGTCATCTTTTCACTTCCTGGTTGGACTAAGACTGACCTGTCAATCAGTGCATTTGTGTAATAGGGACAAGAAGTGAGTTTTGATTTTGCAGCACTCACTGTCTCAAAGGGAGCAGAGAGCAGTGGTCTCCTCTATAGCAGTTATCATTGCCCTGTGTCGTGGTTTGGCCCAGCTAGCACAGAGGCACCATGACAGTCTCTCGCTCGGTGCCCCCATTCACCCCCACCCTCATTAGGATGGCAGAGGCCCCAGCCAAATGGGAGTAAAAAGATAAGCAAGGTTATTGTGGATTGAGACAAGGGTAGAGAGGGCTCGCTGCCAATTACGGTTCCGGGCAAAACAGACTCCAGTACTCGACTTAGAGAGGAAAGTAGGAAAGTTTATTCTACAAAAAATTCAGAACAGAATAAAAGCAAAAAGGGAGTAGGATGATGAGAAAATCACAACCAGCACTTTAAGATCTCCCTCCCCCATCCCTCCTTTCTTCCTGGGCCCCGCTCACTGCTCCCGATATCTCTACCTCCTCCCCTCTCAACGGCTCAGGGGGGCAGGGAGTGGGGGATGTGGTCAGTCTCTCACAGATGGGCTCTGCCACTTCTCTCTTCTCAGATCAGGATGACTCCTGGCATTCTTCCCCTGCTCCAACACGGAGTTCCTGCCCTGGGACACAGTCCTTAACAAATTTCTCTGGTGTGGGTTGCTCCCAACAGCTGTGGCTTCTGCCGATACAGGGTCCCTCACACAGGACGCAGTCCTTGGTGAATATCTCTGGTGTGGATTCTTTGCCACGGTTACAGTTTCTGCAGTTACAGGGTCCCTCTCTCAGGACAGAGCCTCTTCTGGGCATTAGTTTAAGGAGCTGCTTTGTCGTGGGTTCCTTCCCACAGTTACAGCTGTGGAAACTGGGTCCCTTCCTCGGGACACGGCCTGCTTTGGCCATATTGATAAAGGGTCCCTCCTTCGGGACACGGCCTCTTCCAGCCATAGTCACTGTTCCAGGCTCCGGGCCTTTAATGAAGTGAATCGCTGCCCCTGGTCTGGGGCCAGCTTTAGCAAAATGAGTCTCTGACCCTGATATTGGGTCATTATCAAAATGAGTCTCTACCGCTGATGCGGGGTCTTTAAAGAAATGAAAATAAATCTCAGCTTCACCAGTTCTCTCCATAGAATGCAGGGGAGTCTCTGCTCCAGCACACCTCCTCCTCTCTTTCATCACTGACCTTGGAGTCCGCATGGTTGTTTCTCTCACTGTTCCTACTCCTTGCACCACCACCAACCAAAAGAAAAAGAAGGGGCAGAGAAGAAGGAAGAAGATGGAGGAAGATGGTGGAAGAAACCTACTCTTCCAGCTTCTTCTTAAAAAGTGATTGTGGAGGCGTCTAATTGGCTCAGCCCCAGAAGTGGGTCTGGCTCTGAGGTGGGGGAGTTGTGAGCAACTTCTTACAGGAGCCATCTTTACAGTTCCTTCCCCCTTACCAGAAAAGGCTGTCATGTCAAACCATGACACCCTGCTAAAGACAGTACATCTCACCACACATTTCACCAGTAGCTCCTCTCTCTTGCAGTTACTTCTAGAGCAGAAGCCTTGCCAATGGCTCCAGTGTGCTTTCCCTCCTGCTTCTCCAGTTGCCTGCCTATCACCACAGCAGGGCACTAACCTGTGCCTGACTCCTAAACTTGACAAACCACGCAACTTATTAACTCCTATTCTGTTTCTTGTGCCACTTGCTGTCAACATAGCTGCCCAGAGACGTGTCTGGAGGATGTATGGTTTACAGGTATTGTACAGAGCATGACACTCTTTTTCATTCCCATAACAGCTTTTTTTTTTTTTGAAAACAATACTGCAGGTATTTTCCTTGGAAGAAAAAAAAAAAGCTTCTGAATAAACTTCTTCCCACTTTCATTTTATTTGGAAATAGAATTTTCCATAAGCTATGGCCAACAGCACTTCCCCAAAAGCAAATCTCAATTCCAAAAGTAAGGAAAATATTTTATGTTTTCTCTTTGTTGCCATCATTCATATAGTCATTTTTAACAAAAGTTTACCTGATGGAATGTGTGGACTTGTCATTGGCAAGCTAATTTTGAGTAGGAAAAAGTTCTGTGGGAGAACCGTTATAAAGATTGGCATGTGCATTGACTCTTTGTTGTTAAAATACTTTGAAAATAGCTAAATGTTGATAGCAGAGCAACAGAAGAGTAAGTGGATAAATATTTTCAATATATTACCTGTGATGTTTGAAGTCAGCTTCATTGTTACTAGTAAAAAAATGGGACATCCTCACAGCATTGCAATAATAATTTCACTTCTCACTGTGAAAGAGGAAAGGAAAAATTTTAGGGAGGTAAGATAAACAAGAAAATTCACTGCAGCATTAGGCAGCAAGAATAGGGAGGTGTTATTTTGAAGAAAAACATTGCAAATACTCTGATAACTGACATTATCTTTGAGTTTGTATGCATGAAGTTTATAATTAATTAGAATACATTGTTACTGCTGCAGCTGAATTTTAACTCTACAGCTTTTTAGCATGCTCTTTTTCCTTTGACCTAAATCCGTCTAGTTTTTTGTCTTTGTTAAAAGCCAGAACAAAAACACTACTGTGTGTGTCAGGCTATGCTCAAGTAGATAAGGAAGTTTGCATTGCTAAGCAAAGCCATATACATTTTAGTCATCCTAGAAATGATTGAACTCCACACAATTAAGTGGGATGAGTGTCCACATGATGGAAATGTTAACTGGTTTTGCTTAAACCTGTTTGTAAAACAGACAGTCCAATGGTAGAACAAAAGAGGGGAAGAAAAATTCTGAAAAAGTAATCAAGCATAATAACACTTAAGCTTGGATAGGAGAAAAGCATTTCATTTGTAGATGTAAATGAAATGTCATTACAATTCAGTGTCTTCAGGACAGTTCTTCATTTACACTGGTTAACATTAGCATTTCTTAAGGATGATTAAATATATATTTGAAAGCCTTTTTTTTTTCTCCTAAACTGAGAGATTATTCAGAAAAGCATGACTCCAGCTTTGCAGATATCATGCAATCAGCAGTTCCCAGTACTGTGATTAAGATTTCTATTTTAACCAGAAGAAAATCAAATAAGTTTTAAGATGCTGTAAAAGAACCCAGAATCCCCTATATACCAACACATTCAAGACAATTGCTCATGATGTTAATAGGTTCTGTTTTGCTGTTTGAAAGTTTTTCTATTTACTCTCTTTAAAATAGAAGTTTTGATTAAAAACATATTGAGTGGAGGGTTTTTTTGTTGTTGTTTTGGTTTGGTTTTTTCCCCTGAATGCAAAGATCTTTGATCTATTGATAGGACTGGATCACCAGCTGCCTTAGAAGCTGTCTCTCAGGCATGTCTTGCTGATACCTCGTGGCCCTAACTGGAGGAAATTGTCCTTGCAACTGAGCGAGTATGTCACAGTCTGCTTGAAAGGCTTATCCTCTGAATAAGCCTAAGGGCCATGTGTTGCCAAATCAGGAGGGGATACTTACCTCTTAGTAAAAAGGGCAGCCACCAATTCTTTTTTAATATGATTAACAAGATTAAATTCTAAGAAAAAAGCTGGTTTGAACATTTGAATGTTTCTCATCAGCAAGGGAAACCAGAATTAAATACAAGTTGTTTTGGAGGCTTCACAATGGAGTAGATCCTGCAAACTACAGTGCCTATGGCAATCTGTATTGGCTTATGAGTGCTTGAAGATCCTCCAGTCTCCTATTACATGCATAGACCTTTGGTTCACATCATCCTTTGCAGGATGCAAAACCTAGATAATTCTGTAAATATAAAAAGATTTCAGCAGCCCCATTATTTTTCTATTTTCAAAGCTCCTTTATGCATCTTTTCATGAGGTGTGTTTCTACACTGAATCTACAATTCACTGTCAAATGTACATCCACCAACTAGGGTTTTTCTAAGAGAATCTGTAAGGATGAGACAGCTTGCTTCTAGGTTTCACTTGCTTGCCACTCACCTACACATTGACCCATGGACAGATAAAACATCTCAGAAATATGAACACCTGAATGGAGAATAGCACATAAGAACAATTGCACGTGCCTGATCTTGCTGCAAAGAGAAGACATGTGACAAGCTAGAAGTCCTGCTCATGGTGTTTTTCCTTCTCTCGTTTGGATTAATTTCTGCAGATTGATATATAGAGATAGAGAATTCTTTTTTTTTATCCTGGAGAAATGTTTTCCAGGCAGATTTAAGGAAGATATAACTGCAGACTGAACTTTTTGGTTTCCTGGATGTATGCACAAAGCACTGGTGTAGCCATACCAGAGTAAATTCCATGAGGCAGATTATTTCTAAAGGTAGGCAAAAATAAATGAAGGTCTGCTCACCCTATTTCAGGATTGTTTTATCACATCTTTATTCAACAGTGAGGAACGTGTTTATAGTCATACAGCTTTAGACTGGTGACCCAGATAAAAAGAGGTAAGTATCATCTTACAATATCTAAGCCACCCAGTCTCTTTCTCCTCACTTTTGTTATTTTCTTGGATATTTTCCACCTCCCTCCATGACATTTCTCAGTTTTAGATATTTTAGAGGCATGTAGTTTTTAAAACATCTGGGTTTTGGGTGTCTTGATGATCAAGTAGCCCATTTTAAATGTTGGCAGTACTGTTTCAAATATGATCGTATGATATTTATTACATATGTATGTTACTATACTTTCTATATTTTGTCTTTATTTTAACTCTGAATTGTCTGATGGCTTTGTCATCTGTCAGACTTGGGTTTTTTTTCTGGTCCCTGAAGATTTTCTAGAGTTAGCTAACCATGATCTCAGCTGACATCATTTTATGTTAGTTATACTCTTTGCTTTGAGTGGGAGGTTAAACTAGATGACCTCCAGAGGTCTTTTCCAACAATCATTTTTATGATTCATTCTGTGTTAGTCATTCATTTTCTGTATATCAAATGTGTCCTTAACTTTATATTCTTCCTATGGCATCTTAACAAGCTTGTGATGGTGACTGAAGTAATTTTCTGCTGCTCAACAACAGATTGAGTACCCAAGAGACACAAAATCCTATTAGAGGCAGGGAATGCCACCTTCAGATAGCATAATTTCTTAGTAAAAATCTGAGTCTTTCTGTGGTTGGTGACTGATCTTTCCCCTAGAGAGGAATCCTTGCACACTCGTATTGTTGGAGGTGACCTGAGAAATTGTACCTTTAGATTAATTTCAGTGGTCGTCTGAAAATTATCACATTTTGTGAACAGATCCATGAAGGCAGAGTTTGATCTGATGGATAAATAGCAGGGAGGAGGAATACAATATTGCCTAACTGATGTGCAGTGGACAGCACACATGGAGCTTAATTCACTGAGTTTTTTCTTGTACTATGCCAGTTGCAATGTTGACAAAGCAGTGGAGTTATTTAAGGCTGGTAGGTATGACCTGGCCCCTTGATATTTGTTTACATAGAAGTTTGCAGAACTATAAGTATACCACATGTGTTGCTGTATTTATTGGGCAAAGATGTGGTACTACAGCCTCTGTCAGACACTGTACTTGTTCACTTTCACATGAGAGGAGGTAAATATATTGGTGGTGGGTAATGAAAAAATGAGATTTGAGAATGACGAAGGTTGTTTAATAAGCTGAAGATAAAAAATGAATAAAATTCAAATGTATATCTTGGCTAAGAGATAGACAGATGGAAGAACTCTACAAATTTTGTGGGTGTGAAAGTTCTCCTGGAAAATTCAGCTCTGTTGGAATCAAAAGACATCACAAAAGCAGGTCAACTGAAGCAGACTTTTGTTTCAAAAAAATAAAAAAGACTGTCAGACAGAATACATTTTAATGTTTTGGAATACTTAGTTTTGAAGTGATTATTTCAAGTCATGATTTTATCTACTATTTCTTTAGAAATAAGTGCAAACAATAAACAAATAAACAAGAGCCGTTGAATTTTCCTTCCAAGATTATTTGAAGTGTTTCAGTTTTGCTGTAATTTGGAACAAGGCCAGAGTATAAAAATCCTTGGAAATTGCTATCATACATTCAGTTCCCAGGGGGCCCAAGAAGGACTTGTGTTCTGAATTGCACTACAGCTAGTATCTCTTGAGATGCAGAAGGACCACTAATTGCTAGTAGTCATACTATGGCTCATTTGCTTTGCACTCCGGATTGCAAGGGACTGAATGTGCAAGTGGCTTCAGCATCCCACTGCGCCTGATATCCAGCTGTAGTGGTACCGCTTCTCCTGTCACAACGCATTGAAAAGCAGAAGCCTTGTTTTTTTTTTTCCCCATGTGCTGCACCTAATCTCTTTTAGGATCAAAATAATTGTAAGGGAAGATTTTTGTACTGACACTTTCTGGGGACTATATAAGAGATTTAATAGAGCTTTTCTTTCTCTACCTTCCTTTTTCTGTAAGATCTATTACCAGCTGTCTGGGATAAGTGATGACAGGTATGTCTTGCAAGAAACAGCTTGGTTCTGCTATTGGCTATTAACTAATTGTTTTATGCCACTGAGAGATCCCTTACCTGTTTGTACATGAAAGGTTTTGAGATACAATCTGGTGTTTCTGTCTTTAAGGTGTCATCTAGTGCCTAAGAAGTTTATGTTCTTGTAGGACTTCACAGGAAAATTGTCTTGGAAAAATGATTGCTCTCACTGTATACTTCATACAGTCTGTGATAAATCTATTGCATTAGAGTAAGTTGAGTTTCTAACAAACAAATTTCATTGTCTCTCATTATATTTTGTATGTAGGATATTTAAAGAAACACATAGTTAAGACCTTGATTAGAAGATCAACAATCAAATGAGCTTTTGAATTGAGAATGAAAACTGCAGAAAATAGCTTGTAATTTTTCATCCTGGTTTTGCGCTTGCAAAACAGTCTTTGTATTTATGTGGTACGAGAAATCTAGCATGATCCATTCAACACTTTTCTGTCCATTTTTCTGCAGTGCTGTCATTACTGTGAAATCCAGGTTCAGGGACTTTTTTCCTTTCAGGCATGCACATCACTCCCACTGTAGAGAATTGGTTATGTATGGATAGCACACGAAGACTTAAGTGCTTACATTGCTTCACAGAACCGCAGTAAATAGCCACTTTAGCAGTGTTTTTTAAAACTAATTTATGAGTTTGTCTTTTTTTTACATAGTGACCTTTAAACTAGTAAATACAAATTATTGTATGATTTAAAGACATCATATGGCATTTTAAAGTACTACTAAGGAGCATTGTATGCATTCAAGATCAGCGGCCAATTTGCTTTGGGAAATGGAGGAGCTAGGTGCACTACCTGTCTTTTCAGCAGATTCTGTACTAGATAGGAAAGTGTATTTGTCCCTTTTAAAGCTATAGTTCTCCTATTTCACGTTCTGTAAAACAAAATCTGCTCTGCCATATATACATAGGTAATGCCAACCCACTGTACTTGACACATGGGGGAATGCTCAGAAAGTCTTTGAACTTCTTGTACTGTGTGAAAAACCAATGGCATCCTGGGATGTATTAGGAGGGGTGTAGTGAATACTTCGAGAGGTTCTCCTCACTCTCTACTCTGTCCCCTCTATTCTGGGACGGGGAGCTGCTGGAGAGAGTTCAGTGCAGAGTCACAAAGATGATGGAGTGGGTCATCTCCCTTATGCTGAAAGGCTGAGGGAGCTGGGGCTCTTCAGCTTGGAGGAGACTGAGGGGTGATCTCATTAATGTTTAATGATCTCAAAATATGTAAAGGACAGGTGTCAGGAGGATGAAGCCAGGCTAGAACATAAGAGGTTCATAAGAACATAAGGAAAAACTTCTTCATAACATAAGAATATAAGAGGTTCCAAAGAAACAAACTTCTTCACTGTGAGGGTGATGGAGCACTGGAACACAATGCCCAGATGGGCTATTGAGTCTCCTTCTCTGGAGACATTCAAAACCCACCTGGACAAGTTCCTGTGTGACCTACTCAAGGTGGTCCTGCTCTGGCAGGAGGGTTGGGCTAGATATCTTGCAGAGTTTTTTTTTTTTTTCTCTATTTTGGGGAGGAGATTTTTTGGGGTGGGTTTTTTTGATTAATGAAAAGGACCAAGATTCAGCTGGTTATAAAATTAAAAAGCACTATGTACAAATAGCATCAAATAGCTTTACTTAGTACCTCATAAGTGGATTGATTAAGTGTATCATATAAGCTGGATTTTGTCAAACATTAGCTCTTTGTACATGAAAGAAATTCACTAATAAGAGATGAGATGGAGGAGCCAGAAAAATATGCTAATCTAGTGAGAAAACAGGTTATGAACTCAGCTTCATGTGACCTGATCTAGGTGACCCTGCTTCTGCAGGGGAGTTGGACTAGATGATCTCTAAAAGTCCCTTCCAACCCCTACCATTCTATGATTCTATAATTCTATGATTTAAGACTGAGAACAATGTGATACCAAGAGGAAGCCAGTAAGTTTTATTAAATTTGTATAACAATATCAGCCAGAATTAGTTGAAAAAACCTCATGGATTATTTATGAAATATTTACAGTCTGGAGCTAGTTTGCTTCCAAATTTCTCCTGTGAAAAGTAGTCCTTTATGATGAATTTGTCAAGTTATCATTAAATGGCTAAACCAAATGTATTTTGAAGTGCTTAAGGAGATATTTCATACAGCAGCAGGAAGCAGTGTGTGTTCCTGTTGTGATGCTTTTACATTCATATTGTAAATTTGCATGTAAATATTGAATTTCTAAAATATATGTAGAAAAGATCTAATAAGATCCTCGGAGCTCCAGTTGAAGGCTTAGCTTGAAGAAATATCAGTGTGAAGTGTAGATGAGCCCCTTTAAAACAAATGTGCTGGACAATTGCTGTTCATCAAGCGTGGTCATGAATAAGGCCCTTCAACATAATGGAGACACATACCTGAGACACCTCCTGAGCAGTAAAGTGTTTAATGCACATGTAGGAGCTGGCTGAGCTGGTCTCTCAGAAGGGTGAGGCCTAGATCTACTGGGTAATACACAAAAGTTATAGCCATTGGTATTTTAGTGATAATTGGTTCTGATTTAAAAAACTGTCACAGAATGGCCCCAGGTAGCTTAGAGTAACATGCTTGCTGAATGATTCAGTCCTTTTCTCAAGACATATTTGAGTAACTCCATCGAACATGAGCCTCAGGTAGGCAGAAGCTGCCACATCCTCTTCTTTACAAATGGATTGCAAATGTGGCACTGATTGTTCATGATAGCTGTCCTTCAGAATAAAATGCAATGCTGATTCAGGTGTAGTCTTGCCACAGAAGATCCAATATGAAGGCAGGGATATATAATTTCAATCTTCTCAAACATTATAAAAGCATTAGATCATGACATTTTGAACATATAAGGAACATAGAAAAATATGTGTTCTCTTAGTGGTTTAAGATTTTAATTTTCTAATTCATATGTGTTCTGTATCTTTTGATCTTTTCTGTGAGTCACTTAATTGCTGTCTTACACAAGCCTTTGTGGAGTAAGCTGAAGCTGTGTAGTAGTACTGAAGCCTATGCATAAGCAGAGGCAGCATGCTGAGAGGTTATAATAATAGACATACTGACTGCCCTGTTAAAAACGTTGTCTTGCCCCTGAGTATGCCCAACATTTCTGCAGTATCTTGCTTCTTTTTAGTACCCTTGGACAAGTCAGTCATTACACTCATTAAGCAGCATTCTCCCTCAAAGCCTTCTTGGTCTTTCACTCATGTTTTTGCACTAGAAAAACTCTAAAAGAAGTGTTCAGAATGTATTAATACCCTTTTCCCCCCTCTTTTCTACAAAGTAACTGGAAAGATTTTATTTATATTGCAATATGTTTATTTACTTAATCATATGGATAGAAACCCACATTTCTGCAGGGACATTTCCAGTTCAGTGGCCCCTCTTGGAGAGCAGGAGAGTATGAAAATAGATTTACTGGAATCCATTCAAGTGGTATAAGCATCTACTTCAGGGAATATATCCCATAATGTCATCTGTACTGCTGTTTATACGTAAGCTATAGATACACTTTTGACCTCATGCATGCTGAAGAAAGAGCCATGAAGCAGGGGATTAGATAGCTTGCGCTACTTAAAAAAAAATCTTAAAATCCTAATAATAGTAATATAATTTCCTGATAAGTTGTAATATTAGTATTTTTAGCTTATGTTCAGCAATGTCCATGAACTGATGCTAATCAATTGATGGGTTGACAGGACTACAGTTTTCGGAATAAAAAAATTGAATCATTAGTAGAATGAAGAGTCAGCATTCTTTACAGAAAGAGTAATTTTTTTTCAAATTCAATTCATAAAGACAATATTGATTTAATTAAAGGAGGAGCTTGCTGTCCTTTGGATAGGATGGTACTCAGTTCATGTTTCATAGCATCATAGAATCATAGACTCGTAGAATCATGGAATCATAGAATGGTAGGGGTTGGAAGAGGCCTTTAGAGATCATCTAGTCCAACCCCCCTGCAGAAGCAGGGTCACCTAGATCAGGTCACATAGGAACATGTCCAGGCGGGTCTTGAAGATCTCCAAGGAAAGAGACTCCACAAACCCTCTGGGCAGCCTGTGTCAGGGCTCCATCACCCTCACAGTAAAATAGTTTTTTCTTATATTTAAGTGGAACTTTCTGTGTTCTAGCTTCATCCCATTACTCCTTGTCCCATTGCTAGCTACTGTAGAAAAAAGGAATGTCCCAACCTCCTGACACGCACTCTTTAGATATTTATAAATGTTAATAAGATCTCCTCTCAGTCTCCTCTTTTCTTTCTTCTTGTTTTGTGGTGATTACAGAGCAAAGAAAACCCTAGACATATTGAGTTATAGTTTTAACAGAAGTGCATAAAGCAGTAGTGGGTCAGATTAGTTTTGTTGATAGCTGGATGAGGCTCATGTGTGTTCTAACTTACAGACTCTTTAGCTGTTAAACTACTAGTTCTGAACATTTTTTTCCTTAAAAGATTAATTCCTCTGTAGATGAGAGTATTGCTAATATAACTTGTTGATCCTAAAACAACTAGACTCACAAGACAAGTGGGGAGTTCAACTAATTGCTTTTATCAATAGACTTTTTCAAAAGAAATAAAGCATAATCAAGTTACAATTGTATTAACAAAAAATCATAACATTAAAATCAAATTTCTTCAAAGTCTGTAAAGAAAAAACACACCCTGATGTACTAAAACCACTCATAAAAATTAATAACAATTATATGAGATCCATGACTTTGCTTTAGCTTTATGGAGAGGCAAATGTTTTCACAGGATAAAGATAATTCTTATGCTTTTACATACAGAAGTGACAGTTTTGCAAACTATACCTAAATAAAAGAGAATGTATGTGCCATCAAGTAGGGAACATGCTGCACACAGTGTCCGTTAAAATACCGTTGTTTACTCTTCTTTACAGCTATTTCTCATTTTATTGTTATGTTTACTTTCAGCTTGCATCATTCACACCATCTACAAACTACTTGTACATAAGAGCCATGGTAAAGCGTTAGACTTTCTCCACAGGCTGGATGAAGAGAAATACAGAATGACCAGATAATATGAGACCAGAGTAATCCTGACCTACCGTTTATCATGCATGTGGCAGGGTGTTGTTTTCTTTAATTAAAGTCAACTAGATTTGTTGTACTAAAAACATCTTTTACAGCTCATGGAGGATTTATGGGTTTTGTTGACAGGAACTATTCAGTTGTTCTGTATTAATGTAGGTGATTCTAGTTTTTCAAAACTGCTTTAGGCTTTAAAATCTGTCAAAAATACTGTAGGAGCCATGATAAGATGTTTTTCCTTACATAACTTACATAACTTTCATTTTTCATACTTTACCATCTTAAAAATAGGAAGAGAAAAAAAAATCACCCCAAACCAAAACAAATTGCCATGCAGCAAGATATATTCTGACCTATCAGTTAAAAAATTAAGGATATTACTTTTCTTACAAACCAAGGGGCAGTATCACTCCTACCTTAGCTTTTATCACTCTTTCTGCATCTTTCGGTTGCTGTGGCAGTAAATCTTTGCCCTTGTGATCTGTTATGCTAGAGGTTATCTCCTTTAGCTTCTGGAATTTTGAAGCTTCTTGCTGTCTTCATTCATGATTCAAAGGACAGTGGGGCTTGCAGCAGTGAACAGAGCTCTTTCATAACTGGCCATCTGTGATGAGTCACTGAGAAGGACAATACACACAATCCACCATCATCATGGGCAGATGAATAGCAGTAATGGTGAATAGGGATTACACAATCAGGGGGATTTTTTTCAGTCCTGTATGGTAAGGTTTTTGTTATTGAAGAGTCCTCATAGAAACATATTTCACTGGCTGACATACCCTGTCCTTCTTTTCCAGGCAACTTCGCAACTGTTTCTAAGCTGAAGTTCCCATAGAGCGCAATCTCTTTGCTCCACTGTTCCTTTGAAAGTGGTGACCCTAGATCTATAGTGCCTAAACAAACAGATACTTGTTTACAAGAAAGATTTCTAAATGGGATGATTCTCCCACTGCCCAGCTATAGCAGCAATGAGGTTTATGATTTTCATTTCCCAAGTCCAGCAGTTGAGTAGTATGACAGTTTTTGCCCTTTTTATTTAAATAGCTTTTTGGAAATCTGAAATTATGTTCTTGCTTTTATACTGACTCCTGAATCATATCCATTTTTAAAAAGATGCAACCCTTGTTGAAGTAATTTTTTGGAGGAAAAAGCCACCCAGAAGATCTATCCTCTTTGTCCTCTTGCCAAAACGTATTTTAAGCTCTATGTTTTCTGATCCTCAGGTTTCTGTGCAGCTGCATGTTTGCTTTATGAGTCCTGATGGAAAAACCCCAAAATTATGTAATAATTTTGAAATTTTTCTTCCTTCTTATCTTCACATATGGGTATTATTTGTCAACATTTTCTAATCAATGTGGTTAGTCAGTGTATATCAGTCATAGAACTAGAATGGATAAACCCATGCAAGATCCATGCAAAGCTACTCAGGACATTGCTGATTACATTTACAGTCTGTGGTCACTCAGAAGTTGCAACAACCAGTTATTTTGCCTTCAAAATGTAGTCATGGTGTAGTACTCACATGAAAAAGTTGTTTTGGTGTCTCTGGTTCTAGTCAAAGGCAGAGTACATAATAAACATAGTTCCAGAGGTAGATCTGGCTTCCCTGGAGGATGTTATCCTCAGGTTGGATCATTATAGTGATTCTGCTCCTACAGTGAAAATCTCAATCCTGTCTAAAACTTTTATAACTACAAATCACACTGGGATGATGCAGTAAGAACTGCTCATGGTTAAACACTGCTGTCCTGCCACTATAGTTTATAATACACATTTTTCTACCCAGGAGTATAATTGGATTATAGACTTTTGTGTTTAGACCACTACAAAGTGGTCTAAACTTCCTCTTCATGAATTTCTACTGAGATTTTCATTTCACACAACACAAAAAATATAGAACATAACTAATAAGGCTACATGATGCTACCTTGCTCACAGAGGACTGCTGACTGTTGCCATCCAGAGTTTTACTTTAACTGCACACCTTCGAATGTAGAGATGTGAAGCCTTAGCATAACAGACCCTTTCAAAATCTGTGAGATCTTTTGGGTACAGTATTGAATACCAAAGTAGACTGCTGCAGTAGTAGTGCTGTTTTATATAAATTTTAAAACTACATCTGTTGCTAAATATAACCTATTCATAGGTTTAAAAACACGCCCTGTTGGAATGTGACAGTACTTCTGATGTCTCTGAACACAGCATTTTTTTATTTGATGTTCCTTTTCATTTGACAGATAAATCAACTCAAAAGTGGCCAGACGGTTCCTAGTTGAATATAAATTTGAGAGGGCTGGTGCACATTGCTTAGTCTAAAAGTCTAAAATAAGTTAGTCTAAAGTGATTTGCTCTGAAGTTGCCAGACTTTACAGAATATACATAAATAACTTTGTGCAAAACTTCAATCCACTCTCAAAGTTAAGCCATATGCCAATTTCAAGATCTCCAGCACAAGCTCAATAAACATATGGACCATTCTCTAATATTTTAGTGGAGCATATATTTGATAAGAGGTTGCAGCTCATGTTGCCTGGGGGCTGAGTAATGGAGTGACTTCTGTTCACCTCCATAAACTTTTTCTTAGGCACCATCTGTCTGAATTTTTCTCCATCTTGGAGGTAGACATCTGATTATTTGAGAACAGGATCAAGTCTTACATAATATTGTCATGTATCTAAGGGGCCATTAAAATATGCAGAGCAGAAGTGATTGTTTGGATAACAGTCTGAATAAAACAAATAACAAAAAAATGTTGCATTAAATTCCAATAATGATGGACAAATTATGTTAGTAAACTGATTTCTCAGAGAAAACATTTCATAAGTAGATAAATCCTTCAGAAGAATGTAGAACTTGCTCATAAGAAAAAAAATATTGGGAAACTCAAGGAATCTAAGAATGGGAGATATGAGTAAAGGAAACCTGTTTCCTTCCTTTCCCTCATTAATTTTAAACAGAGAAACACTATGAATCATATGCCTCTTGACACTTTCAGGAATGATCTTACTGTCCAAATGGCTTACAGAGAGCTTCACTAGTGAAGAAAATGATCAATAGGATGAGATATTAAAAAGAGAGTTCTTCCCCTACTTATTCCAGGCAGTGCTGTCAACTCTCTATTGAATTTATGATTTACAGGAAATTAAACACTGACAGCCTCACTGGCAAAGATAAGTATATATTGCTTAGGGTTAATGACTTGTTAGATTTTCTAAATGAAGCTGTGTATGCATTAGTACCTCAGATTTTTATCAAGTGACTTTTGGCAAGTAACTATGGATAATGATAGCAAATGAAAATTCCTTTTATAAATGACAGAGTCGTGCTGTTACATTTTAAGCTCTGAATTTCCAAATCTCTGCCTACTGTCCTGGCAGAGCTCATTTACATGTATGCAATATTTTGTTTGAATAACATAACTGTTTTATCATCCACTTTTGCACATATTTACAGAGATCTAGAAAAGGACTTGCAAATTTTGAAGCAGTTTGCAGTCCAGCAGGTTTGGAAGCATGTGCCGATGATAGACACCAAATTCAGAATTAAGCATCTAATTTAACGGCTGTATTTACAAAGATCATAAACTCCCAGGAGGGCCTTTATTTACTTGAGATATATCAATCTAGGCACCAGCTCATGGTTTCTGCAGCTCTAATCAGATGCTTTTCTTAATGTCCCAACTTCTTCAGAGCTGCAGACTCCTTTGAGGCATAGACAGACTCATTGAGCCTGGTATTTTTCAGTTTGCTTATAGTTTAAATCATGTAGTAAGGGCAGACTGGTAGGTAGCAAGGCAGTATATTTTTCCTTTCGGCAATATCAAAGACCAGTTGTCTTTCAGGAGTTGCCTTGCTGACACACTGGAAGGATGCTTCTTGATCACCAGGGCACGGCAACCTTTGTGAAAGCTACTCCACAAGACTGGTGATGCTCACTGGGAATTGGTTATTAAGGAAAGCACTGTTTTCATACATACACAGACAGAAGAGTATTGCTACTGTAATCTTTAGGTTATCTCTTCAGTCACTGGAAAAAAAAAAAAAAGTAATTCCACGTAGAATCATAGAATCATAGAATGGTAGGGGTTGGAAGAGACCTTTAGAGATCATTTAGTCCAACCTCCCTACAGAAGCAGGTTCACCTAGATCAGGTCACATAGGATCATGTTCAGGTGGGTCTTGAAGACCTCCAAGGAAAGAGACTCCACACGCTCCCTGGACAGCCTGTGTCAGGGCTCCCTCACCCTCACAGTAAAATAGCTTTTTCTTATGTTTAAATGGAACTTTTTGTGTTCCAGCTTCATCCCATTACCCATTGTCCTGTTGCTAGCTACAACAGAAAAAAAGGGATGCCGCAATGTCCTGGTACCCACCATTTAGATATTTGTAAATATTAATAAGATCCCTCCTCAGTCTCCTCTTCTCTAGACTAAACAGCTGCAGTTCATGTAGCCTTTTGTCATAAGGCAGATGTTCCATTCTCCTGATCATCCTGGTGACCCCTGCACTGGATTCTCTCCAGCAGCTCCCTCTTGCTCTTGAGCTGAGGAGCCCAGAACTGGAAATAAGACTCCAGATGACGCCTCACCAGGGCAGACTAGAAGGGGAGAAGAACCTCCCTCAACCTGCTGGCTACACTCTTCTTGATTCATCCCAGGATGCCATTGGTCTTCTTGGCCATGAGGGCACATTACTGACTCTAGGTTAGTTTATTATCAACCAGGGCTTCCAGGTCTCTCTCTGCAGAGCTGCTCTCCAGCAGGTCAATCCCCAGCCTGTACTGGTGCAGGGGGTTGTTCCTCCCCAGGTGAAGGACTCTGCACTTGTCGTTGTTGAACCTCATGAGGTTCCTCTCTACCCACCTCTCAAGCTGGTTGAGATCCCACTGAATGGCAGCACAGCCTTCTAGGGAATCAGCCAGTCCTTCCAATTCTTAAACACTGATCCATCTTAATTTTCAAAAACTGGAAGCAGTTTTTCTGGTTTTAGTGCTGACAGTTGTTGTTATTATTATTATCATTGTCTTGAAGGCAACATGGATAATTATTATATGCAACATATTTCAACCAGTATAATTTTTGAAGGAACTTCTGAGTGGCTAAAATTAAATTTGAATATGTTAATTTTATCAGATTTGTAATTGTTGAAGTATTTCTGAATTTGATGAACATCTGTATACATACTCATAACTAGAATCTCTGTTTATAGAATTGGTTTAGGACTACTGACCTCAAGGTTTGTGCTTGCAAGTTGCATAATCATCATCCACTAAGTTCCAAGGAAAGTTATAAATATAATTTGTGCTTACCTAGTGTGTTCTGCTGGCATGTCCCATCCATCATCTGTAAGCATTTTAGTCACTGATCAATAGACATTGCTCAGTCATTTCTTCTGAAGAAATAATTTGGTGTTGGGCATGCTTGAAGTACAACTGGTAGGAGCCTTGTTGTACTAGGTGCAATACGGAGAAGTTAGTCTGTTCATCATCAGAAAGATGCAATGAAATCCAGCAGATCATTTTATATAGTCATTGCTATGTCAGAGTCTGGATCTGCCTTGTAGTTATTGGCTACAATTTCTAAATTATTGCCCCCTATCTTTACTCCCTAATAAAATGTTGTGGGTTTTATCTTTTTATACTTGTATTTTTTCATTTATCTTCCATCTTCCTAGATGCTTTGTTATTTATTCACTTTCATTTCTATGTTGGAAGTCATTAAATACTTGTTCAGGAGCTGTCTTAATTCAATGGCATTCCGTGCTGTATACCACATTTTTACTACCTTCTGAGAAATAAAAAGACTTTGGTGGTATCAGCCAACTTTCAAACACTGTTGGTAGTACAAAAAAGATTTTGTGTAGTCCAAGAAGATTATTTCAGTTTCACTTAAAGCTGCCTCAGAAGGAAGATTGAAATATGACTGCGTTATCATTTAGATACTGTGGTCCACAGCTAGCAAGGATTTCAGGAGGACTCAAATTCTGAAACTGATTTCTGTCATAAATTCTAGTAATTATGGTTAATCTCATGCTCTTGGTTGTTAAAACTCCTACAGGTGTGAACTGTGACAAAGAGATGATTACCAAAAAAAGAAATGATAATACAGAATGGAATTAATATACAGGATACCTAGGGAAAAAGGCTGTCGTGATGGTAGAGCCCCAAATCCAAAATCACCTACATGAGTAATGGGGAAACTATGAAGAAATAATAATACTTTGCAGTAATAAAAATCAGGCTAATGCTAGTTCCTAAAAAGTGCTCTTTGTATGAATACAGTGTGAATACTTGCCATTCTTCATTCTGGTCATTTATTGTGCAATTCATGGATGAAAAAGATGAAGTGAAGTTGCTTTGCCTTTCTAAAATTTGATTTGAAAGAGAATTTAGGATATTCATAATTCAAAGCTATTCTTCCAAAATTTCTGCAAATTCCAACAGCATCACTTCACTAGCATCAATGGATATGACTAAAAATCTATTTTATGTTGTGTTTAGGGTTTGGGTTTTTGAGGGGTTTTTTTGCTTTCTTTTGGGATTTTTTTTTAAACCATTGAGTGAAGAGACATATCTACACTCCGACTAGTCCTTCACGCATGTGCCTCCATAATGGTCTAGAGTATATTTGCTCTCTGGAAGAGGCTTGAAAAAGCTTTGTCGGAAACTGTATGTTTCATTATATGTTTAAGAAAGAAAATTGTTTCATACTTCCAAAAAAGTTGTAAGATGGGTAGATAAAATGAAAAGCAAGTTTAAAAGTTACCAGAGATAGTCTAAGCCTCAGACATATGTTCTACTGGAATGACTCTGATTTAGGAAGCGTTCTTACTTATTTTGTTATGTTTAGAAGAGATCTGCAAAATTCCTGAGAGGAAGCAGCCTGATGTTGAGTTCGATACATCAAGTAAGATAACATCCTAAAATATCATGAGCAATAATAGCTAGTATTACTCTTTGTGATATATAGTGGAACAGATTCTCTTTCTGAATCATTAGATTATCTTGTAAAACAAACACTGAGAATAATGACATAAATTAAATTCTATATCCTGAAGTAAAATAAAGCATCTTCTCTAAGAGCATAAAAAATGAATACTGAACACTTTTCTGTTGTATGCTCTGAAGAGTGTAAGATAAGAGGAGGTGAGGAAATGCAACATCATCAAAAGAAGCTACTTTTGGAGGCCTCATTCATGGACATCAACTAGAAAGCTATGATAAGAGACATTTTCATTTGAGATCCATTTCCAACTAGAAAATTTAAAAGGTAAAACTTAATATCAACTCAGCCAGAAATTGCTTTGATTCTGTTCTTTATTCAATCCACCATTGGCATAATGGGATGAAGGAAATAACCTCATTTTAATTCAAAACATTTTGTTTAATTCAACTGAATCAAACTGAATTTTTAAATACATTCCACCCATGACAAACAACTTATTTTGTCTGCTATGTTTGGATTATTTTTTCCCCTCATTCTTAGTGTTTTACCGTTTTCCTGTCTGCAGCTTCTGTATAGGTACTGCATTCTGTTTGTTTTCCCACCTTCCTGTTAACAGCACTGGTGTTTAAGTCTTGTAAACCAACATAGTATTGGAATATTTCATGGTTTTTCCTCTATTGTCCACTGTAATTTCATCTTTCTTTAGAAAAAACACATTTCTAGTCTACCCTGTTACAGAAAAAATGCTTGGAAACCCGATTCCACATATATTTTTTCAAATGACCACAAAAATATCTATTATATATTTTGAATGTTATTTCATGAATTTAAAAAGTTTTTTACAGCTCAAAATATTATCTTCCTTATCTTTTTACTACTTTGTAAGTCTTATGTAGTGGAAAGGTGAATAATGTATGAATCACAGTAATATCACGACTGTATCTAATCCTGTTTTATTTTATGGTTTACTTGTGCTATGTAGTTAGAGCAGTAGTTTGAGGTGGCACATACTCCAGGAAAATAATCAGAGGTCTTTCATAACCTGGATTTATAGTAATAAATTTCTTGTTCTTTTCTTTTGTCTTTTTTCCTCTTTTTTAGTCACTGTTTTCTGTAGCAATTCTGTTGAAACAGAGCAGAGCTTCTCATGGAAGTGTGGAAGGTTATGTCTCACTTCCTTCTCCTCTCTTTGGCAGAAAGAGAATTTAGGACAGGATATTTTACACTGCATAAATTACACTGCTCTGTGCTTCTGGGTTGTTTTGTAGAGTTGAAGCTTAACCAGGTGGCCAGCGTAGTCCTTTGGAGAAGTGTCCCTGCCTCCATTAACTGTGGATGTCAGCTAAGAGACAATATTCTCGAGTGTGTTGGATAGCATTTGCTACCTTATATCTTCATGTATTTTACATGTATATTACAGTTCATCTTCCTCAGCACTAATTTGAGTATTCAGGACTTTAGAGCCACTTCAGGCCACAGATTTTCTTTTCAGACTAGCAAACAAACCAGTATGGTGCTGTTTCTTTTTATTAAAATCATAGCTGCTGTATCTATATTCAACAACTATCACAGAACACCACTTGCAAGCGATCTTGTGTCTAGAAGCGAGGAACGTTGGGCTGGCAGCTTACACTGCACAGCTGGAAGGCTGCTGCACTGCTACTCAGAAAGAACTTGCTTCCTGAGAGAATCAGCACCTTCCCGTTCTCTTTTGGTACTCCATCTCAATGATTTCAAACCACTGATACCTTTCCAGAAACACTCTGTTAGTGAATTTGCTAATTAAATAGAAAAATTGTATTTAATATCTTTTCCATGTCGTACCACTGGTTATTGAACAGACTGTTGATCTCACTGAGGAGTCTGCTTTAAACCAATGGCATAATCTGGCTCTTTAGTAGTAAGGTTTGTTCAAATAAGAGCAATCTCTGTTACAGTCACAGGAATGTTTCCACACTGAAGCAATCAATGTGCTTTCTATTTTAAACCTGACTTTACCATCCTGCCCATCTCAAAATAAAAGTTTCAATGACTATATTTCTTATTGCATGCCTAACACATTTGAGTGTAACTGGGACAAGTTAGCATTGAAATGCAAAAGCTTTTGAAAAGAAGATGATATTTTCTTCCTCAGTGCAACTGCAGCATTCGTGCTGAGAAACAGGTCTGTGCTCCATCATTAATCACAGGCAACAGTACTGCAGCTCCATTTCATGAAGTCCTGCATACGTCAGATAATTTGTGATTTAGCTCAGTCTTTAGACCACTATAAATACATGTCTTAACAAAAATAGTACAGTCAGGAGATGGCCTTTATTGTTTGTTCTCTTTCACCACCTTGGCACTGTCATCTGTCTGCACATACACCAGATATCCTGGAGGCACAGAAAGGAAAAGCTTTACTATGGACCCAACAAGAGGAATTAAGTGCTTTACTAGACATACATACTTTCAAAGGCAATAATCATAAAAGGATCACCTAGTTTTACACAGGTGATGGCACAAAGTACTTCTGACAGGATGTGTAAGATCCAGTGCAGTTACTGAGAGAAAGGTGCAACATACAGCAGCATATTACTGGAGCAGGAAACAATCTGTTTACATCCTTATCTCAGCCCCAGCTCCTACCAGACTGTCTTTATAGACATGCAGATCTTGCAGAGCAAGACGTCATTAGAAGCTGCAATTGCTTCCTATGCTTCAGTACACTATTTAAAGAAATACTGTATAGAAGATGTAAGCATCAAAGCTGCCTCTGATGAAGAGTGGTGACAACCTGAGACATCATCTTCCATGGCCAGACTGTCATTTTATGTTTATATTCTGGAAAAATCAATAATGTTTTAAAATATATCATCTCATATATTAAGCAGTACATATTAAAGTAACTATTCAACAAGACAGAAAGGTTCAACTCTGACTATTCATGTTTTTAACCTGTAATTTAGCCTTGCAGTGGTCTGGATAAATCTTGGTTATAAAAATAAGTGAGTTTGGAAATCTTCTGTTCAACCAACTTCCTACTACCATTTGAAAAAAAAATATATTTTTTTTTTTCCAAAACTGCAAATGTATTGACTAGGTTAGCAAACACTTCAAAATAGTCAATTTGCTTCATTGAGATGTGGTTTAGAAATTACCAGCAGTATCCAGATTGTCTGTTCAATAAACTTTGTCATTCTCTTTTAAACAATTTTGCAGATTCTAATATTCACTCATAGGTATAATTTAAGATAAACACCAAAACATGCTGTTTATTTATGTTTGCTTATTTATTTATTTATAAGAAACAAGTACTTCCTTAGGAGTTTTAGAAATAGTTTTACTGTTTTCTGATAGTTAACAAAATGCTATACATGTGTTACAGAATAAAACAGTGTAACATCTAGTAAGCCTTTCATGAACATCTTCAAAAGCCATCTGAATTAGTCCTAGAGCAGGTGGCCTTACCTGAGCAGTGGGCTGGACCAGATGACCTCCAGAGGTCTCTTCCAATCTCAACCCTGCTGTGAGCATGTGATTCTGTAATGGTGTAATATTATTACCGTTATTCATTAGTGAGCATGTCACCACTTCTATGTAAAATGTCCTGACCTGCTAAAGTTTGTGTTGCATACCATTGAAATATAAAAGTGGAAAGTTGGGCTTTTTATAAGTCTTAAAACTACTACATTCTCTAATTTCAAATAGAGAGCATAGATGTCTTCACTTTATAAACACCTGATGCTGAGCTCAAATGCACCAATATAGTGCAGAAATAACTTGCTAGTTTCTAGCATTACTGTAGCATATAAACTGAAGGGAAGTGAAAAAATTTACCTACTGTTGCATATTTTTCCCTGTGTCATTTTTTTTTAAAGTACTATTTATTAATGAGTAAATAAAGAAGTCTCTACCATGGGGTTTTTCTTTAGATTTTTAGGCTGTCTTCAACAGCAAGGGAGATGGTGTCCCTTGTTTACTTTGTTTGGGAGTCTTTTCTGTATAAAACAAGTAGATTAAGCCTATAATCTAGGGTGGGTTTTTTAATGATTTTTTTATAGTTGTTTACTCACTACTGCAAAAAATTGGTTTCTGTTGAGCAGTTTTACCTGTAAGAAAGAGCTTGATCTCTGTGAAGATGTGAGTACACATCTGTGCTATAGATTTTAGTGTAGTATAGAGATACTACAGTGAATTTTGAATAGCTAGCTTGAGTAGTCAATACAGTGCCATCACAAAAGCACAGAGCTCAGTTCAGGGTCATAACTCCATTTTCAGCATGTATGGAGTTTGTGCTGCTTAATACAATTTTTTTCTGATACTCGAAAAGCTCATTTAAAGCAAAAGCTGCACCAGTTCTTGATATAAAAGTCAATGTCACAACTGCTGACACCATTTCCCAAAGGGGGAGCAGCTGACAGCCATCTGAGGAACCTCTCAAAATACAGCGATTTGGGGAGAGAGTGTGTCCTTTCCTGCAATTCTCTGTTCCCACAGAGTGGCTGAGTAGGCTATTCATAAATCTTGCCAAGTGGTGATGTTTTTAGTGTGATGGATCAAACTTTTGCTTCTTTAACAGGCCATAGAAGTGCATCTAGGAAAAAAAAATAGAAGGCATTTTTGAGTGTGTTATGAAAATTAAGAACAGATATATTTATGTTCTGGTCTTGTGAGTCAGAGTTGTATTTTGGCAGAAGGTCTCAGAATATGATGGGTACAATGACAGTACTGTAAGTGTGATTTTCATCAGAGGAAAATTTAACACCATCTCTGTGGCAGAGAATCAGACAGAAGTCTCAGTTTTCACTTACCTTTTTATCACAAAAGAAAGCAAGGATTCATTTCTCAGAATGTGCCAAATTGGGCATTCATCAGAGGGCAAAAAGAGAAAGATTAGCAGTAAAGTATACTGGGCAAGACAGGATAGGAGAACAGAGTGGTGAGTGTGTTTATAGAAACCACAGGTTATTTCCCTGATACATCTTAGAGTCCAGCCAAATCAGTGGAGGAAGCCATGCACTTCCTGTACCCAAGCTGGCAGTACACTTTCAGTTCAGGAAGACAACACTGCACAACTTGCCTCTATTTCTGCAGAAATCTTCCCAAAATAAGAGCTTTCCCAAATCTCCAAAACATTTGGAGACAGCAGCTTGTATCTTTTAGACATGAGTCAACACCAATATTCAGTGGCGTGACCCTTGATACTTTTGACATTTAAATGTCCCATCACACTTGTTCTGTGATCTCTAATCATTACTTGAAGTTTTGGATTATTTAGGCTTACTTTGTAACTAGTGTTTGCATTTTACCACGTCAGCTATTATAAGCCTCTAAGTCAAAGGCAAATTTCAGTCTAGCAAACCTGCAGTCCCTTTGACACAAGAAGTTTCATATATGTTCCTCAGTACAGAGAGATGTGAATCAAAGTCCTGTCTCCCAATATTTTTAAGTTCTAGAATAATTAAGATACAGATATTTAATTTTGGGCTTGTTTTTCCACAGAAGAACCATGGAGCTATGTGCCACGTTTTTTTTTCATAAGATGTTCCCATTACCAGGACTAAGACTCCTCCTTGTCAGATACTATCCAGTCCTTTAAGGGAAATCTTTTTTTTTAGCAAGTGCATTAAAAAAATAAGACCTTAGTCTGTCAGGGGAGGGGATTCCTTAAGTGGGAGCAACAGAAAGCTCAGCAAAACTCCTCAGCTAAAAAGACAAGTCTTCATAACTTGAGGCAACAGTACTCCATCCCAGCAGAAGTGTCTTGTATTCCTTTCTCCTTTGTTTCAGTATTACGTTTAATGCAACATTAAAGGGAGAGGCATGCCCTTGTTCTTTTTACAGCCATCAAGTCACTACCTTTAAGAACAGTACAAGATTATCTGTGAGATTTCAGCGTGCCGACGTGAAAATGTAGAGCTGTAAATGCTATGCCTCCAAACTTTCACAGGTTAGAATAATAGTATTTCAATTGATTCAAGATCCTAATTGTTTGTGGGTAGCACTCAAATATTTTACTGAGCCTTGGAAATAAAATATCATTTCCAGTCTCAAAAACTGTTAAATATCATTTCCAGACACTTCCAGTCTCAAGTACTGCTGTAAACGGTAACTCTTACGCTCACTGGAAATACATTACAAATGTATTTCTCCTTCCTTAAATTCTGAAACCAATTCAGAAATTATCCTGTAAATCCTATGCACTGCAACTTCATTCTGGGAGATCACAATTTGTGAGAAAACAGGAAAAATAACTTTTTAACCATAGAGAAAAGAAGGAACTGGAACTGTCTCGGTCATAGAATCATAGAATGGTAGGGTTGGAAGCGACCTTTAGAGATCATCTGGTCCAACCCCACTGCAGAAGCAGGTTCACCTAGATCAGGTCTCATAGGAACCAATAATTCCACATTAACGAAACTTTCAAGCTTAGTAGTTGTCATGGTCATCCAGGCAAAGGAATTTTCTTGATTAACAGTGGGTATATTGGAAAGTAATGGAGCATCAAGCCTGAATGAGCACTTAAGTGACCACGAAAGTGCCACGGGGAGAGTTCTCTTAATACATCTTTTCGGTTGGCAGCAGAGTCCTTAGCTGTGAGGGTATTCCAAGCATTTGTTGTTGAAAGGATGAATGGAAAGGAGAGATCAGCTGTTGGACCAAGGTTCCTGACTATTGCCTTTTAGACAACATAACTGAGATGGATTTTTT
Source organism: Colius striatus (assembly GCF_028858725.1). Lineage (NCBI taxonomy): Eukaryota > Metazoa > Chordata > Aves > Coliiformes > Coliidae > Colius > Colius striatus. The sequence goes on from NC_084762.1 coordinate 28,898,217, forward strand.
ATGCTAGGCACTAATAGAAGCCCTTCCCTTAGTGGATGTTTTGGAGGTAGGTGTTTTTGGTAGTCACTATTTCTGGGAGTGCATTATGGACAGTTATGTAATATATTGTAAATAAACCAGATGCCAGTGCTGCTCCCATCAAAACCAGTGGCAAATAGGTCTGTTTCATCAGGAGATGGATTGAGGTTTAAAATTGTTTGAGAGGAGTTGGCTGTTACTTTTATATTTTTTCTTTTCTTATTACTCCTTCTTTTCTCTTTTTAGTGCTATTACCATACAGATTTAATCTTGTTGCACACCCATTAGCCACTAGTGCTATATTACTTTGAGTGGCTATATAAGATACTCCCTGGTGTATGGTCCTAGCTCCCATGGCATGTATAACAAAAGCAATTTAATTCCGCACAGCTTCTCTCATTCACTCCTCATGTATTTACCCACGCTGCCCACTTTTTCTAATCAGTTCTATCACTAGTTGTATTAATGCTACCCCTGAATAATGCTGGAGTTGGAGATACAAAGTATTGAAAATTGACTCTGAAAAGAGAAGAAGCTGAAAACAGAAAGAAAAGCCTTGCTAAGGGTGATGTGTTCTTAGAACTGTAATCTAGCCTATTCATTGGTTTTAAATGATTTGATTACAAAAAAGAAATTATACTAATAACTATATGTTTTAATGATCATAATAACCCTTCTTTTTCTCCTCCAAGTACTGTTATTAATTGCATCTCTTATGATTACTTTTGCAAACACCTCTTTTTGCTTGGCAGTTTTGCTATACTTTGTGAATATAACACTAATACTTTTAGATACTTTTTTTACTTTGATGAAAACAAAGTGTTTGTTTTTCATTTTATGTCGGCCTATGGAATGCAATAGAATATTTCCTCAACATTTGTATTGAAATTGTCCAATGTGTATGTGCATTGTCGAAATCATTGTAGAATGTTAAATAAGTTTTAACACCTGTGAGCAGCTTAGAATGACAAAGAAGGATGACTACAAGTTTGTGGAAAATAAATGTAATGGCATGATAGCTAAGGCAACATATGAAATAATTTTCAAACATACCCATTTTCCCCCCTGTTTGTGCCATACACTCTTACCTTCCAAAATGAGCTTATTTTAAGTATATTTTTATGAAGTATTAAGTATTATTAAGTATATTTTTAAGTATATTATTTTTATATTTTAGGTATATTTACTGCATATTTTAAGTACTGCATATATGTGAATTTGTAAAACACAGAGCTGATAGTTTTTACTCAGGAAGGAGCTATTCCTTTCAAATCTTTTATATTTACAGAGAAAGGATAACATTTTAAGAAGATGCTGTTTATGTAAATATGAACACTTACCTTGAGATCACCATATATATATGCGTAGCCAGTCTGCATGTTCACTTCAGAGGAGTCTGTAAGCCCCTTCTGCCAAAGACTATGAGGTCAGGGAGTGACAGTGGAGGTTAGGGACCAAATCTGTCCCAGTGTCTGGTTGGTCTGGGTCAGGTCCTTCACAGACTCTTGACCATCCGTCTGCTTGTCAGGCTTACATTGCTACTCAGTCCTGACTATCACCAGAGCTCACTGGAGAGTGGTGTGGGACTCTCAGCAAAAGATTGTCTTCCCCAAGGACCCTGAGACAAAAAAGCAGCTAGTTTAGTCTTCCAGCATTTTTCCAATCGTGGAGTTTACTGTTACTTTTTTAACAGGAATTAATGCAGATGGGATGAGACTCACAGGCAGACATAGGATACGTATTCTGTCAAGAAAATAAACGGGGAATTCTGCAAGTTACATTCAACAGAAGGCTGTAATTTAAGACACGTTGTGGTCCAAATCCAATGAGGAAACTGTTTTATACAGTTTATCCTTTTAGTACCATTATCCTTAAAGAGGAACTCAAGGGAAAGCTAAAATGAAAGCTCTTCTAGCAAGTGTTTTGTGTAAAGATGTTTTCTACTAAACTAAACAAATCTGATGTATAATACATCAGTTACTCTATTAAAGTTGCTTAATCTATGAACCACATTCTGATTCATTTTATTGCTGGACAGGATTCTTCTGTTGCTGAAATATTCAGTGGAATCAATAACTCATCACATTGCAAAATTTACCATGTTCCTATAATAGAGGATAATACTGATTATTCATATATACTATATGAATAATACATATATATACATATATGTATATACATATATACATATATTTGTTTAACTTTCCCCAACTTGTATGTAGTACATCCATTACTGCATCAAGGATATCATTCTTTGTTGTTAATTTTGCTAAAACAAATATTGAAATACTGTCATAAGAAATTATATGGATAAATTCCATTTTGTTCATGCAAATGAACAGTTATTGCATCTCAGAAAATCTCCAACTTATATTCTATCATGGAAACAAAATCTTACTAAGGGGTAGAGAGTTCCACTAGGGATTTTAAAATCAAAGAAAGTTAATGTCTGATTTTGGTGGTTTGGGTGTTTTGGTGGGGTGGGGGATGTGGGGTGGGGAAGGTCATGGATGCTCCCAACTGTAGGATACTTTAATTGCAAACAAAAGACAGAAAAAGAGTGTGACACTGAAGAGATAAAAATTAATTTCTTGCAGTCTGAAGCCATGATCTTATATGTTGAGGTAGGAACTGTTCCTTTTTTCTCAATATGCAGAATGACTGACTGGAGTCTAACAATAATAATTATTAAAAACAAATTCTACTCTATTCTAACAACTGTATTCATTACAGTCTTACAAGTGAAATCCCAGCTACTGAAATCAAGGTAAAAGAAAACACTCCTAAATGGGACTCAAATGGGACTAAATTATTTCCTGGGAACAATTTAATCTATAATACCCTTTTGTTCTTGGATACAGAACCTGGATCGAGTTATAATATATAATGTCTAGATAATGTTACGAAAACCTGTAGATTTCTATCAGTAATAAGAATTCTTGGTAATTAATAATGTGACCTTGAGCACATTTGTATGAATTGTAGAAATTCAGTATTTTCAGGCAGCTGTTGATAAGACAGGATTTGGGTCATACTCATAGGAGGCTGTGGAAGAACAGTCTCTACCAGGCAAAGCCTCATGCAGCAGCTTGTTTGTTAAGGTTATACTAGGCTTATTTTTTATTTTATTTTAAGAAAAATGACTCCCACTGTCACAAGACCAGCGCCTTTGGAGTGCCATCTGCAATATATTCAGCATTCCTTGTAGTCACCAAAAGGTCTTTCTCTGGCTGTTGCAACTGAAAAAATAAAAAATAATAATAAAAAAAAAACCAAACAAAAAAACCCCCCAAGCTTTTCAGAGTTGAAATATTTATATTTGATTTGCTCAACTCACAAATTACAGTTCTTGTTCTATCTTTTGCCCATAAGACTTTTCTGATGCATAACAGAGCTCCAACATTTTGGATAGGGAACTAAAGATAGATGACACACAGGAAAAAAAAAATGCCAGAAGGCAATAGAAGATTTGTCTTGGAGATGTTCTCAATCAGATCTGAAAAGCAAAGTTAATGTGGAGGATCACACTACAAAGAAGTAATGAACAGCAAATTACACATAGTTGGCATAAAGCAATGTTTAAGCTCTTCTGCTGGCTGAAATAGGATCATGTGACTCAGTAAATGAAAATGCAGAATAATATAATTAATTTGGATACCATTTTTTAAATTTCTGACACTCTTCTTGTTTTACATTGCTCAGTCTGTGCTTATAAGGTTGATCAAATTCAGCCACCTTACAGATGGGCAGTAGGTAACAGTTTCATAGCATACTGCAAAACAGTGGGAAGGAAGGGGAGCTTTGCCAAAGATATTCTCATAAAACGCTAAAGAAAAATGCTGCATAGCAATCAAGAAATGCAGTTTTAAATACATATGAATGCATTCACATACAGGCAGGCTATATGTAATATATTTCATCTGTAGTAAGCTGGTAGGATGAAAAGCTATGATTTTACTGATTCTCAGATCTGATGACTACAACCCTTACATCTTTGTGATGAAGCAGAGACTTTAGAGAAAACTAGTTTTAGGGCAAAGAGATTTTTAAAGGCTATGAATATGTAGCCTGGAAGGCTTAAGTTTATAGATGAAACTATTATGGCTGGATATGGAAGAATAACCTGCAGACAAAAATAGTGCTCACAGCCTGGCATTTCAAACACACCACATTGCCAGTCATTTTTTCAAAATGAGAGGCTACAGCCAAGTGTCAAGTTTAATTTCAGTCACTGGATATTATCAGTATGGGATTTGATGATGAATTTTTCACTCGTGGTCCTGAGTAGATAATAATCTGGTAAGTTGGATTTGCAGTATATCCTCATGTACTTGTTTTAAACTTGCAGATCCTTAACATTCTTCACTTTTTCAATTAGAAATAATGATGATGGCTTTTGTTCACTTCTCTTCCCCTTTCACTGTGCCTCTTTTATTGGAGAAGAACAAGGAAATAAAGTAAAAAATGAAGAAGCATCAACTGACTTTATATTTTCAGTCTTCCAGCTGAAATGTAATAATACAGGGATATCGTCCAGGCTTTTTAAAATGAGTCCCTTTTATTGAATAAGGAATTTTTTTTTTTTTTCCCCAAGCCCTGTCCATTGGTCTTCAATGACTCACTGCTAGGCTGTTTCAGCACCAGCGACTCCAGAAATGCCTGTCATTCCTTTTCTATAGTAGATCATCAAAGGCTGGAACATCGAGATGGGAATTGCTGATGATGTTTTCCTTCCATCTGATTTGGGTGGGATGATAGTATATTCATTATAGAGTTAAGAGGCTGCCTTAATAGATTACTTGGCATTTTGCCATGGTGATAACCATAGATCAAATCTGCTGCACTGGCTTGTGGTGGCAGCAGTTGGTGGTGTCAGCATTTTGTGCAAACAAAGGCTGATGATCTAATTAATTTTGTCTTATTTACTTGATGTCAGTGAATCAACAATGACTTAATAGCACCAATGTAACAATGAGTATTGTGAGTTATTTCAGTGTACACTTTGGCATAGGAATCTGTATCCAGAGGGAAATAATCAAGTTTTATATGGATACTCTATGAAACGGACAAGTTGATTATAGTCCTGACCTTATTCAGGTCTGTGCCAAAGCCTGCACCAACTTCCTGAGGGCTAGAAATTGACATTGAATTGTACATAAGAATGATTTTAAGGAATTGACACTAACTCTTCCAGAAGGCATATTTTAAGATCAATTACTCCTTTAAAAGGCTTCACTGGAAAACATTGCAACCGTATGTGGGAAAATTTTCACACTTTTCTATCCTTATCAGAACAAATAAAGGCATAGACACATGCATTTCTTGCATGTCAGGAATGTCCTTGTACTAAGGATCATAAGGGAGGCATTGCATTCACATTATTAGATGGTGCAAGAATTTAATTTGATCACCAGATACTTCTTATTCCTTGGACATAATCTGACAACATAGCAAAATTCTGTTATGTGGAACAAAGGTGAGATGTATTGTTATGATGAACATATGTATGCCAGCATGTTTACTGACACCACTTTCTGGGATAAACAGTGAGAGAGTGCAAGGCTTCAGATGTTTCATATAGATTGATGGACATCTTCATAGCTTCAATATCTGTCTCTTCAAGTATTAGTTCATGCAATATCAGAAATGAGTGCAGAAAAAAAGTGTTGCCCCATCACCTTGACATAGACCTTTCAATATTGATGGAAATCCATTTCCAAGATAGCAGAAAAAAATCCCATTTATTGTTTCTGTAATTGTTCACTTAATTCGAGGTGACAGGTGATTTTTAACCACTTGAACCCCTTTTTGTTCTCTTGCAGTGAATAAGAGTTTGTAGGGACTCTTAGAAATGTTGAATTTCTCCCTTCTATTTAAAAATGGAAAAGTCAGAAACACCTGTTCTGATTCTTATTTTTGGGATACTTACTGGAAATCTTAAAGATATATTTTGCAAGTTCTCACACTTTAAGTTGAGAGACAAAAGTGTTGACAAAAAATTCCGTCTCCAAAATGTCAATCATTGGAGTTGCAGAATTTTTTAAAGAAGTAAAAATTTGTGTGTCTAACCATAACAACAACAACAAATTCTTGTATTTACTCAACTATTGTTTCGTGGGTTTCATACTGTCTCTTTTACTCATTGCTGCTCTTGTCATTGCAGTTTACTATAGTAAGCAAAACTCAAATTTTAAGTACAATAAAAGTAGGAAAGTAGAGTTCATTCTTCCTAAATATGAATATATATATATATATATATATATATATATAAATTTTTTATCCTCCTTGATTTTACATACAAGACAAAGAAATGGAACAAAATGCCGGCCTGATTCCATGATCTTTGTTGGTCCTTTTTTCAGGCAGTCTTTATTTATTAGAAAGCATCCAGAATGGCTTTGAATCCAGTTCAGAAGCTTTTTCAGAAAGCTTCTCTTCCTCATTTGCATATCCAGCCTTTGCTGTAGTTTGGTTTCTTAAAATCTGATGGATTAGGATTTGTTATTTGCTTTTTGCCTCCCAAGTAGTGGACAATACATATTGATTATGTACAGTACTGCACAGGTGTCAAATACAACACAAGAAAAAGTCATAATTTCTTCAAAACAAATCTCCATTGCTAATAATTCATGCAGGATTAAATCGACAGTTTTCAGTGGGTCTTTCTGCCATTGAAGTGAATGAACCATTCTCTGGAATATCTGCTGCACTGGATCGTTTCTTGTGGTTTCCCATGTACTCTTGCAGAATCTGCACTTTTGAGCAAGTCTGTATAGATATGCAATTTAATGGATAAATAGGTAGAAATGAATGCTGTAGACATTATACTGGTTACTGCTACCCTACTTATTTTAAGGCTTTAAGGTTGGAAGGAGAAGAGGTATAAAACATTTTTGTGACAAATGTAATTAAGAGCATTTGTTGTAAATAGTAATTCAGATCTTTTACTTACAGATATGAGGCATGTAGTGCATAGTCTGTTTGACCTGGTTTTGATAAAAAGGGGAAATGGTAAATCTGAAAAGAACAGCTTCATAGTGTTCATTGCCTCAGGATTGATTTTGATTTGTGCAGCATGACATGTACTTTATAAGATTAGCTTATTTTTCTTAGTATCAGAATTGGCTTTTTAGTCACAATGATGGTTTAATCTCTGTAAATAAAACCAGCATGTTCTTCTGTCCTTTCCCTGATTGTCCTGTAACCCTAGTTGTATTGGATACCAAGCAGTTTTGCCCACTCTGATCTTGCAGTACTTTATCCAGATTGTATGTGTGTCATGCTTATAATTTTCCTGTATTGTTCATGTTTCTACAGCTCATTCCTTGTGTTTTGCTTTTTAAATAGTGGAATGCATCTGTAGCTGTCAGATCAGTTTACTAAGAATGACATTTTATCTTTAGAGAAAATAAGGCTTAGAGAAGTTGTGTGAAGCGGTCAAAGGCAGCAAGAGATTTCAGGTTTTTAATTTGCATACACTGCCTACTCAGTCATGTTATTTAGATATTATATGGTATTCTTAGAATAACACTGAACATCTACGGGAAAAAGATTCAGGAAAGAAAATAATTGAACCCAGAACTGCATGCCTCTGTGTATATCTATGTGTGTGTATATAGCATGCTGTAGAGTTCAGTAATTAGGAAAGAAGTAATCTCCCTTAACCTTTGAAAGTCTGAAAATCATAGGATCATAGAATCATAGAATGGTAGGGATTAGAAGGGACCTTTAGAGATTATCTAGTCCAATTCCTCTGTTGAAACGGGTCCACCTAGATCAAGTCGCACAGGAACACATGCAGGCGGGTTTTGAAGACCTCCAGAGAAGGAGACTCCATACCCTCCCTGGGCAGCCTGTGCCAGGGCTCCCTCACCCTCATAGTAAAGTAGTTTTTCCTTATGTTTAAATGGAACTTTTTGTCTTTCAGCTTCTTTCCATTACCCCTTGTCCTGTCCCTAGATACAATAGAAATAACAGATGCTCCAACCTTCTGACATCCACCATTTATATATTTGATTCCCCTCTCAGTCTCCTCTTCTCTAGACTGAACAGCCCCAGTTCCCACAGCATTTCCTCATAAGGAAGATACTTCAGTCCCCTGATCATCTTGATGGCCCTGTGCTGGACTCTCTCCAGCACTTCCCTGTCCCTCTTGAGCTGGGGAGCCCAGAACTGGACACAGGACTCCAGATGAGACCTCACCAGGGCAGAGTAGAGAGGGAGAAGAACATCCCTCGACCTGCTGGCCATAGTCTTCTTGATGCATCCCAGGATGCCATTGGACATCTTGGCCACAAGGACGCGTTGCTGGCTCATGGTTAGCTTATTATCAATTAGGACTCCCAGGTCTCTCTCTGCAGAGCTGCTCTCCACCAGGTCAACCCCCAGCCTGTACTGGTGCATGAGGTTGTTCCTTCCAAGATGCAGGACTCTGCACTTGTCCTTGTTGAACCTCATGAGGTTCCTCTCTGCCCACCTCTCAAGCTGGTTAAGATCCCACTGAATGGCAGCACAGCCTTCTGGGGAATCAGCCAGTCCTCCCAGTTTGGTGCCATCAGCCAACTTGCTGAGGGTATCCTCAGGCCCTCATCCAGATCATTGATGAAGATGTTGAACAGGATTGGCCCCAGAACAGATACCTGTGGAACTCCACTGGCCACACGCCAGATGGAATGATGGTTTAGATTAGTTGGGATGGATATGATGTCAGAGTGTCAGTTGTGGACCGATGATACCAGTTGTGACTACTTGTAACACAGCCAGGAACCAGGTGGAGTGTTTGTTTTGGTTTTTTTTTTTTTCTCAAAACAGAGCAGTAGTGCACCTCAGGTAGAAGTGACCACAGTGTCCATGATGTCACATTGCATGTTGATTTAAGGTACAAGCAAAAGTCCTGCAGGAATTATCTTCAGATCACCAGTTACTGTTTTCTTCTGGCTGATACTGGAACTAGAGACACTTTTCCACCTTCAAATAAGCAACTAATTACTGACAGAATAGGAATATTTCTAACTATTTAAGTTTGTATTATATCAGAAGATAGGCTCTTTGGATCAGAAGACACTTATAGATGCTCTCTATATCTTTAGAGGAAGAGGCAATCTTCTCTTGCTTAAATCAGCGATGTCTTGTTCATCAATTCAGCATCTACCAGCACCTCCAAAATAAATTCTTGTAGAAGCTGAAATAATCTATAGCTGAACTGTGCAAAACAACTTTGGAACTAAGTTGGTGTTTATGCTTCTGTGCTTGCAATACCAGAATGATTTATTTTGTGTGCTAAACTTATGTACACCTCAAATCTGAAGTGCAGTTTTGCCCTTTTGGGTCTTTTGAGAGGACCACTCACTAAAAATTATGAGGTGACTAAAAATGAGACTTATAGTCCATGTTCACTCAGCTCACTAATAATTTTTTTCCAGATATATTCAGTCTATGCAAGCTCCATGTAATGTGCTGTTCCATTTGCTGGCAGGCAGAAATCCTATAATTTTAAGAGATTGTTAGAGGTATCCTACAGATTTATGAGAATTTTTTGTTTAGGGTTTTTTATATTATGTTTTTACATTATTATGGTTTTTATTTTATTCAATTTATGAATTGAATAATATTCCCCATAATACACTACATAAGGACCTTGTGTGGCATGTTCTACTCAGTCAGAATTTCCCATAGAAGACATCAAGACTTGCAAGTACAAGTCCCGTGGATTTTAACAAACAAGAACATATCGCAACTGAGAACAGCCAGAACTTCACAAAATCATTAGTCAACATTTTGCAGAATGCAGAAAAATGTCTCTGTTCCACTCAGAGCCTAATTATTGTATTGCAGAATTTTGAGACACTAATAAGGACTTATTGAGCTTTTGCAAGCCTATTGCCAGTAGGCCATTTATTATTCAATAAATCCTCCACCCATGATCAAATAACTAATGGAAAGTGCTCCAGACTTGAAATAACAGCGTGTTCTTTCTCTATTAGCACAATCTTTGCATTAAAAAGATCAATCAGAATATTTATTAGCACAATATCTACAGAAGAATATTCCGATTGACCCTGGGTTGTTGGAAAATTCTATATTTTACATCAGACTTCAAAATAATCCCCTGAGCTCTGTCTACAGGCTAATTTTTCTCCTAGTTTTATCTTCAAGCTGTGAATTTTCTTGTTTGATTTTCCTTCCTCTATTTTTAATATATATTGAACTTCTTCCTCGACAATAAAATTCTGAAGTTTGTCCTTTATGTTTTCCTTCTAGACACACACTGCTTTGCACAGTATCTTTCTATAGCTCCTTTAAGCTGCTTCTCTGACAGACACTTTGGCTGTCAAGATGACTCTCACACAATATCTCAGCAAGTGTATTGCCCAGAAAGAGCTGGAGTCTCTTTCTGCTCTATAGAGGTGTGTGTGACTCCATTGTGGCGACAAATTTCATGATGTTGAAAACGGGGCATTGTACTTAGAGAATTAGTGTTCAGTTTCTATAGATAGTCAAGCAGAGAGATTAATTTGTTTTTGTTTATTTCACTATTCTTGAGCTCACTATTTTCTTAACACCAGCACCATATGGCTCCAATTACATGTTAAATCTTGTATTTCATTAGTCCTCACATGCACTGGCAACCTTAGACCACATAAAACTGAAAGCACAAATGAAAAGACCTAGTTGTTGTCCAGTTGTTTTGTTAGACATGGTGATTTTTTGCTTGAGTCTGCTTACCGAGTTGTGTCTTGTCTTGCAATAGGTAGACCAGAAATAGACAAACCGGAGTCTAAAATTGTGTTCCACTTTTAATAGATAGTTTATTTTTATATCTTAGCCTACAGCTAAGATTGTTTCTGTATGGAGTGTGTTGAAAGTGCATTTGTCTCTAGATTCCTGTGTGTGTTCCTTATGTCTTGTGAAGAAGAATATATGTGATCAAGCAAGTTGCCCTGAGTCAGCACACAGTATTGCTAAATTATATGTCAATCTGCATAAATGGTGGTCTTTTAAGCAAAGTCCCAGATATTTCCTGAAGAATATTCCCTCCACTGTTCAGGAGCAAGAATACAGATTGGCTTAGGCAGTCCAATGTCTACAGCATTTGCTTAGATATGCTGCAGTCTGCTTGATTTTGGGGAAAGACTAACCTCCTTGCTACTTCTGAGAAATAATTGCAGACTGCAACTGTCGATTGAGACTACAGTTCCAATGCCGTGGAAGTATGGTGACTTCTGGTGACTAGGGATAGATAACAATAAGGAGATCTTTTCATAACAGTACATGAAATTTCTGCAGATATTCTCCCAGATTGCCAAACACAAAGAGAAATGCATGTTATTTATGTACCCACCACTGATAATTTTAGAGACTTAATGTAACAAGTTTCTAACATTTTGAGCCCTCCTATATTTGTAAAAATTCCACTCCAGAGAGATCTTTTCATTCTAAATGAATTCTCAGGAATAAGACAGGTTAGAAAATAAATGCAATACTAAAAATTTAGTTCATGACTTCATCATGAATTATCAAAACTAGACTTTAATATTTGAGACCTACTGTATTGCCATAGAGTATGGAAGATATTTTTATAAGGCTTCTCAAGACACCTGAGCACACGTTATCTTGAAAGTTTAGAGGGATAACAGTCCTTGTATAGGAGATGCTTTGATTTCCATATATCCTACCATGTACTTGCTTTTAGGATGCTATTTATTTGTTATTCAGCACCAGTGGACCTAAGGGTTCAAGTACACCTTAGAAATAAGAATTATTCATGTCTGGAAAATAACAGTCTTTTATTTTATTAGGGTGCACTAAGTATCCCCCTGTCTATCATCTAATTTGCTAGAATTTTCAATGTGCCATTAACGCCAGCACTGGTAATGATGTGTCCAGATTACTGTGGAGATAAGGATGAGAACAAAAAAAGGGAAAAGAAAAAAAAAGCAAAGATGAAAGTATGCAAGAGGAAGTAAATCTTTATTCTTATCATGTTACAGCTCCCTGAGTCACTTGACTGGAAAGGAGATATCTGAATTTGCTCAGCTGAGATGTGAGAGCTTCCCTATCTTGAGCTAAAGACATTCCATTAATGCAAATTTGAAAATAAGCTTCCATGCTGCATGGATAGGGAATGAAATGCATCAGATTTCAGTGGCACAGAACTGTGCATGCATCTATGTGCATCTTTAGAGTCCTAAATCACCTCAGGAGTCCAGATTTTATGTACAAGTGAAAATGATCATCACTGAGATATGATTCTCTCGTGGAGTACTCATTGCAGTGAAGTGCTGGCCTGTATATCCATAAAAGCTACTTCTTTATAGACATGACAACTAATGCCAATTGAAGAAGATATAGAAATTTGCATTACTTTGCTACTAGTTTAATTTATCCTTTGTGCAACAACTTCCAAAATCTCCTTGGTACTCCCTGAGACTGCATGGGTGATTTTCCTGCTCTCCATTTCTCATTCCTGATTTAGCCCTTTCATACTCTGCCTTAGACCACCAGACCAGGATTTTCATGCTACCCCACTGTGTGTATTCCTGTGAGGATGTTGATTCACTCCAGCTCCATGAGTAAATGCAGTGACCTTACCACATATCGAATCTTCCATCAGTCAGGGATTCATTTTACAAGACATTTTTAGCCATCCACCAAGATGATGTTACCTCTTATGTTATCAGAGGATAAGGTGAAATCTATAATACTGTTAAGAGGACTCTGTTTAGAAGCTATATCCTTTTTCATTCTCAGATTTGAATGGAGGAAAAGAGAGTGAGCATTGTCACCCAGATGTGGCTACAACTGTCATGCATCTTTAACAATTGCACTACTGTTTTTCTGCTCTCCATTGTGCTGCCTTCTTGGGTATCCCCCTGATTATATTATGAGCATTATTAATGTTCATGAGTCGGTATAAATTGCAAGCATACAGTTAATTGTGTGATGACCCAGATTGTTTTTCTCTGAAAGCAAGGTTCCCATTCAGGATTTTCTGAATGTAAATATGATGCGGTCTGAATAACGAAGACTTTGAAACTTCATTTACCTATTGTTAGTGGAACCTTTGCATCAGCTAGGCACTGTGAGCCTCTAGTTCTTAGAAATTAATAGAGATTTTTTGTACTTTACTTTTTAAAGCACTCCCAGAGAGATTGTACTGCATCAAAAGACTTGAAATGAAGACATCGTTTGAGTAGACAGACATTGCACAAAATCTTTGATTTAAAATAAAATTAGAAAAGGACATAATTTTTTTTTGTGTACACAAAGTTGAAGATTACAATTTGTAAATAACCTTGTGGATATCAAACTACTGATCATATTGACAAAATGCTGGGGAGAGCGTAGGCTTGTAAAAATGTTGTAGTGAAAGTGAATGGTCTGATAGCTGAAAATGTTAACCTTTCCACTCCATTCTCTGGGCTTGCCATACACCATGTGTACTTATTAGTATTGCCTGCTGTGGCATGCAGCTCCTCATCTCTCAACAAGGATTAGGTTTTCATCTCTTCAGTATAGCCCCTGATACATGTCACAACTGCCCTCAACCCCTGAAAATGAATTCTGTACCTAAGGAAAATATTATACTTTTTAGATGAAACATGAACAAGTGATCTTTGACCTCTACTCAGAATGAGGTAGTACATTTCAGTGGGTGTACAGTGGCAGTAATGGAAGCAGATTGAGACCCTTTATTTGATTATTTAAATGAAAGTGTCCCTCACACATTGTCTTGGTCAGAAGGATGAAATTCCTTTGGAATCCAGGAGCATGAAACACAAGGTTCTGAACTCCTCTGAAAAGTGGGCCTGTGGGTTCTGGTGGTTCTTTTTTCTACTAACATAGAGATAAACAAGCATCAGAAAGGGGATTATGCCTGGCACTAATTAGTTCCCTTGCTAGCCTTCTTGCTAGCTGTGAGCATCCTGTGTTCTATGGGGCCCAAATACTCTGCTGTGCTCAGAGATGGGAGCCTGATCACCTTTCATTTTAATGTTACCTGATTCTCTGGTATCTAGCCTGTGTTTACATCTATACTAGCAAATGGTTGTGAAAAGTATAGTTAGAAAGAATTTATCATCGCTTTGCATAGATAAATGGTACATCATTCAGGAAATGACACTAAAAGGCAAAAGGCATAATTGAAAGAGATACAGCTCTTGCTGGATTTGGATTGGCCATAGGGATAGAGCAATCTGTTTCTGTCATTGCCTTTGATGTGTCCAGCATAGATAAAAAGAATAATGCACTAGACACTGATACAAAAGCCACTGAGTTTTATTCACTGAGGCTTTCTTACCAGCTTAGTTCATGATCATTACATTCATAAGCAATAAAAATAAGAAAAGTAAATAAATGGATTACAGTAAGAGAGTGGAATACAATGCTTGAAAGGTTGAATTATTGAAATGAACGCAGAAGAACTGTGAAGGTTTTATTTTCCTTTTTGAATCAAAGTTCAAAATATTCTCTGAAACATTAGACAAGCAAATATATGTTTTGTTGCTTCAGTTTTTGTGAGTGGCATAGCTCTATTGGCATTGAACCATTTTGGAGACAGAAAGAAAAAAAGTACTGAATGACAAGTGCCTTTATTCCTGCTGACTTGCAGAAAAAACAGCCAAAAAATAAATAATTCTTAGAATGCAACACAGATTGCAGTGTTATTTAACCGATAGAGTGTGGTAACCTAAAGAGGATAAGCACTTTAACAAAATCTATGAGCTTTTTGTTATCATCCTTTAACTCATATTTTCTTTCCAATATATTCAGTTATTCCATGAATTCTCAGTAATGCAGTACCCAGTGGTACCTTTCAATTAAAACAGATGGTCATATTACTGTAGACTTCTCTGCAGAATAGCTTGGAGATGTGGACTGTTTTTGCAACATAACATTTATTTCATGTTGTAAAAAAAAGTTAATGTCTCTCTAATGCGATGTCCTTACATGTGTCACTTGGACTAATCAAATCATGTTTTAAAAATCTAATTCTTTTCCCCCTTTGCCTTTCTCTGTACAGCAGTTAGCCATCATATGATGCTCATAAACTACATTGAAAATTTCATCTTAGGAAAATCATTGTTATGTTTTGAGGAATATATTTTTTTTCTGAGTGGAGTGGTCTTTCATTATGTCTAACAATAAAATAGCACATGTGTATGCATCCAGCCTGCCTTGTGTTTATAATATTTTGTAATGCTGGTTTTGTTTTTTTCTTTTTCACTGAATGTGGATGGTCTTTATTGTCAAATAGGGAAGAAACAATTCAGGTCCAAACACCCTGTTAAACAGAAAATGTTGGATGACTGAAGAGGATGCTAAGAGCTTAAGACTGGTTGATGTTTGTGTTGTCAGTGGGTCAGTGTGTTTGTCAGATTGGGAGGAATTTCAGTTGTGAATTTAATGTGTCCTGTCAGCTTAGTTCATCTCAAGCTTCTTTTCTGCTTTCTGAGGAGTCATAATTTCATGCCATTCTATGCCAGCAGAAAAACTGTAACGTGTTCAAGCAAACACAGTTCTTTGAGAAGCTGGTAGAGAGCAAAACCCAGCCTATTTGTCAGTATTTGCTCAGGCCTTTGCCAACAGATTGTGACTTCCTGAGATGGTGAACTTTTCCTCTTTTGAGGATACTGTCACAAACTAGTAGATACAATTGGTCCAGATGTAGGTTTTAATGCTAAAAATGACAACATTTATGAGGTCACAAGGGGATCAAGTTTTGCTGAAACTTGCTCCAGCGGTGTAAACTGTTAAAGCGTCCTGTGGTCTGTGCCATCCGTCCTTCAGTGGACAAGGACCCTGGAGCAGAAATAACAGAAGGGAGCATGTATCAGCTTCTCAGCTGCTGGAAATCACAGTCCAATGTGTCTACTTCAACTGCCATTTCATTAATATACCATGCTGTCAGCTGGCACCTCTAAAGAACAGGCAGATTTGCTACAGGAAGATTAATATCCAGTAGAAGTGGGAAAAGAGAGGGTTCAACCAGTTGACCATTGCATCTTAAATGTCTGTCATTCGTCTCTTCCCAGACACTGGGAAAAGACCAAGACTAGAATAAGGGTGGTAATGGAATTTAGTTGTGCAATTGATATCCTGTTTTCTTTTTATATTTTTCTTTTTTTCCCATTTGCAACTTTTTGTTGTTTCTGCGTACAACAGACTGATTAACAGTTTTTGGGCTATCATGACTTCTGCTTGTTCTGTGAGTAAATTTAATCCCACAAGAATATTTTTATATATTCTTCAGAAATAGCTAGAGGACTACAATCTTCTTTAAGGCTGTAGAACACACTTCCCAGGAATAAACGAAAAGATTGTAATACCTATTCAGAACAATAATTCCCAGAAGTTTATCAAATCTTTAATAAAGCAACTTTAACAGACCTTCTGCAATAGAAAACTTGTGTCTCCATCAGGCTTTAAGACAGGAGTATTTAAAGGATAAAGCTGAATAAGGTGACAATTGGCATTTCTTTTCTCCCTCTGTCTGCCAGTCCAGCATTATATCCAGCATATATTTACTACTGAGCAGCTTTTTTTAATAAAACCTCAGATGTTAATAACACAATATAGCTTTACTTAAATATTTCATTAAATTTCCATCTTGCCTGTATGGTATTACTTAATAAATGTATGGGGATTTGAAGATCAGTTTTGGATGTCTTACATTAACCTTCAGATTCACCAAATAATAGCCTGCTTGAACGATATAATAATGTAATGATATTTTCACTGTCAAATTCAGAAAAGACAGGCGTTTTTTTCATTTTGCAAATACCAGCATGCTGATCTTTGTTAGTGGATATTGACATAATGACAAAGTTTGTGAAAATGCTTCTGAAAGACTGACAATTTTTTTGTGACTGCAAAGCTTCAATGCCATATTTTCTGCCTTGAATGAACTCAGAAACCTCAATGGAAAAATCAGTGGTATCTTACATGTAATCATGGAAATATTCCTCCATAGGAATGTATTCATATGGGATTTTTCCAGGATCCTAAAGGAATTAAGTGCCTTGTTTATGTGTCTGTGTAAAATTGCATTGTCAATCAGTACTTTCATCCCACAGCTGTTAGAGAAGACAGCAAAACTCCCCTTTGATGCATAGATGCCTTGTAATTTAAATCACTTGCAAGGAACACATATGACAGTCAGACATGGCTGATCAAATTGCTGAGCACACTGACTCCATAAGCATTTGTCCTTTTTTAAAGTTGTTATTAGACAAACAAAAACTACATTCTGATTTGCAGAGCAAGAGTGAAAGGTGAAGGCTGTAAGAGAGAACTTCACTTGGAGCTCAGCAGTCCTTGGATTTGGCATGGGATGCTTTTTCAATCTGCTAATACTTTTTAATAGAAGTCAGTAATACCTTCTGTGTGCTGGCTTAGTAAGGCAGCCCTGTGTAGCCCTGCCAAAACAATCTCCTCAATGTGATTCTCTTGTTTCAGTGTCTTCTCTGTTTGCTCTGATGTTGCCAAGACACAAATGCCGACAATGAATGGAGTAGAAAAGGTGAGGTGAAAAAAGAGATAGGTGATTACAGAAACCCCAACAAATAGTGATCCTGAGAAGCTGTTTTGGTACAGAGAGATATTAAGTCCTGAAATTGTCATCTTGTAAAGCTTTATTTTAAAAAAGTCCTCATTTCCACAAATGAGGAATGATGTGTTGCTGGTGTTCCATGTCTTTGCTCTCCTGTTCCTCTGTTCTTCTCCCTCCCCTACTCATTTTGCTACTGACTGACTGACTGAAAGTCTTGAAAGCTAGTAGATGTAGATGGGACTAGTGTTGACAAGCGCATGTAACTGGCCTTTTCATTTTTGCTTCTGAGCACATGTGGATTAGCTGTCACTCTTTCTGGTATTTATACTTCTGGCACTGATGAAGATACTAGGCTTAGTGCTTGAGAGTGTTTAGGAAAGACTTTTTTTAAAATAAAACTGTAACAATGCTGGTTTCTACTAATCAAATAAGAAGCAAACAAAAGCCTCAGTAACGAAACAGTACAAATGACAATTCAAAGACAATTTATATTACTGTGTCCTCCCACTTTTGTTCTGCTAGATGGGAAAATATTTTACTCCTGTGGCAATCCATATCAATCAAAAGACATTTTTCTCTACAGAATGCATTTTTCACATTTGGACAGCTCTGGGAAGGAGCAGAACGCTCCCTATTAACTAGCCAAATTGCCTTTATTTACACTGGCAGCTTCTCAAGTGACATGAGTCTTGTTGCACAACTACAACTCCATTTATGAGTTATAGAATCCATCCAATTCTGAAAATATTTAGAAGGACTACCTGATTGCAGTATTTTAATTTGGGGTCTATCTCACCCACCGTTCAGTGTCCAGTCTAAGCTGTTTAGCTTCTTTCCAAATTAACTTTTTTTTTGCTTTTGGTTAACTGCAGCCATATAAGTGCACTATATGTGAAATATGTGTATGTGTACAGCTAGACATTTATCTCAGATTGTATCTCTCTATGTAAGCATTCACATATTATTGGTAAATTTAAGAATATTTTTTCCATATTTAATTATTGATCATGTTTAATGTACAGCTAACAGGATTTATTTTTCAAGGAGCTATTACATCTTGAGATTTCTCCATACGTCAGCAGTGAAGCAGGTTAAATCTCTCCACTGAAGTGCAATATGAGGGTATATCAAATTGTTTAATTATTTGTCTAAATTGAAGTGCAAAAGTAACTTGTGTTTTACTTATTAAAACAAAAAAAAAAAGAAGAGAAAGTACTCAATGACTTACCTAGCTTACAGAAGTAAACACACATATTTTTATTTAAAAGAATTGGAGAATCATTGAGGTTGGAAGTAATGTCTTGGAATCATTCCATTCACCTCCTCCTGCTCAAGTAGGCTCAGCTAGAGCAGGTTGCCCAGGACTATATCTGATTAGGTTTTGAATATCTCCACAGATTGAGACCCCACAAACTCTCTACACAAACAATGCCAGTGCTTTTAACAATTCTCAATTCTCAATTGTGGTAGTTTGAGCCTGGCTGGATGCCAGGTGCCCACCACACCACTTTATCCCCCACCTCCTCAGCAAGCCAGGGAAGGGGAGAAAATAAGATGGGAGTCTCGTGGGTTGAGATAAAAGCAGTTTAATAAAGAAGCAGCAAAGCCGCGCGCGCGGGAAGCAAAGCAAAAGCAGATAAAGCTGTTACTCTCTACTTCCCATCAGCAGCGATGTCCGGCCACCTCCCGAGAAGCAGGGCTTCAGTACGCGTGGCGGTTGCTTTGGGAAGGCCAGAAATGAATCTCGCCTCCCCTTCCTGCTCCTCTCCCCCAGTTTATATTACTGAGCTGACCTCATATGGTATGGAATATCTCCTTGGTCAGCCTGGGTCAGCTGTCCTGGCCATAGTCCCTCCCAAGATCATGCCCACTCACAGCTATTGGTGAAGGTGGGGGAAGGAATGCTCGAGGGACAGCCCTGATGTTGTGCAAGCGGTAGTCATAATATTGATATCAACAGTAAGCACAGCACTGCAAGAGCTGCTGTGGAAAATCACTATCGTCCCAGACCCACTACACAGTTGTTAAATAATGTAGTACAACGTATAATAAGAGTGAAGCTAAGATATAAGGATTTTTACCAAATTTAAAAATAACACCTTCAAATGTATGCAAGATCACTTCATGGAAACTAGATACAAAAACCTATATGTCCGAGCCTCACCTTGCTCTCAGAAAAGGGATTATAAGGCATAATAGAAGTACAGACAATTGTTTTGTTTTGCCTTGTTTACATTTCCTGTGATTTTACTCCTGACTCATAGTCACAGTAGCTCTAGACATTCCTTTGAAAATAACATATGGGATTTTGAACTGGAGAGAAATTTTTACCCGTATGAAGCTTTGTTTTTTCTTCTAGTATTTTCAGTGGGTTTTTTTCAAATATTGCATTTATTCCTTATTGACATGTGCACTACAAGGAGTTCTTTGATGGCAAGCATCCTTCAATTCCTGTAGATATTTGGGATGATTGTATGGATTTGTAATATTCCCTAGCAGTTGTAAACCCATGAACTGCATCCACAGATATTTTTCAGTGATAGATAAATAGGCTATAATATTCTTTTAAAAAATAAGAAAATATAATTCAATTTCAAATAATTTTATTGATCATTTTAGGTTATTTTTTGTGTCCATGTGTGAACATGTCAAGAAGGAAGCTAATAGAAAAAAAATACATGACATTTTCAGGTTACCAGGTGTCTTTTGTGAGAAATAAAAAATAAACACACATAAACTGAAGAAAAACATGATTAAATCAAAGAATTAAGTATTTGTTTGCACAGTAGATATGAAGTATAGATGGTAAAATCTTTACTAAAAGTATTTCATGGTGGTGGTATGTCTATAAAACTGGATTGCGGTAGTCAACTAGATTATGCAACAACAAGAAAGAGCCAACAGAAAATGTGAAAAATTGTTAAGATAAACAAAACCAGAAGTGTCTTAGAAACCAGAGAAAGTTCTTTCTCTCTAGAGGGGACAAAGGTTAACAACTATGTCTTTCAAAAGCAGGCATTTTATTTTGTTCAGACTGATTCTTTCAGGATTATGCAGGTGATCCCAAAAGATGTGGACAGCTAGAGGGTAACCTTGGAGGGGATTCATGGCTGTACAGCAGCCATTAAGCAGGCAATCTCAGATCCAAGGGCACTAGTACACTTGTACACTAGTCTGACAGTGTACAAACCAACATTTTTCATTGGAAGCAGGAATAAACAGCTCCTGCATGCAGCTAAACAGTACTAGTTGATGGCTTGATGTGGGCCTTTGGGCAGAATGAAATGTTAGAAACCACCCAGACTGTGGCTTGTGCTTGACAGCAGAAATGTCAGCTGCAGGCTATAGAAGGAAGAGGGAGGACTTAGACACAGGACTCGTTGTAATAAAAAACCTGCTCAGAAGAAAACTGCTTGTTTTTCTTCTTTGGTTTCTGCTGCATTCAGGGAAATAGGACTTGTCTTTTAAATATTTTTTTTCCCTTTGTGTGTATGTTTGTGTGTGCATGTAATCAAACTTACATCACCAAAATGCTTATATTTTTTTCTCACTGTAATGGAAATAAATCTGTGTCTATCTTTAATAGAAACAACATCATAAAGGCTCCAGTTTTGGGTAATGTTCAAGCCAGGAAACCAATAATAGCAATAACAATAATTCTGTCACCACTGCACGTCCATGAAAATCTCATTCATGGTCAGATATAGCCTATATTGACTGACATTAGAGTTCTATTGAAGAAAATGAAACCAGTTATTTCTTCTAGGAGTATGTCTCTGAAGTGAGGAATAGAAAGGTCTACTCAATAGCTACAACCCAGGGGCTGCATTTGGAAAATTTTACTCTGGTTGGAAAACATTAACATAAATAATGTCACTGAATTTAAATTGAAAGCAGGCTGCTAAATGAATGCAAATCAGCTAGCTTTTGGTCTAAAGTAGAAAACTTTGAGGAGCCAACGTTTATTTGTTTATAACTCTAAGGAAATTCCTAGAAGATATTCTTTAGTCTTACTGAATAATTATAGATCTGCGCTGGGCATTGTGCTCCACCTTGAAAGGAATATACAGATAATAACAGAGTGCACCACAAGAAAATATCTGGAGCTCTGTGCTTGTTAAATAGCAGCTCATAGCCTTGCAGGTTCTTGTTGCTCAGGAAAGTATGTCTTTTCCACACTGTGGACTTTAACATGTAATGGTATAATAAGGTAAAATGCTAAAAGACTACTCTTAAATCTTGTCAGGGTATCCATTGGTAACTGGCTTATTTGGGTGCTGTGACTGCTTGGGAAAATGCAAGCAGATTTATTTTGTTTCTTTCAGAAACGGAAGCTGAAACAGAGAACTGCCCACCAATAGATGTACTGATCCCTTGAGGCCAGGCTGAGGACAGTCAGAAAAGACAGTATGCATTTGTATTCAGTGGCCTTGAAAGACAGGTACAGAAAATGGATATTTTGAGGACTTTGCTTGTAAGCCAGGAGGACTTTTGTCATGTTCTTCTGGGGTAGCTGAAGATTTAAATCCAGCAGTTTTGTCAAACTGTTGTAACTGGGAGCCAAATCAATTCCTCTTTGTTTAAAAGCAGTTAAGGGAATGATTGATCAACATTCAGTTCCCCTTTTGCCTCTTTACATGGCTAAGTGATTTGTATCTTTGTTGTGGTATATAGGATTTGTTACCCACAGATCTTATTCTGCAGTGTTTATCACATGAGAAGTCCAGGACTTAGAAGACCACTTTATTTAATCTACAGGGGACTGTCAACTAAAGGATGTGTTTTTATTCAATGCAAGATAGAAAGCTTCATTTTATAAAATGATTGTGTTGTAATTACACAGGTAAAAAATGGCCAATTTACCAGCAATAAGTTAATTACAACTGGATTTTTTTTTCCCCTGGAATGCAAATGAGATAGAAAGGACCATTCCCTCTCTTACAGGTGACACTGCAGCAAACCCATCACCTGTATTTTTTTCAGTCTTTTAGTCTTCAACCCTCAAAAATGATATGATACTGTCTGTAATTACTTTGGGTGAAAAGAAATAGGAGAGTCTAAATAACCATTCAAAATCACAGAGAGATGTGAAAGCCAGTCTCTAGCTGCCCAAGTTCCAAGTGTCACAGAACAAAGAGGATTCACTCCAACTTCCTTCATTCAAACTATGGAGCAATTTAAGCTTTCCAAAACTCATAGGGTTTAGCGAGGAAAAGGTCTTGCGCGTCAAGAGTCTGTCAGCTAACAAATTCCTGCACAATTGACACATAGCCAAGAACTTCTCCAATTGGCTTTCTTTTGATGCTTTCACACTGTGGTAACACCTCGTTCCCTTTATCCTAGAAGTATGGTATGTTACTGAGACTTTAGTCTTGTAAATGTAAAAGTCACCTCTTGAGGTGACTACTGATACAACATATCTATCATGTGGTTATATGTATTGCTTGAATATACCTTACTTTGCATATTTAGTGAAAGGATGAGCAGTCTTTTCTTCCTCTGAGATTTCTTGGTAAGATAACAGCCAGTAATTCAGTCATGTTCTCATTCAATGCAGTGAAAATACTCAGTTACTTTTAGTAATTACCATTATTCTTTTACACCTCACATCAAACAAAAGGCAATCATGAGCTCCTGCATCTTGTTGGATTTCCCTGAAAAAAAAGCCAAAAAAACAACAACCACACCACCTCTTAAAAGGTAAAGGCTTCTCTATATTTTTCCATCTGGAATAGATCTTGTTTATGGTGGTGTATTTACCTGATTGAAAGGACACTGAAGAAAAATATACCTGCAAAGTTTCTTCCACTGTTATAGATTCTTCTAGCACATAATGCACCATCTATATTTTAAAATTAAGAGCAGAGGAGTACTTTCTAGACATCATTTTCCCATCTCTCTTTTTTTTCGGAGGAGGAGGGGTTTTGGCCTCTTTTTCATAAATTCATGAACTTTTGAAGCCATTTCCTCAGAATAACTAAGATCCTTTACTAGCAATTCCAAATAAGGAAAGCCTAAGCAGAAGTCTTGATCAAATTAATCTTCTTTCAAAGTATACTTGGCTACAATAGGGTGCTTTAGTTCAGAGAAATTACTTTTTATACTACCTATGCTTCTCAAATAAATGACCCTTTGGGGGGAAGGTGTGGGGGAGCCATACAGTAAAAACTACAGTTGAAATGTCACAGTTCCTAAGATTTTGAGGGGTAATGTTACCAATGAGAAGAGTCATTGTGGTCACCTAGATGGTAATTTAGGTATGTGAAACAATCTCTCTAAAAGTAAGCAAAGGTAAGTTTTCAGATGTTCATAAAATAAGCTTAATCTTGAAAACAGAGACCACACTCTGCAACACATGTTGCTCTTCATGATGTCTTTCAAACCAAAGCCTTTTCTCCTTTGGCTGCTATATCAGACTAAGAAATTCTTGTGGCAGGAGCAATTCTGAGTGGTAATCCTTCACAGCAGACTTCTTTACCTATGAAACTTGGCAATTGATGCTCTCAATATGATAGCTTGATATATGACATATCCTATAAATTAGTATTTTCTAAGATTATATTTCTATCTAAAATCAGGATTGCTTCTTGAAGAAAGTTTAGTTATGCACCAGAAGATAAACACTGAAAATCTTTGAAAGGTAGATTCTTTACTAAACCAGAATACTGCCATGCTTTTCAATAACTTCACACACCTCTTAAAACCTGTCTTTTGAAGTAGCTCAGCTACAGTCTGTTCTCTGCTAACATGACTACAGGCGTTTGCACTTAAAGTTTTCTAAAGGGTTTGTCATAGGTAATTTTATTTTCTACAGGATTATAAGGCCAGACATTATTCTGATCATTGTCAATTTAAAATACTTCCCATTGAAAATTATTTACTGAAAAAGTCCAAAGAAAAATATTTTATTTCTCTGAAGTAGAATTTTTTCAAATAGTGAGTCTTCTGGACTGTCAGTTATTTTTTTGCATTATCACAAGAGATTTTCCAAGACAGAAAGATGAATTAGGCCTCTATCTCTCTCTGATTTTCACTGAGCTGATGTTTCCAATGAATAGGCTTCTGAGTCTCCTCTAGGTCTTTGAAAATCTTCCGCATGATTCTTTTCATTCTTTGTGCATCCATTTCTCTGAAAACCGCTGGTTTTCAAACCTCTATAGAAATACCCATATGAACCTGGAGGAAATATGTGCTCTAAAGTCAACTCCTAATTGCCCTGCTGGGCTCATCTCATTAAATGTAATGTCTTATTATCTATCTATATCTTAGCCTTCAAATATAAAATGTGACCTTGGGCTGTGAACCTGCTACTAACTGTACAAGATCATTTTTCACTACAGCTTGCACAAAAGATCTTCAAGGGGAAACTAAGGTATCTAAAAAAGGGTTTTAATGATTGAGTAGGTGACCTTAGTAATGCAAGATCAAAGTATCTGACACATACTATCTTATTGGTTTGTAAAACAAATAGCTGCATTTTCATACAATCATAGAATGGTTGGGGTTGGGAGGGACCTCTAGCTATCATCCAGGCCAATCTCCTCCTAAAGCAGGTTTCCCTTGATGAGGAGGCACAGGAAAGCATTCAGTCAGGTTTGGAAACCTCCAGAGAAGAAGACTCCACACCCTCCCTGGGCAGCGTGTACCAGGGCTCCCTCACCCTCACAGGAAAAAAGTTTCTCCTCCTGTTCCTGTGTTTCAGCTTGTGCCCACTGCTCCTTTTCATGTCACTGGGTGCTACAGAAAAAAATGTCACCCTATCCTCTTGCCATCCACTCTTTATAACAGTTCTGACCATTTAAAGCTTTATGTCATTTTTCCCAAGAATCGGTGAACAAAGAATCTAAGCTTCAGCTTTGCACATTGAAGCACCCAGGCACATGTGTAATTAACTCAATTGTCATTCTGCCCCTTTAGGGTAAGAGAAGCCAGTGTTTGGGTCCTATAACTGCTGTCATCTTGGGAATCATAAATAAGGGAAAATTAGGAACTATTTTCTGGTGGAAAAAAGTTCCTCCACGGGATAAATAATAGCCCCAAATTCTTTGTGGATAGCAGTAAAAACGATTATCTTTGAGTTTGGCCATATAAAATACTCACTATATCTAATTGTAAACATACCATTCTTTCATTAAATGGTATTCTAATGAATCTATATCTGGCTTCTGAAGATTTAAAATATATAAAGTTTTGACTTAGGAAAAGGTCTGACTGCTTTTATCAAATATCTACTAATAAATAGTAGATCCTTCCTCCAAGTGACATGCTAAAGATGATACTGTCCCTTTATACAAGTTATAAGATTAATAGAGCTAGAAAAATGCCACCATTGTGACTCAGGTTTCTATTCATGAACATAATTTTAAACATCTGAAATACTACCATATGAAATATCATATGTTCATAATCTCATAATCTAGGCTAACAACACAAGTAATAAAAACAGTATTTATTTTACATATAAATTCATAAACACACGCATGCATACTCACACATAAACACAAAAAGTGTCAAAATAAAAATAAAATGAAGCAGCCAAATATAAAATTGATAAGTAGGCAAAGGGATTTAAGAAAAAAAAATTGTAAACCTGACTTGTTATGATTGAAGAATAATGATTCTAGATTCTACATTAAAATCTGAAACCTTTTATTTTCCTTTTGATTCAGTTAACCAAAACACATTGTTAAACCAAAGACACACTCCAGCAAGGAAATGTTTCCCTTGCCTCTTACCATAGCATGTAATAGCATCAGAGGACAAAGGGATGGTAGCTGATGCATTAATTCCTCCTCTGGTACTTGCTAAGCTGGAGACTCATAGTCATACAGAAGGGAATTGTGTGAAGCTGGACAAGATTAACTGGATTTGGCCATGCATTTCCCATGAACTACTTCTTTATGGTTGCTAGGTTGTGCACTTGCAGAAAGCCTCAGCATTTTATTACACACTGTTATCCTTATGGATGACACAGTAGCATTGCTTTTTTCTGTGCCTCTTAGATGTTTCTTCACTTAGTTACCTGTAAAGGTAAGAACTGACTTTGTTAAAAGTCATGGATTATAGGCAGAACTGCAAAACATGTTAGCGGAAGGGGTGGTGAGAAGGGTCTATTAGAAAGGTGAACAAAGCATTCTCTACATGGATACTTTACAGCAGGCTCTTTGAACTCAGCAAAGTAGGATTTGTTCCCAAAATAGCATACAGAGCGTAACAGATAAAATTGGTCCAATTCAGATGTAACATAAATAAGAGCAGGCAGAGAGAGTAAGCAACACTCTCTGGTGTTCTTGCTAGAGTCTAAGGTGGTATCACTTGCATAGCAAAGTGATTCAAGAACAGAGCTGAGACAGGAAAGCTGACTTACAAGAAGGGAAGTAAAGAGCATAGTGCAGGATTCTTTTGGAAGACAGGCAGATGGGAAAGAAAATATGCGTTATATAGGCCAGAGACGAGGCCTTGAAATGGTTGATGTTTTGATGAGTATCTCCATACGTTCTTCTAACTTTGACTTTGTGTAGATAGTGATATTATTCAATGAATCTGTCTCGTGGACCATGTTCGACTCATGGGCTACCACATGAAGAAGCCTGGCACAAGGACATGAAAATGTGCCTGTGTGTCACCTATATGGAGATGCTTGCAGAGCCAGTTAGTGCTGCAGACAGTGGCAACCTACTTACTGAAATAGCCTTCCCCTTTTATTGAGGAAGAAAGCCAGCTCTGCTCTACTGTTCTCTGGAGCTGGGATCTACAACTGTATCCAAATTTATTTATGTCAGGTCACAAGTTGTACTCCCTGCTAATTTAGTAACTTATAAATTATCTAGATGTGAAAAGAAAAAAAATCAGAATACCTCTTTAAAGATAGGAAAGATATTTGCTCAAGTATTACTTTAATTAATGTTATGCAATTAATTCTGTCTGGAGAAATAGAGTAGAAAGAATGAAAGTGAATGTTACAGATTAATGTTACATGAAAGCCTTAGAAAAGTATGTCTTCTGCAAATGTGAGACTTACCAAGGGAATATAGAGAAATTATGGGTTCAAGGGAAATTCTGTAAACCCTTTCCCTCAATGTATTGTTTACTTTCACAGATAGTCTTCCATATGTCTATGGCGACATTCCCATTAATAAATATAAAGCAAATTATTCATGTTCTAAGTTAAGTCCTTAAAACCTAAAGTGTTTCTTACAAAATTAAAAGAACTGATTGAAGGAGTGTTATGTAGAGAGCTTGTTCTTAATCTCATCTGCATAGCATTCATTATCATCCTTCAAAAATGCATGGAGGGATCTTTCATTTGGTGCACTATTGCTTCTGACAGCACAAATTATATCTGTCTACAGTGGATGTTGCCTATTACTGGATGGAAACATTTTATTATGTCTATTACATGCTGCTCCAACAGACAATGAAAAAGATAAGCAATTGATTGCAATCAAAAGACAAAAACATTACAATGATGTTAATTACTTACATAGTTATCTGTAATCTATGTAGGATGTAACCCCTACACACTTTTAAAGTATATACAGCTGTACAAGTGTCAATACATTTTGAAATTACTATGAATGCTTGTGTATTTAATCAATAACAAATCTCACATCAAAACTGTCCAAATACATTTCTACTAATACATTTATAGCATCAAAAGTCACATTCCTAAATAATAACGTGTTAATTTCTTTGCAAAGAACATCTATGGAATAGTTTGTGAAAAACATTTACTGTATAGTTTCTTGTAAGTCAAATCTGCCATTTAGATCAAACTGCAGCATGTCCTTGATTCACTCTGCCCTACATATCAGATGCATAGATTGGGCTGAGATTTATGTTTTGTAGAATTCTAAATTGTTGTTTCTACTTGTTTGTAGCTATAGGATGCTATGTGGCAAAATCTAGTTATTCCTCCTGCATCTATAAAGAGTCTCAGAGAAGCAGAAGCCAAAGAAGCACTTGTCCTTTTGCTGTTGTGGTTCAGAAATGCTACAAGTGCAACTGATGAGCCCTCCTGGAGCTATTCCGTGAGAACATACTTGCATCAAAATATGAGGCAGAGCGTTTTGTTGTCCTTTATATAAAAGTAGTTCAAGACAGTACCTGAAGTAATGATCCTCAAATGAGAAAATAAAATGGTAGCACTAGAGCTTAGAGAGATGGATTCCTTGGCCATGCTTTTTTAATTGTCCTTGGCATAGTAAGTGAATTTAAGTAAGCGGCCTGGGGGGCAGATATGAAACACTATTATTCTGTGTGGTGACTGTTGACCTCTTTTTGTCATACAGAGCCTGGCAAAAAAGAAAGAAAAATCTAAATTTCAAGCTTGATATTGAATGAGTATCTAGACTGCCTACTTTTGAGTAAAAACAACTTTTCAGATAAAAGTTCTCATGTAGTTTCTATATGAAATTCTGCCTCTCTAAGAAAGATTGGAGATTCTTTTGTCAACGTAAGTCACTGGCACTAATAGTTGAAGACAAAGCCTTCATGACAGTTATTCTTCTCTAGAACTCTTCAAATATTGTATTTTCCATTTCACCAGAAATTGTGATTCCAATATTTTCCTTTCAAAACCAGAATACAACACCAAATGTCACTTCATCACTTTGTCTCTGAAGCAAAGCTGATGGGATAAAAGAGTGTACAGAGATATGAGTATAACTAAATATTAAACCTTTCTCTGTTCATGATCAGCTCAGGTTTTAGTATGTACATATTATTGTCTGTTGCTGTGCAGTGGAAGTGCCCTGAGAAGCTGAATTCTTTCTACCTATATTCATTGGGAGTAAGAAGTAGCCTAGAAAGCTAATCTTGTTGCATTTCAATCATATATAATCAGTTTTTATCTCCTACCAGAGTTGTTATCTGAACTCCCAATTACTTCAATGGAAGTAGTGCTGAGACTTAAATTCCTCAAAATGTTAAAATTAACTGACACTGCAAGAGCAATACTTTTCTTCTTCCTGTTCCCCAAAATGGATCAATATATTGATTTTGATTCCATACTTTGGAGAATCATTCACAAATTAAGTGGATTTTTGGGTCTGGAATTAGAAGTGTAGCAGTGGGAGAATACTGTAAAAAAAAATGTTTAGATTGTCTGCCAATAATTGCTTGTTTTTACAAGTCAGAATTAAATAAGAATTATATATTGTGGAATGGAATGACATCTGGTGTAGAGGGGCAGAGGAATGCAGATATGAAAGTCCCACTTCGTATGGAGCAGTTCATATATGTGCGAGCACTTTTATAGATTTTTAAAACAACATAAAAGTGTCATTCTGGGTTTACTATCAGGAAAAGAAAACCAAATTGAAATAAGATTTTTAAATGTTGCAAAATCCCAACACTTGTCATGTCACCTATAGAAAACTCACACATCCTACTAAATAATAAGCCTTAAAGTTGCATTACTATCTTATATGCAAAATCAAAAATATTTTGAAAAAAACCCCACTTCTTTCTGTGTTACTGTCACTGGAAAATAAATAGGTATTATTCTCTGTATTATCTTCATTATAATTTAATTGCAATTATTGGTACAATCAATATCCTTTTAAATACGTCTGTAGGGACTCAATCCTGATGTCTTGCCATTCATCTATCTTGAAACTTTAGTCCATCTTGAAACTTCAGTGAGGTTTTAGCTCAGTAACAATTCACATGCAATTGAAGGCATTTTCAGGACACTCATATTTTTAGTGTTCGGATCTCAGTAGCATAATCCTGAATATTCTGTTGAATCAAGTTATGGTTATTGACTTTTGAAATACAGATGATAATTGTTGGTCCTTTTTTTCCATTTTGGAGTGGAATCTTTATAGCCAAACTCTACTTCTCCTTCTTGTGAACAGAATCTGCAAGTGAGAAGGTAGGGGGGATCTGGCCCACTCTGGCAAGCAGGCATACACTGACTTTAGCATGTAAATCAGCAAATCTCTTGCAAGAAGAGTGCAGAATTACTGCAAAACAGGGTTAGAATACAGTATTTAGAGTTGCCTATCTAAATTGCACTGATAAGTATTTTTCTTTTGTTTAGCAACAAAACATATTTAGAGGGGAGGGAAGAGAATTTAAAGGCTATGTTTAGCCTACTACTGCTGTGCTGTGATTTCCCACATCCTGGGACCAGAAAGTAGCCTGTATCCTACTCTCCTTTCTGCCTGTTTACTCAGAAAGGAATAAAAGGAGCATTTCTCTGATGTTCTTTTCCTCAGTTTGAGGGAATAAGCTCAACTCATGGAAGAAAGGTAGAACTGAATCTGAGGCAAGTCAGGCTTCAGAGAGGTAAAAGTTGGCTTGGAGAGCATAACATGATATGAAGTGGCGTGAGTCTAAGCAGTGGTTTACACTCCAGGGCATTTCATTATCTGTTATAAGGATTGGTAATGAAAAATGTGTTTGTAACTGGAATGTAGCAATACTCTGTGGTCTGAAAACTCAGTGAGGGCTGGCAGGCATGAAAATCCTGACCAGAACAATTTATTAATATCTCAGTAGCCTGATTCCAGTCATGATTTTTGATAGCTGTGGCCAGGTTAGCTGGTTGTCTAAGTTCAACCTCAGACTGCTGGAGAAGGGAAGTACTAAAGAGAAAGCATTGGCCTGGGAGATCTTAGGAACTAAGCTATTTTCTCTCCCAGTTTTGGAGAAATGTTGCCGTCCCAGACAATGTGCTATTAGTTTATTTCATATGATAATTTCTTGCTGTGCAGCAAGTCTGGATTAAATTGTGCTAGAAATTGCAAAGAACCAGCTCAGGAAACAGGGAAGGTAAGAATGCTCCCACTCAGTATATTTACTTCATCTGCTCCTCTGATTTATGGATGCAGTGGGTGATTGACCTTATCATGTTTGAAAACCTGAAATCTCCTAAGAAATGCCAGGATACTGAATCATAAACAGGCCAGTTTGAAGTCTAGATACTATAGATTTCTGTGCATGTGCAGGTACAACCTGTCCTAAAAAGAGATTAGCTCCTGCCACTGCATTGAGTAAAGGAATAGATGTAATGGATGTGTTAGGACTTAATATTGATCCGAATTTTATCAACTTGATATTGCAGTTGTGGATATAGAAATCATTCAAAATTCACAATATACTGTCCTATGTGATTTGTGGAAATACAATACCTAGAAATCTTGCACGTTAACCATGCATCCATTTTTATACGCTTTCATTTCAGGTCTGATACACTGATTTGTGTATGATACGAATGCACCCGTTGTTTTAGAGTAATCAAGCCTGATTACAACTTTCCCTTTTTAGTCTCCTTAAAAACAATCCTAAACCCAAACAAAAATAACAATTTTCTCATCTGCTGGGGTAACATGCAAATGACTCATAACTACTTGTGTTTTGCACAGTTTGCCAGCCTTGTAGAAAATTATGAGATTGTAACATTCTGTAGCTTTTGAATTTTGTGGATGCCTCTTGCTAACACATATGTGGGGTTTATGTCAGTGAAGGAGTCAGTATGTCACCCTCTAGGCCTTCCATTTAAAAAAAAAAATAACTTGTGTTTAATTGCTGCATGCTTCCATTACCTCAATGTCGATGGATTTTAAAAGCCTTTTAAAGAAAAGATGCACCTTGGGGTATTTTAAATACAGTAGTTGTAGAGCACTGAGTAGTTTTATTTTGTATTTTTTATACTTAGAATGATTGAAAAATCAACTTCAGTTAGGGTCACAGGATAATAACATCAGTTCTGTTCTTCTCCAAAGTTTGATTTTCTGTTTGTGTTTAAGAAGCTGACAACCATATCTGAAACTCATTGATTATCTGCTTGTAACAGCTCATCGTCTTGACAAAACACATCAGCAAACCTTTTTCACTTTGACAAATTTATTCCAAATAGCAACAAAATAGTGACAAAGATATTTAAAATTCAATTAGAATAATGATAATCTGATTTATTTATTTATTCTGGGAAAAAAAAAGAAATATTTGAAGAGTAATTTGGAATCTATTTAAGTGGATCCTGATTTTAGATGAAATTAATTGCTCTCTTCACTGGTCTAAAGAATATATTTCTCTGGAGGTTCTAACATCGCCTCATAGTTTTATTTGCTTTTTCTCATAAATGAGAGAAATATAATAAAACAGGGTATATATTCAATTATTAAATCTACCGAGTCTGAGGTTATATTTCAAATCTTCTAAAGTCCATTGCCTCACACAAATTTTTCAGTGTCATCCATATAACTTGACATTTGATACTTCCTCATTGATTTTCACCAGATTAACATCATAATTTAAGTGAGTGGGAATTGATGGCTTTCTTTTTTTCCTTGTATTTAAAATCCAAATACTCTGCTGGATATTCTTCTTTCAGTTCCTTGGCCTTCTAGTCTTCCCAAATGCACCCAAACAGAAATAAATCCTTTCTATGGGGAAACCAAGGCAACCCAGAGAATGTCTCTGCTGAAGAACACAATTGACTGTCACAAATGAAAACAAACTGATAAAATACAGTTTCAAAATCAGTGCAAGAAGAAGTTAATGTAGTAGCTTGAAATAAAACAGATTTCAGCACTTTTGAACAATCGCTTGCTACCATCTCCAAAGAAAATTTTGTTTCTTTGTGATTGGATGTAGAGACATTTTATATAAAGAGAATCGAATCCTTTCAAGAATCTACATTTTATCACAAAGCGATGAAATGATACATCACAACGGACCTGATAAATGAGATATGTATGAACGGGCCCATTGATTTACTTCTGATTTTGAAAGAACTTTCGAAAGCAAAGTAGAAAGAAATTTAATACTCTATCATTTAATTTGGGAAGCAAGTGTTGGAGTCATGTTCTGTAAGTGACTTAAATCTGGATGTTTGAATTTCTTATCAATATTGTGACAGAAGGAATGCAATACACAGCTTTAAAATTGGTTGAAACAGTAGAGGAGTTGGACTAGATGATCTTTTGAGGTCCCTTCCAGCCCTTGAGATTCTGTGATTCTGTGAAATGGTGGGCCAGGATGCCTGTGAATATAGTTCAAAGATGTGTACCATCCTAGGATACTTCATTTGGTTTCAGTACTAGATTACAGCAAAAAGCAGCAGTGAAATTTTGATCTATCAGAAAACTATTTTATTTGCAGAAATAACAATTTTAGTGTTCATTCCTCTAATGTCAGTAATGTGGAAAAAACCATAAATTTTGATATCAGTATGTCTGCTCTACATTGGTCCATATAAATGCTTGGAACAGGAAATTATGGCTGAAATAAACATTCAATGAAATAAAACCAATCAGCATTCTGACATTGGTCTTAATGCAGAGATCTATTATGGCTATTCCAGTCCTATGCCACTCTTGGTGTGGCTGGGCAATTTAGCTGTCCTTAGCTAACTCTGAGTTTGTGTGACTTGGAAAATGAACAGTGATGGGGCAACATTACAACATCATGCTCTGAGGTTGCTACCAAGAAAATACATGCAAGCTCATCTTTTAAATGAGTCAGGTTTCTCTTGAAGCCTTTCTATAGAAGAAAGAAATAAATACTTACCAAAAAGCTACTGATAAAATCTGCACTTTTTTCTTCTTTTCTTTCTTTTTTTTTTTTTCCTAATAGGAGAATGTGCAACCTCCCTTCTGGCAAAAAGATGCAAATTGGGAATTTTAAGAAACAAATCCTACTGCACAGCAGGTTTATACAGGCTGCTACAGTTGAGGCCTTAAGGCGTTCTGTGGCTTCCCTGTGGTAAGCCATGGTTCTCATTTGTAAAGCCAGGAGAATTCCCACTGTTGCTTTAATCATATTCATGATCCTTCTTCCATCTCAGCTCTCATAGCATGATTTTAAAAAGAAAAATAGGCCAAATGTTGGTTGCTATGTAGTCAACTATCCAAAAACTTAGGAACTGAGTGCATTTTGCAGGATTTATTTTTGACCTCAGGAAAAGGATTAAGCTTTTTAGTCAAATTTGAAAAAAAACAAACAAAACCAAACCAAATAAAGCAAACAAACAAAAAACCTGAGCCACTGAGCTGGTAAATGTTTTCCTGATTCAGACATGGCAGTAAAGGCATCAGAATATATTTTTGTTGAGATAGTAAAGCATTTTCACTCTCTCATGAACTCCAGAGTTTCAGATTGGAAAATTCTTCCAGAAAAAAACATTACTACATACTGTGATCCTTGCTATGATATACTCTCACATATTTGCTCAGCTTTGCACTTGGTGACTTCTTGTCCAGAGTTTGAATTGGCATCTCTCCTATTAATGGTCTTTGATAGACTCATTTCAGCATGTCCTTTTGATTACCTTTATTCTTTTGTTACCCAGGAAATATAAATGAGTGAGTTTCACAGATCAGTTATGTTTTGTTGGTGAAAGCACTTTGATTTCTTTCAAGTCTTCCCTTTGAAAATGTCATTTTATATCCCCTCCTTCCTGTATTGTGAAAAAGATTGAATATACGTTACATACTTACCTTCTACGGGTCTTTCATGATCCTGCAAACCTTGGTCTTATCCCTTTCTCTCATCTGTCATTTCTTTTTCATTGTTGAAGAATGATATTCTGCTGCTTCATGTCCACTGCAGAAGCCCTTTTGGAGATGTCATTGTGCCTACTGTTCTCCTGTGTAGAAGCAAGGAAAAGCCTATATTAGAAGGGACCTTTGGAGGTCATCTGAGCCCACCTAGAGTTTGCAGTAGGGATTTGAATTAGGTTATCTATTGACCCAACAAGTCAAGTCCTGAATTACAGAAAAGAAGATTCCACCACTTTTCTGGACAACCTTTTCCAACGTTTGGTGGTTCTCACAGTGAAGAAATTTTTCATATAGACTGATTTCCTTTTGAAGCAACTGATATCCATTGCTTCTTGTCCTTTCAGTGCATCCTTGTGAAAAGAGTGCCTTCACCTTCCCTAGAACTACCTTTTAGTCACTGAGAGAATGTGATTAGGCTCCCCTCTATGCCTTCTCTTTTTTAGACTGAGCAGACAATTCCTTCAACCTTTCAATATGCATGAAGTTCTCCAATCCTTTAATCAACTTAGTAGCCCTTCACTGGACCATTTCCAGCATTTCAATGTCTCTTTTGATGTGAGGGTCCGAAACTGGATACATTATTCCAACTGTGATCTAACATATACCAAACGAAACTGTGACAGCATTTCATCTGCTGGTTTTACTTCAGCTGATACAATCAACGGCTCTGCTGCTTCTCTCTTCTCAGAGGAGAACAACTCTGGCATTCTTCCCCTGCACCGACACAGGGCCCCTCCATGGGACACAGTCCTTAATGAATATCTCTGCAATGGATTCTTCCCCATAGTTGCAGTTTCTGCAGCATCAGGGTCCCTCCCACGAGACATGGCTTCTTCTAGGCATAATTTTAATGAGCTTCTTTGGCATGGGTTTTTCACCACAGCTACAACTTCTGTGAATATGAGGTCCCTCACACAAGACATGGCCTCCTCTGGCCATAGTCACTGTCCCTGGCACTGGGTCTTTAATGAAGTGAATCACTGTCCCTGATGTAGGGTCTTTAATGAAATGCAAAAATATCTCAGCTTCACCAGTCATCTCTGCAGGATGCAGGGGAGTCTCTGCTCCAGCACACCTCCTCCTCTCTTCCCTCACTGACCTTGGAGTCCGCATGGTTGTTTCTCTCTCACTCTTCCCACTCCTTGCACCACCACGAGCTGGAAAAGAAAGGACAGAAGAAAAAAATGAACAGGAAGCAGCCTCCTCTTTCTTCGTAAAAAGTGATTGTGGAGGTGTCTAATTGGCTCAGCCCCAGAAGTGGGTCTGGCTCAGAGCTGGGGAGAGTGTCAAGCAACTTCTTACAGGAGCCATCTTTACAGCACCTTTCCCCCTTACCAGAAACAGCTGTCATGTCACACCATGACATATATCCAGTTTGAACCTCCACTTTGTCACAACTTAAGGCCATTTCTATTTGTTACTTGGGAGAAAAGATCTACCTCCACCTCACAACAACTTTCTTTCAGGTAGTTATAGAGTGAGAACAAAATAGAGAACAAATATTAACAATGATTAGTATTATGATAATATATATTTTTACTATTGTTATTATTCCTTATTATTTGTCATTATTATACTATTGTGGAAAATTATTAGGAGTCCATACTTTCACTGATGCACACAATTGTGCTCCTGTCATGGTTATAGCAAATAATGGAAGTACACCCTTGTTTTGGTGTTGCAGTTAGTTTTCAGATGTAGAGTGAAGGGTCCTTCTGCTTTAGGGTTGAGCTATTCTCCCCCTAGCTGAAGTCAAGGTAGATGACATGTGCTTCTCTCCCCTCATCTAGCCAGCCAGTTATGCACTCATAGAAGGATATCAAGTTGGTCAAACAGGATTTCCCCTTGGTGAAGACATGTTGACTCCCCCTGATAACCATCTTATCCTCCATATGTTTAGTGATAACATTCAGGATGAGTTGTTCCATCACCTTTCTAGGGATGGAGGTGAGGCTGACTGGCCTGTAGTTTCCTGGGTCGTCCTTCCTGCCCTTTAAGAAGACTGGCGTGACATTGGCCTTTCTCTAGTCCTCAGGCACCTCAGCTGTCCTCCATGATTGTTCAAAAATGATGGAGAGAGGCTTAGCAATCACATCAGCCAGCTCTCTCAGCACTCTGGGATGCATCCCATCAGGACCCATTGACTTAAGAGCCTTAAGCTTGGCCAACAAGTCTTTAACCTCTTCCCCTTCCACCCAGGGCAAGTCTTCTGCTATCCTGGCCATCCTGTTATCCTTGTTGGACTGGGCTTCCCGAGGATCGGCCTTGGCCATAAAGACCGAAGAAAGAAGACATTCAGTACTTCAGCCTTCTCTGCATCGTCAGATACCAGGGCACCCTCAGTGTTCAGCAGCTGGCCCATATGCCCCCTCGCCATCCTTCTGCTGCTGATGTACTTGAAAAATGCCTTATTACTGTCCTTAACATCCCTGGCTAAATTTAATTCTAGAAGGGCTCTAGCTTTCCTAGTTGCACCCCTGCATGCCCTGGAAATGTTCCTATACTCTTCCTAAGAAGCCAGCCCCTGTTTCCACCTCTCACAGATGGCTGCTTTCTGCCTGAGTTGTCCCAGCAGATCCTTGCTCATCCACGGAGGCCTCCTATCTCCTTTTCCTCCTTTCTTGTGCGTTGGGACACACTGATCCTGGGCTTGGAGGAAGTGGTGCTTGAAGACTGACCAGCTCTCATTGGCACTTCTGTCTTCTAGAATCATATCCCATGAGATCTGTCCAAGTAGATCTTTGAAGAGGCTGAAGATGGCTTGCCTGAAATCCAGGGTCATGGTCCTACTTTGTGGTTTGCCTGTTCCACACAGGATCTTATGTTCTACCATCTCATGGTCACTGCAGCCGAGGTTATCTCCAACCTTCACATCCCCAACTAGGCCCTCCTTATTCCTCAGTACCAGGTTCAGCAGCACACCCCTCCTCCATGGTTCCTCGATCATCTGCGACAGGAAGTTGTTGTCAACAATCTGTAGGAACCTCCTGGCTGTGTGGCTATCCCAGCAAATATCAGGGTCGTTGAAGTCCCCCATGAGGACCAGGGATTGTGATCGTGAGGCAGCTCTCAGCTGTTTGTAGAAGGCCTCATCCACATCCTCCTCCTGATCAGGTGTCCTGTAGTTGACTCCTACAACAATATCACCTGCCTTGCCCTGCCCATTAATTTTTACCCACAAGCACTCTACCCACTCCTCATCCCCACCCAGGCACAGTTTGGTACACATTAATTGCTCCCATAGAGAGCAACTCCACCTCCATGCCTTGTTAGTCTGTCTTTCCTGAACAATACATAACCCTCCATGGCTGTGCTCCAGTCATGGCAGCTGTCCCACCACGTCTGAGTGACCGCAATGAGGTCGTAGCCCCGCATCCGCACCCACATCTCCAGTTCCTCCTGCTCATTCCCCAGGCTGCGTGCAATGGTGTAGAGGCAGCGCAGGGACTTACTCAAACACCCAGGTTTCCCTGGGCAGGTGCAGGAGGTTCCTCCCCGGTTTGTCTCTTCCTCAGGGTGGTCAGCCTTCTGCATCTCAGCCCAGTGTGCAGATGAAGGGCACTTATCATTGCATTCCCATTCCTGCCCTGTTTCCCAGCTAGAGAGGACAACTTGTTCTATTTTGCTCCTCCCCCTACTCCCCAAGTCCCTTAGTTTAAAGACCTCTTTATTAAGTTTGCTAGTCTACTCCCAAATATTCCAGTGCCTTTACAGGAGAGATGAATCCCACTCCACTGCTTTGTTCCACTACCTTGTGTTCTCTCTTATGTTACCACAAGTGTTTCTGGAAGAAATTGTCCTGGATTAAACCACAAAGACAACAATATTAACAGAGAGATCTAGGACTACATTTGGTAGTAACATCTGTTCATTCCATCTTAATGTGTTAACGCTATAGCTTAAATAGCCTTTATTTGCTAATATTTGCACCTTGGAAGGGCAGCTTTTACATTTCCAAATGTCTGTACAACAGGGAAATCACACGTCTACATCAAAACTAGCCCCTTGAATTGGTATTGCACATTTAAACCTGTTAATTTTTTGTTTTCTTTCAATAGAGAAATAGAAAAATGTGGCTTTAACAATAGAGCCTGTAAGATATCTAAAAGTAGCATATAAGAGGTTAATTTTTTTCCTCCATGAAGTTACTTGAATGCTCTTCCATTGAGCTACTTGTTAGTGTAGAAGTCAGTTTCTTACTAAATAAAATGATGTCAGTAAGAGCTTGTTAACTGAAGAGATGGCCCATAACTGCACATTTAAGTTAATTTTAGAAACTATTCAGACAAATTCTCACCTCCTCCCCTTCACAGATATGTTCTAATTCCCTAGAAAAAAAAGGCAGGGGAAAAAAAGTCTGAAAAGAATGTTTCCAATTAGTGTGGCTTTCACATATTTAAATTCTGTCTCTCTCTGCCAGATAATTGAATAAAATGTGATACATTCTTTTCATCTTTGTCGAGATGATGAAGG
Source organism: Colius striatus (assembly GCF_028858725.1). Taxonomy (NCBI): domain Eukaryota; kingdom Metazoa; phylum Chordata; class Aves; order Coliiformes; family Coliidae; genus Colius; species Colius striatus. The sequence continues at coordinate 28,937,772 of NC_084762.1, forward strand.
CTGTAGATATTATTTCATTATATGGTTCATGTTGACATAGATAGTATTATGCCACTTGCAGCTTCTTTGTCACAGCTCTGGAATCAAGTATTCAGCAGTGATTAATGACCAAGAATACACAGACCTACTGTTGAGTCTAGGATCATTCTAATCTCTGCTCCTGTTCTTTCTCTCAGTTCCAGCATTAGTTAATGCAGCTTCTATGAGCACAGTATTTCTGGTGATTTATCATATCGCTTGTACTGCCAGCAGTTAGCATAGTGATAGTGTAGAGCTAATGATCATTAAAATCTCATTTGTCTTAATTTTTGCTTATTATTGTATATTTGATGCCCTTCCTCTGCCTGACAATTTTTTATTTAATGTTTCATACAGAAAAGACCTTTAAACCTGTGCTATACTTTTTTTTTTCAGCCCTTACACACTGTACAACAATTAATAACCTTTGATATATTCTGCCAATTAAGTGATATGTATGTTAACATAAATATTTAATTGTAAAAGGAGAGATCACTTTGTCCTAAAGCTCTAATTAAATTAGATGCTTTTCAGATGATTGCTAAGATGAAACAGTCCATTATGAACATTTACCACTGCAGGAGATTTCTGCTTATTGAAAGACAAAAGGGTAATTTCATGTAGGATTGTTGCAAACTGTATGAGTCCTTCATACTGATAAGGGAAGTCTCCCTCTTTTAACCTTGATATGTACTGTAGTAATGAAATTATGAATCTTTAAATTCAGTCACATCATTAAAGTAGGGATATGATGTTAGCACTTTCAAGTAAATGATAAGAATAAAAATGTATCTACATAACAGTTAAAGAGATCAGAGTCAATACCAATTTGTCAATAATTACCATTGCTTTAAAATGCAAAAATAACATAGTAAAAGTAGGCAGCTCTGAGTCTTTATTTTATACAAACTGGAGTATGAATATTTCCAATCATATAGTCTTCATATGGCAAACTGGAGCTTTAGGAAAACTAAGTATCTTTGACACTGGGCTGCTGAGACACCTAACTATAACTCTCATGAGATACCTTCATGGTAATATGGGATCCAAGTGTTTCATTATCAATCCAAAATATTTCTGGTTTCAGTCAAAATGTTACTCTATTGCAGTTTTGCCTATTTATCTGAACATCATCTACAGATCAGAATTCTCTGTTTTGATGTGCTGTGCACTCTGTAGTCATGCATATATCTCTCACTGAAAACACGTCACAGCAGTTTCCTTCAAAATACAGTACATCTATGCATAATGTATGATAAGACTAGAGAGATGTGCTATGTGAATCAAAGTTTTAATGTCCTAGTTTTTCAGATATTATTATCTATTCTCTGTGTTTTTAAAGGAACTCTGATTAAGAATCATGTCAGCTGTGACGAGCCATAGAGCCAAGAAAGACTTTTAGTGAGAATCTGAAAAAGACTCTCTGTCTGAACATGTTTTAGTATTCAAATCAGTATTGGGGAACCCAGTTCTTATTTTGCCAGGAGGAGGAGGATTGCATCAATAGAATCCTACTTGCTGACAATGTGTTGTCACCAAAGATCTTAGGGCAGGGAAATTCAAAGCACCATCTCTTTGTGTCTGACGCAGCAGTCCTTACTCAAATGGTTGATCTATGTTTACTTCTTTGTATTTGTTGACTAGATCTCAAAAAGAGAGGATGCAATAATTCAAGCTCCCTTGTCACCTTGGGACACGTTGTTAAGTAGCTGAATGTCTGGATTGACATCTTATCTGTCCCCTCTATGTGCAGAGCATAGAAATGTCAGCAAGGCTGTTTAAATATGAAATAAGCAGCTCAGTTTCATATCTGAGTGTAGTCCTATTGTGGGACTGGACTCTTTCAGGTTATTTGAAATATTTATTTTCCCCAATATCAGACTACTGGAGTCTGCTTGAAATTTTAGGCTGCAGCCTTGTGGACCTTCAACCACATCCCTGGTTGCTTACTGTCTGAGGTAGACACCATGAAATAGTTAACAGTGTGTCTGATACTAAGACTATTGCTACACAGTGAGGGAGGTCATATCTAGATAAAAATAGAAGTGAAAATCAAATATCTTGCTATTTCTGCAGGAATATTAGGAAGTATTGTCTTAACCATGTGACATGTTTTTCTGTTTTGCTATAGGGAAAGATGTGATTGCTTAAGCAGGGCTGAGGAATTTATGTTGTTCTTGGGGCTGTGTCCAAGGAGACAGAGAAGAAACAGATTTGTGGAAATGCTTTTAGGATCCCAGACATGGAACAAGTCTAATGAATTATTTTAGATGCTTAGGTAATTCAGTTGCCATGTTGTTTTCTTTAATAAAACTTACTTACCACACAGTATATTATTGAGTGTATTTATAGAGCAATAAACAAAATTTATTTGATAATTTCTTTATTTTTATAGTTGATGATAACTGGAAAAAAATAAAAAAAAGAGAGCAGTGCAAAACTGTTTTACATACTTTGAATGATTGAGAATTGATTCCGTTTTATTTAAGAATTTTAAGTATCATGAAAGCAATAAGTTACGATAAGGTGGTGTTTGGCTGAGTGCCTTACTGGCACTGGCAAGGCAGCTCATAAATATCTATTGAAAGATCATTTGAAAACCTAATACATGGGATGAGTGCTTACTGGGTTATGGATGTTCATTGTTCACTTACCTACCTGTATTTTTTTTTCTCTGTTGGGGATGTTAAAAAGAGAAAAGGACTGTTAGGAGTGGAGGAGCATGAGGATCAGCATGAGGGTCAGGTTGAGAAAGTGGGAAGGAATCAGACTATTGAGGGGAAATGCATAGATTTTCTTTATAAATGTGAGGAAAGAGTTGTGTGGTGTCTGCATAAGCAACAAAGGAAACATTCACATTTTAAATGAATTCAAGGCTGACTTCTCATATGCTGTCTGAAGGAAGGGAAGTTAACAAGTCAGAAGATAGGGTAGGTAGGGTTCAGGTATTTTTCTGGACAATCATTCTGATTTTGAGTGGGAGTGACTTTATGCTTTTGGATCTACTGAAGCTAAGAATACTGGGTATCTAAGCCTTTTGCCCAGCCCAGAGAGGATGAGTGAACAGACTAGTTAGTACCCTGCACCATATCTCATTGGCTACCATGACCCAGTTGCAGACCAGGCAGAAGGAGTATGGCAACCATAGGACCGGGAGCTGCTCTGAGGGCACTCCTGTCCAGAGGAAAGGGAGCTCTTGGGGTAGATAAGTGACAGAGTTCTGGAGAACATTGTAGTGGAAAATGCCTACCAAATAAAGAAGCAGACTCATGCAGTGAGGAGACATCAGGAAACCGAAGGCACTGCTTAATGTATGGTTTCTCACTGGAAAGGATAGGTCTTGCAACCCCATCTCTGCCCTTGCCAATTGGAAGTGCTGGATCTGAGGCAGAATTGATAACAGCAAGACATTCAAGGAAAACCTGTCATTCATCTCCTGCCAGCTTCCCTCCTGCTGCCCTTGCCCATGCCTGCCCTCAGTAAGTGAATTTCATTCACTCAAGGGAGTGAACCTCACATATCAACAACACTATGTGGTTGGTTTGGGCAGGAAACTTGTGTGCAGTGGAAACTGAGCTGAGCAAGGGCAAACTAAAGTAGTCTGAATCCAAGTGTAGACAAAACCACATGTGACAGTTTGCAGAGAAGATTCTCCAAGGCCAATAAAATGCCATTAGCTTGAATGTCTGCTTGACATTCAACTGTTAATTGAGATGATAACCACCTTTAAAAAGGTTCCCTGCCATGGCATGTGAAAGGCTGCATGGGAGATGCAGTGGGATTACTTTTGATGCTTTCTGCCAGCAGAGGCAAAAGCACAGTGCACTCTCTGTTGTGTGTTACTTTGGCTTCCCTCTGTCCTTGTCATCATTTCTTTCCTTGCTGATGATGCTCAGAAAAGTATCACCAGGGTCAGGCCAAATTGGTGCAGATTCGATGAACTGTCCTTATTGTCTCCTGATTGATGAAAAAGCTGCTACCCAGAGAAAATTCTGCACAGAGTGCTCCATGCTCTTCTTCTTCATGCCATATTGTCCTGGGGATGTACAAAAACAACATAAGCTTGCACACACTTCATTTAACTGGTTGCGGAATCTGACAACCCTCCTGTGCTGTATAATCATGAAATGTGGAGAAACCATCATATTTGCTATGTTTTAAGAAAAAAACCCAGACCTTTAAATTAGAACTGTAGCCTGTTGAAACAAGTGACTTTTTTGAGAATGGGCTCATGATCCTAAAGTAGTAGTGCAAACTTACACAGTGAATTGGAGTAACCCCAATGAAGTCAAGAATACAACTCTGGAGAGAGAGTAAACATTTGATTTGTGTAAACATTATCATTGCACAACTTACCACATTGGTGGGGTTTTCTGAATACAGTCTTTGCAAATAACTGCACGTGCAAACTCATTGTTCACAAATTTGGAAGACAGCTGAAAATTGAGTCTTAAGTAGATTTCTTCATAGCTATGTATTAAAAAACGTTTGATGCCCAGTATAATACAATGATGAAGCTCAGGCATAGCATCTGTCTGCACTGACAGCATTTGGGTTTTTTACAGCATGATGTGAATGAGATGTTAGTACCAGCACACAGAAGACCCCTGAACATGGAAAATAGTACTTACTGAAACAGATCACATTCCCAAGGGGGAAACAGCTAAATGACGTGAAATTTGTAGAATAAGAAATAACTAAAATTGTCTAATTATTTAAACTGAGGTATTTTCTATCAATATAAGATCTTGCTGAGGTTCCAAAGCATAATTTAGAGTAGGCAGTTTGCCTGCAGCTCACAATATAAATATTTTATACGATCTCCTATACTATTAGAATAATAGAGGTAGCATTATTTAATCCACTTGCTTGCCAGAATGCATAAAGCACTCAAGGAACTGCTTTTTGTTGCAGCTGAAACTAGTTTGTAGAATTACTCATCCAAAGTTAGATTCCTCATTGTTGAAGTGGATTTGATGATGCTTGTGAGACACAATTTAAGGTTGTATCGAAGAGTCATTAAGAAAATACATAGTCAATGGAAGTGTTGTTCACAATAAAAGAATGAAAAAAAGCCTGCCTAAAAGGTAAGCAGATAAAAAAGGGGTCTTAGCTGGGTAGGAGGGCAGGGAGGGGGCTGGGAGAAACTATATCTGTGAATTCTTTGAGTTGGACTTCGTAGAAATTGTGACCACAGATAAATTTACATTCACTTTTCGCAAAGAAATTGCAAGCAGAGGAACTATGAGCCTTTAGCAAATAGCATGTAAATGCTGTAATTTCTGTGTAGTGGTCTCAGAAAGTGATGTTGTAACTCAGCAGGGATGGAGAAGCTTAAAATTAAATAAAGCTTTTCCTAAAAAGATAGCCTTTGCAGTGTATTTTAATACCTCTCACAATGGTCATTGTTTCTCTTGTTCATTACAGTACAGGTTTCAGTAGCCGATAGCTGATATAATCTGATTACAGACCTTGGGTCTGAGGTTAATAATAAAGTGTCATAAGAGTTAGGGTAGGAGGAGCAAATACTCCTTCTCTAGCTTCCATTTCTGGAAGAGAGATGAGAGTACAGGAGAGATTAATATTGAATGCCAAGCATCATAATTTTGCCCACTTGGCCAAAATTTAACAATCAGAATGGCACTGTTGCTAAAAATCTATAGAAAAAAAAATTGACACTATATCCTTTTCCTCTGAGGTGATTGTGCCTAAAGCTGTTAAGCATAGAGGGTGGTAAAAAGGTGACTATTTGTTATGTGCATTTTTCATGTGCTATACTATGTCATTCAATACTCTTCTGTTTATTTACACCTTGGTTTTCATCCTTGCTGTAGCTTTTATTAATATGTTTGGTATCAGGGCCTCATCTGCAAGGCATAAATGTTTACTCTGCTGGGGTTTTGTTAAACTTTTCAGTACAGATCAAAAAACTTCAGCAGCCTCTGGATGGATAGGCTTGAGTTGGAAATTTATGTGTGAGTAATAAATATTATAATGCAGATGAGCCAGACAAGAGAAACGGAAATTTATAATAAGGGGCTGCTCTGGCAGTATTAATCTGTCTCATGTAGACTGCATGATGAATCATCGCATGTCGCCACAAAGACTGTTGCTGCTGAGCTCTGCCAGCAAGTGGGACAATAAAGTGTGCTTGGAAGGGTAGAGGGGAGGACACAGGCAAGGATTAGGAAAGCAACAAAGAAAAATCAGATATTTAATACTGGACATCTCAAGCCTGGCCAGTAGTTCATGTTATCCATAATTCAGACAATTCATTGGGTAAATCATTTCATATGCTTCATGAAATGCAATTTGCTTCCATGGTTAAGCATGACAAAGGTTTCACAGAATTGCAGTTGGCAAAGAGCTCTTTTAGGATAGTTAATTCAGGGCCTGTGAGATTGCTGAGGTGTCTTGTCAGAACATTAAATAACCACACAATGTCATGACGGAATATCTAATTAAAAGCCCAATTTCTCTAGGGTCTGAGTACCTGTTACAATGTGTCGAGAACCCTTAATTCCCACCAACAAGAGTGGCAGCTTAGGGTGTTCCCAGCAGGCATTTAATAGGATTGTGCCCTTACTTCATTTAGCTAGGGTAAGTCCAGGCCAGTCAGGTGAAGCGACAGTAATCAAACAAGACAAGATAATGACAAATAGGGTTACATCCCAGTAGGAATGTTATTACTTGTAGATGATGGAACATACTCTAGTGTGAAAAAAATTAGGGCCAGATTTACAGTTGCACTCTTAGGGGTTAAATTTGTGACTTTGAGAAAGACACATCTGTACTTACTCCATGCAAAAAAATCTGCAAAAGACAAAATTAATCCTTTGTCAGCCTAGACTGTTATCCTGTGGGAATAAGTGACAGAGTTCCCATCCTCAGTTTGGTCCCAAGGACTTCAGTGATTTAGACAAACTCATGAGGGCTGTCCACCTTACAAAGGCAGACAGTTTTTTATCCAATATGTGTAAGCCAAGAGCTTGAGTAGAGTAATTTCAGGGAATTTTGAGTGCTGAAGTCCACTGAACAGTATTCTTGCTATGACTCAGGAGAGGCGGACAAATTTGAGCTGGACAGATGGAGACTTATCAGTGAGACATGTTTTCTTTCTCATATACCTGCAGCTATATATAAGAGAAGAAAGTTATATGCAATCAGAAGGGAATAGACATTGTATTTTGGCTAATGATAATTCTCTTAGGCAGGGATGAAGGTAGAAATTGTAGGGAGTTTTTTGGTATGAAGAAGCATTACAAAAGGAGTAAATGAGGAAGAAGCATGGCATTATGTTGAGTACTTTTGGAGGAATGAAAAGTTAAAATCAATCTCTGTGTTGTCAGGCTCTTAAGTGAGGAATGATGCATTAGACTACCTGATTTTATTTGATTTGTTGGAAAACCAGAGCTGCTCTGCTGTTTCTTGAATGGAATAACAGGCTTCATTTAAAGAGGCATGTAGACCGCACACATCATTCTGGAAGATATCAACATAAGCATTTTCTATATCATGAGTAATGTTTACTGGAAGAAATCAAATTACTGTTACACAGACCATCTGTTTTCCTTGCATGCAATCATTTAAGTGTTTTAGGACAAGCCATCCTTTTCAATCAACTGTAAATCTATTATGGGAAGGCACTGTTTTCTGAGATAAAATCTGGTTTTATTTTAAATGTAAGAGGTTTAAATACTGGTTTCTTCTGCATAAATATAGTGTACATATTGTTCATAACATAAAAAGTAGGGGTGTACAGAATTAGTTATTATCTGTGAAGGACTTATTTTTAGGGCTTTTTGGATAGCCATCTCTGGATATTTGTTTGATCTGTGACTCATTGGTGTCCAACTATTATAGCAAATAACATAATGACTAATGAGGTCCGTTTTATAGACTGAGAAGTTGCTTCCTACCTACATTTAGTAAACATAGTATATGGGGTCTCTAGTTTGTAGCATGCCTACTATGATAAAAATGAAGGCTAGGGAAGTTCATTGGCTAAGTTTTTGCACTGGAAATATTGAAGAATAAAAAGTATGGATTGTCAGAAAATAATCCAATGAATGACGTTAGAGAAACTTGAATTTATGGTATAAGAAGTCAACATAGAGTATGAGATTTACTTCATGTTTAAGGGTAGTACATTCATAGGTGTATCTGGTCCCATTCATTTTAGGGAAGCTTAGTGGAGCCTACTGTTTTATTTTTTTATTACTTCTGTCAGCTCCCCTGATTTGTATATTGCTTTGATGTTCATATATGTTGTTCTTGAAGTCAGAGGAAGCTGAAGAGCTGCATCTTAAGCAAAGTCTCCTGATTTCAAAAGAACTTGCTCTGAATTGAGTCAAATGCCCCTGAAATAAAAGAAAGGAACAAGAACTGTAAGTAACGCAATTGGAAATTCCCTAAGAAGGTTGACTGTCCTTCTCAATGAAGTCATCAAGCCTGAATTTCATTTGTTCAGACACTTTTAAATCAATGGTATTTTGTCTGAATAATTAAGCTGCTTACTCAGGCTTGAAAAGTGTATGGTGTTCAATTCTTTTTTTTTTTTTCTTTGGTAAACAGAAAGAGGTAAAGAGGGAGAACCAGATAGAGGATATACCTGGAAAAAATGATAGTGCCTACACTCTGGTGCCATCCCATGGTACAGTGGAAGTTTTCTTCCCAGAGAAACATCAGGTGAAATGAAAGGCTGCTATAAGTAATTTTGTGAAGGCTGGACTCAGGATCTCCATGTTCTAACTATTCCCACTTATTGCAGTGTCACTTGTGAACTGCCAGTATGTGGCACAGGAAAAACTGCCTACCAAGCTGTACTATCAGTCCTAGCACTTAGACTTGGAGCTTACTCAGATTAGTGAAGAATTTGATGAAAACTTCATTATCAGTTGATCTTTTATTGATTTACTTTAATTAATTAAAGGGAAAAAAGGGCAGGATACAGGTAGTGTAATCGGAATGATATAAAAACATTGTATTTCCACAAGATTCTCTTTTTTAGCATGATTTTTCATTTCTGTGTGAGTAAATTTACTAGAGATTTTTTTTAAGTTTTTTTTTTTTTTTAAGTTGCCAAGTATTTTCTGGATTTTTTATTTTTATTTTTTAGCTAGAACTTTGGAACAGTCACCACAAGTTCTCTAACAGCTTCAGGAGAATATGCACTATATTTTCTAGTTATTTGGTTTGCTTTTGTCCAAGAAAGGTAGATTGATGTATTTATAATTGTCATAGAAGATATTGGACTAGCTCAAAGAACAGTAAATGCTAACACTGCTGCTTGGAAATTATCATATTTTTATTATTAAGAAATAATTCAGCAAAATGACTTTTAGTACTTAGTGATAAAGAGAGTGTTAAGCAATGAAATACGGTTGTCAGTTTCCCTGTATTTTGATATAGTAGTTGTGTTTATCTAAACAGGAATATAATGAGTATATCAATGAGTAATTACAATGACCATGTTAAAACAAAAGTACAGAACTCCTGAATCCATTTTAAGTGCAGTAAGTAGAGAATACTGCTGTTTATTTTAAGAACTTCCTGTGACTGCAGTGCTGATTACACTGAAGTGGGAATCAATGACAAGGTGCCATATAGGAGAATTTATTTATAGTAGCTTCATAATTGATCTAAAGTGAGATGATAGATTTTGATACCCATGATATCTCTGAAGAAAAGTTTCAGTTACACTTCCAAAGTTACCCCTAGTGAAATTTTTTTCTATTTACAGTTTTATAATGCAATTACCATAATTACTTATTATTAGTTGTTTTCCATTTTGAATTGGGCAGAGAGGAACCTCATGAGGTTCAACAATGACAAATGCAGAGTCCTGCACCTCAGGAGGAACAACCCTATGCACAAGTACAGGCTGGAGGTTGACCTGCTGGAGAGCAGCTCTGAAAGGAGAGACTTGAGAGCCCTGGTTGACAACAAACTAACCATGATACAGTAATGTGCTCTCATGGCCAAGAAGACCAATGGCATCCTGGCATGCATCAAGAATGTGGCCAACAGGTTGAGGGAGGTTCTACTTTCCCTCCACTCTGCCCTGGTGAGGCCTCATCTGGAGTGCTGTGTCCAGTTCTGGGCTCCCTGGTTCAAAAGAGACAGGAAACTTCTGGAGAGAGTCCAGCGCAGGGCCACCAAGATAATCAGAGGACTAGAGCACCTTCCTTATGACGAAAGGCTACAGGAACTGTTTAATCTAGATAAGAGAAGAATATTTACAAATATCTAAATGGTGGATGTCAGGAGGTTAGGAAGTCACTTTCTTTTCTATTGAATCTAATTAAAGGACAAGGGGTAATGGAAAGAAGCTGGAAGACAAAAAGTTCCATTTAAACATAAGGAAAAACTATTTTCCTGTGAGGGTGAGGGAGCCCTGGCACAGGCTGCCCAGGGAGGGTGTGGAGTCTCCTTCTCTGGACATTTTCAAAACCCGCCTGAAAGCATTCCTGTGTGACCTGATCTAGGTGGACCTGCTTTAGCAGGGGGGCTGGACTAGATGATCTCTAAAAATTTCTTCCAATCCCTACCATTCTGTGATTCTATGAATTATTGTAGTTTCTTGGCTATCCAGTTGACAAATCAGAAAAAATATTCAAAAGAGGTCTGAAATCTTCAAAACTAGATATTTGTCCATTTCTTCTGTCAATAATGTTTTAAAGTGCATTATATTTCAAGAGTTTGCATTTTTGTTTTTCTCCACTTGACCCACGGCAGCCCAGTGGTCGTAGATTATGTGATTCATGTTTGTGTTCCGCATTCTCTTCTTCTACTTCTTTACCAGATGCATTGATTTTCTGATGGAAATGGAGCAGAAAAGTGCCATAGATTATTATCATGTTTGATGTTGAACTGGTCTCCCACAGCTCACTTGGTGGTACAGGGAGGAAAAGAAAGAAACAGAAATGCTTGGTCTCCATTCAGAAATATATTTAGGTCTGAACAGTTTATCCATAAAGGGAAAAAGTCTATCAGCATTTAAAAAACCCACAAGACCAATGAATAATCTTTAAGAAAGACATTCTCAAGTGAAAAACAATTAGAAAAGTTTGTTTAGAGAAGGCACAGAAAAGAGAATATTGTAGAATGATGGGATTGAATTAATATTTGAAAAAGGATCATGGTCACTGCTGTGGTTCTCTGAAGAGTGGGATAGAAACTTTAAAAATAAATGCATTTTACACTAATGAAATAAAAACTTACTTGAAGTGTGCTTAATTAACAATTAGAATTGATTGATATAAGATACTATTGAGTAAAACTTTAGAAACTCTCCTCACACATGTCATTTCTCTACAACTAATTAGGGCAGCGTAAAAGATTCTGGCATTCACTAAATAATAATCCCCTCAGGCTGTTTATTTGGAAACCATTTCTTGGTGTTTTTATTCTTGCATATTAGCTACTGTTGAAGGTAGACGGTAGGAACTACTTGAACCATAGCGTGATTAGAAATGATTGTTTCAATGCCTTCATATGCTACATTTGGTCTCTATATCTTCTCTGTCACAGGAAATTGTATTACACCCAGACCAAGATACGTAAATTCACTTGGTTATCCCATATCTCTGAGGAACCTGATGCATGAGTGGACTAGAGAAAGGAGAGAGAGAAAAACTCCTAATAGCTACAGATCATCTGGCTAGCAGGGTGAGTAAATGTCTTGGTGTCTCAGTCTTGCGTTGCCAGGTACACAACGAATGATCCTGCTTTAGGTGTTGCCTCAGGAGTTTCCTCTCCATTATATTTTCAGAAAGAGAATGTAAAATTGTCTCCTGTTTCCAGGTCTCTGATACTGGTGCCTGACATTTATTCAGAAGTACTAAGCCAGACACCTCCTATATTTTAAGTTTAAGCCTTGAATGTGAATTTAATAGAATAGGCAGTTCTGTGGTTTTTTGTTGTTTTGGTTTTTTTAATGCATGTTTTGCTATTCAGGTCCTTTTCAAATTGGGTGAATGACACAGAAATATCAGACTATTACCAAAATTGTCCAAACTCCTCACGATTAAAAAAGAGATCTAAAAGAGGAAACAAAGGAACAAAATTAGTTTTCCTAGTGCTGTCTGTAGACCTCGACTCCTACAGATCTGGGCCTGTGTTTCCTTCTTTACCTAGGCAATTTTTTCTTCCTTGCAAAGCTGAGAAACAAACGTATAGTAAACTTATATGATAATCAGAACCAATCTACACTATCCCTTTTTCTTTCTGGGTTTGCCTTTTCTGGAAAATGATAGAGGCAGAGACTGCAGCAGTCTGGAACATTTCCTCCAGTGCATAGCAGTGAGCCTGGAGGTCTGTCAAGTAGCAATAAGCCAGTCCAACAGATTCAAGAGTCTCGTGTACAGAGGTTGGCTTAGTTTTCTAAAAAATGATGATCAAAACTGAAACAGATTATTAACAACAGAAATCTGAAACAAAACCTGAAGATCACCTTGGAGTCTTCCATCTTGTGGTTTATGTCTTTACAAAAGACATAATAAAAATGTTGCCCTCCTCCCTTGGGATGGCTGAAACTCTGAGTGTATGCCTCTCCACTGTATTTGCTCCTGCCAACTTCTCTACCATAAACACTGAATAGGCCCTGTCTGCTTTTGTCTTCTATGCTGGGGCAAAAAAGCATGAGCTGTGAATGAGTAGAGAAAAATCGTCTTCTCTGCAACCCAGGCATGGTAGACACTCTTTTTTTTAAAGAAAACCATATATAGAGCAGTAGAATTACAGTTTTAGCTATTCGACAGCCCACTCCAGCTAAGAATCTTAAGCCAATTTGCCAGTGCCTGCGACACGATATAACAAAATTAAAGGTACTCCAGAGGACAAGTACTTTCCTGCCAACAGTTCTCTGATATGCAATGCAATATATGGCAGTATAACAGTGCCTTTACAATTGCTACTAGATTATGTGTTTAGTACAATATTAGGCTGCTTTTCTTGGCATACAAGCAATGTTACATCATGAAAACCTGCTTTTTCCTCCTGCATGTTCTTTGAGGGGATCTGTGTAAACAGGAGGGCTGTCTGGACTTCTCCTTATTCTCCAGTTAGACGAAGGAGAATTTTCCTATTTTTGCTTTTGGTTTGATTTTTTTGTTTGCAGTTAGTACTGCTCTGAGTGTGCCAAAAGATTATATTGGTGAACAGAATTTTTACAGAAATCAAGATATTCCATTGCCGAGTCTGAATCTGATGGCAACAGGAACAACCACTTTCCTCTCTGTTGTTGGACTCTGGAATACATAGGAAAAGCTGTTCAGGGGCTGAGAAATCACTTTTCTACTCTAGTAGATGCTTCTTGCCTGCTTGTGGAAAAGGCAGTGGAGCAGACACAGCCTGTAGGCACAGGTTTGTCCATACTTTATAAACAACATAGAGTCTTCTTCAATGATATAATTACACTCTGGTGTTTTAGTACAGTAGTGTACTTTCTGAACCACCACTTATTTCCCCCTAATTCTACTTTATTTTATATAGTATCTGTGCAATGGAGATGGACTTGATATGCATTGACACAGTGATGCCATTAAGTGAGGGCCAGTATGACTGAGAACAATAAAGATGTTCAGTAAAGGTGTCAACATAGTTGAAAATTAATTTTTTTTTTTTTATTCTTCAAAACATTTGTATATGTATGTCATGCAATTGATGTGTAAAATAAAACTATCTTCAAACTCAAATCTTATTGAAGCTTCATGAACATTACTATGGATAAACCAAGAAGTGAGTAAATGATTAAATGTATAATTAAAGGTTTCACATTCAATCCTGTCATTCCAATGATTTATGATTTCTATTATTTTGTCTAAATAATGAGCTGCTTTTTCTTCTAGTGTTTTTTAATTCCCATCATTGTTATTAGTTTCTGTGTTATGGTAAGGAAATTTATCACAAGGACAACATTTTTGTCCTTAATTGCAAGGTACACAGGAAAGGGAAAACACAGAAGATGCAATACACTTCTCATTGCAGTTGGTGGGAGAATTGTGTTTACAATGTTGAGCAAGCAATGCTTTACATGTAAGAACAAAGGGCAGGATGTAGTTTCCATGCCTCTCTGATGACATTTTTAAGGGCTGAAACAGGTGTGTTCAGTAGCAAGTTTCAGAAAGACATAGGACTGGGACATACAATCTCTGTTGTGCATGCCAGAACTGGGTGGAAGCCTGCAAACACAGCAGAAGCTGCCTTGAAATAGCCCATAGCAATGCCTGATCAGAGCCCAGTACCTACAGGCTGCTGAGCTTGAGATCTTCACTGGAGGTAGGTCCCCATAGCAGGGTTTTTTAAAAGGGCTCATCAGGCTTTGTTGTTGTCATTGCATCCTGACAGATATATGGGATCTATTTGCTTGTATGAAACTGCGTGTTTTCCCGTCCTAATCAAGTTACTTAGCCACTGGGCTATGCTATTCTCTCAGGAGCCTTTCTGCCAGCTGCATGAAATTTGCAACTTTGCTCTGGCAGGACTGCAGTGGGACTAGTGGACCACTCCCCACTCCTGTTTACCACCCTAGCTTGTAGTTCTGCTGTAAGTGGTGTGAACCAGGTTATGGTGTGAACCTGGAAACAAGATCCCTCACACTCCAATGTGCTCCAGCTGCACACCTGTGCAATATAGGATACTACCTCTTCCAATTGCACCCTAGAAAACAGGTATTTTCCAAGGAGTGCAAATCTTTCTGCACCTGTTAGTTATATGCTGATCAGATTGGAGATTTGAGGATTTAGGTGTGGTTTCAGCATCACAGGGGCTCCCAAATTTGTGATGACCATCTTCTTGCTGAGGTGGAGTTGTTTGTGGAACTTCGAAGATAGAGAAATGAGCTTCACCAGCCACTGAACAAACATTTTCTGTTGTCAGTCTTTATATTCAGACATGTAAATTTCTATGTAGTCCAAACTTTCTCTTGACCAAGAAGCCACTTAAAGAAATAAGATTTATTTCCTAGCTACATCTGGTAATAAGATTATCCTATTAGAGTAATTCCACACAAAATCTGCTGCTTTTTACAGACTGTTGCAGGATGAAACAACTTGGATTTTATTTTTAGTTGGGAGTTTGAATTCAGACCCATGTTAATTTCACCTAGAGCTGTTTATCTGAGCAGAAAAAAAACCCTTTGTCTTCACTAATTTAACCTAAATATGGCTTCTAAATGCACATATTGACATTTCACAGACACTATTTCATACAGTTTAAATATGCTCGGTAGAAGGTATTGTCATTTACATTCTCTGTACAATTGTATAATGTTATTGCGTTTCATCACTGAAAATATTGGGGCTATTTTGTTTTAATCCTTTGTAACAATTATAGTAGAAACTGGAAAGAGATCTTTACAGAACTGTAGTAGAATAAAAGACTAGAAAAGTGATTTTTATTCAGAAATGGTCATTTAGAAGAGGAATTTTGTTCTGTTTGTCTTTAGTATATTTTTTTATTTTTTTATTAATATTTTTCAGTTATTATTTCTTTTTGTTGGTTTTTTATTTGTTTGTTTGGGTTTGTTGTTGGGTTGTGGGTTCTTTTTCTTACTCATCTCTTGCTATTGTTGAAAGTCTCTTTAAATAACTCAATTGTGAGTAGAAAAATAAATGTAGTATCAATTACCCTTCAGGATAGTTGAAGTTTCTCGTCTTGCACTGGGAAGCACAGATGTAGGTCACCTGTCAGCAAGCTGAATGGTCACAGTGATTTCAGTGGTCTTCCTTACATGAGTTGGAGTTCTTCCTGAAAGAGTGCAGCATTTGCCTTCCTCATGAGAAGCTTCCAGAAGAGCTCTGGTCCTACCATTCATATCATTTAGCTTTGCCTGTGCTTGGGAGTGAATAATTTCTATTTTGGAACTGTCTTATCCATACTCAATTTGACAGTACTTTGGTTGTTTGTTTTGGTTTTAATTTATCAGACAAATGCCTTCTTTTCACAGTAAACTGAACAGCTTCTGCTTTTTCTGACCCGTAACAACGTAGTGTGCTAATTCATACCTAGCGTGTTAATTCATTTGAGCTTGAGGATTATTGTGCTTTCAGTGTTTGTGATCAAAAGTTTTAGCAAGTCACTTGGGGCAAACTCTTTGCTGGAATGAAATGGCATGGGTTATTTGAAGTAAACAGCAGAGAGAAACTTGGCCTCTGGTCCAAATGTCAATGGACTATAGTAGAGTTTTTATCTATACTACTGGCATATAAAAAACCCCAAGTTTTCAGGCAGACTGTTTTTTCTGTCTGCTGTGGTGTTACATATACCATATTTAAATTTAAGAGACAGAATAGACACTTTTAGAGATGTGCAAAGAGATGAGGCCTGTAGTGTATGATACAAAAATTATAGTCAAGATCCCTCAGAAGGCAAGTTCAAAACAGAAACTGTTCTGCTCAGATGGAAGTCTCATTGAGATAGAAAAGGTCCTTTCTTAGTATCTCATAGTACGTCCTTTTAGTTTTTTAGCATGCAGCTGTTATTTGACATTTCAGCTGTCTCTTCAGAAAGCATGGACAAAAACTACTTTCTGTACATCATAAGGAATAGTCACAAAGGAAGTCGTGCTTGTTTTCTAAAATGTATGTATTATGTTAGGCATTGCTGAATAGCAGGGGCAAGCAGCTAGGAAGAGTTGCTTCAATGAGAAGTTAATGCAGAGGAGAGTTAACATTGTGATGTGAATGCATATGCAAATTTTTGTTGCTTGCTTGCTTCCAGGCTAAACTTTTCTGTCAGGAGAACCTCAAGCCACAAGACTCAGGACGTGCACAAAGACAGTTTTTCTGTGATGAGATTATCACTTTTTTGAGTGATCACTGCGTTCTCTAGGAATTTTGATAGGCATCACATAAAGCTTCTGTCTGAAGCGGCACATCTGCAATTTGACTTGATAAGCAGAGATGTGCAGAGAGCTGGGCTGCTGCCCAATGCCTATGACAGGGCATAGGCAGATTTGGTCCCAGGGTGAAACAGCCGCAGCTGGTTTCTGCCATTTTAAACACAAGACAACATTGTGCAAAAAAATAGACACCGAAACCGTTCCTTTAATTCTGTCCTGTCCTTTATGGAAGCCAGAGGATATAATTCACCTGCTCCTCTCATACATTTGCTACAAAGGAATCAAGTGCCATTCCAAAGAGCTGTTGGAGTCAGATTGTCCTGGAATTTGTGGCAGGGACACTACTTTCTGCTAGGACTATAACATACCACGATGGAGATTTGTAGCAGAATGGGATGCGCTCAGAGAGAGAAATAAACAATGTTAGATTTAGTGATTTTGTGATATATCCTGATTGTCACTTTCCAGATTTTCAATAAAAACATTATTAAAAAATGGTATAAACACTTTTCAAATATTATTACGTTAACCTGGACTGTTAGCATTCAGGAAAGCAGTGCAAGTGGTCTAGAAATTCATAGACAGGCCTTTTAATATAACAGAAAGGCAATGTTTCTCTTTTTAACAACCTAATCTGTGCAAGAAAAAATGACTGAAAGACTCAGTTTATTTTCAGCAAACCAGTAACAGCTTACCTCCCACTGCATCTATTTTGATAAAATAATTGCATTCACTCTTGCTGAAATATTAGCATGAAATAATTAATATTTGCATTTAAAGCTATTTGAGCTTCACATTTAATACTATACTGCAGTGGAAGATGTTTTGTTCACTGTTTCTGGCAGCCCAAGGTTGTACAGAGACCTGAAGTTTATTAGGTTGCTCTTCCAACTGTGAGCAATCAAAATGCTTCTATTTTGCAAGACAAAGTGTGAACTTCTAGTACCATTATCTATCAGCTTTTAAATATTGACAAAAAAGTAACAATTGTTCCATGGTACTATAGAGTTTTACAGAGTAGCCTAGTACATAATCATGGTTTTTGATGGATATAAAGTGAAACTGAAAACTATGGCAGCTGGTTTAGTGAGGCTTATGCCTTTTTTCTTAACACACAGCTTTATGGAGTAGGAGGAGGAAAGAAGGAAAAAATGAATGAGAATTTCTGAGGAATTTTCGAGGCTGAAGGAGCCTCAGGGCTCTGAGGAAAGAAAACAATTCAGATGGGTTTGATAGGAGAACAACTGGCTTCCTCACTTGTGTGATTTCCTCTGACTGTTGTATTTAAGGGTGAGTAAAGCTTCATCAAATGGCAAAAAAAGATGACTTGGAGCAATAAAGATTGAAGGTTAATGAAAATGAGAGGTATCAAGTGAATGAGGACAGCCTGTGGGTAAAGGCAGAGTGGCTGGAGCAATATTCAAGTGAACAAAATAAATCTGGGAGATGGAGAGAAAGACAATTGGTGTGATGGAACTGATAATATTCTTGTCCCCACAATCTTTGTGATTTATTCACTGTTTTGTCTTTATGCATATAAATATACTTTTGGCCAATCTGGATTCAAGAGTATCTGACTGCACTTACCATGTTAAATTTTTTCCATAGTCACCAAAACTTTTTGAGACAAATACACTAAACTACAACCCAAAGTAACTTGAGTTTCTGTTAAAATGGAGAGATCCTTAAGAAAGCAAATTTAATATTAAATCCATATCCACACAGCTCTCTAGCCTTTTTGCTTGATTTTTCGTCAGGCAACCCTGGACTAGCCTGGGAGACTTTACTGGCTTCAAATGCATTAAATATATTGATCTGCAGAAAGCTTTGGCGTCAGACTGTCTGTAGCCTGTGTCATGCTGTTGGAAAGGAAATGCTTTTGCCTTTGTCTACAGAAGAAACAAAATGAAAAACGTTATCAAAGTTTCAAATCACTGTGGAAACTGGAAAGACTAATAGGAGCTGTATTGCAATTAGTGGGGGAGAGCTTGACTAAGAGCAGCAATGATTCTTTTTAGAATCTCAGAAAACTATAAACAGTGTATTTTTTGAAAAATTAGTTGTTCAGAAGCAACCTATATAGTCAGTATATACCTTGTCACCAGGGTCAGGAACATTTATGAAGAGGATAATTTACTTGTACTTTCCCATTTATAATATAATGTTCTTCCTTCAAAATGAGGTTGTCTTGATGTTAATACAGTCTTCATTGAGAAGAAACATATTTTCCTGGACCCATTATAGTCCTCTCTTCCTTACCAGGCAGCACCAAACTACTTACTGCATGTGGCCATACAGGGCACCTTCCACGGGTGTTACCAGCAGCCCTTGTACATGCATGCCCCTAACATACAGGTTTCATGCAGCCATAGATGTCTCAAATCCCCATTTCTTCCCTCCTGAATGTAGCCCAAAGAATGAACAGAGAGCACCAAAACGAGTGGCAGAGGCATGGCACCCCACTCCTGAAGTAGGATTTGAGTCTTAGGTATCTTTCTGTCAGCTATTCAGAAAGGTGAGCCGATCTGAGTTTTGGGTGGTTTGTAAAATGTTGCTATATGAATGTTCATCCTATTTGTTTGAGAGGTTGTTGTTTTGTTTTGTTTTCTAAAATATTTCTGTAAGTATTTTCATTCTTATGGTAGTTCATATCTCAGTGTAGTCATTGCAACTGCTTTATATGCTTTTGTGGTGGTTTAGCCCTGGCTGGGTGCCAGGTGCCCACCAAGTTGTAATATCACTCCCTCTCCCAAGCTGGACAGGGGAGAGAAAAATATAACAAGATGTTTGTGAGTCGAGATAAGGACAGGAAGATAACTCATCAACTAGTATCACGGGCAAAACAGACTCGAGGTGAAAAAGGTTTGATTTATTAAAGAACAAGCAGAATAGGGCAGGCAGGTGAGAAATAAAATTGAATATTAAAACACCTCCCCCCACCCCTCCCTCTTCCCAGGACTACCCTTCCCTCCAGCAACGCCGGGGATGGAGGATGGGAGTTGTGGTCAGTTCATTACAGATGAACTTTGCCACTGCTTCTCAGGAAGAGGCTTGATAACACTTCCTACTGCTACAGTGTGTAGTCCCTCCCATGGGAGATGGTTTTCTGCAAACTTCTCCATGTGGGTCCTTCCCAAGGGCCTGCTAGAAACTTGTCCTAGTGTGGATTTCCCATGGAGTCACAGCTTTCTTTGGGCATCCACCTGCTCCGGCGTGGGGTCCTCCAGCTCCTCTGTGTTCCTCCATGGCTGCAAGGGGACAACTGCCTCACCATGGGCTGCACCACAGGTCACAGGGGAGTCTTTCTTCCAATGCTTGGGCACCTCCTCCCCCTTCTTCTCCACTGACCTTCATGTCTGCGGAGATATTCCGACATTCTCACTCCCTATTACTGCTGCAGTTCAGCAACTGCGCAGCATCTTCTTCCCCTTCTCAAATGCGTTACTCACAGAGGCATTACCTCCATCACTATTTGGCCAGGTCTGAGTCAGCTGCAGGGTCCATCTTAGAATTGACTGGCACTGGCCCTATCAGCTACAGGGGAAGCTTCTGGCAGATCTTTGTTTACCCATCTTCCAAAAACCAGGCCCAGGCAAAATCACTGCAGCTTTTTCTTTTTCTTACTCAAGATCTATTCCCGCAAAGTATACAAACACCCCTAGACAATTTCTTTAGGGATCTGTCTTTCTGAGTGGCAGTGCCTCCTCCACAGGTGCTACCGTTTTGCTTTATTAATTCTGATATTTGATCATTCCCTTCTAAAGAGGAGGAGGCCTATGACCCAGGTGGAAGCTCTCTTCTCATTACAACTAGTTCTTAAGCACACTGCCAGTGTCTGCTAGTCAGCAGTAGAGTTCTTTTATGTGGTGAAGCTCTGCTGGAATGGGAGAAATAAAACAGATCTCTCAGGTGAGATAGGCCTATTTTGCAAGTGGAGGTAGAATGTGTTTTCTAGATTATATCTTGTGGTTAGTTATCATAAACAAGTAAGATAATGCCTAGTTTCTGAAGAGAAATGTTTTACCAGAGGAGTTTGTGTTATCGTTTAGTTTTGACATATGATATATAGTGCATAAATGAGTGTGCTGCTAGGGTGAACTCTAATTTTTTTCTGTTGTGTGGCTCTGTATAGTATTCTCTCTGTGGTAATGAAGGAAGAGAGTTTGTAAGCTGTATCCTTTCTTCAATGTTAGAGGGGAACTGCTTTAATTTAAAAAAAAATTAAAATAAAAAATGCAGTTCAGTCTATCTGGCCCTAGGGGCTTAGGGTCAGGTGAGGTGTGAGTGATATTTGAAGTTGCATCTTGAGCTGCATGAACACTGATGTTATTTGCTCTTTAATCAATGTGACATCTGCTATTTAGTATAAAATTAAATTAGGAGTATAGGTTTGGAAGGGACCTCCTGAGTCATCCTGTTTTTTTCTTGCCATGACAGCTGCTGTAGTATACAAATCCCTTTGATAAGGCTTTCATAGTTCATCTTCAATTTAGCAAGGCTCTCTGCCCAGTTATAGGCCAGTTATTCCACAGCTGAGTTCCTGTGAAAACTGGAAGCCCTCTAATTTTTTACTAAAGCAAGTTCAAAGCCATTTTATTTTATTCTACTGCTAGTATTGTCCTCTAGCTTAAATGGTTCTGATGCTCTATTGCATGTGAAATTATATTTTTGTGGGAGTTAATAAACTAGGGCTGTTGAAATATACCTGAGGTAAGTAGGGTGAGGATGTGGGGTTGTTGCATCTTGCTGTTTTGATTAGGTATCCTACTTTCTCCACCTTTTAAGTAGTTCATGATTTTAGAATATGTAAAGTTATGATCACTAAGCATTTCAAATGTCTTTTCCACAAATTTCTGCAGAACTGATACTTCTAAAGTTAAGTGTATTTCTTGATATATTTTGGGCTCATGTACAAAGGGAGAGCTTACTCTTAGCTTGTAGGCATCTTGATCAAGATGAGTCTTCCTTAGCTTTGTATATCTGTGTCTGAACTAGTAACCTTAGGCTGTCTGTACAGTCACTAGGGAGAAATAGGTGAGATTAATCTGACCTATTTTAGGTATATAATTTAAAGTCAAAGTAGTCACACTCTAAATCTCTGAGAATTGTTGAAGCCTAGGATGGCCTGCATTGATGAGAATTTCTGTGTTTGATTGTAATGGTCCTGCTTCTTCTGACTGGAAGATTAGCTCCTGGTTTAGAGCTACTGTCTGAGAGCTTATATGTCAGTATACAATGGGAGCACACTAGAATATAATGGTACTGCTTTACAGATGTTAAAGTACGATATCAAATGATGAAGACAAAAGCCAAGGCCTCCTATAGACCTGTATGTACAAAATGGACTTATTTTCTACATGTTTCTGGAATAGTAGATGTGGAGGGCTGATTCTCTATGCCATCCAGGAAAAGTCTGGGATTTTTGAACTCCCTTCAAGACTTAAAGGCAGAAGCTCATTACTGTCAAAACAAGAGTCTCTCAATCAAAGATTGTTTTTCTAGATGCTTAAAGCTATTAGATGTCAGGGCAGTGAGACTCTGGCTGCTCCCAAGGAATAGGAAGGCAGACAGGGGACTTCAGACAGTGTAAAACTTTCTTGTTAATGGTTTCAGTAGAAAAATGTTTTCTCCTATCTGACCTATGAGTTAATATTCAAGTATTCCCATTGAGGACCTAGAGTAGATAAAGAATTGTCAAGGTTGGTCAGTGCTATTTAAACTTTGAAGGTGGCACAAAAGTGTTCAAAACACTTGAAGGCCACTTTTGTGCTAAAGGCAAGGATCAGCTTTGGCTTCTATTGATTTAATGTTCTCAGTCAATCTCTCTTTCTAAGCAGGCAAGAATGTCTGTAAAGGCTTGCTGAATGACAGTTATTCAGAATCACTTTTAACAGGTTATTTGGAAATGCCTCAGTCGTCTACAAGCCTTGTAAGCAGTATATCATGGAATATACTCATACCTGGTACATAGATGTTGGAAAGTGGCTTCTCCAACATATATACTAGTGGTCAATGATGATCGTAAGAGTTAATGGCTGTATTTGTACTTAAAAATGTGTCTAGTCAGCTGTCAACCTACTGCCCTCCTCCCAAGTGGAATTCAAGAGTGACTGGTCCTTAAACCAGTGAATATTAGTCCTCCTGGACTGGAGGGCAGTACAGGCTGGGGAAACACTTTCTACTTTGCTGCAGAAAGAGCTAACCAGGTCCTTCATTTGCAGACAGTGTCTGTGCAGAGCTATTCAGATATGTAGAGACAAGCTAGTGAAGAGAAGCAAATGAGCTGATGTGAGGACTAGTGTGGGACAGACAAATGAATTCTGTTGTGGATGTATCCAGAAAGAATAGAAATGTTACCGATGTAAAATGCATAGGGAACAAAATTCCATGGAGGATATTGAAAAAGGTTTGAAATAGGTGTTATTTCTGGCTCATACTGTCCCATGCAAATGAAAGCCCCACTGATAGGTTTGTTGATTTGTCTGCCAAGGCAGAAAATGAAGTGTATAGGTTTTGTGTGTTGCTGCTTGATAGGTTTTAAAACACTGATTTTTCTATTTTCATGGCAGAGTTGCACTTTGCGAATTGATGATGCTGTTGATCTAGATTACATCTGTGGATATGAACTTATTTTATTAAAACTCAATTTAACTAGTGAGTCATTCTTGCTCACAAGTCACTCTTGCTGCTTGACTTGGCATGCCTGGAGTTCACTGTACAATTGAGCTTTTGTGTGACTAGGGCTGATGGGTACCATCCAGAGTCTGTGCTGTCATTGAGAAACAGATACCAGAGCCCTTTGATATCACTGCGAACTATCTCTGCTTTTCTATCCTTGCAGTTGCTTCTATTGTAGTAGGACTGGCTGATTCACGAGTAGACTGTGCTGCCATTCAGTGGGATCTCGACCTGCTTGAGAGTTGGGCAGAGAGGAATCTCATGAGGTTCAACAAGTACAAGTGCAGAGTCCTGCATCTGAGGAGAAACAATCCCATGCACCAGTACAGAGTGGGGATTGACCTGCTGGAGAGCAGCTCTGCAGAGAGAGACCTGGGAGTGCAGGTTGATAATAAGCTAAACATGAGCCAGCAACGTGCCCAAGAAGTCCAATGGCATCTTGGGATTCATCAAGAAGAGTGTGGCCAGCAGGTTGAGGAAGGTTCTCCTCCTCTACTCTCCCCTGATAAGGCCTCATCTAGAGTCCTGTGTCCAGCTTTGGGATCCCCAGTTCGAGAGGGACAGGGAACTTCTGGACAGAGTCCAGTGCAGGGGGACTGGACCATCTTTGTTATGAAGAAAGGCTGTGGGAACTGGAGATCTTTAGTCTAGAGGAGACTGTGGGGGAATCTCATTAATATTTACAAATATATAAATGCTGGATGTCAGGAGGTTGGGACATCACTTTTTTCTCATGTATCTAGTGACAGGACAAGGAGTAAGGGGATGAAGCTGGAACACAAAGTTGCATTCAAACGTAAAGAAAAATTATTTTACTGTGAGGATGGGAGAGCCTTGGCATGGGCTGCTCAGGGATAGTAAATACTTACAAGTATTTAAGGTGTTTTCTGTTGTATTCATTCATAGGAACAGGAGTAATGGACAAAAATTGGAACACAAAAAGTTCTACTTAAACTAAGGAAAAACTACTGTGAAATTAAGGGAGCCCTGGCCCAGGCTGTCCAGGGAGGGTGTGGAGTCTCCTTCTCTGGAGGTTTTCAAAACCCGCCTGAAGTTGGTTTTTTTTCTGTCCCTTCCAACCTCTACTGCTCTGTGGCTGACATTCTTTTTAGGACATTTTGGTTCATCTAATACTATGTTCCTGCTCAATTTGTAGACTTTGTGTAGGATCTGCTTCTGAACAGCACTAGTCTATGTAGTCTAATGATGTAGACAACTCATAGCAGTCTTTTCACTATCATTCGTATTATATTTATCTATCATTTCATATCACTTTTCGCTATCTCTTTCTTGCCAGCTTACTTGAAGACTTGTAAGCCAAGTACAGACGATGAGAGCTTGTTTTGTCTCATTTGACTGTATCTGCTATCAAGGCAGGAAAGCTTTGTATGTTGACAAAGACCAATTGTTTAGCATATTTCATTCATTTATAACCTATCCCTGTGGGACTCCACAGTGCTATTCTTTTACCTTGGGAGTAATGACTGTTGTAATCATGAGCATTATAAGGGTTGGAGTTTCAAAGAACCACAATGCTAGTGTTATCAATCTCTTCTCAGGTATTATCTGCTGTTATAGTCTAAGGATCACCATGTGCCTCTGGAAGACTCCCTTCTGCATTTTCTTTCAAGGGGTTCACCTTGATCCCCCTTCTGTAGCTGGAGTACTGCATTTGAAACACACTGTCTTTGTTTTGATGGCTTTTGCAGCTCTAATCTTGAAGAGAAGTGAAGTTTTAGTGACATTACAGGGTGTGTTTTAAAACTATCTCTGGTTGGAGAGTCATCCTACTCATTGATTCCCATTTATACTCACTGGTTTTTGTGAGATGCTCAGTCAGCAGTGGGGAAATACTTTCCCTGCATTATGTAGATCAAGCCTGGTTCATAACACCTTTTCCTTGTGAATGATAAAAGGGGCCTCCTCCCCACACCTGTGCAACTAATAACTTTAGCTTCTTGCTATATTTATATTACCATAAATCCCACTAATTTATGTAAAATCAATTGAAATACATGCTGTCTGGATTTTATATCTGGAAAAGAGAACTGGACTCTCCCAGATCTGGAATGCTTATCTCTGGATGTCCTTCTGTAGGTACACATGTTATCAAGCTTCTGAAGGACTGACTTGTGAAAGTCTTATGAAAGACTGCTTATGAATTGTGATGTAACTACAAAAAAACTTTATTCTTCCTAGTCAAGATTTGTTTAAGATAATCTCAAGATGGATTGGAATGTGGAACCTATTTATTAAAGCTTCCTAGGAAGAATAGTGTTTCCTCTATTTTCATGACTTAAATGCAGGTTTTGTTGGAATAAAAAACCAGGATCTTTGCTAGTAAGTGCATACTTGGAGGGAAAATATTTAAATACAACATGTTAGGTGCTTTTGTAAGAGTATGGGAGGTGTTACGTAAAAACCTCTAAAATGGGACTTTTCGGCAGGAAATCAAAGCATCACATTCATATGTCAAGATTGACCCATATGATCTGTTGGACTTCCATGTTTTTAATGTGCCCCAAACTACACTTTGCTGTGAAGCCCCAAGGAGTTTAGTGGTAGAGGGTCATCAGCTTCAGATGTTCAAGACTGTATTGGGCTAAGGGGAGGGGGAAATGGAGTCATACTTCTGAGTTTCATTCCCTCTGCTCTTCTCAAATCTCTTTCTCACCACCAGCACCTTGGTTCTCCCACAGTGCCTTGCTCAGATTCCTCTACAAGGTATCTGCAGTAGCAGATGCAAGACCCAAGGTGGGAGGAGCTTTAGAGTAGGAGGTTTTAGACTATGTACACACTTGCCACCTTCTAGCTGTGCTGGGTTACAGAGATGCTCTCACTAGCTGCTATAGGCAAGGTCTCTGACATGGCTAGCATGAGACTAGTGTGGTAGAAAAGGCAAGGATGGAGAAAGCGAGAAAAAAACTGAAGCTGACCACTCCAGCTTCTTGTCTCTTAGTTGATAAGTGGATTGTGATACTCCATGCTGTGGGAGAGGGGATATAGAGGAAGCAGAGATCAAAGTGGCAAATGTGGTAGTGTATTGAGCCAAGACACTAGGGATACAGTTGTGAACTTCCCTGCTACCAGACTAGTATGAGTCTGACTTCATTTATCTAATCCTTCAGACTAATCTCTCTGGATCTTTATTTACAAAAACTTTTGTACAACTCTGGAGTCCTTTTCCTTCCAGTCCCATATGCACTATTGTAGTATCCAAGAACTGCAATTTTTACTTTCTTCATTTAAAGCTGAAATATTTTCTGTTCTGTTTGAACTTTAAGGTGTATTTTGAATGACTGAGGTGATTTTTCTGATTAAAGTTTTTGTCTGAGTGCAGGAAAAAACTAGTTATGTAAGAAATTGTAGAAATCCTTGAAAGAAACTTGTTAGATGTGTGAACAAAATATTTTCCAGGCTTCTATTTCCCATTACAATGCAAGACTATGCTTCCCAGCTGTTCTGTATCTTTCTGTGGAGAATTTGTCCAGATGAGTGACACAGGATATAGTAGTCTGACCATTGCTGGAGTGCTCATATAAATTCAAAATATTCTTCAACACCTAAGACAACTGAAAAAATCAGTTCAAACTTCTGAAGGATGCTTCAGCGTAATGAATTTATGTGGACTTCTGAGGCACAAAAATCCTCAGCTGCTGCTGCTGCGTATGTTGGAGTTAGTACAGGTCAAATGTGCTTTCTAGAGGTTCACTACCTGAACATGTTCTTGCCAACATCAGCCAAAATCACACCTACACAAAGTCTCTAATGTTTCCTTGTTCCTTTGGAAGCTGTGTAACCATCATTGCAGGAACTGCAGGGGTTTTTTGTCAGGTTGCAAGAAAGTGTTATCTGGTGAAAATACATGTACCAGGCGAGGGAACATTAGTACCATGCTTCTGCTGCATTTAACACAGCATATTGTTTCTTCTGTGAAAAATCTTTTCTGTCACTACCAGGATGTGATGGTGACCTTGAGATTTTCAGATCATAGATGTTGTTGTATGAAAAGTCTCTCTAAGTTGTATGATCTGTTCTCATATCAGTTTATTTCAAAACCTGCTTTTTAGGAACACCACTTTTATGAGATTTATGCTGAACAGAAACAGACTAGCAATGCTCTGCTATGAGGAAGGCAAGCGCTGATACATCATTGCTCTAATGTAGTGCCAAGAGACACCTTTTGTTTTTCAAACTGGAAGTGTAAAGCTGCTTCATCTACAAAAGATTACTGAAGTTTTGACATAATTTTGTTTCATGTTTGTGCAGCATTGAGTACAATGGAGCCTGCACCTGTGACTAGGACTTGTAAATGTGGTGTATCAATAAAAACAGTTTTAAATGGAGATTTCAGAACTGGCTGCAGCTTTTCTCATTCTTAATGAAATGGCTTATCAAAAATGTTTGTGTTTATGAAAGATATCCATGTGATTCTAATATTGCTTACATCACAGCTATTAATAACTCAGTGCTACTCAGCAAACCTAAAGTAAGGGAGACCTTATGCAAGAGCATATTTTCTGTTCTTTGAGTCCAAAGACAGTCTAGGGCCTTTGGTCACAGAATATTAAGGTTTGGAAGGGACCTTGAAAGATGATCTAGTCCAACCCTCATGCCAGAGCAGGACTACCTAGAGTTGGTCACACAGGAACAGATGGGTTTTGAATGTCTTCAGAGAAGGAGATTCAACAACCCATCTGGGCAGCCTGTTCCAGTGCTCTGTCACCCTCACAGGGAAGAAATTCTTCCTTGTATATCTTTGGAACCTCTTGTGATCCAATTTATACCCATTGCCCCTTGTCCTATCATTGAGAAGAGCCTAGCTGCTGCTAGTTTGCCTCCCCTGAGGGAATGGGAGCCTTCAACATTCTTTATTTCATAATTATCCATTATAAAATAAATTTTTGAAAATGTAAGTTGCATGCACACTGCCACAGTCTTTGCCCTTTCAGTGAACAACTTGATAGGTTTTCTCTCACCTGTCAATTTACTATGGATTTCCTCAAAGACCTTTGAGAAAGAACATAAGGAGAAACAAGTAGATCCATTAAATTTCCTTAGATAACAGAACAATTCTCGCAAAGTATATTGGACAGGTCGCATTGGGGAATGAGGGAGTGGTTTTGGTTTTAACAGATGCTTTATAGTATACTTCAGGGCCTCAACAGGCAGTTCACATTCCTCTATGTCTCTGTTCTGAAGTCAGCAGGAAAACAATTGTAATCCTTTCTCACTTACCTTCTGGCATCTTCTGAGATAAATGTTACAAGTGTTAGCACATAGCTATTAAATCTTCTAACACTGTGAAACAGCTGTTCCTGTCTGACCATTCTCAACCTTATAATAAAGCACCTTTTAACTATAAAATACATCAAAGGTATATGAAAGGCATCATAATCTGTGGGTTCTTTTCATTCTACTCCCTGTTAAGCCTTGAATGTACAAAATAACATCAATGTCAGCTGTTACTCTAATGCATGCACAATGGAGTAACTTTGTGATTTCATCACAGGACCCAAGTAGTACAATCTTTGAGTACTAATTTAGACACTGGCTCAAGATGATATCTAGAATCCAGATGCTGTTTCAGTCAAGTTTTGTACTTGGGTGTATAAATTATTATTGACTTTGGTTAAGCTTAGGATTTAAATAACAGGGTAGAACAAATTCTATCTCCACTGCAAGATCTGATCTGCACTTAGTACATCTTTTCTCTATCGTATGCATAAAGCAATTTATTTTTAGCCCATTAATCTGTATAATGCAATGTATGTGATATGCAAGTGAAATGACCTTTCTGTAAATTATAAAACTCTATTAAAAACACCCTCAATGTAAAATCACTATTTTCTTTTTCTTCTGTTAATTCTACTGCAGATATGGTGTGATTTTTGAAGGCAGTAGGGATGAAGAACTTTAGCTGTGCTGTATCTAAAAACATATGCATATCTTTTATTTCATTTAAAAATCTTCCTAAAAATCATGGTCTGCTAAAAATAAGTCTCTAGTAGATGTGAAAGTGTCTACTAGCTTTTTTTAAAATTGAAAGTCACAAGACTTTCTTATATAGTGCATCTTCAGATCAACAGACTATATTTTATTACAACGTTCTGGTACCTATGGGCAAGATAAACAATTGCCCTCAAAGTTTTCTCCCAGATTTTCTTACTTTCCTGTTCTCTTTTGCCTTTATAATTCAGAAACAAGGTACTTACTGGAATTCACTAAGGCAAATTTTCATTTTGCTGATAATAGTCATTCCAAGAGACTTTGAAGCCATCTTGTCTTACTGTTTTGTAACGATATAATGTATTACTGAAACCGAATACAAGGTTAACCTGACTTTTAATTTCTTGACTCAGTGTTCTCATAATAAATTGAATAGTTCCACAGTACCCCTTTGCCTTTTTCTAAGGGGGTTTCATGATCTCTAAAGGTCCCTTCCAACCCCTACCATTCTATGACTCTATGATATGTGTGGAGTGGATGCTGTTTTTCACAAAGCAAGTGATCTTTTTCATACCTTACTTTATCTATTGAATCTATGGAGTCATACCGCTACAAGGAGTCTTCTTTCCCTCACATTAGCTGTATCTGCTCAAGTCAGATGTGCAGCACTACTACACCTACAGAGATCAGAGCTGTCTGCTTTTTCAGCTGGACATACTATCATTTCTTTAAAATTAGATGGATTTAACATCAATTTTTAGATACTGTTTAAATAAGTTGCAGGGAAAACAGAGTTCATGCTATTGTTTCTGCACACATTTTTGACTCCTTTATAACCGTAGCAGTTATTTCTCTAGTAAACTTGATATCAACTGTCCACTGAAAGACCAAGTGTATACTCTTCATACAAACAGGAGAAAAGAAAAAAAGCCTGACTTTTATCACCTCCCTTTCCTTCCTTATCCTTCTGAAAGGGCTTAGACATAAAGTAACATCTGGATATCTGCCTTGAGATCTGAGCACAAGGCCTAGGCCTAGGGTTCAGTGGGATTACAAGTCACAGTAGGGATGTATCTTGTTTTCCTTACCTCTCTTCTAGCAGCTATGTGGTGTCAGGTGTTTATGACCTCACAATAACATTTTCAGTGGTGAACAGAGTGTTTGTTTCCATCTCAAACAGGGAGAAAAAAAAAATATCAGTTTCGTAACATTATGCTGTCCATCGGAATTTCCAGAAAAGACATTTCAGATCATTTTGGGAAGTATAATAATGTGTTAGTATAAACTTCCCAGTGAATTGCAGCTTGGATACTTACAGAATATAAAGCAAGCAAACATTAGTTTATGAATAAAATAAATAGTGCTGATGCCACAGCATTTAACTGTTAGAAATAAATTATTTGAAGAGGGTTACAAATTATTTGGAAATGAGTATATCAGTCTTGATTCTACTCCTGTGATGTTGTGGCTTCAGTGATTGAACACTGAGTAGTCACTCTTTTATTTCAGAACTGAGCAATTAATTTGCCTCAATGTGATCTAAACTGTGGCATTCATTGGAGCTAACTCCTGTGACTTATTTCTAACTTTGATGCGTTTAATGTGGCTAATAAGATGTTCAGAGTCTTCTTATCTATCCAGCCTGGCCCTAATCCTTGAATGAAACTCTGGATCTTTCCTATGATATTGTTTAAAGTAATTTAGTAAACCTATGTTGATCTCAGACCTCAACTCACACAGAAACTCATACAACAATTGAGGCTGGACAGACCTCTTGAGATCATTTGCTCCAACCCCCTTACTCAAACAAGGTCAGCTAGAGCACATTACCTAGCACCTCCTGACAATGCTTTTAAAGCAGGCGAGGGTGCTGTTGGACTCTTGATGTGAGTGTATGCTGCTGTCTTATGGTCAGCTTATGGGTCACTGGGACTCCAAGGCTGTGCTCTAAAAAGCTGCCATCTAGCCATTTGGTTCCTAGCATGTGCTGGTGTTAGGTATTATTCTTCCTCAGATGTGGGGCTCTATACTTCCCCTTGCTGAAGTTAATGAAATTCCTATCTGTTCATTTCTCCAGCCTACTAAATGGCAGTACATCTGTCTAGTGTATCAGCCACTCATCCTACTTTTTTTATTGTATACAGACTTGCTGAGAGTGCATTCAGTGTGGTCATCCAGGTTATTATTGTTAATAGTAGATGTTAACAGTATTGGCCCCAGTGTAAACCACTGGGGTACACCACTAGTGATTTGACTCCAGCTAGGCTTTGTGCTACTAATAACCTTCTGGGGTTGGCAGTTCAGTCAGTTTCTGGCCTTCCTTACTGCCTGCTTATCTAACTTGTTAAAGGAGGCAGTGTCAAAAGCCCTACTAAAGTCAAAGTAAACAACATCTGCTGTTCTAAAGAAGTCCAACAAGCTGGTCACTTCATTGTAGATGATGAGCCTGGTTATGCATGATTTCCCCTTTGTAAATCTATGCTGACCATTCTTGACCACTGTCCTTCCCTTCCTATTTTGGAAATGCTTTCCATTAAAAGTGTCTCTATTGATTCTCCAGGGATTAATGTGAACGTGGCTAGCCTAAGTCCACTCCCAAGTGTGTTAAATATTTCCTCCTGTATATACAAAGCACAAATCATACGAAGTCCCTCTTCAAGGATGTCTCCCTTAATATTTACAAATATCTAAATGGTGGATTTCAGGAGGTTGGGACATCCCTTTTTTGTATTGTATCTAGTGACAGAATAAGGGGTCATGGAAAGAAGCTGGAACACAAAGTTCCATTAAAACATAAGGAAAAACTGGTTTATTGTTCAGGTGAGGGAGCCCTGGCACAGGCTGCCCAGGGAGGGTGTGGAGTCTCCTTCTCTGGAGGTCTTCAAAACCCACCTGGACACATTCCTATGTGACCTCATCTAGGTGGACATGCTTCTGCAGGGGGGTTGGACTAGACCTCTAAAGGTCTTTTCCAACCTTACCATTCTATGATGAGATGCAGGTAGACTTCATTTATGATAAAAGGCACTCCTGTCTTCACTCTCGCATATGCTTCCTCCAAGAGGGGGAAAAAAATAACCCAAACAAACCACTAAGGGGTTGCTCTGATCCTCCTATCTGTTGTTAGCCTGAAATGTGTATGTTCTACCTGCTGCAAAGGTTGCAATGGTCAGTGCAGTCTTCTCCTTCCTCTTAGTTCCAACCTCTCACACATGTCAGTCTTGAATGTTTTCTGCAACTGTAATTTCTAGATTGACATACTTGAAGACAACTACCCTTCAAGTGGAGCACTGTGCATCATTGTAATTAATTTCTATCCCATTGTAGCTGTCATCTTAAAAATATGGAATTGAGGTGGTCTTCCAGTGAATTGTGCTCCTCATACAAGGGGAGATGGGAGGTTGGGAGGAAGATTAAGGCAGCTGTTTAATCTGTGATCACAGTTTTACAACAACAGCATGTTATATTATAAAATTTAAGAAGTCAGTAAACAACATAAGAGTAACAGAGCAATTTCAGTAAAAGATTCCCATCGATATTTGATGATTGTGAAGAAGGGAGGAGGGATCGAGCCAGGGATCCTTTTGTCAATGTGATACTATAGTTGCTCCATTTTTAAAGAATTGTGCTTAACAAGGATTGTCACTGTTGCAGGACAAAGGCAGGCTTTTTTTCTCAGATGATCTTTGAATTTGTGTTTTGAAATTGATTGTTGAAACACTGCCACTGAGTCCTGTGTCTTCCAATGAATGCATAAAGTATGTGTGTGCATTGAGGGGTTTACATATCTGAGTTGGTTATGTCTCAGTAAAAGGCTTTTTGACAATTTAGACCAGTAAGATATATAATCATGTTATTTTTTCTTTAAGGCCCTTTTCCCGTGCCCTTTTCCCAATCTTAAAATCTTTAAAAATATTCAGTCTGTGGTAAAGTTTAATGTTTTTTTTATACTACCCAATCAAGAGTTATTTATATAGACTACTGGATCATACTACAGTTATCTAACAGATAGATTAACAAAATACATGAATTTGAATTCTTCATCTATTTGCATCTCATCTCCTGTGGTGATGAATTTCTAGAGTTACTGTTTAATCATTTTCAAGGAAAACGTAAGGATCACTTTTAAATCCAGATTATAAATCTTAGTTGAACAGTATTTCTATAACAAGTGAATTTACACCCATAACAGACATGAATTTTGGCACAATACTTAATATTTGATTTTATTATTTGGATGAAAAGTCTAGAAAGCATCATCGACTAATGTAAATACCACAGTTTTTGGAAACAAACACGTTGTTGTCAATGTAATCAGAATTTCTGTAGTGTTTGTAGGATTTTGGTCTGACCTGCTGTTTCATAGACTTGCAGGATGAGTTTAGCATTGTTCTGGTCTGTCACTTAGCAAAGTTCATGGGTTCCTGACCCAGACTAACTGTTAGGGGAACTTGGACTACCCCCAGAAGATGTGTCAACGTGGCCATCATGGCTGAGATGGCATTTTTGGTTTTGTTTGCAGCTGCAGTGTACTTTTAAATTAAATCTTCTTGTCCCCACTTGCACTGCTTATTGATTTCGCTCATTTTACTATTTGGTTCATGAAGTGTTTTGTTATATGCAAACAAGATTCCTTGAGGGAGGACTCTACAGGAAACTCTCTTTCCAAGAGGCTTTGCCTCTAATGGGGACAGGAATCATTGCTGGGCCCTTTCAAAAGTTTGGTATCCCTTTTACATTGGGTATATCTGTCCAGGGAACCAGGCAAAATACAGTTTCAGCTACAGATTGATATAGTGTCTCCAGTACCAATTGCTTTGATGTATTACTTTTTTTGGAGGGGGAGGGTTACATCCTTGTTGTTTTAAAATAGTTTAAATAACTTAGCTATGTGAGAGCTGGGGCTTTTGCATGAGGCCTGTAGAAGCTTCCTTCGTGAGCTGTCAGAGCTGCATTTGGCTTTTTGCTGTGAAACACTTCAACCTCAGACCCACAGAGAAGTGAAGGAATGCTGCAGTGACAAATCTTACCTTTTAATTTCTGTGTTGATAATGCACTCACTACTGTGTGGCTTAGATACTGATTGTATGAATATTGGACCCACTTAAACTAACTTGTTACAATAAATCCAGGAAGAAAGGCAATTATGCCATGGTTGGATCTGATACCTATTTACATACTGGTTTTGCATGCAGAGGAAGTAAGTGGTCTAGAAATAGACCCACAGATTTTCTCTACCTAGTTCCTGAAGGCAGAATGCCAGAGAGGAGGAAGGATGGGTAAGCAATGGAAAAAAGGTTTTACTTGGACATGAGACTAGAGGAAAGTGCTACAGTTCTGGAGGCCTACTGATATGACACAGTGGTTAAAGCTAAATCCTTTGAAGGGCAAAAATGTTTGTAGACTGTGGAGCAGGCTGAGCATATAGGAGTTGTGTGTAGAGCAGCTGTGACCTACCAAGGCATGTAGGAGCTTCTTACTGGAAAGATATTTAATTTGGAGGAAAATCTATTTAATATTTCTTCATGTTAGTTTGAATGCAGTGATGAGGGAATGTTAAGAAAGTTTAACTGTGGAACCAGTGAACAAATCTGTACAATACCTTTAATGTGAAGGCTTTCTTAAGTACAGGACATTGTGCTGAGTGGCTGTAATGTGATGGCTGCAGCTGTGTCCTAGTGGCTGACACCCTGATGCATGCCACACTGGCTGCATGAGGCTGCAAAACTCTGTGGGGAAAAAGTCAGTTCCTAGAGAATTATAAGAGCTGGTCTTTGTGGCTGCAGGGGCTTGTCTTGCAGTTATGAGGCTGTATGGGGATAACTTATTTAAGCTACACAATTGTGTGAATTTTTTTTTTTTTAATTGTGCCTGATAGCTTGATTTTTGGTGGAATGGCCAAGGTCAGAAACATTGTAAGGGTTCCTGAAGTGACTCATTGCTTTCAAATGTCCAGAACAGCAGGGACACTGCTTTGTCACACTTTCAGAAGCAGGATACACTCTACTGAGGATAGCTGCCTGTTGTTATCGAAATGTGTTTTGGGCAAACAACTATGTAGATGTGGATCCAAGTAAAGCAAGTGGTTTAGAGCAAGGAATATCTCATTTTTATACTGATATGATAAAATTAATCCGAAAATGACTGTATATACAGACTTTCTACGATACAAAGGCATAGTCCTGCCAGTGCCATATATTCTCATTTTGTAGAAAAAAAATGAGATATCACCAAAACAATAGTACTTTAAAAAAAAAGTCGTAACTAGTAAGCAATTAGATTGCTTTTTTTAATTTGAAAAAAAGTTTCAATATGAAAAGAACATGTCTGTAGCTTGAAATTGTTATTGAATGGAAAAATGCTGGGATTTTCTATTGAGTCTCTTTTTGTCTTCTGTACAGTTCTGTGTCTCATCCCCATTAAGGCAGGGTATGTGCAGTACATCACAAGCAGGTAATTATTACCAAGAGATGCAGATTGTTCGTTTTCGGCTCATGAATAAAAACCAAAAGGATGGATGGTGCTACAGAATTGCCTCTATTCACTGATAGGTACAGTGTTATTGTTAGTTTTCATTAACTTTGTTTTTTGTGAAATAAGATTTCTGGAATGTTTTCCAAATGTCTGACCAGTGTTGCGCAGAGATTAACATATTTTTCCTAATCACTGTCATTCTGAATCTGACCACCAATAGTATAAGCCCTGTTGCAGCTCATAAGTCCTTTCAGTTATTTCTTTTTTCCTCATATTATTTTACATTTCATAAGTTATTTGTATATCTATGGTGACACTTTAGCACAGTCTTTTCCAGTGTTTCTCATGTATACTGCGAAGGGACAGGAGAAATTAAACAAAATCAAAGTCTAGAACAACACAATGAACAGTTCTCTTCATCTTTCCAAAATATATTTTTATCCTTTAAGTTACATGAAATTTTGTGATGTTGAGGTTGTGTGTCTCAGGCCTTCCTAAACTCAAATAAATACTAACTTTTCACTGGTCAGAGAGCTTGTAATTAGACCATATCCCTATTACCCCTACTGGGAGTGGGATTTGAGGAGAGGGCTTACTAGTACAGTGTTCCAGAGAACAACTTGAGTGTGGGAGGCTGAATGTGGGTAGCTGAAGAGTACACCTCAATGTATACTCCTAGCCTAATGTTCATTCCTATGTACAACACAATGCACACTCATGTGGCCAGATGATACTGAGCAGTTAACGTAGAATGTTTTTACACTTATATACCTTTTACTGCCATTATTAATGTATGTTTTATATGGAGAATTTACAGCTTTTGTGTAAAGACAAATTTTATAGCTTGCTATCATCCATTATGATAGGACCTCTCAGTATTGGTCATGTTGATTATCATGCAGTTCATTGGGGCAATTTGGAAGAACTAAAGGGCGGAAATATCACAAATGGATTCAGTTTTAATTATGCAAAACCTGATTCTCATTGAATGATATTCTGGTACTTGAGTAGAGTATGCATTGAATAGAAAATATGGCTTGCTTTGTTCTGTTACAAGTGTAACTGATCATCTGGGATGGAGATTTTATCAAGTGAAAGATGAGTAGATGTGTGGACATTTCAAGACTAGTAATTTGCTGAGGATAGGATAGGAAGTGAACCCAGGAAAAGTGCTGTATCTCCATAAAGTCATTAAAGACTAATCTTTATTCTTTTCTTTGTCTTACCACTTAACACTGAAAGATGGAAATTGGTTTGCTCAGTTTTGCTTCTAAGTTGTTTCTTTAGTCCCTTTGCAGAAACTCCAGTATCAAACTTACCCTTCTCAATATAAAGTCAATTTTCATATCTGCCTGCTAATGTCTCTGCTTTTATAAATCTCCTTCCAGTCTCATTTGCTTTACGTGAATGAATATTAAAATGCAATTACAGTTTAGTGGAGTTCATAGATCTGGAATTTCCCATCTTTGAACTTCAAGACTAGTTTTAAAATGACATCATAGTGGGTTGAAAAAGTGGAATACTCTATTCACTGTTCTCCAAGTTCTAGGAGAAAAGATGGGAAAGAAGGTATATTGCTTTTTCTTGACTAGATGCAAAATAAATTCAGGAGATATTTGGTGAGTGGCTTGTGTGTCACCTGTAACTTTGGACTGCATTGATCTAATGGTTCTGACCACCCAAAAAAAATCTAGGATAATCCTCTTAGAGTTGCTTGTCTTCTTGGTTTTTTTTTTTATCCACAAACTATATCGTGATGATGAGAACATTTCCTTCTTCTGAAATACAAAAGATATTAGCTGAAATGCTGCTTTTGCCCGAAAAGTCTGAATCCATGGCTGTCTCCTGACTTCTTCTGCTGTGAAGATTCTGATATTCTGATATGCAGCTCTGTAACACTGGAAACTAGTACTTATCAAGCAAGACAGCAAATGTTTATGTTGTCTGAGAGAACAAAGATTTTGTTTCACATCTGCCCCAGTGCATCTATAATGGTGGAATTATGTAGTGGTTTTGCCTGGACCAGGTTTTTGTTAGCAGGGGCACTTCAGGGGTGGCTTCTTTAAACAAAGATCTGCCAGAAGCTTCCCCTGCAGCTGATAGGGCTAATGACAATTAATTATAAGATGGACCTACAGCTGATCAAGGCCTGACCAATTAATGATTGAGGTAATGCCTCTGTGAATAATGTAGGAATTATGTAGTTGCTAAACTGCAGCAGCAACAAGGAGTGAGAATGTGAGAGTATCTCCTGAGACACAAAGGTCAGTGGAGAAGGAGGGGGAGAAGGGTGCTCAGGCATTGAAAGAAAGATTCCCCTGTGACCTGTGTTGCAGCCCATGGTGAGGCGTCTGTGCCCCTGCAGTCTATGGAGGCCACTGGGGAGCAGAGATCCACTTGCAGCCTGTGGAGGACCCCATGCTGAAGCAGGTGGAAGCCCATGTTGGAGCAAGTTCCTGGCAGGGCTTGGGAACCTATGAGGAGAGAGGAGGCCATGTCAGAGCAGATTTACTGTCAGGACTGTCCTGTGAGGGACTGAGGCTGGAGCAGTCGGTACCTGAAGGACTCTTCTCCTAGTGGATGACCCACATTGGGGCAGGGTGTGAGGAGCTGCCCCCATGGGAGGCCCCATGCCAGAGCAGTGTGTGAAGAAGTCTGTGGGAGGCTTCATGATGGAGGAGTTTGTGAGGAATAGTCTCCTGTGGGGAGGGACTTCACACTGTAGCAGTGCAAGTGTGAGGAGGCTTCCCCCTGAGAAGAAGCAGCAGCAAACTCCATCTATAGTGAACTAATTGCAACCTCCATTCCCCTTCCCCTGCACTACTAGGGTGGAAGGAAGGAGAATCCTGGAGGAGGGAGGGGTTGGGGGGAGGTATTTTAAGATTCAGTTTTGTTTCTCATCTCTCTGTTCTTATTTTTCCTTTAATAAATCAAACCTTTTTCCCCTCTGAATCTGTTTTGCCCATGACACTAATTGCTGAGTAATCTCCCTGTACTTAAGTCAAATCTCTTGTTTTATTTCTCTCTTCCGTGTGCAGTTTAGGAGGAGTGATAGATCAACATGGTGGGCACCTGGCACCCAGCCAGGGCTAAACCACCACAAATTAGAAACTCTGTCTTAAGTTTTAAGCCATCCTAGAAAACCAGTGAACTGCTCTCCTGGGATTTAATAGGTTACCTTGATAAGAGAATGACTGGTGTTTTCTACTGTATTTATTTTTAAATGCTGAAACCCATACATTTAAATTTGGATTTTCTGGAAAATTTTGTTTGATCTGAATACAGATAAGTGTTGTGAGGCTTTGTGCATTCATGTTGGCTTGGCTATTGAACAAAAGCAAAGACATGTCATCTACATAGTCCTGCATTATACTTTCTTTGCAAGGGCAGCAGTGAAATATGCAGGAAATGCAAAAGCACTCTCACTGCTGTCTTTTACCATCAGCCAGTGTTGTAGGAGATCTTAAGATGCTGTAACATGTTTGATATTTTTCCAGAGTGAATCCAGCTGAGGTGAGAAATATCTTCTGAGCCAAAAGGTAGCTTAGATCTGAGTAATATCAAGCACATGAGCATGACCTTTATGGTAAAAATGATTTTATTACATCCTAAAAGAATCTTATTGGACAGCTGAAAACATACTTTACCTCCACAGACAGAAAAATTATTGCACAATAACCCCCTAATATTCATCTTCAGTTTAAATTTTGGAATATACTGTCATAAGGAAAATGCCTAAACTATTTGTGAATGAAAACTTGCAGTAACCCTCATTCTAAAGTGTAATTGTCAAATTGCTAGTGAAATGTTTTGCTGTCAGGGCTATTTGCACAGAATCTGTCAGTTTGCCAAAGAGCCTTTAATAACTCTTGGTTTTAGAGCACTTTGGTTCCAAACTGTGCATGCTCAGAGAGAATGTGAAATGGGGATTTGTAAGCTCAGTCATTTCTCAGTCAGAGGCATCCAGAACAAAAGGACCTTTTTGTTTACTTTTCCTGCCAAGAGCTGAATGCTAACTCTGAAGCAGTTTGGGCTACTCTTTGAAAGTCTGAAGCATCTTTGAACTGGCTTCCATGCATTGGGAATATGAGAATAGACTTGTACAAAAGAGGATATAGCAAAGCTGAAGTGAATATAAGAGCAAAAAATTGCTTGAAATTCATATTTATGTTCACCTATTGGTGCTCTCAATTTGAATGAAGTTGTTTTTTTTTTTCATGGAGAACTTACAGAGCTTTCTTCAACCCCGATCCCTCACTGCTTTCAAGTGCCACTTTAGTTATGCAAAATACTCCTAGTTATTTGTGGTGATAGGAGGCAGAGTAGAGAAGGACAATGACACTGGATGGCTGTGAAAAACAAATACAGATAATGCAAATTATACTATAAAAATGCACAATAAAAGTGTAATGGAGATGAGACTTTGAGCTGATACTCGAGCTAATTGGAAACTTGCCATATGAGCCTAGTTATTTGAGTAGTGAGTCAAAGCTGGCTCTGCCTGGAGCCAACACAGATGCCTTAACACCTGTAGCCTGTATAGGCCAGCACCTGGGTACTCTGCCTATGGGTGGTGGCAAGCTGGCTGGGTTTAATGTAAATATGTTCCCCAAATTCTTGCTGGGTCCTTCAGCATTACATTTTTTGTCTCAAATGAGTGTGGTTTAACCCACTGTTAAGGCTATAAAACTCAGGGGATTTCCTGTCTCTGGGATGAAAGTGTCTTTTTTAGAAATACCATCATGTTGCTTTCTACAGGATGGGTGATATATTAAGATTTTGGTTTTAAATCGACATGATTGTATCTAAGTACTATTTTGAGGAAACTAGGGAAACCATAAGGAAACATGAACCATGTTTTCAGAGTGTATAGGAAAGCCAGTGAAGTGAAATCCAATTGAAGAGGTGCCAGGAGATTAAATAAGAGCAGTAAGAAGTATTTAATTTCTTCTAAATTTCTGATTTCCTATTTTATTCTGATATAAGCATGCTTGTTCATCAGATTTTCATTAGTAACATATAGATCCTCATAGCTGACTTTTGTAGAATAGGACAACTCTTATAAGTTCCTTCCTTGGAAGTCTTCAAGATCCACCTGGACATGTTCCTATGTGACCTAATCTAGGTGAACCTACTTCTGCAGAGGGGTTTGGACTATATGATCTCTAAAGGCCCCTTCCAACCCCTACTATTCTATGATTCTATAAAATGAAAGCAAATGATAAACTAAGGCAAATCAGTTCAAGAACTTGGTATGAAAATGCACACATCTCTTTTTCTTTTTTGTAGTGTGGGGGGGGAAATACTGAGCATAAACTCATGAGTGGAGTGAACTGAAACATGGGGTAAAGGGGATGCATACCCTGTTCTCCAGCGTGTGCTGCAGGCAGCTGGATTGCTGCCAGTCATAAGCATCCTCTGATCACACCATTTTTCTTCATTCTAGTAAGCTGACTTTCACAAGGTTCATGGCAGATGGATGGTTACTTGTGTAAGGCACTCTGTTGCCTGTCTCTCACTTTTAGAAGTAGCAATCTTTCCACAATTTTATAAGCTGGGATAAGATTTTAACTTAAGTAAGGCACAAACTATGTCTTGTGCCTTTGAACTACAGCACATGTCCATCTGTTGACTGAATGCCATTTGGAATGCTTAACCCCTGCCAAATCCAGCTGCCTTTGAAGTCAATGGGAGTCTTGCCACTGACTGATTGGGATAGCATTTAGCTGACAGAATTTCTGTTTTCCTTTGTTTAACATAATTTGTATGTGGATTCTAACAAACAAGAATATCTACTCATGATTAGGACTGGACAAGGGAAGAGGATTTATAGGCAGTATGTATGTCTGGCCTAGTGATGGAGGATTTTGTAGTCCACTGATTTCAGTTAAGTCTTGATGTTAGTGTCTCTTTGCTTATCCCCATTTAGGGGTCACTTACTGGTAGGATGTCTTGACAAAGGGAAATTTAATTATATGAACTTGGACATTATACCAATTGTTTAAAAAGAATAAATTATTCATACAGTGCTGCTTTTCCTAAACAGTGAAGAAATATTTACCCTTTTTAGGAAAGACAAATAAATTACTCCATATGCTCCTTGTATTGAGGGATTTGTATGAAATATTTTATCAATCTTTCAGTAACATACAGTTCCACACCTGTGGAATGCATAGTCTTTTATTTTTGGATCACTAGTGTACTTGTTATGTGTAGTACACTTTTAAGCATCTGCTTAGGTATTGCCTTCACTTTGTATTTTCAGGACCTGTGATTACACCATATGCTGCCATGGAGAGATTATGCTGTCAGTGTTGTGTCAGAGTAGAATGGAACTGCAGTCTCGTACATAATTAGAAGGATATATTCAAGAACATTTCTTAGGTGACTGAATTTATATTGATTATTCAGAATAAGTGCACATCAGATTACAGACTTTCCATATATGTAAGAAGAATATGGACACTTAAAATATCA
Source organism: Colius striatus (assembly GCF_028858725.1). Classification (NCBI taxonomy): domain Eukaryota; kingdom Metazoa; phylum Chordata; class Aves; order Coliiformes; family Coliidae; genus Colius; species Colius striatus. The sequence goes on from NC_084762.1 coordinate 28,980,211, forward strand.
AAGGCTGATTAGAGCATTGAAGAAATATGGAAGGATGAGCAGAGATAGTCTATGGACCAAGTCAAGTGCTCAGAACAGATTAGGAAGAAGTATTTTGTGCAAAGTGATTTTTGTGCTTAGTGGCTCCTCATCTTTCTTAGTGCCAGACTAAGATGTCACACAGATTACAGATTGCTGGAGGGTAGATTTGGAGAGCTCTGAAGGGCCTTTGTGACAACCAGCACCCATAAGGCACTGCAGCATGTCTCTACAGTGCTGGGTTAGCAAGGAGAGGCTAAATTCAAGTAGAATATTTTGCAGATGGGAAGAGACTGTGCTTTTCTGGTACATACGAGATTTAACTATGGCTGAATAAATCAAAGCTGCCCTAGAGCTTCCAGAAAGCTGGCCCTATTAGCTGGTGCAGCTCTGGCACTGGACAAAGAAGAAGAGGGTCTAAATTGCTGAGGAGAGAGGCTATTATGTTTTCAGCTGTTGGGAGGGGGTGGGGAGGCGGGGGTGTGGGTGGTGGAAGAGAATCTTCTTTTAGCCTTTGTTTTTTTTCTTCAATCCAGAAATGCAAATAATAATAAATGACATGCTTTTGATCCAGAATCTCCAACCACCGTTTTAAGATCTTGTGTATATGGGCTTAGATTGAAAATATAATACCAAATAAGTAGTTCCAGATTGTGTGAAACTAAATTCCATAGCTCTCTAAACAACGAGCTATAATGTGAGACTTCAGTGTAGTTCAATGCCTTAGTGGTTATCCTTCACTGATAAAGTACAAGCCCATACAACCGAAGAGCTTGTTCTTGTATTTCTTCTATCAGATGATAAATGGGACTTTTAGGTGCTTATTAGTATACATTTGACCTTAAAGGAAACATTTTGAGGATGAATCACTGTAAATGTAGAAAGCCTAGTTATTTCTAATTTACATGGGTTTAGTTATACCAGATCTGTTGTCTGAATTTCACCCAAATTTTGTATCTCTGAAGCTATTGAACCTACTGGAGTTTGACTAACAAACCTGAAAGAAAAAAAAATAAGAGGAGAAACATGGCTTCTATTTTTAAAGTGTGTAAAACTGAACACAGCACTTGTCATGGTTTCCCTGTACAGCTACTAAATATTTCATATGAAGTGCTATTTTGAGTATCCAATTAATTATTTAAAGCTAAACATGATTTCTCTTTATGACATGAGACTTGTTAGTGATAAAGGCTAAATTGGATGGAATATAGTTGCCAAAAACATTTCCTGTTTGCAGTAATCTGCTAAAGCTGGATATATATGAGTTGGGATGAAGGTAAGATTAATCTCTTTGATAAAACTAGTCACTGTGACAGGGATTTATGAATGACCATTTAGACCAATTTTGTGGTCTATTAGGTTCAGTGTCCTTTAACTACTACTAGCTGCTCACAAATATTTCCAAGAAAAGTGAAAGAAATCCATCTGATTAAGATTGTAGTTAAAATTAACTACTTGGAGAAATCTTATTGGTTCTCCTTTATCTCCAAATATATCTTGATGGTTTTCAGCTGTTCTATACTGAAAAGTCATAAATAAATGTCACTTTATTGAAAATATATGCTACAAATACTATGTAAACTGTTGAAGCACCAATTATAAGACACCTACATGAAAAAAACTGTGATAAGGCTGAGAAAGTTGGAGTTGTTCAGCCTGGAGAAGAAACTGCTCTGGTGAGACCTTATTGCAGCCTTCCAATACCTAAAGGAGCCCATAAGAAAGATGTGGACAAACTTTTTAGCAGGGCATTTTGCAACAGGACAAGGGGTAATAGTTTTAAACTAAAAGACAGATTTAAACTAGGTATAGGAAGAGTTTGTTTACTGTGAGGGCAGTAGAACACTGGAATACGTTGCCCAGAGAGATGGTAGGTGCCACTGGAAATGTTCAAGGTCAGCCTGGATGGGACTTTCAGTAATCTGATCTAGTTGAAGGTGTCCCTGATCATTGCAGGAGGGTTCTACTGGGTGACTTGTAAAGGTCACTTCAACCCAAATGATTCTACGATTCTGTGTTTGGGTCCTAGTAGCCCAGTCTTACAGACATTTTTGGTTGTCTTTTACTGACAACCTCACTTGTTGGGGGGTAAAAAAAAAAATCACATCACAGATTACTATTGATTACTATTGATTAATATTGATACTTTTTAAGGTTTCTGGTAATAACCCTATTTTTTAACTTCTGGTCAGTATATTGACCACATTTGTGTTACATAACTTCTCTAGCATAAAAGAAAATATCTAGACTTTTTTTCCCATTCAATGGATTATCGTGCTTTGTAGTACATACTTTCCGTGTTCTAAGAGATGTGGGGATTTCCTTGACAAAAGCAAGAGAGTAGAAGTAAATCTAATGATGCTTAAGATTTGGTTCAAGTCATGGAATTGAAGACAGTCATAATCTGGTCTAGAGTTCATGTAAAACAGATTTGGGATGTCACAGTGAAATGCATGCTTAAGACTTAAGGGAGAACATGGCTCTGGCTTCAATATCTTATATTAAAGCTTCTAAAACTCATTTCTTACTGCCACAGTCAGTGTAATTGGGTGTAAATTTAAACTGAGATGCATTATTGCTTTCACATGTTTCTATTCTGTTGGTGGGGGCTTACTTTTATCTCCCTGTTGTATCATAGATAATGACTATGGGTAGATCTAGTCCCACAGTGCTGTGCATCAGTTTCTCATTAGATCTGTAAACTTGTTGTAATATTCTGCAAGAAAGCCCAGAGATACAGTACTGCACAAAATGCCTTCCATGAATCTGTCACCACTCTTCTGAGTGGTGCTGAACAGCTTGTGAAGGTGGGTGACTAGCCTCCTGGGATTTCATCTTTCTCTGTCTGCCTTAATGGCAGACTCTCTCCATTATTCAGCTCTGGAAGGCAGGCAGGCATGTTTGTGGGGAGAAGCACTTTTCTTACACCGTAAAAAGAGTACCCTATGTTTCTATTGGATTAGCCCATGTCATATTTGATTGCTTTTCTGAGTAATTGTTATCTATGGGTTTGTATCCTTAAAATTAGTCTCCTACCTTTCATTTTTTTTGAGTTGCAACACAGATTTTACAGTGAAGCAGCAGCAGCTGACAGGCTGCACAGTTTAACTGAAGCATTACATCCTCTTTCTAATGTTTCCTAAGCTTGAAACAGATCATATGTGGATTCCCAGTGGATTCTTTTATATGTAATTTGTGCCATTACAGAGAAATAATTAGAAATATGTGCTTGTTTATTAGCATAAAAACGTATTGCTCTGGTTGTCTGTGGATCTCCTTTTTCCATGAAAATATTTGGAGGCAATTTAATGGTAATGCATGCAGCTTCTCAGGGCTGCTGATCCTGGGTAATGGCAAGTTGTCTCTATAATAACTTGAGTAGGATTGTTAATATCCTTGTAGAGAAGTTGTTGAAATCTGTAAATATGCACTATTTAAAGTCTCAACAGCTACTCGTCTGTGCCAGCTTTGAAGAGCATGACAAAGTCATGCTTGTGTATTATTCTTGGGATTGAATGGTACTGTCTCTTACACAGTTTGTTTCTTCTAGAAGGTAAAAGTACTGTGAGCAAGAAATTCTTTTTTTGAGTTGTGCTTCATCTGAGCATATTAAATGACAGTGAAGTGAAATGAAGAAAGGCGATGGAACAACTCATCCTGGATATCATCTCTAAACATATGAAGGTAGAGAAGGTTATCAGGGCAGCCAACATGGATTCACAAAGGTGAAATCCTGTTTGACCAACCTGCTAGCCTTCTATGAGTGCATAACTGGCTGGCTGGATAAGGAGAGAGCAGTGGATGTCATCTACCTTGACTTCAGCAAGGCTCTTGAGATCATTTCCCATTACATCTTCATCAGAAAGCTCAGACAGTGTGGCTTTGAGTGGACAGTGAGGTGGATTGAGAGCTGGTTGAATGACAGAGGCCAGAGGGTGGTGATCAATGGCACAGAATTGAGTTGGAGAGTTGTGGCCAGTGAAGTTCCACAAATATCTGTTTTGGGACCAGTCCTGTTTAATATCTTCACCAACGACCTGGATGAGGGGACAGAGTGTACCCTCAGCAAGTTGGCTGATGACACCAAACTGGGAAGACTGGCTGATTCCCCAGAAGGCTGTGCTGCCATTCAGTGGGATCTTGACCAGCTTGAGACTTGGGCAGAGAGGAATCTCATGAGGTTCAACAAGGATAAGTGCAGAGTCCTGCATCTGGGAAGGAACAATCCCATGCACCAGTACAGGCTGGGGGTTGACCTGGTGGAGAGCAGCTCTGCAGAGAGAGACCTGGGAGTCCTGGTTGATAATAAACAAACCATGAGCCAGCAATGTGCTGTTGTGGCCAAGAAGGCCAATGGCATCCTGGGATGCATCAAGAAGTGTGGCCAGCAGGTCGAGGGATGTTCTCCTCCCCCTCTATTTTGCCTTGGTGAAGCTTCATCTGGAGTCCTGTGTCCAGTTCTAGGCTCCTCAGCTCAAGAGGGACAGAGAACTTCTGGAGAGAGTCCAGCACAGAGCCACCAAGATGGTCAAGGGACTGGAGCATTTTTCATACAGCCTAGAGAAGAGGAAATTGGGGGAGGACTTCAGTAATACTTACAAGTATGTAAAAGGTGTATGTCAAGAGGATGAGACAACACTTTTTTTTTCTGTTGTATCCAGTCATAGGAACAGGAGTAATGGACAAAAACTGGAACACAAAGTTCTACCCAAACTAAAGGAAAGACTACTGTGAAGTTAAGGGAGCCCCGGCCCAGGCTGTCCAGGGAGGGTGTTGAGTCTCCTTCTCTGGATGCGGGTTTGCTTCTGTGAGACCTGATCAAGGTGGACCTGCTCTGGTATGGGGTTGGACGGAATGATGTCTAGAGGTCCCTTCCCAACCCCTACCATTCTGGGTTTTTTTGTTTTTGGTTTTTTTTTTTTTTTTCATTAGCAGCTACAGTGAGTGGGGGAGTTTGGGAACACAAGTCACTGCTAGATCTGACAGTTTTATTTGAAGGTGTTCTATGAGGAGTTGGTACAAGTTTTCTGAAGCTTTCATATGCTGTATTAACAACCATTGATTGTCAGTATTAAAAGAAAGTGATCTCTTTGCAAATGTTTTGTTTCATATATCAAAGTGAATATATCCAAAGGCCTTTAACTCTCACTTCATGTAGAAACTATATATCTGCCTCTTGCAACACCTGCACAGTCTGATCTTTAGAAGTTTTCTACATCTTTATATTCCCTATCATTTCTGGATGGTTTTTTTCCCTTCTAGTATTTTTTGGCCTTTTGCCTGTGAGATTTTCTTATTCTTCTTCATTTAAGCTGTATCTTTTTTCCTACTCATTGCCTGCCAGCTGGCTACCTGCTTTTGAGGATGTTGTATGTAGGTGAGATAGGTCAAGTTGATAAGTGTTCCCACTCTAAGTTGAATGTCATGAAAGCAAAGAAGCAAAAATTTCTTATTTATTTTGGCCTCAGAAGTGATCTCTTCAGGATCAGGGGCACGAAAAGATCTTGGCTTCTTCTGTTTTAAGCTGCAGGATGGGACACACTGTAAAAGAAGCTTCAGACTTGGGTTAGATAAGATTTCTTGCCCATACAAGTCCTTGCAGCAATCTCTATCTCTAGGACCTGAACTTCTTCTCACGCTGCCACCTTCTCCTCTCTGCTCCTGTGATGGGAGGACTTGAGTTACAGCAATAGCTTCCTTTCATAGGAGGCAGACAACTCATGGAATAAGAGGGAATGTACAGTGGGAGTGTTTGACTAGTTGTATTAGATTTCTTTCTATTTCTTCTGATGAATTCATTAAGCCTTTCCACAGCAGTACCAGTTGCAGTGAGTGTTTTTAACTCTGGAATGCAGCATGCATCAATTCTGCTTTGCCAGTTGCACTTGAGGCTTCCTCTGCTCTTTACAGATGACTGCAAATGGATGCTTTTAAAAAGACAAATGTATTAAATATATCTTACACCTAATGTTATCTGCATTTTGTGCTGTCAATGTGAGTGGTTTTGGTGAGGGGGAGTGGGGGGAGGGAGTGTTGGGCTTTTTTTTGTTTTGTTTTTTTTTTCCCCAGAATCTGCATTATCCTATTCTCTTACTTCAGATAATTAGGTTGACTAAGTGATGCCTTTTGTGGAAATTGGTGCCAGGATTTGCTGCTACTAGTAGGGGATTCCCTGTTGGGTGCTGTAGATACCTCAGCCCTTGCACAAACACATCTATAGCATTAGTGATGCTAATAGGACTTTCATTTCTGACTTCTGCCAAGTTCAGAGTTTTTCCATGTGGCTCTAAAGAGACATATGGCTTTGCAGTTGTTCTTGGTCTTTGTACTTAGCTTGTATTTGACCCATATTTAACTTGAACTCTCCTGACAAAGTTTTCTATGTAAGCTCTCTGGTTTCCTATGTCTCAACGTGGCTGCCTAATCAGGAAGAGGATTTTTAAACAATTCTTTAGTAGACATAAGAAACATGTGCTTAACATAACTATAAGTGTGAAATAAGCAACCTTCTGCTGAAAGTTCATATGCCAAACACAACTAATGCACCATATGTGTGTCTTAGCCTTTTCATGGCTGTTGCAATTATAAGTAGCCCAGTAACACTATATGCTTGATCGACGTATGGGATCTGTGATGGTATTTTGCAGTTAGACTTGCAGCATTTCTAAGTGAAATAAAAGGAGTACCATAAGCTTTTCAACTGTGACATGCTACCTCAGCAGTGGCATGCCTTCAGGAAAAGCAGAGGAGCATGACCACCTCTCTGTAGCCTGTGAATGATGTTGCATATCAGCAAATATTCTGGTTTTTATTTTTGTTTGAGCAGCTTGTGCATCCTTGATCAGTTTTCCATATGAGGGATATGACTCTGTACCTGTCCTCTGGCTGCATCTGCTGTGGCCCCTGGTGTTACCCTTCCATTGTGAAGGAAAGAATAAGACTCAAGGTGTCCTGGACTATAGGGAAAATATTAGGAATACATACTTTTAGAAAATGATCCATTTCTTGGCCACAGCAGTAGGGAATATATGACTGTCGTACTCTTGGGATTTGTTTCCTTGTCTCCAAAGAGTAATTATAAAAGATTAAGCAGTGGCCAGCCCTGCACTCTGTGAAGTCTTCTGAGGTCTAATCATGGACAGAACATGTCACATAAATGGCAGAACTTTTACTCATTTGTAAGTAGATTAGTATCCATCGTGGGTCCAGGTTTGTGACACTCAATTTGCATCACTTACTGTGTTGCTGGAGGATGTCATATGTTACCATTAGGTCAAGACTGGAAAAACAAGCTTGGTATGTACCACGTCGTAGCCAAAATGTAAGAATGTGCTCCACAACTACATGATAGACAGAATACTGGTACAGAGCTACTGGTAGACAGAATATAGAATGTTTGGTCAAAGTGAGTATAATCAGCTCATTTGTATGCGCAGCTGAAATTACCGAAGAGTAGCTTCCAGATAAGGATTCATTTAGGGAACTGTGGCAACTACCCAATTAGCTATAGGTATGGCTTTCATTGAAATTTGTAACAAATAAAGAATATGGTTGTTCTATAGGAAGATGCAAAGGAATAGAATATGTGCATGAGACTTAAATGTTTAAAGTATTGTTTACAAATACAACCAATTAAAGTGAATCATTCTGGAAAATGGTCCTAAGCTATAAAATATTAATTGTTCATTAAGTCATTGTAAGAGGCACTGATATATACACTATATATAAATATGTCTCTTTAAACTTCCATCTGCTGTTTGTATATACCAGTAAGAAAAAAAAAATCAATTTCTTAAGAATTGGAACATAATAATGTTTGCATTTTATGAAGGGTGTGATACATGAAGGCTGGCCAATACTTCAACAATAAGAAAGCTGGCATTAATGGAGCAATCGCATAAACATTAAGGTGTTTCCAAAGTAAGAGAATATAGACAACAATGTCTTTTGGCAACATGGCAGATATGGAATAGGGCATTACTAATTTTATATCAAAGGCTTACCTACTCTTGTAATGATATCGAAGAGAAGGGGACTCAAATTTTTGTCCACCTTTGGGATGAATGTCAAGAATAAAGAAGATTTTTAGCTTGCAGACAGAGAGCTGGAGTGGCAATCATTGCAAGGTCTGAATTGGGGAGAGCTATTCAAGAGACAACAGAATCCAAGGTGTTTTATGTGCCTGTATAGGGAAGAGCCTTAACTAATGAAGTGTATCTGAAGTGTTCTCAGGCAACAGAAAAAGGATTTGAAGATTATTTAGCAATGCAGTGATTCCTCATGCAAAAATTTGATCTCCCAATTAAAAATGGCACTCGTGATGGGCTTATGTGGAGATGTTTGTGCTTGGTAGCAGGGGGAGAGGGACTGCAGTGCTAGTTCCAGTAAGCAGTTAAATCAGCTCTGAGTTTGGAACCACCTCTAGGCTGGCCAATGTGGCTCTTCCATCTTCACTATTTAAGAAAGGAAATTTGTAGTGCATAGGAGGAGGTAGAAAGGTAGGGCAAGATGAAGGCAACCATGTGGACCCTGCACTTATAGAATGAGGAAGACAAGAGGAGCAACACTGGACCCGAGACCCCCCTGAAGCCCACAGTGAGAGAGCAGCTGCCCCCTGCAATGAGGGCAATGGCAGGGCTTGTGCCATAGTGAGTGAGTCGTGCAGACCCTGTGCCAGATGAGGGTGGAGAGGAGCTGCAGTCCTCAGAATGAACACCTCGGAGAGGCTTGTGCAGGACTGCCCAGCCTGTGATAAACCTGGCGGTGGAGCAGGGAGGACTGTCGAGGAGCCTGCCTGCCTTGAGGAGAGACAAACGGCAGGAGCCATGAGGAAGAGATTGACTGAAACCTCCATTCCTTGCCCCTATCAGGGAAGGAGTAGGTAAAGAAACCAGGATCAGGTGCCTGAGCCTGGGAAGAGGATTTTAAAGGGCCTCAGTGCACTCTTCACTGTTTGCGATATTCTGTGTTGCTTTTGGTTGGGTATGTTTTCTGGTTTTTATGGATTTGGTTGGTGGCAGATTAAATTAAGTTTTGTTTACTTCCCTAAGTCAAGTAGCCCTGTCTATTTTGCCTGGGACCATGAGTTGCAAGTGAGCCCTCCCTGTCCATAGGGGTTTCCAAAGGCCCCCAATTCTTTTTTTTCTTGGGGGCAGGCAAAAAAGTCTAAACTGGAAAAAAAAAATCCATAATTAATTTTGCTTTTAAAAAGGCACAAAAACAATAAGAAAGGAAAATAAACCTCTCAAAAACTCTTATGAGAAGAAATAAACTATAAAAAAAAGTCGGTGATCACTTCAAAGCTGGCCAACAGTATTCAATTCTGTAACTTCTGAGACTCTGGACAGACACATTGCACACTTCTTGCTAGTAAGATGTCATAACAAAGGACTGTGGAAATTATTGAGATAGTTTGGGCAGTGATATCACTGCTGCCATATTAAAATGCTACTGCAATGTGTCTGAGACACCTGTTGACTTTCAGCCAAGCAGCATTAGCTGTAGGTCAAGTAAGTTTGACAAAATTGCTATATTCTGTTGAAGGAGAGTGCTTTTCTGCACTCTATTCTATGTTTAGGTTCTTGTTGTGAAATTTCAAGGTACACAGGACTCCCCAGTGTGAATTAATCTTCTGTGGTCATCTTTCAAGTGAAACTAACTTCCATGCTAATCTGTTCTGTGCAGCTGTCAAGACATTTGGAAGAGTTATTGATCCTTACCACAATAGAAAACTGACACTTGAGCAAGAGCAAACCGCTTTTGAATGTTTTTTGCTGTATTGCTGGCATTAATGCTATTGAGGTTAGCACGTGACCAAATATATTATTTGGTTTCACCTGTTCTTGTTCTGTTCTTTGTACATTGTCTTCTAAGTATGGGGATGCTTACAATCTAATTTACACAGCACCTTAGAAATGGATCTTTATTTTTAAAAATAGATTGCTGTGTACTACTGTGTTTTATCCAAACAGAGAAGCAAATAAACTGTAGCATGGCAACTTGTTCCACTGCTGAAAAAAAGAGGATAGATTGCTGGAATCTGTATTATACATAAAACCAAGGCTGGAAAATTGAATGGGCTGCTTGAATGTGGCTGGGCTGATGAGAGCCATGTGAGTATGTGTGGATATACACTTTTTTAAGTGTATAGGTAATGAAAACCATACAGCTTCACTAGTATTTGGGCATAAATGAGTTGAAAAGAATATTTGTAATGTCTAGAGACCTGGAGCATCTTATGACAACTTACAGAACCAGAACTTTGCAGATCTTGTTTCATACTGGCTGGTCAGAGAATGACACCTGTTCAGAGAGGATTTTAGTGAAGTACTCTGAAAGGTGCACAAGAGGCCTGATGGTAAAGGGGGAGGTGCATATGGTAGACACAGGAAGAACACATATGACAGGGAACAGGGGGACAGTTGTCCTACTTATTTCTTAGTGTCAATCCTTTCCAGAAAAACATGTCAACTCTTATTTTTTGGAAGCTGGATTGTGATTTAATTGTAAAACTACAGAAAGAAATGCATAAAAATGCAATGTATAAAAATAGGACATATCTTGAAAACTCTTAAGACAGTCAAACTTTGTTATAGTAATATTATTATATACTGAAGCTTTTGAGAACACTGCAAGGTCTCTGGCATTTCAAGCTAAAATGTCATGCTTTTGTGTGGGATTGTTTGCTCAAGTGCATTTGGGAGGACCTTGAGGTCACAAACAGTTAGGTGTAGATAGTGAGAGACTGAAAACTGGTTTGATTTTTTGATTTTTTTTTTTTTTTTTTTAGAAAATAAAACATTGATAATTTGGAAATTATATTGATATTTGAAAATCCATTTGCAAGAAGCACATCTCAGGATAGCAGTTACACAGGCCAGGTGTTTGACAAAACTATTTTTATATGGGCTGTGGTAAATGTACTGAGTTATACTCTTATTAACCAACCTACTGACTCTCCAGACTTCCAAGAAACATCTTCTATTTTATGCCTGGGGCTAGGAACAGTCTCAGAGATGCAATTTGGCAGACAGGAGATAGGTGAGACTACGCATCTTCTCCAATGACCTCTCAGAACTGCTGTCTCCTCTGGCTACAAAGCAAAGAGGCAGGACTGTAAGTAGCAGCACTTTGACAACAGCTTTATTTTGTTTTTTTCTCAGGAAATGGTTGTGGAGGGAAGATATAAGGAAGAAAAAGGGTTCAAGTTCTGGTACATGTGAAGGTCGGACAGGTTAGAGGGACATTTCTTGAGGCCAAGGGTGAGACTCATTTAAAGTGAGGCAGGAAAAGGATCAAGCATTGCGAAGAGGACCCAAAGCAGATGTATACAAAGAAATAGCGTCTTTGAAAGGCTCTTAACACGGGTGTTCTGGAAAAATAAATGTATGAAGGAAGATAGAGACAGCCTGTCTTTCCTGTCTTTTTTTTTTTTTGTAGTATTTATGTCTTTGTCAATACATAACCAAAAGGAGGAACAGAACAGATATATTGTTTCTGGATTGTGACAAAGCAGATTGCTTAATTTTCTGATGAAGATGTAATTTTGGGTTGCTATTTCACTTTCCATTGTGCTGAGAAGCTCTGAAAAGTGAAAATCCTAGGGAATTGCTTGTGTCAAAGGCAAATTTCAGGTTTGCATTTTTCAATTGACTGCGGTTAGGTGTGTATCCTCTAGTGGTGTGTGACAGCCTGTCAGAGAATGAGTACTTTAAGTACTAGTTAATTTAATGTGACATTCATCTGTGATGATTAGCTTTTTGACAGATTTTTTTTCCCTTCAATTAGTGCCTCAAGAATTAAGGACTTCATGTGGAACAATGAGCAAAAGCAGCAGCTGCAGGAATGCAAAGAAAAACCTAATGTTGGCAGGTTATTTGAACTATCTTAGTTCTAATTTACATCAATGGGTGCAAGAACAGATATGATATGCTGTAAATGAGCTCCTCCAATTCTAAGTCAAGGAAAAAAGAATATTCACTTCCCAAAGCTAAAGTGATCCTTTGCTTCTGCTTGAATCTTTTTCACTAGCTCCTTTACCAAAGGCTCTGACCCTGGCTCCACTCTCCTGAGCAGCACTGCCTATGACATAGTGCAGTGCTTCCTGTCACTGCAGGCTTGACTGATGGAGTCTCCCAGTTCTGAAATAACCAAAGTTTGTTTGGCATTGCTCTAAGCAACTTTTAAAATAAAGGATCATTAATGGGTCCAAATTTGTTTTCTGAAAAATCATTTTCTTTGAATTATGGACATTTTTTTTTTCAAAGGTTCTAATAGGCTTTTTGTGGGATATTTAACTCTAAACTATCTTTTGATGCCTGATGACTTGTTTATTTGACTGTTTTAGGAAACTAAGTCTATGATTCTTCAGTCTTGGACAGAAGTGTCCGAGTAACTGAAAGATCAGAAATAAATAAATCTCTTATCAGTGTAAAAATATCCTTAGCAATAAATAAATCTCTTAGCAGTGTAAATATATCCATTGACTTTACCAATTAAAAGTCTTAATATATAGTGGGAAAGAGAAAATCTAAATCTAAATCCTTAGGACTAATGCATAAGAGATGACCAACACTTAGAGCTGGAGTAGCTGTCTACCAAACTCCATGTTCAGCTGTCCAGGCGAGGCTACACCCACCAGGACATACTCACAAGAAGACAATATGGTTGTCACCTCCCAGGGCCAACGGAGAGCCACTTCTCTGCTGTCCTGTTGCTAATGGGCAGCCAGTGCACTGTGTCCCTTCGTTTCTTCCAGGAATGTGGGGATTAGAACACATCTGGGTGATGCCCTGCCTGGTGACATGGAGCAGCAAGAACTGTGATGGAGTAGGGAGGTGAGAGGCTCTCTATCTCTTATATACCGAATAAAAAAAAATCTTTTATGTTCCTTAAAACTTCAATTTTGTTTTCAGTCTGCTAGGAATGATGCTGCAGGCACCAAGAACAGGGAAGGTGCTTAACAAGTAATAAAGAATAGCAATAACAAGTGATTAGGTCTGGGCAGGTAAGAAGAAGGGGAATACTTTGTGAATATTTACAATCTTAAATGCAGTGCAAGCAACTCCCTCAATGCAATATTGTTAATTGCCTAGACAACAGAAGCTGTGCAATCACCTTCAATCAGAGACTTCTATTTAATAAGCTTATTGTAAAGTATTGCTATTAAATCTTTTCTAATGATTTGTCTAAATTTCCGGCTTTTTCTCCCAGGGCAGCATTTCAAATCAGACTATAAAATTCATCGGTAGAGCTACTTTCCTCCTATTAAAGTAAGCCGATGAAAATACTTTGTGGCAGAGCTTAGTGTAGCATCTTCTGGGCAGAGTGATGGGGTTGTCAGGCAGCACTGGGCAGCTGCAGCTGTGCTGCCCAGTGTGGCATGACTTAGGCAACTAATTGTTGAAACTCTTGAGGAGATATCACAAATCCAGCAGAAACACTTGCACAGTCACACTATTAAAAATGCTTTCAGTGTCTGAAACTGAATCTTATTTGTTGCTCACCCACAGTCAACTGAATTCCTGCTCTGTTGTATCAGCCCTGTTCAGAGCAATAGCATTACAAGACGGAAGCCGCTCCAATTGATATCAGAAAACAGAGCAAAGTTTCTCCTAACGAAGTTCCTTCTGAGATTAATTTGCCTGTTTCTATTGATTTGTCTGAACTTGTTTCTTAGATGTGTCTGCAATATAACATCCATTTGCAAGATTGTGCTGGCAGACAGCTCTTGTAAGTGTGGTTTTAATAGTCACAAGAAAATAAGCAATGAGAGGGAACACTTGAAGGATTCTGCAAAGATGATACTGTACAGGAAGCAATTCTTTACAGACAGGGTGGTACTGTTTAGGATATTATTCTTTGGCTATTTCTGATCGTAGATTTCTTTTCTGACATTGTTTTGTTCCAGATTGGATTCAGACAGTGCACTGGAATAGTGAAATAAAAACAATAGTTCAGTATTTTGACTTCCAGCAACAAACATTAAATTCTGTGAGATGTTTCTCCTGTCCAATTAATTTAGTTAAGAAATGTATAGATTTCACAAATCTGTGACACAATTATTGATAGGGATGTGACCTTTTTACCATTTAAAAAATGTCTGTGTGGTTTTTGAAGATGACACCCTGTGTATATTCATATAATGTAAATACCATATGTGATGCTTGTGTCTGGATGACTAAAAAATGGAAGCTGGGTAGAGGAAAAGAGGAAATTCTAAAAAGATGAAATATAGATAGATAAAATTGTCTCAGTTGTCTCCTGTTTTTTTTCGGGTTTTTTTTTGTTTGTTTTTTGGTGTTTTGTAAGCACAGAGAAAATTCATTTTGGAGAAGATCAAACTTTTATGTGAAGGGGATGTTATATAAGCTGCCATCCCAGGTTCTTGCAACAGGTGCTGGTGCCACACAGACTATCTTGGGGAGGGATTCTCTTCAGAGCACCCCTTGTTCCAGTTGCCTGGCCACTCTGGGGGTCCTGCAAGGGTGAGGAGTTCTGCAGCTCCTTCTGGTGCCTCTTACCAAGTCTCCTTCCTGAGAATGTGGAGGTAAAAGATGCTGGGGCATGGCATGTTCGTGAGGGAGGGAGAATTCAGGACTAGAGTTCACACACCTAAACTAGAGGGAGGATGCTAAAAGGAGTACAGCCAGCTTCTGCAACAGGAAGGTGCACTTACTAATCCCTTCTGGTAAGGACTCACAACCAAAACACAACCACTGGGGGAAAAAAATCCTCTTTCAGGAGAAATTTGAAAGCTTTCAAATAAAAACATTTTTTGTTATTTTTAATATATTTGGCTCCAAATAATTATGTTTGCAAATTGGTGATTTTTTGTTTGTTTGTAAATTATTAACTTCTCCCCTGTGAAAGATATGAGCCAATTGTATTTAGTTTCTTTTCCACTCTAGAGATGAACAGGAGGCAGAAAAGTTTTTAGAGGGATTCTCTTCCTCTCCATTGAGTTTAGCTGTAGTTTTAATCCCATTCACTTTTCTTTTTTCTCACTTTTTGAATATTCTTTCCTTCTACACTTGTGTGTTGGTGAGAAACAGGCTTCTGTTCTCCAGGAGTGCTTGCATCCCCATTGTGAATATGGGGTGCTCAGAGGCAGGTACTCTGAGCTGGGTCCTTCTCTCTTCTTGGTGATATTAAGGGCTGCAATGTTTTGATGCAAGCCATTGTGACGTCTGAAAGGCTGACGTTCAACTCAGTAAAGCTGAGTTGTCACACATTTATAAAACAATTTAATTTTGCTCACTTATGGGGTGTCTGATGCGTTACTACCAAGTTCTCAGCTAGTATTAGTGATTTTTCTGTTGCTACTATGTGTGGTCAATTTGATTAATGGACTTGAGAGGCTGAGATGCATTCCACTTCCTCCAATGTATATTCCCAGAACAAATGTTTCTGCTTTCCAGCATAAGCTAGGGATGTTTTAAACTGTACAGCCCAAAGGATGTGGAAACATGGTAGGCTGGTGATACTTTCACAGGACTTACTTGGACAATCATTTTTGGATGCAGAAACTGTTATAAGCTGTCTATTAATGTCCCCAGCTGAGAGAGGAAAAAGAAATATCGTGCAGATTAATTTTCAGTCTTCATCAAAACAGATCTGGTCAGTTCTAATGCCATCTATTTGTGTATTTCAACAGCAGAAAATAAACTAATTGAGGTAACTAGTGCAAGTGTCCACTAAATGCAAGCATGAATGAACTCTGTATTCAGCTTCTCTCAAGGCAAAGAAAAGTTTCAAAATGTTAGTGTGTTTGGGTTTTTTTTTTATTAAACTTCTAGGAGAGAATAAAAATCTAAGAGGGGGAAAAATCAGATAAAAGATCATCAGAAATAGTAACAGTAAAACAAACACCAATCAGAGAAATGTCTCTACCAATTCTGTCTCATTTTTGTGTTCTTTTTTTTCTGTTCTCATAGTGTATTGCTTAATCAAGGTTTTATAGTGATTTTATAGTAGTTTGAAGAATACCTGGTGAATTATTCTCTGTTCTTGTTTTGTGTAAAACAACAATGAGAAATCAAACAAGTTTTGCTGCCAAAAAGGCATTAGTGCAAAGAACAATCATGGAAGCTAAACCATTTCATAGAGTCATAGAATAGTTTAAGATGGAGAAGTACTTAAAGATCAGAGACTCCAACCAGCAACCTGACAGTGCCACATCCATCACTAAACCACTTAATCACAATATAAATGGCAAATAGGGTAGGATATACGTTAGTCTTGTTTCTACTTCATAAGTTTTGTTTAATGTTTTGATCTATTCCCCCACACAATTGCTGAGGAAGTTTACCACAACTTTATTCAATGATATTTGTTTAGAGGGTTGAAAGGAAGCTTCAATTAATGGAGGTTATCAAAGCTTAGAAGATATGAGTTTTAATTATTTCTCTAAGGATTTTTGTTGGTGACCTCTGTGTTGAGTTTCATCTCAATGTCAGCAGTTCTTACTTATGACCTTTTCTATATCATATATAACAATCTTAAAATCTCTAATATCTATGCTTTCAGAAGTGTGGATGGTTGTAGGGCAGGGCATTGTTGTTAGTTTCCTGTTTTTCTGAGCTGGAAGGTGCTTTCAGCTATAGTCAAAAGGGATATGAAGACCATAGGTGCCAAGCTGTTAGAGGTGTCTGCTGGCTTGTCCCAGAGAAATCCACCACCCAGTGCCACTCACACAGGTTCTCCAGCTTAGCTATGGGACACAGCTGCCCATTGAATAGGCACAGAGTCAGAGTACAGTAGGATACCCATGCACAATGCCAGGTGTTTTGCAGATTTGCAAACAAGCAATTACACAAGGTCCCAGGTTGCAGAGAGTCTGTCCAGAGGCACATCCATGCAGATGTGACTACTAGAGTCAGGCTTCACATCTGCACGATAAAACTCTTCCTCAAGACCTTTTGGGTTTTTTTTGAGAGAGTTAACAAAAGCAAGAGATCTTTCATTTATTTAAGTGTATGAAGCTAGACGTGATTAAAACATGCTATAGATGTAAGAAAGGGAGGCATGACTAGTACTTATTTCTGCCCTATTCTTGGTCATTGATTAAACTTAAGGCAGACTTTGTTATTTTCAAAGTAGAGTTAGGGTGATTGTGCTTTTTCTCTCACATACTTTTCCTCTAATTACCTATACAGAGAAGCTGTACATAAGATGGTACAGATTCTGTAAAAGACAAGACAGATTTGTCAGAAAACACTTATTGGAGGGTTATGAGAATCCTGAGATTTCAGTGAAAAAATCTTTCAAGAAGTTCTTTCATCTTTCACTTTCTTATTTAGTTGAGAAACAGTAGTCTTGAAATACAGACTGCATGTTTGTAGCCAGAAATGGTGACAAACAAATTGCGTTAAAATTAGTGTCTTAAAACGCAGGGAAAAAACATTCACAAATTTAATATGTGACAATTGAAAGTATAGGATTTGATTACTGGCAATATTTAACAGATAAGTGTTCAGTTATGTATATACAAAGTCCCTGGCACCCTCATGCACATAAATATAAAATGCCTTGCTGCTGAACAGAAAAAATAACATCTAGCATCATGTAGGTTTTTGGGACATCTCTCTTGGTACATAACAGATGTTCTGTTTTCAGAGAAATGCTGAAATGGTTTTGATTGTGCGTTCTTGCTAAAACCAAACAAATACACAAAGATATTTTGCAGATTCCTGGCTGGGAAGTGTAAGGAAATGGATGTATTCCCACTGTGTTTCTTTCTATAATGCAGAATTGTCCTTGAAGTCAAGCCATTCAGTGAAGGAATGATGCCCAGTGTTGACTCCTTGGATAGTGTTTCTCACAGGCTTATTTGCAGATGGAAAGAGAGAAGGATATTGAGATATGCAAGGAACAGTGACGCTTGTGTGTCCTGTGGGATGTTATGATTCTTTATAAGCAATATGACTGAAAGATCTTACACAAGCAACTTTATGTGAAACAGTGCCTTATGAGAATCATTTTGGAAATTGTTTAGTTTAAGCTTCTGAGTGCTTACACAAAGAGGTTGTACTTGAGAATAAGCTTTGTATCAGCAAGAAAAAGCAAGATTCAGTGTCTAGAAGTTGAGAATACTTCAGAACAGGAGTGTGGCACAGTTTCACAACAGTAGAGGTATACAATAATTAGGAATGCTGAAGTATGTGGATAGCTTAGCACTTCTAGACTTTTAGATCAATATCAGATGTCTTTGGGAAAAATAGTTTTTTGTTCAGACTTATCTTATGAGAAAGATTCTCTTGTAAGTGTATTAAGACTGAATATGACAATTAGGAAACTAAATTCTCTGAAGTGATATTAAGAAATGTTGGCTAAATTTCAGTCAGGCAATAATTTTTTACTTCTATCAAAAGGTATTGGTAAGAGTGTTTTTGTTTCAATTCTATGGTAGTATCCATTCTATGCGCTTGTGCATATGGATTATGTACTCTATTTCATAGTTATATATATGTGAGTTGGAGGCATGGCTTTTTCACAGAATGCTGTTGGTCGTGTTAAGATCTTTACCTTTTGGATGCTAGCTGCTCCTATGAAAGTTTTGACAGAGATTCTAGATTTTTTTTCCCTCAGCCATAAAGATATTTTCTGCCATGTTTTGCATCAACATCAGAATCCAAATGTTCTCTATACCGAACATATGTGTCTATGATTTGCTGTACTTTTGCTACTACTCAAAGTAGAACAGTATTCACAAAAAAAAGCATTCCTATATTATTCTAAGGCAAAGACACCCACTTAAGATACTGAAACCTTCTATACTTTTTTTAATATAGTTGGAGATAGTGAATGTTTTCATTTCAAGAAGTCAATGTAAGTCCAGCTATTGAGGAAAAAACCCAAATTGTAGATAGTGCAGTAGGTAGAAAGGCTACAAGTCCTTGGTGTTTCTTGACTCTTACAAATATATTCTCACTTTTCTGTCCTGTCGTGGTTTATTCCCAGCCAGCAACTAAGCACTACACAGCCATCTGCTCACACCTCATCTCTCTCAGTGGGATGAGGAGGAGAATAATGGGGGGAAAAAAAAAAAAGAACTTATGATTGAGATTGGGTTTTGTTTCTCTGTCTCTCTTCTCTGCTGTATTTCTTTTCATTACAATAATTATATATTCTTATTATATTTTATTTCATTGTAGTTATTAAACTATACCAAAGGAGAAAAAAAAAACCAAAAACAAATACAAAAACCCACAAACCCAAAAAAACAAGTGTGGCACGATGCAGTTACTAACTGCTGACCAGTGCCCGAGTAGCGATCCACCCCTCCTAGCTAACTCCCTCCATTTTATATACTAGGCATGATGTCCTTTGGTATGGAATAGTGAGTTGAGGTCAGCTCTCCTGGCCATGTTCCTTCCCAGCTTCTTGTGTGCTCCCAGCCCAGTCAGTGGCAGGTCAGGGAAAGGAGCAGAAAAGACCTTGACACTATGCAAGCACTGTTCAGCGATAACTAAAACATCTCTATGTTATCAGGGTTAGTGCTTTTTTCAGCATAAATCCAAAATATAACACTGTACTGGCTGATGGGAAATAAAAAATAATCCTATCCCAGGACATGTTCATTTAGGAAAGGAGATGGACTCTATCTGCTCTCCTGGGTAAAGTGAATGTCTTTTGTTTTTGAAGGTGGTTGGGTTTTTTTCACCTATTTAACTCCTGTGACCTCCCTGCTTAGGAACTCTGCTGACCAGAAGTGGGTCAGGGTAAAATAATTTTCTTAAATGTGATTGTAAAGTCCTGTGTGTGTTCTTGAAGTATCTATTTGACTTCAAAAATCTGAAAGAGACAAATGTTATTGGGATGCTGTGTGGACACTCATGCAGTCTAATAGACTATTTGTATCTATTTCCACCTACTTGAGTATATACAAAAAAAACCCCAAAACACCACCACATACAAGAAAACCCTCAAAAAGCTCAAATCAACCAGAAATCAATGCAAGCTTTTATATGCTTTAAATAATGCTGTAATTTAGGCCAACACTTCTACTGTAATGCAGAGTTTCACTATAATGTAGACCTCATTTCAGATTTACTGCTGCCTGAAATTTAGTCTAGAATATATGTTTTCAGTCAAACATGACTAAATAGCACTGGAAATATAGGAAGAAAGCTTAATTTATGTTGCCAGGAATTATCTGTGTGTGCTGAGGCATAGTGGAAAAAAAATAAATGAAAGAAAAATAGAAATTTCACACATAAAGTAAGCATTAAATGTCTATTTCCCTATGGTATGTATCTTGAATGCTATTGAAAATTATTTCTATCATTGTATAATGATAGAAATCATTCAACAGGTTTGGGGGATTGATTACAACTTAAGAAACTATGCTGTATTAAATTAATTCTTGATAGTATTGAAACATTACAGTTTGAGTTTCTAGGTGCTCATGAACAGACTGGCTCATCTCTGGCTTTGCTATAAGTTTAACTTAAATTTTGTGGAATGAGGATACAGATGCCTGTTGGGAAGCTGAGAGAAGCAGTTATGGATCTCAAGGGAATCAGTTTCTGGTAGTATCAGACAGCTCAACAACTAAAGAATCTTCACTGTGATGACAAGAGTTGACAGTACAGAGGTTCCTCTTGGAGATTTACTGAACATTCATGTTGCCTTGATTATATACAAGATCATTTACCTGAAAAGAGGCTTCTCCCTGGGAGAAGCAGCAAATTCAGATACTGAAGCTGTAGGAAAGAGAGAGGGGTAAACTAGTTGTGTGGTTTTATTGATCTCACATATTTAATTTTACTACAAGTAACACATATCATTATTTTTATATATATTGAAAGAAAATGAGTTTTTTGTTGTTCTTGTCTTGAAAGCTGAGCCATATTTTACGAAAGATAAAAAATTGCTCAAAAATTGGGGTTTACTTTTATTTAGACTAGTTGAATTAGGAAAGAGGAGGAGCTGGAATATTTTTTTTAGGACTAGAAACCTTAGATTTATTTATCTTAATGAGGTTTTCAGAGTGGATTTTTTGTTTAAGCTCTTCAAAATAACACTTATTCAATTTTGAAAACTTCATGGCTTAGGGCCAATTTCAGGATCTTGTTTAATTTTGCATCTAGTAGGTTACACATAGGCATCACAGAGAAAACAAGCTTCCTGTGAAAAACCTGAAATTAAAATATTCATCTGTTAGGGTTGCTTTTTTCTGTTTCCAGACAGAATTGTGTTTTTAAAATTGTATATGTATCTAGAAAACAGCTTAAAGCCTACTTAAATAGCAAGAAAATAATCTGGATACTTTTGTTTTCATAAAAGTATTTATTGCTGTCACTGAACATGGCTATAAATATTACACAACATGAATAAAAAATGATTGCAGTGGTTTCAGATATTAATCTACTGTAAGTGTAAGGATGCATTTAAATCACCCATATAATAATGAATTATTCATTAATCTCTTTGTTTTAAATGTATAATAGTAATTTTATTTTTAAATTGCCATTTTAAAAAAAGATTTAACTGCCTCCAGTAATTAACAGGAACAATAGCTGTGGTATCTCAAATTCCTTCCCAGTCCCAAAGTATCCTTGTCCTTGGACTACAAAATATCTTTCTAGATCACGGGCAAGTTGCAATCAAGACGTACTCACTGAACAGGTACTCTAGAACAGGTCAGTGACTCCCAGCTGTAAGGAAGTCTTCAGGTAGTGACACTCATGTGAAACTGGAGTCAGAGAAGATCCTGGAATTCAAGTTGGAAAATCAATAAAAGAATATTTAGCAGAAGGATGTTAAATCTAACCTGTTGTTTACTGTAATCAACCCTATGTATTTTAGGGCCTTGATCTCTTCAGTGTTTGTATAACTAAGGTAAGTACTGGCTTACAGTAATGAAAAGATCAGACTTAGCCTCTGCAGGTAGTACTGCAAGATATTTGCATGATGAACTTCTATCAAGTTAGCAAAAATAAAGCTTATCCTTCCCAGCATGGGATTTCTATACTTCCTACCAGATTTTGATGTGACAGAGAAAAACAAAGTTGGATTTGTGTTTTGGGATATTTTGAGTTTCTGTTGAGTCAGGGGGAGGATTGTAGGGAGATGGATTTTCTCTTTAAGGTCAATGAAAGCATAAATAGGTTTGAGATGCTTGTCTTTCAAAAGAAATCATTACCAACTCCTCTGACAGGGTCAATTGGAAACAGCTAAATATGAGGAGGCAGGTCTACTGAAATGAATGGACAGCTTGCTCCAGCTAAAGTCTTGCTCTAATATTTTGTCTTCAAAATTTCTAAGCCTGCATGAAAATGTTTGGGGTTTTTCTTACACCCCAAAATATACCTATTTGCTGATGCCTTGTAGGCTTACAAATAGGTTAAAATCAATTCTGAGAGCTGATGTTATCAGCAGCTGAAGCTCTGTTTCAGTCAACTGATAGTATGAAAGGAAGAGCCCCTCACTGAACCTCATACTGTTACATCAGTAATTCCAAGTGAAAATGAGATCATACAATCCTTCTGCACTCTCAGCTTTACACTGTACCCACTGCACGTGAGTTTTTCAGTTGCTTGGTACTCTTATGCCTTTGCTTGCATGGGAACTGATTTCATTATTAAGTTTAATATAGAATAATGGTACAGAGATTGTTTTCTATTGCCTAGTGTTTTTTATTTGCCATGCAATATGAAGGTAAGACTTTCATATAGTGAAGAGTGAATAGGGAATGAAGAATGAACATGCTTCTGATTTCATTTATTTTATTTTAAAAAGATCTAACACTCCTCTAAGTTTTCAGGTGTTTTAGTGGAAGAGTAGGGTGATTCAGTAATCATGACGCAACAGATTGGCTTAAATTCAAGATTCTTTTCCTACTTCTGTCATCAACATTATTTTGAGATTCTTAATCCTCACAATCTTACTTTGCTTATGTGTGAAATGTGGATGGTAAGACTTTCTTGTCTGAAGTGGTTTTAAGGCAAATTGATTTTTTTCTGTAATGTTTTGTTTGCACATTGAACTTCACAGTTGAAACTAACAAGTATTTAAATGAGAAAAGTACATAACAGATTATGAAGGATAGAAGGTACCAAACAATTGTGTAGCTGTCATCTGTAGAAGTAATATCTTTTAATTTTTTATTTTATGTATACTCAATATCTCTCTCTCCCATGAACAGTCATCTTCAGTCCTTAGAGCTGCTCTGTTGTACTGCCTGTCCATAAAGAGTGAAGTATTTGCCATAATACATATAGGTCAGACTATGCCCTTAATACATCTGGCATGGTGACATGCCTAAGTCTCCCACAGATGCAGCTGCTTTCATATTTAGAGTATTTCATACCATAGCGTCACTGAGAAGTGTGAATAGAGCACAAAAATCCTAGCATAATTACTTTTTGTCTTTATTTTTACCTACTGAGAAGAGCGGGTGTCATGACTTGAACGCCATACATTCAATGGTAGTATCTTAGGTTGGAAACCATTGAGGTTTATATTGAGAAGACTTATGGTAGGGGACAGATGGAGCTAAATTGCAGAGATTTTTACCTGGGGTTGATTTTTACTTTCCCAGTAATTAAGAGTCATTGTGATATCATAGAATCATAGAATGGTAGGGATTGGAAGGGACCTTTAGAGATCATCTAGCCCAACCTCCCTGCAGAAGCAGGGTCACCTAGGAATGTGTCCAGGCCTAAAGATTACATTTTTAGCATGAGCAGCAAACTTGATGGGTGATCATAATGTTGAAAAAGCATTTACTTTTGCTCACCAATGAGCAAGGAGTTTGTGATTTATACAAAGCTTGACAAACAGACTTTTTGTGTTTAAAATTGTTTTTAGCCTATGGTAATTTTCTCCCGTGGCTTTCCAACAGGCTTTGGATCTTGAAGCTTTACACAGTGATTTTTGGATATTTTTGAGGAAAAGATATACTTTTTCATTTGCAAAATGAAGTGTTTCCCAACTAATTGCAGTTTTGAAACTAAAGTGTTTCTGAGTGCAAGACATGTTTGGTCCTGAGACACCTTGAGTAGGTTAGGAAGAAATTAAAAAATTCAGTGTGAAGCAAAGAATGCCCATAGAAAAAGATGATTTGGGAGATAACCTTCTCTAGCAACTCAAGAATGGCATAAGCAAAGGAACTTGAGATTCAATAGATGATTAAGTGTCTGTGATTCACTGTCATGACTGAGGTTAGAGCAGTCTTGAATTTTTTGTTCAGTGTTGAATTTTTGTTTACTGGATATGATGACTAAGGGATTGTAAGTAGCAAGGAGGACAGCAGGAAAATAATATGTTTGAATTATTTCCCATCTTCACTTTCAAAGGACTTTAGAGGCAAAATCTGAGACACACTTGTAGCAACATGTGTATTGCATGACTTTCATTGCTTTTCTGGTTTTATTCCACAAAGCAGAATAAAGGATTTTTTTACCTAAAAGAATTTTTGCATTGATTTTCAGTGTATTCAGATCTCAACTAAGTGTATGTGATACCAGAATTTCAACTTGCCAAAAGAAAGAAAAATCCTATTTGATGCTGAAATAATGCCTAAAGCTTCTATGTATCCTGGTATTTCTTTTTGATTCCAAGTATATACATGGAAATTTTGGTTAATGTCAGTTTGGTATAGCAGAATGGGATATGACCCAGCATTTTCAAAGTCATAGTATTTCATTTAAAAATTCTGGTCTATTGGATTCTTCATTTTTTTTTCCTCTAAGTTCACAAAAAGAAAAAATACCAAAGCATTTATATTCTAGTTTATAATTCTCTTCTGTGCAAGGGTTCTGTGCTTTCCTGAATTTCTTTACTTTTTTCCTTCTTCTGACATCTTACTGCTTTTTTTAAGACTCATATAGAGCAATATATTGCCACTTTTGTCTTAGCCCTCAAGGTCTAAAGAAAAGATGTAAATATATAAAACAATAGTGAGTGCTCCCTTTCTATGCCAATGGGTAACCAAAAAAACCTTTTTCTTACCATTCTCAGTAGTTACAGTATATCACTGACCTTAGTACCAATTTTAATGCTAACTGTGATATGAACTGAAACCAGGTAAGTTGCTTTCTAAAGAATGCCACACAGCATCAAATATATTTTTCACCATTGAGATCTAGCTCTGGATTTCTGCTGTATCTTTCTGTTCCCTCAACAATTCCAGTAATTGAATATTGGACTGCAACTGATGTACAACAATAAAATATAACATATAGACAGATTTTTCACCCTCAAAGAGCTGTGAGTTTCTCAAACACTGTATTTAGGAGTCCTCCATGATTGAATCATGTTTTTTATGCTAATTTTTTACTGGTTTTGCATAATATCTGTGGACATCTTAAGTAAATTGGAAGGAGCTAAACACTTCCACTTCAATGTTCATCAGAGTTCATTTATCCTAATTGGAGATTCTTAGAGGGACTTTGCTACTAAACAACATTTGAGACTTAGGCAATTTGTCTGGTGATGAATTGATGACTTGCATGTAACAACTGGTAAAGCTGGGGAAGTTGTAATAACTAGTCTTAACTGCCCACAGTGTCTCTCTTCTGGTGCTCATTTGATGCCAACTTAATATGAGAGTTCAGTGGGATTTACTTCCAGTCTCTAGGTGCTGCAATACATCACTCAGTGGTCTAGAGAGCATTCCTGATGCTTTCAGTGTAAATAAATAAGCATAATGTGACGACTGATAGTTGTCCTGCTCAGATATGTCTGCTGTGAATAAGGTAGTTGTTCACAAAAGAGGCACAGACTGGAAGTCAGTGGCCTCTTTTGCTAGATTAGTTAGAAGTACTACAAGGGACTGGTGAGCACTGTTCAGGGTTTAATGTGCTACTAGTACAATTATTGCGTGTCTTACAGTTGTTAAGCAGAAGCAATTGCAGCCATGGAGCCATATGCAAGGTTGTTGTCCCACTATGGCTAGACTGCATTGCTGCCTACACTTGGTTCCCTGGACTCTGGGTTGTAGATTTTTGTGACTGCGTAACAGTTCAAATAACCTTTAGGAAAACTTCAGGGGTCTGCTGTGGCCGTGCTTCCCTCTTGCAGCTCTGGACTAGGAGGAACTGGAATTTGTGGATAAAGGTAGAGAGAAGTTGTCTTTAACACTAAGGAGCATCCATTAGCATCATGCATTTAGCAACTCTCTTTCATGCAGTCAGAGGAAACGGACAACAGGGACATGAAAGGAGGCATAAAATTTTTTCCACAGAAACAGCAGCATTTTTAGGTTTCTAAGCACTTCTGAAATGTTTCCTGTTCAAACTTCTGAATTTTGTTCTCTGTTTGGACAAAGAGGAAATCTGACCCATAACACTGCTAATTCTTACAGGCTCTGATTAATTTTTCTTCTTTCAGAGAGTAGCATAATGACCTTTTTCCAAGAGGGATTTTTTTTCCTTTTTACATATATATAGTACAGTAGCGTACTTAATAAAGCAGATATCCGCAACTGACACTTTTATCTGCTGTCCTAACAATAATATGATACTGTCTAAGCCTTTGAGATTTCAAATAGCGTTCTTACTCGAGTTCTTTTCTCCTAATGATGAGTCTCTAATTAATGGTCAATTTCTTGCTGAGATGTTGGTTGTGATTAGCATATTGCATCCATCAGCCTGGATAAGTTATCTGCTTGGTCAATGTCTATTAAAGAATCTTACATTTTTAGAGATTTGTATTAAAAAATTTATACTCCAGTAACACAGCTCACTATGGTTATTTGTGTTCACGTGTGTACAGTAACAGCTATTTGTCAAGTCAATCCCCTTGTCATGTAGTGCTATAGGAATCCTGGATGTGGAGTCAGTCTATGTCTAATCCCTTACCCAAAAATAAGCATTTACTCATTTAGTGGTTCTGGTAAATGCCTGCTATCTTCCCTAGAAGAAAAAACATATCATTTCCAGAAACATTCTAGGTATGTAGCTCCTACCTTGTTTGAAATGCATGGCATTTTTTATATGAAGAGAAGAGGCACAAATCCATCTTCACTTCTAGGAGCAGGATTGTCTTCCAGATAAGTACTTTTTGAATGTGCTTAGTCTGATGTGTAACAAGTTATATTCCACACTCCAAACAGGAGAAGTTTCTTACCGGAACACGGTATTGGACCAAAACATATATTTTGAATGCAAGCAGAGACCCATTGAACTGAGTGGATGGTCTGCTTTAAGAAGGAGAATGCCTGGATTTTACAATGATTCAAGCCAACGATTCAAGCCTTTTTATTTTTTTAACCTGACCCTTTTTTACCAGAGCAAACTAGACAAGAATAATGACTCTTCGAAATGAATATAAGAATCATCAGTTGAACAGTAGCCACTGTAATGTTCACAACTATAACTTCAAAGGGAAGGAAGTCTATGCATCTGTTGATATCAGTACAGGGATTTTGTCTGATATAATAAATAATATCACAGGTGGCCTTTCTAGTCACATTTCTAATGTGGTCAGAACCCCTTTCATACCTCTGTGTTCCAGAAACCTTGCTAATCTCCATATACTGCTTTCTTTTTAGTGCCATTAAGCATATCCTAGGAAGCTTTATTTTTCATAAAACTGACACATATACTATCCTCTTGACCTGATTATTTTCTAGCCTCACTGCTAAGAATTTTCTTTTGCCAGTTGATTGCTGACTTATTATGTATGTGCAATCAGGCATAATAAAACTGGTAAATGCATTACTAGTAACTCCTTTCTTCCTCTTACTTGTCATAAGTACTGACACCTATTGACACTAGTTCATCTCATACTGATGTAACTACTGTATATCATAGATCTTCTAGAAGTATATGTGTATACATATGTACACATTTTGTTACAGTATTAAAACAAAATATGGTCACATATTAAGTTTATATATTGCAAGTTGTACTTGCAAAGAATCTATGAAAAATAACTATGAAAAATAAAGTTGATTTTTCTAGTTCTTACTTTATCCAGTCTAGATATCAGGAGGTTGAGGCATCCCTTTTTCCTATTGTATCTAGTAAGAGGGCAAGGGGTAATGGGATGAAGCTGGAACACAAAAAGTTCCATTTAAACATAAGAAAAAACTATTTCACTGTGAGGGTGACAGAGCAGTGGAACAGGCTGCCCAGGGAAGATGTGGAGGCTACTTTCTTGGAGGTCTTCAAGACCCATCTGGACATGTTCCGATGTGACCTGATCTAGATTGACCTACTTCTGCAGGGGGTTAGGACTAGATGATCTCTAAAGGTCCCTTCCAACCCTACCATTCTATGATTGTATTTCTTTTATCTAGTGAGAATTTTTTTCTTTGTATGTGATTTAAAACTTGGGGTGTTAGTTGAAGGTTGCAATTAAAACTTCTGAATTCCTCTCATACCTTTTCATGTGATACAAATTTCTTCTTGAATGTCACCCTTACTTGAGAAGTATCATGTTGTTTTTCTTTTTCATGATGAGTTTAATCCCTTTGATTATATAGAATATTTTTTCTATTTTAAACATATGTCATTGTTCTTTTTGACTTTTTGAATACCAAAGATCTATATTAGAGTCAGTAATGAAAATTCTGCATGAGAACTTCCACTGACTTCAACAAATATAGAATCATAGAACATCTCAAGTTGGAAGAGTCTCATATCATCAAGTCCAACTCCCTGGCCCTCATAGGACTACCTAAAACTCAACCACATGACTAAGAGCATCATCCAGATGCTCCTTGAAATCTGGTAAGCTTAATGCTGCAGCCTCTTCCCTGAAGAGCCTGTTCTAATGACTGATCACCCTTTGAGAAGAACCTCTTCCTAATGTTCAATCTGAACTTTACCTAATGCCATTTCGTTCCATTAGGATGTCTAGACAACTGAAGGACTAAGCTGTCAACTTTAGACATTTCTTCACTTTCCACTTCTCTATTTACATTTTCTTTATGCATGGCCAAACTTTGTAGATTTTCTTCTTTGAAAGAAAAATATCAATTTTTAAGTGACTATTTAAATATGTTACTTTGTCTGTTTCAATGAGTCTACATTATTAAAGGTCTGAAATTACTTATGTGCCTCACCTCTTATAGAAAAAAGGACAAGCTCCCAGCTTGAAGGACATGGTTTTTGATGTCTTATGAGACTGTAAGAGTAGGCTTGACATCTTTGGAGCATTTATGTGCAGGTGTACTCCATATGGATGTAAGAATAACGAGTGTTTTACAGACTAGTAAAAAATTCTCCTTTATTTTTCCAATTTCAATCTTTGTTGTATTGAAGTGTGCTTAATCTGAAACTAATTTTATGTCTCTATTTCTATGTCTGACTTTAAAGGGATGTTACTGAAATTAAAAGGATCTTTTCTTCTTCTTCCTGTGCATTTATTGAGACAAAGACAAATCAACAGAGGACATGTTCTGTTACAGTACACTGAGTACACTTCCTAACCTTTTCATCAATGACACTCAGAAGCAGACCTCACTGTATGAAATAACTTCTCAGGTTGTAAAACCTTACTGACCAAAGTCAACAGCTGTCTGTCACCTGAGCTGATAAACCTGTTTTCACCTCCAAACAGAACTGTTATGATGTGGTCTTGCCTTGCTTTGATCCTGCTACATTCTGGTCAGCTAGCGCACTCCATGAACAAAGTGGACAATCATGGCACTTCTTTTTCCTTCCTGACCAGTTTAATTTTTTGTCTTAGCAGGTGGAGGTGATTTATACTGTTATCAGTCCAGCATTTAAAACCAAGGTTGATAAAGATGCTTGTGAGGAGTTGAGATGAGGAAAGGGAGCAGCACTGTCTCCATCAGTGCCTGTCTTGTGCCACTCTGCCCTTGTGCTGCAAACCCATGGTTTTATGTGGTGATCTGTCTGCTAGGTGTTGTGGTACCACCCTTTCACAGGCATTAGAGACATCTGAAGGCAGTATAAATCTAGAGCAACTGTTTCTTGACAGCTTATTGAGGTAAAATGTCTGGGCATTGGCTCAGATGAATGCTTATGTCATGACAGGGCAACAGCTGGCTGGTGAATCAAGTCCTCATTAGAATTGTAGCATCTCCTAGGACTTGAAGTCAGAAGATCCTGTTCTACTAGAGTTTGTGAAAATGTCTTATAATAAGATGACTGTTCTTCCTGTTATTAGGGATTTGATTAAATAATTCCTCAGAGTTCAGAGAATCACAGAATGGTAAGGATTGCAAGGGCCTCTAGAAATCATCTAAATCTAGTCCAATCCCTATCTAGTCCTACTTGGAAAGTGATGATCTTTGCTAAAAGAAAGGTTTAATGTCTGTGAAGTCCTTTTTTACCTACTATTTGTCCTCCTATCAGCTTGATCTACTCAACCTTACATTCTGATTTGCAACCTATCACTGACATGGATACTGGTGTTACTTCTGAACCAGCTATCATAATTCAAAAGAGTCCATCTCTATTCAGATTTCTTCTGATGCAATTCCAGAGACACTTTCTTTGTTCCTTAATTATGCAGAATTCCCTGGGGCTTCATCAGGAGTTTTGACTGTGCAAGTGATGCTGAATAAGGTCTTTAGTTTACAGGACTAATTACCCCATGCTTTGATTTGGCTCAAATATGCCAGCAAAATGTTGCTCTTGGATACATGTATGTAATTACTGCTGGAGATAGCAATACTGGAAGAAGCCATCTCAAGGCAAAATTGGTTTTATTAATATCTTTATAAATTAAAGCTGATGATGCTTTAATCTATTTCTTCTTATGCTTTTACACTTTTTCAGGACACAATTTGTATCCAAAATGGTGTGAAAAAGATAACAAAAGAAAAATCTCATGGCTTTTCTTGTTCCCAAATGCTATCTGTAGTTGCAAATGACTGTTGTGAGGCACTTTTTTCTGCTACATGTTGTCTTTCCCAGTAGACTTCTATTCTTGGTTTTCCCAGAAGGTTTTGGTGTCTTTCCCAGCATCAGCAGCAATTAAAATACTTCCCAGATGGATAGATTTTACTTCCAGCTGTGTTCCACAAGTGACTTGAAAAGACTCAACTCATTCAGAAAGAGGCTTATTCCAGGGAAATTCCAGGGGAATACTTAAATTACTTCATTTTTATTTCAATTCAGAGTTCAAATGGGATTCACGTGCCTCCCCCCCCCCCCCCCAACCAGTTCTGTCTTTAATTCAGAGACCAAAATGACTTCAAGCAGGAATGAAAAGCCCCTCTGCCGTCCTTGTCAGTAGCTACCCAAAAACTTCTTAGAGGCCACTTGTTCAGCAGCTCTTCCAGCTGCCTGTAAGAGCCAGCCAGAAGAGCAGTGCTGCTATATGCTGGAGAAGTCCTGTTATGATAAATTAAACATAGTACTACCTGCTGCTCCTGGATCTGATGCACTTTGAATTCAGGGTATATTTGAGGGACTCAGTACTTCTCACAAACTCCCCTTTCATAAATTATTACTAATTGGAAATAGCTTAATGTTCAGTGCTGCTTAGAACCACAATTCTGCTTAAAGTAAGCTCACTTAGAGTATTAAGTACTCCCAGCAATGCTGATGAATCAGGGACCTTGTTCTGATTTAGTTTCTGGGATGTTTTTTGCCTCTGTAAGGAAGCATGCTAGTGCAATAAAATATTGTTGTCAAAAATCTTTTGTGATTGTACTGCATGTGCTATCTTTTTACATGGTTAGGGAACATTCTTTTCCCTAAGTGAATGAAAGATGATCCAAGTCCCGTAAAGAACTCACATTGGAGTAAACATTGGAGAAGTGTCTCTGTTGCACTTCATCAACTATATGTTGTAAAATTAAGAAGCTAACAAAATTAGTGATCTTTATTTAACATTTTCAAGAATAAGATCTTTTCCAAATGTAAAAAAAAAAAGGTGTGCTGCAAATTACAATCCATTTCCTTACCCTTGTATATTGTTGCTTCTAATCCTCCCTCCCATTTCAATGATAGATTGTAATAGCTTTAAAAAATGTCAAATTTTATATTGTTTTGGTTTTTATTCCCTCAAAATACAAGATAGGAGAAGATTCCTTACAGATAACTATATCCTCTTATTTATATTAGCTAACTGATCTTTCATACCATACTTGATACAGTCCTGTTTCAGCAAAAAAATCACGATTTTGATATATGGAGTAGCCATATACCTAATAATGATTTTGTTATTTTCAATTAGTTCAGCTAAAAAACTTGAAAAAACAAAATGTGACATGTTGCCTAATGCAACTATCCCCTTGTTTATTTTTCTCCCTTGTTTATTTTTCTCTTTCACTCTCTGTCTGTCCAACCTGTTCTTCTTGGGAAATGGATGAAATAGAAGTGATGACTGTGATGTGTCAGTGGCTGATGAAGTGATATTTTGCTATTTAAGGGCCATTCAACTCCACATTGACAGGAACAACTGACTGGAAAAAGCATTCCAACTATTATTACAGTAAACATTAAAACAATGCCATCTGATACTGCAACTCACTTGGTATATTTAACTTGATTTATTTATTGTGGTTCATAGAGTGCTTTGAGGAACAATTACAGCTACCGTTAGCAATTTAAGCAATGTAAAAATTTTTAATTAACATAAATTAATTTATCCACAACTCTACTTTCCATATCAATTGCAGTTATTTATTGAGGAATAGTCTGGAAAGTCATTTAGAATGCTGTTTTCTCTTGAGTGTGATGAAAAGGTAGAGGAGTTTTGTTGACAGGTCCAAACCCCAGGATTTGCTCCCTCTCTTGTGTCTTCTGACATAACATGCCAAAATGTTGTTGCTGGGACCAATTTTGTTTGATGTCGTTACTAACAATCTGGATGAGAGGATTGAATGCACCCTCAGTAAATTTGCAGATGACACCAAGCTGGGCAGGAACATAGACCTGCTTGAGGGCAGGAAGGCTCTTCAGAAGAGGGACTGGGACAGGCTGGAGCAATGAGCCAAGGCCAATTGTATGAGGTTCATCAAGTGCCATGTTCTGCACTTGGGCCACAACTAGCCCAGGCAACACTACAGGCTTGGGGCAGAGTGACTGGAAGGCTGTCTGGAGGAAAAGGACATGGGGGTGTTAATTGACAGCCAGCTGAACATGAGCCAGCAGTGTGCCCAGGTGGCCAAGAAGGCCAATGGCATCCTGATTTGTGTCAGAAATTGTGTGATCAGCTGGGCCAGAGCAGTGATTGTCCCCTTATACTCAGCACTGGTGAGGCTGCACCTTGAATATTGTGTTCAGTTCTGGGCCCCTCATTACAAAAAGGACATTTAGATACTGGAGTGTGTCCAGAGATGGGCAACGAAGCTCGTGAAGGTTCTGGAGAACAAGTGTGATGAGGAGCGGCCGAGGGAGTTGGGATTGTTTAGCCTAGAAAAGAGGAGGCTGAGAGGAGACATGATCACTCTCTGCAGCTGTCTGAATGAGAGTTGTAGTGAGGTGGGGGTCAATCTCTTCTCTCCAGTAATAAATGATAGGACATAAAGAAATGGGCTCAAGATGTGCCAGAGGTTTAGACTGGACATTAGGAAGAACTTTTTCATGGAGAGGGTTATTAAAGCATTGGAATAGGCTGCCAAGGGAGGTGGTGGAGTCACCATTCCTGAAAATATTTAAATATGGTGTAGTGATGGGCTTGGAAGTGTAAGGTTAGTGGTTACACTTGATGACCTTAAAGGTCCTTTCCAACCGTAACAATTCTATGAACATGAGATAAGTAAAGCAGCAGAATGAAAGAGCCAGTCTTTTGGCATCTGCTGTTGCCTACAAAGCAAGGGCAGGCTCTGGTTGGTTGAAGGATGCTGCTGGCTTTTTACTGTATCTCACAAAGCTTCTAAATTCTGTTTCTGTCAGATACTATAAGGAAAAGTAAGCATTTCAAATATTTTTGCATTGATCTGGTGTTTGAATATGAATTCATTTCCCTTTTTAAATAGAAAGACTGTGAGTCTTGGTTCAAGAAGTATCTTGGTCTCTGGTGAGGGGCTGCTTGTTAGGATATGGTGTATCCCACCAAGTATTCTCTCTACCCAGTTCAAAATAATTTTACAACTTGTATCACTTACAGAGAAATAATTCAGGCTCTTGAACCTAGATGTCCTTCATTCTCAGTTATGAAACTTGTCTTTACTTGCTTTTTTTGCTCCTAAAAAACAGTTTCACTGAAAGCATTGTTGAAATGCGAGTTTCTGCATGAAACGTGTTGAGTTTGAGTTAGCATATATTTAACTGATTCTGTGGCTCAGTCTTAGTTCATAAAGAAAGTGGAGAAGAGGGAATGCATAAACAAAGTGATCATAAAGTAAGGTGATGGTCAAAAAAATTGTTTAAAAGAAAAAACAGAGCTCTAACTTCTCAAGCAATGGCTTTAGGTATCTACATCATAAAGGGAAAAGGTAGGTAGACTGGTCTGAAATAAATAAAGAAGAAATAAATAACAAGGAATAGAGGTGGTGAAGTGTTGACATCAGGAAAAAGGACGAAAGAAGCCATCTATATCTTGCTGTTCATCTGAGAGAAAACAGGAAACAGAAGAGTTGTGCTGCTGGCTGAAGCTAAGGCTCAGATAACTGTAGAGATTTAGTTTGGATATTATGGAGAACTTTCTTACTGAGAGAGTTGTTAAATACTAGCACAAGCTGCCCAGGAAGGTGGTGGAGTCCCCGCCTCTGGAGATATTGAAAAGCTGAGGTGCTGAGAGACATGGTTTAGTAGTGGGCTTGGCAGTGTTAGATTAGTGGTTGGACTCAATGATCTTCAAGGTCTTTTCCTATGATTGGCTGAAATGATTTTATGATTCTAAGTAAAAAACAGACTACAATGGAGTTAATGCTGAACAGGGATTTTTTCAGCTAGTGAAGGAAGTTCTCTTTGTTTTAAGCTAATCTGTACTTTTTTAATTCAGTTACTGGTAACTGGTCTGGGATTTGAGTCTCTCCATTTTGATTCATGAAAACTTAATTTTGCATGACACAAATGCAGAGTGATGAGTATGTGTTTCAAATTTTGAGAAAGCTGCTAAGGAGTACCTCATCCTGTGCTAATGGACATCCTGCTGCTATTCTTGTGTAGCGGGAAAAGCAAGAATAGAGGAAGGGGTGTACAGATAAGTGCTCCCATTAGCATCACGTAGGAGATAACATTTCAGCTAATGTGCCAAGCTCATTTCCTGCAAATGCTCTCTACTGTTCTTGGTTCGTTCTCTCCCTTCCCCTCTTAGTGTAAGAAAGAAGGCTGCAGAGATTTTTATTGCTCATTGCTATGTTGTGTGCTCACTCTTTAGCCTTTGTTGCACTTAGTTATCTTGTGTTGGCATGCACAAACTAGAAAATACGTTCATTCTATTAGCTCATAAAGATTACCAGAACTCCTGGAGTTCTTGCCACTGAAGTGACATGGGGCAACTCTATATTTCAGCATTCTCATAATTTAGAATTTTTATATAAAAGTCTTACATCTGTTACTGAACTGCTGTGGCCTATTTTCTTCTGTAGAATATTCAAAACATGTTAGGAGTTGATTTATATTTGAGATCTTTTTCTAAGATGAATTATGAACTTTTGTCTATTAGGCCAACCTCTATAAAATTGAGAGATTAAAAATCAGGTGATTAATATGCAGAAGAGAGCTCTGTCATGAAATGTATGTCTATTGTAAAGGATTTACATGTAAAAGGGAAACCTTTTACAATCCCATCTTACATGTTTTAGAGAAGAAATAATTGTACTTATTTGAACCCCTAAATTTTAAATTTGAACTGTATGAGAAGTATTCTCATAAAAAAATTAAAACTCCCAGCAATGACAAGGTCAGATGTTAAATTATGGGAGAATAGCTTGAGGGATGCCACTCTCTAAGGATCATGTTACAATTGTAATTTTGAATGTCACTATTATAAATTTTGGGACTCTTCAAGGAAGCTATGAGACTTTTGCCTTTTTACTTTCAACTACTATTACTGTCATCCTGTGTTTCTCCCTGATCTAGGCTGATCTGCTTTAGCAGGGGAAGTGAACTAGATGATCTCTAAAGGTCCCTTCCAACCCCTACCATTTTATGATTCTACGACCTGCTTATTGGATGAAGGAAAGGCTGTGGATGTTGCCTACCTTGGCTTTAGTAAAGCATTTGACATGTTTCCCATAGCATTCCCTTAGAGAAATTGTCTGTTCTTGACTTTGATGGGCATACATTTCCCTGAGTGAAAAACTGTTTAGATGGTCAAGTCCAAAGAGTGGTGCTCAATGGAGTTAAATCCAGTTGGCGGCTGATCATGAGTGGTAAGCTGCCAGACAGAGAGGGACCTGGCAGTGTTGGTTGACAGTGACTGAACAGGAGCCAGCGGTGTGTCCAGGTGACCAAGAAGGCCAATGGCATCCTGGCTTGGATCAGGAACAATACTGTCAGCAGGAGCAGGGTGGTGATCATTCCCCTGTATTCAGCTTTGGTGAGGCCACACCTCAAATACTGTGTCCAGTTCTGGGCTCTCCTCTACGGGAAGGACATTGAGGTGTTGAAGGGGGATACAGAGGTGGGCTACCAAGCTAGTAAAGGATTTGGAGCACATGTCATATGAAGAATGGCTGAGGGATCTGGGGCTGTTTAACCTGGAGAAAAGAAGGCTAAGGGGAGACCTTTGTCGCTCTCTACAACTACCTGAAAGGGGGCTGTAGCAAAGTAGGGATCAGTCTGTTCTCCCTAGTAACAAGCAATAGAACAAGAGGAAACGGCCTTAAGTTGCACCAGGGGAGACTCAGGCTGGATGTTAGGAGGAATTTCTTTACTGAAAGAGTTGTCAGGCATTGGAACGGGCTGCCCAGGGAGGTGGTGGAGTCACTGTCCCTGGAGGTGTTTAAGAGACAGTTGGGTGTTGTACTTATGGAGATGATCCAGTGGTT
Source organism: Colius striatus (assembly GCF_028858725.1). NCBI lineage: Eukaryota > Metazoa > Chordata > Aves > Coliiformes > Coliidae > Colius > Colius striatus. The sequence goes on from NC_084762.1 coordinate 29,017,043, forward strand.
GATAGGGCTGGGACAAAGGCTGAACTCAGTGATCTTAAAGGTCTCTTCCAGCTGAAACAATTCTATGATTCTATCTCTAGAGGTCCCTTCCATTCCTTACCATTCTGTGATTTCCTACTTTACACTTGCCAATGTGCTTTGGATTACTATCAAGCCATTACCTTCTGTGGCTGGTTCTGTGATTATTCCAAACTTGAGCTGCTTTCGTCATTCATACTAAAAATAATGCTGCAACTTCTGTGAAATTGTTAAAAACTTGTCATAAGGGTATAAGCAACAGAAAATCATTAACCTTAATGCTACGCTCTGCTGTCTTTTGTTGGACTTGCTGTTCTGATTTCCTTGGTCATCACAGTTCCTATTTTACTTGCCTAAGTTTCAAGGTTTTGCTTTTTGTCTTGTTCCTAGTCTTCTCAAGCACTTTTTTGAATAACACTCCTGAACATATACATCATCCAAATGTGATCATTCATGTGTCCACTAATCCCTAGTGGATACTAGCTTAGTGAATCATTTCAAGCACTCTGTTTTAATAAATATATGCAATGCAACCATCTGCCCTTCAAGATCCTCAATGAGACATACATTGGTATTATTTGTAGTTTTGTATTGCTTTATGTTTATTAGTGGCTTTAGTACACATTAACTTGTTCTTTAAATGGAATCAGGATTTGGCCAGTTGCACTTTGGGTTTGCAACTTTGTGTTACTAGACTGATAGGGATTTCACAATTTCTAAGCATTCTCAGGTAGGAGCACTCTGGCCACATGTCAGTTAAAAAACTGACAATGTGCAGCATTCCTCTAGGTTACAGCTGGCTGATCCTGCCTTTGGAAATACGATCCAGGCTTATGTACCTTCTGAAAGTGTGTTCTTAGCACATTCATTAAATTTCATTCCCAGTTATGTTCAGATAGCATTGTAGAGGAGTAACTTGGAGCAATATTTGGCTTCATTCTTGAGAGATGACAGTGGATATAACTTGGAGCAGAACTTGAGATATAGTGTCCCATTACAAAGACAGAGAAACTTATTTTAATAATTGTGAAATATTTAACAGACCATCTGCAAACTCCTAACATATCATGATTTTTATTTTGCAGATGTAAACACTAAAATAACAATGATTGAAAAACTTATTCAGATTTTAAAGCTTAAACAGGGTATCAAACAAACACCAAAAGAGTTGCTTACTTGGTTCTGGTCATAGTATAAGGTCCCTGAAGAGCAGTTTTACTGCTGTAAAACCAGGATAAATGAAAATGGAGACCGGGTTAGTAGGGCTTGGGGTATGAGGTCTTGGGGAGGCGGGGCCATTCTTGTGATCTGTTTCCCTGTGGTGGATTACAGGGAAGGGCCAGAGTCCAGGTGGCAACAGGGAGAAAGGAGTTCCTGGGAGACACAGTTGCTTCAATGAATAGATAACAGGATGGGTAATTAAAATTGCTGAGTGGAATTTAAAGCAACAGTGGTCCATCGTTTCGGTCAGATATTCATTATTCTGAAGATACATTTCGTGATTTTGACTCTGCATAGTAATTTCTATAAAACCTTCTGTGTTAGTTTTTGATGTAAAGCTTGTGAAGCTTCTAGAGAGGGAGCTAGGGGTGAGTGCATGAGGCAGATGGTATTTATCCCACCAAATGCAAATACTATATATGTATTCTTGAGCTCCACCTACGGGAAAATCAGTGGTATGTCTAAGAATGTGTAGTTTGATGTGGTCACCATGCCCACAGCTAATGTTACTTGCATATTTACACAGCATGGTTATGTTAGAGTGGTGCTCTGGGGGCTGGTATTCCCTGTATCTCAGCATTGCCTTGAACATTATACTGATAACTTTGTATTTGTGGCAGTGCTGCTGCTGACACATTCAACCCTAGCTTGGCTATCTGTCTGTTGCACATAGATGTGCCTAGCCTTGACTTCTTTTCACCGACAGCAGCTGCAGTTTGAGAAGCTGCCTTGAACAGATCACTTCTTTTCCTGCCTTTCTTCGTTATTTGAAAATAAGACTTTTTAAACTGCTGTGAAAACTTAGGAATGAGGGATCCTACATAAAAACCTCAGCACATTTAAATGAAATAGCCTACATGCTGATAGGGGTGAAGACAAAGGTCTAATGTTCAGCTGGATTGTGTCCAGCTAGAATGATCCACCTCTAAATTTATAGGAACTGCCTTTTGATAGGGACACTGCTCTTTTTTTCTAAATTGTGTGGTAGTTCTTAAATGTAGTCTTCAAGATTCAAAATGTGACCGGACTGCAAGCCTCCAACTTTCTATAAGCTGTCTCCCCTCTACATTGTTTTCAATAAATTTCCTTCCTTTTCTCCATTTCCAACGTGTATGCGATACTACCTAGCAATACTCACACAAGACAGGAAGGAAGAGAAAATCCAAGATTTTAATATTGTCATTTTTTCAGGCTGGTATAAAGAACACCCAGGATACATTTTAAGTCTTCTGCTACTGAGCAAGTTAGTAAGAGTGATCTCCCTGCCATGAGCACCCCCAGACTACTGGAGAAAGGAGGGGTTAGTGATTCATTCCTCTCAAAGTCACTAGAAGGTGTTACTTCTCAAGGTGAAGCAGAAAGGGTAGGAGAAATAAAGGGTTATCCCAGCTGCATCAGCTGCTGTGCTATCATCTGCTTCATCTAAACAGATATTGGATTACTATTCCAGGACTTCTAAGGATTATAATCTTTTTTTTCTCCACTCTCTTTCCCAGTCCCCTGAGATGGTACTTTAAACTTTGCCCTGGTGCTTTAAAGGATTAAGCTAAGTGACGTGACTCCAGACCTGAGAATCTGAAGGAAGATTCAGCTTTCATTGTTGGAATACTCTGTTATAGATGCTGGAAATGCAATGGTTTAGACTTTTTTTTATTTCCCAAAATTTGTTTAGTTGCTGTAAAACATATGCTTAATATAGACTGCCATACCCAAGATTTTTCCCTGTTAATCAGCAGTAAACACAGTAAGCCAATGTGGATGGACCATGTGTGTAGAGAAAAATCAAATGCATGAAGATATAATCAGAGCTGCTATTCTGCTCAGAGTGAATATTAACAACAATGTTTTATGATAAACTATAATTGAAGACATTAACTTACTGGGGAAAATCATCTTCCTTGACAAATAGGCACATATTGCTGTTGCATCGGGTGCTGACAGAAGCAATATTAGCTAGCTTTCAGTAAGTCTGCCTGCATGCATGTGTCTCTATAAAAGAGTATTTTGTGATCCGAACTAATGTTTTTGTGAAAACGTTCCAGATCCCAATTTGATTTCCTCACTTACTTTCTCTTCTTAGTGAGTTAAATAGGTTTCATCTCTGTTAGCATTCTTGCAGCTATAGCATAGCATATATGCATTTTTATCTGTATCCATACATATTTAGCTAAATGTGCTTTGCCAGTCACAATATTATCAGAAGCTTTTATGCAAAGATAAGCCTGATTTTTTAATCTAAATTTGTATTTAGATTATTGTTTTTTATTCTTGTATATCTGAATGTGGGTTATTCTGTGGCATCAGTGGCAATACATCTCAGCTTCACAGTTGAAATAGAGAGGAGTATGACTCTTGATCTATTTTATTGTTCTATTGCATTTGTAACAGGGTGAAGGATTTCAGTTCAGACAACGTCAACAAAAATGGAAACGTTAATTTAAAAAGCCAAAAAGCACAGCCCTAAATTAAAACCTGACAATATCACCTTTCATTATCAGGAATAGATTTAAGGCAGCATAAGAAAGCACTGGTTCCACTTAGGATTGTACAGAAGAAAAAATGGGTTATTCTGAGGTGTTTTGGCTTTTATTTTTCCAGTGGAATGTGCTCTGTGTATGGAAGTTAAATTGTTTGATATAGCAGTAAATAAAAAGCAGGAACTGAATACTATTAATTCATGTAATGTTAGAAAGAAAAGAAACAGAAAAGCGTTTGCAGTAGATGAATGGAAAGATGGAAATGGGTGAGCTCCATGTTCCATACATGAAATCCCAGTAATTTGCAATTTTATTTTGGCTGTGATGATTCATCTCTCTTCAGAAGTTTCTCAACAATGACAACTGTTGTATGCTGTCTTTGAAACCCACATGCTCCTGCTGAAGCAGGGTTTGAATCAGCATGGAATTTGGCTTATCAGACTGTGTCTGGGAAGCCAGCAGTTTTTGTCATGCCAGATTGCATCTGGATTAAAAACTGAAGAAAAATGTAGTGACACATTGTGAAAAGAAAATGACAAGCATTCAGTGAAATCTCATAATCGGATAAATGTTTCATACTTTGGTTATTGTAGTTACTTAAGCTGTAATTATATTCATTAATTGTGTGCTTTAAAGTTAACGTTGTTGGAGATATTTCAGTTATTAGAGATGTGTACATAAGTAGTTTTTCATATTGATGCATCTTCTGATCCTCATATGAATTTATCATGCTTTTTGATGTGTTTTTATGAAAATCATGATGGAAGAACAGAATATTTCTTCCAGAAGTCACAAACATAAAGCTTTTCTGTGATCTTGTCTTAGGGAGATATTGAAGCAGTGTCCTAAACCAGTGTGGTTTTAACCAAGCAGTTTAAAATAAGGCTTATTTATCTCACTCCTAAGAAAAACTGAATGCTCTTTAAGCATACATTAGTAGCCCGAAGAGGAAATTAGTAAGTGAAAGTCTGTATATTTATTTACAGGAATAAAATTTTAAATTAAATGTCTAATCCTAGACCAATAAGTAAGTTATTAATTATAATGTTAAAGTGTATGGGGTTTTATTTTTTTAAAAAAGGTAGAACATCAATCTACATGTTGTGTTAAATCACAACGCAAGACCAGTGAACTCTGGCTTTATCACTGCTGATGATATGTGCACTGGAGGGCTGAAGGCATGGAAGTTTTAACTCTAAGAAAATAGTGTCAGAGTTGCAAGGGTCTTGCAGATATGAGAAAAGATAGAAGAAAAACAAAAAGTCTGTGTCCTGATATCTCAGAGGTTTGCTTCAGTTTTATGAAAAAAACAAAGCAGAGAGAGATGACAAAGTCCCAGAGCATCTCACCACTAGAGTTAATATGTCACTGGCTGATGACAGTGATACTGATCTTCATATAAAGATTGAAGAATTCCCATATAAGGCACTCCTAGGATTAATTTGCAGATGAAATTATGGAAATTCAGTTCTGTGAATATTTGTGGGAAGAGTAGATGCAGTTAGTAGCTTATGCAAAGGCTTTTGAAAAGGACTGGCTGATAGAGGTGGAACAACAGCTCATATAATGTAAAATAATTGGGGACACCAGAGGAAGCCGATCTTCCTAAGCTTCCTTGGCATCAACTAATGCTTGAGTACAGCCAGCCTGCACATGTGAACGTAGGTTCCTCCCCAAGTTAAATGCCTTGCTTTGCTATGTTCCTGTGGTTCTGAAGCTCTGCTGAGCCTTTCTATAAATGACAGTTAGGTCCATCAGGCTTTTATTTGGTTCTTCAGAAAAATACTGACTGTTTGGATGCATGAGGATCTGGGCTTGTCTCCCACTAACACAACACTTTGCTGTAATGAGAGTCAAGGCAAACAGATGTCATTGTCCAACATTAACACAGCTACAGAACTTGGGATTTTGGTTGTTCTTGTTTTTTTTCAAAAGAGTTTAGTATGTCTTAGATTTGTTTATTTTGCAGTTGGATTAGATTTTCCTGCCACTTTCACAGTAATTAGATGGTACTGCAGTCACAGAGTGTGCAGGCTCACTTTGGGTTAAATTATTTTCTCCATTTCTGATTTTGTGCAGACCAGATTGAAATTCAACAATGTTTGTTTAGGATTCTGTGCTCAGCACTTTGTATTAGATGAGAAGAAGCCCTGCATTTAAGTTATTCAGTCTTTAAGACTGATGAAAATTGTCAATCACCTTCTACAATATTTAACTTACCCTAAAAGATGCTTACAGGTGCAAAAATTCACATCCAATTGCATTTACAGAACCTTGGGTTTATTTTGTCACTAAGTGACTCTGTCTTCCTTGCCTTCTGATGCATTTCCATGTTGCCCTGCAGACAGTGGCAGAAATAAGGTTTGAGGTATTAAAATAATAAATTCCATTCTCTTCAAGTTGACTGACAATGAAACAAGCAGCATGGAAGCATGCAGTTCTTATTCCATCACATAAAAAAATAGCTGACATGTCCTGCCTAAAGCAGGAAAAATACCACCATGGCAGGCTATTCAGTTGGTGCTAACTGCAAAGTCAGTAAGTTTTATAATTATTTCTGATATTTATTCTCTGTGCAAATATAAAGAAAAGAGATGGCATTAATTATGAAGTGACAACAAGACTGAAACAAAGGAGAGGGGCACAGGAATCTCGCAAGGTGTGCGCAACAGGCCTTGGCTGGACACCTGCCTTTCATGTTCCACAGTGTAATAAAAAGGCTTCCTCTCCACATCAGAATAGCAGCCAGATCCTCCTAGTGTTTGATTAAAATAAGAGAGTAAGTAAAAATTTGGCAGGTTTCTTCCAAGACCAGCATTTTCAGGAGCCACTCCAGATTGGAGGCTGGCAGGCCTCAGTGTCTCAGTGGAGCAGACAGGATTGACTGACAAGGATATGGTTTCCTTAGGAAACTTCCTGCCTGCTCCACTGTTTATAAGGACAGTTTGGTCAGGGCAGACATGTTTCTTTCTCCAAAGGGAAGGCCCACTGGGCACAGTAAGCAAATGACAGGGAAAGAGGTTTGTGATTTTGTGCTTATTCTGAGTTTGCTGCTACTTCAGCCAAAAGTCCCAGAAAATTGACTGGTAGATCAAAAGTCATGTTCATTCCTTTTACATTTACCCTTCTACAGATGAAAAGCATCAACCAAGAGGTGTCTTTATGCCATGTCTCAGTTCTGAAACTAGATGAACAAAATCCAATTGTGAGAGCTTTTAATAAAAAGATGCTTAGAAGAAGAGGGGTGGTTGGAGTAGCAGCACTCAGAAGTGATTTATTGAACCAATACTTTGAAATGCTAAGTCATCATCCCATGTCCCTCAGAGAGATGGCAGCTTCATACAGGTTCACGCTGAAGTGCTTTACCTAAGCTGGTGGTTACTTTGGCCTTCCATGGTGATATGAAGTTCTCACAAAGCTTCTTTATGGACTCTGGAAAGATAAAAAGAAAGAGACAGAAATACCAACCTCTGACCAAACCTGTATGCACAGACTTTCAGAAGGACAGTCTAGAGAATATATTTCATCTTTTCATATCATATAGATCCATAGAATCATTATGGTTGGAAAAGACCTTTAAGATCATTGAATCCAACCACTAACTTCACACTGCCAAGTCCGTCATGAACCTGTATCCTGCAGCATCTATGCATCTTTTGAATTTCTCTAGAGATGGTGACTCCACCACCTCCCTGGGCAGCCCATTCCAATGCTTAATAATCCCCTCTATGAAAAAGTTCTTCGTAATGTCTAATCTAAACCTCCTCTGGCACAACTTGAGCCCATTTCCTGTTGTCCTGTCACTCATTACTGGAGAAAAGAGACCAACTCCTACCTCACTACAACTTCCCTTCATATCTTCTCTCAGCCTCCACTTCTCCAGGCTAAATAACCTCAGCTCCCTCAGCCACTCCTCATCAGACTTGTTCTCCAGACCCTTCACCAGCTTTGTTGCACATCTCTGGACACACTCCAACACCCCAATCTTCTTGAAGTGAAGGGCAGTAGTTATCAATATATAATGCCAGGTATCTCATCCACAATACAAAAGAATCCTAATTTTTTTAATGATTTCAGAAATTCACATTCAAGGGAGCTCTACAAAATCAAAGCAGTGATGTTAAAAATAAGCTGCCAAGTGCTTTTAGATCTGGTGTTTTTGCTTAGTAATAAATAGTAAAGAATAATTATTCTCTAGTTTATATATCTATTGATGATATTTCTAAATATAGAAGTATTATAAATATAAAACCTGAGTGTCAGATTGTAGTTTCTTTGTCATGACTCAGTCCTAAAATACTTTTGACTGATTTTTAAGTTTTTCAGTAAAAATGTGGAAAGAAATATGGGACTGAATCCTTAAAAGTAAGTGTAGCATGATTGCTTGAGGGGAATGGCTGACTAACAAAAGCCAATGATAGAATGTGAAAGAATCATTTATTATAGCTACAGGTGGCCAGCTGCTAGATGGGTTTACACTGAACTACACTAAACCATTTCTGAAGATCTTTGCTTTTGTTCTTGATTTTCTCAGTAGACGTAAGGGGATCATGCTGTTGTTTTCACCACTGAAACTTGTACTTATATGTAAATTTGGAAAGTGCCTTGGAAAAGTAAAAGTGCAAAACACTCAGCAGGACTCTAAATCAGGATCTTAGACACTAGTTGGACAAGGAACTGAAACAGTCATTTCAAGGAGTATGCCCTCACTTCTAACAATCTGCTTGTCATTTGCAACTAGGGAGATGTCAGTATGAAAGGCAATTCTTCTTAAAGGGCTTGAGAAAGAGAATAAATTTCTGTTTCTTGTCCAGCTGTTGTGTGCAGGCACCAAATATTTGTAAAGATACCTACATTGTTTAAAATACTCTGACTTTTCTGTGTGCTCTCAAGGAAGCTGTCCAAACCAAATAAATGGGCAAGCTAACCCACCTTATTAAGTAAGCCGCTGTTATGTGGTTAAATCTCACTACTGTCTACATTCTTTATTTTGATAGCTCTATATCTATCTTGGAACTTATATCCATTCCCTTATTTTCATGCCTTCTCTCTCCAAAATTGGTATACGCATTCAGACTTCCCACCTTTTACACATTGTAGTGATGCTAAGACTGACTCTCAGCAGTCAAAGGACAATATCCATCTTCTGAATTTGCAGTTCAAAATGGCATGAATTAGGAAACTGATTTACCATCTCCTTACAATGTCTACACTTGCTTACTTCCCTGCCAAAGTATCATTGTGCTACCCACGCTGGCATTTGCATAAGCGTGCATGCCAGGGCTAGGTTTAGAAGAACCAGATCTGTGGGGAATCAATGTGCAATAATAAGTTAAAGCTTAAGACAGAAATTGAAAAGTGCTGCATTGTCTCCAGAATGTCTGAAGATATAGTGATGTCTTGACAAAGATATGCACATGTTTGCAAGCTGTTTCAGTGCTAGAGCTGATGTGTCAGGATGATGGGCTGTGTAACTGAAATTATCCTAATGCTTGCTGATTTGGGATCCTTACAGCAGACCACTGAGGTCACTTCAGTAAGGTGCAGAGCCTTAGCCTTTGTTAGACCTGATTAGCTGCTGAATATAGAAATGCAAATTTCTTACTATACTTGGATTTAACAACTTCATCATCACAAGGCAGAAACTGGTCTTTTCATTTTTAAGAAGGTCCAAAACCAAATCTTCAGTTTCACTGACATATGGTCAAACTGCAGACCTGGATCAGAGTGAACAAACTTTTGTATGTCTCCCATTGTCTTGCAGTCAGTTCTGCTGGAAAGTAGGAATGGAATTCTTGGTCTGCATAAGGACTAAGAAACTACATGTACCTGCTGCAGCTATTTGTTCAGCACAGGTTTACCTTATTGCTCAGCTACAGGGGAAAAAAAGGTCTTGGTGAAAAGATGGGGCTGTGAAGATACTCTAGCCATTGTCTCTCCACAATGCATCTACAGGAGCATTAGCGTGGTATCAGTTAGGGCAGACCAGGGCTGTAGTCTGACAACAGTAGCACAGTTCCCTAAGGTACCTTGTTTTGCTGTCAGGTCTCTGCAGCTCATGCTGAGCTCAGCTGCAGTGGCTGTGTTGGTACCTGAGTTAGCATAGGTGTGTCTGCAGAGGACTTCAGTCACACTTTTGGGGATATAGTCAAACACAGACATTTGTAAAGACGTGTGTGCCTCTGTGTATATGCAAGCAATTTGCTGCAGATGAATTACAGATGGACTAATAATGAAAATTGCCAGTAGCTCAGGATACAGTCAAACTTTTGTGAATTTGCTTCAGAAGTATATTCATTATCTCTGTTCAGGGGTTTATTAACAATGGTTGGAGATATTTATGATATCTTGATTCTCCATTGTTGCACATGGGAGTGAGTGATGTTTTCAGGACTGAAGCACTAAGTTATATTGAACATTGCCATTTACAAGAATGTTAATCTCCTGCAACCCAGTTCTGCTTTGATGTACTAATCTAGGGAAACCTATCTACTTGAGTAAATCCTTGTGTTGCCTCTACGCCAACGCACACAGCCTGGCGAATAAGCAGGAGGAACTGGAGATGTGGGTGCAGATGCAAGGCTATGGCCTTATTGCGGTTACTGAGACACGGTGGGACAGCTGCCACGACTGAAGCACAGCCATAGAGGGCTATGTATTTTTCAGGAAAGACAGGCCAACAAGGCAAGGAGATGGAGTTGCTGTCTAGGTGAGAGAGCAAATAGTGTTCATTGAGCTCTGCCTGGGTGGGAATGAGGGGTAGGTTGAGTTCTTCTGGGTGAGAATTAAGGGGTAGCATAGTATGGGTAATACTATTGTGGGGGTTTGCTACAGGCCACCTGATCAAGAAGAGGAAGTGGATGAGGCCTTCTATGAACAGTTGAAAGTTGCCTCCCAATCACAATCCCTGGTCCTCATGAGGGACTTTGGCTACCCTGATATTTTCTGGCAAAGCCACATAGCCAAATGCAGACAGTCCAGGAGGTTCCTACAGAATGTTGATGACAACTTCCTGTCATAAGTGGTTGAGAAGCCAAGGAGAGGTTTGCTGCTGGACCCTGTGCTGACAAATAAAGAGAGTCTGGTTAGGGATGTAAAGGTTGGAGGCAACCTTGGCTGCAGTGACCATAAGATGGTGTAGTCCAAGATCCTGTGTGAAAGAAGCAGGATATCAAGCTGTATTGCAACCCTGGACTTCAGGTGAGCTAACTTTCACCTCTTCAAAGACATACTTGGAAGAATCTCACATGAAAGGATTCTAAATGTTAGGAGTGCCCAAGAGAGCTTATCAATCTTCAAGCACCACGTCCTCCAAGACCAAGATCAGTGTGTCTCCACAAGTAGAAAATCAGGAAAAGTAGGCAAGAGAGCTGCATGAATGAAAAAAAAAAGAACTACTGGAACTACTCAATGAGAAGAAATAAATCTGTGTGAGGTGGAAAAAGGTGATTGCTTGGGAACAGTATGTAGGAACACCACCAGAGTATGCAGGGACAAAACCAGGAAGGCCAAAGCCCTTTTGGAATTAAACCTGGCAAAGTAAAGGAAAATAAGAAAGGCTTTTTCAAATACATCAGCAGCAAAAGGAAGATTAGGGAGAGTGTGAACCTGCTGATGAACAAGGAGAGTTTCCTGGTGACAGACGATGCAGAGAAGGCAGAACTACTAAATGCTTAATTTGCCTCAGTCTCCACTGCTAAGGCCAGTCCTCAGGTAGCCCAGTCCCTAGAGGATAGTAGGATAGTCTGGAGAATGGAAGACTTTCCTTTGGTGGATGAGGATGGGGTTAGAGACCTGTTGGGGAAGCTTAACACCCAGAAACCTATGGAAACTGATGGGATGTACCCATGAGTGTTAAGGCAGCTGGCTGATCTTATTGCTAAGCCATTCATCAGTTGTGGAGGACTGGAGGAAGGCCAGTGTCACTCCAGTCGTCAAAAAGGGAGGACCTGGGAAACTACAGGCCATTCAGTGTTACCTCCATCCCTGGAAAGCTGATGGAACAGCTCATCCTTGATGCCATCTCTAAACACATAAATGAAAAGATTGTTATCAGGGAGACTCAACATGGATTCACCAAGGGGAAATCCTATTTGACCAACCTGATAGCATCCTATGAGGGTATAACTGGTTGGCTACACAAAGAGGGAGGAGTAGATGTCATCTACCTTGACTTCAGCAAGGCTTTTGACACTGTCCAGGAAGGGTGGCTTGGATAAGTTGGATCGGTGAGGTGGATCGACAGCTGGCTGAATGGCAGAGCCCAGAGGGTGGAAATCAACAGAGCCAAGTCAAGTTGGAAGCCTGTGACTAGTGAGGTTTCACAGGGATTCACAAGGGCAAGTGCAGAGTCGTGCATCTGGAAAGGAACAACCCCCTGCATCAGTACAGGCTAGGGCTCACGTGCTGGAGAGCAGCTCTGCAGAAAGAGACCTGGGAGTCCTGATTAATAATAAGCTAACCATGAGCCAGCAATGTGCCCTCATGGCCAAGAAGGCCAATGGCATCTTGGGATGCATCAAGAAGAGTGTGGCCAGCAGGTCAAGGGAAGTTTTCCTCCCCCTCTATTTTGCCCTTGTGAGGCCTCATCTGGAGTCCTGTGTCCAATTCTGGGCTCCTCAGCTCAGGAGGAACAGGGAACTTCTGGAGAGAGTCCAGTGCAAGGCCATCAAGATGATCAGGGGAATGGAACATCTTCCTTATGAGGAAAGACTGTGGGAACTGGGGCTGTTTAGTCTAGAGAAGAGGAGACTGAAGGGGGATCTCACTAATATAGGTATTCAAAAGGTGCATGTCAAGGTGATGGGATGACATTTTTTGCTGTAGTGTCCAGTGATAGGACAACGAATAAAAGATGGAACACAAAAAGTTTTACTCAAACTAAGGAAAAATTTCTTTACTGTGAGGGTGAGAGAGCCCTGGCACAGGCTGCCCAGGGAGGGTGTGGAGTCTCCTTCTCTGGAGGTTTTCAAAACCTGCCTGGACGCTTTCCTGTGTGACCTGATCTAGGTGAACCTGCTTGAGTAGGGGGATTGGACTATAAATGATCTTTAGAGGTCCCTTCCCAACCCCTGCCATTCTGTGATAACCTGTGGTTTGTTGAGCAATCCTTGTGAACTCAGGCCATTTCTAGTAGTATCAGCCACGTTATTTCATTTACCTTCAGCTATACATATTTGAGATTTTATTGGAAACCCGCTGGAAACTGTTGTCTAGGAAAGGAATTTCATTTCTTCAATACCTATCTTCTGTGCTTTATTTGTAGTTAGATTTTCATGTTTGGGCTGAGAGAGGCAGTCTTGGGGTTTATGGAATGTAATTTGACCACAGAAGAAAAAAGTATTCCTCCAGAACAAAAAATGTACTATTGTGAGGTTAAACAAAATCTTTAAATTCCCCAAGGATAATGTCAGAAAGCAGTTAAATCGCTTAGTGTTCCAAACTTGGTGTTATTGCAGTACATTGTTGTTCTGCAGCTATCATGGGTTATGACCTCACTAGTAACTAACGTGGGATTTATTTACCAGTAAAGTGTGAAGTTTACACAGTTTTTTGGAAACTGCTAAGTAAAACCAAACACTTTTAACTATTAGAAGTCTTCATAATCCCTATCTGGTAGCTGTTTAGAAGTACATTAAAAATAACAACATTTTTTGTCACTGAGACTTTTGTAACTGAGGTTTTGACCTACAATTTTCAAAAGGAATAGGATCAAAATTCACCTTTCACAAACATGTCTGTGATACCTGGAAATTATCAGTGAAGGTTTCTGTTCTAGGTGACATTTTGTTGTCTTTATACTTCAGCTGTGGAGAGACAATGTATAGAGTCTTTAGGCTTCAAAATATTCCTGATTTTTTTTTGGTTTCTGCTAATAACCAATGCAAATAAAGGTTAGAGGATGGCTAGGACAGAGGGAAGGGAAAGAATTCATTTTAAATAGAGTTAACAATGTTTTTATAGCACCATAAATACTAAAAGTAATCATTGTTACTAATGACTTCATAAATCAGGTGAGCAGAAAAAATAAATAAGAGCCCTCTGGATATGAAGAATTTGGTTTTGTAAATTGAGGAGAACATCCTTGAATTGTGTCTCAAGCCCTCTTTTACTTAAAAAAAAAAAAGTGTCACGTGTATAAAATATTGGAGAATCTTTAAAAATCTTTGCCTTGGTTTTGCCCTTGAAGTGTAAGGTAGAAAGATCTTTATTATGTATTATTAACATTTTACAGTGAATTGATCTTCCTTGAATTTGATGTTGCAGGCTTTCTTTCAAGGAAAATTTGTAGTGAAGTATTCTGATAGGTTTTGTTTTGTTTTTTTTTCTTTCTCTCTTGATTTTCAGAAGCACAATGCAGATTTTGGTGACAAAATGAAAAATAAGAATGCTTTAAGCCACCTTTGTGTTTTCCTGATGTAGAGATGTTTTGGAGACAGAAAGGGACCCTAGGGTAAACTATCCAACTCTGAGCACCTCTATAAATCTTGGTAATCTCTCTGAAAATGTCCTTTATGGCTCTGAGCAAGCAATAGTGGTGCTGAGTGCTGTGGCCTTCTCCATACACCAGTGCTCGTAGCAGCATCTATGGAGGGCAGCTTGTAAATCATCTTTCAAAGTTCCTGATAAGGGAAAACTTTTCCCTTTTAGCCTAAGAATTTGAGGCTATCTTTACATTGGTTGAGTTTACTTAATTATTGTCTTCTAGTTTTGCATCAACCTAATACAAATAACTGCTATGGAAATTCTTTAAAACTCATTCATTAGTAGAGACATATTTTTAGATGTGTTCAGCTCTTAGCAGTAAATATGAAATGTTATTACTTATGACATAGTTTGCTGCCCTTGGTTTCTCAGCTTTTGTTCTCTTTTTGGGCTAATCTCAGAATAAACAAAAATCAAAACCATAATGTTTGATGATGAGATGTAGGGGACTAGATCACTTGTGGATAGGGATGAAGGATGCTTTGTATTCTTAAAGGTTACAATATTAATATAGAATTTGTTTATATTACATTGTCAATTGAGTTTAAAAAATAAAAAGATCTCTAATATCTATTCAGTAAAGACTCGGTCTTACTGTTTGAGTAATACGGGACCATTTGGCCAGGATACAGGTTACAGCATCTTCGTATTTAGTCCAAGATACAAGGTTTTATGTTAACAGTGCCAGATTTTCTTAATCTTTGTTTTGTACTTCCTGGAATGCATTTATTTTGAAAAGGACAGTAAGAAATTTCTGACTTTGTATAGGTCTTATTTCCAAATTTTGTCTCGTTATTGTAAATAAGGATCTTCAATTATCTTCTTGAAGCGGGAGGTATGGAAGCAACAAGAATATCCCATCAAGAAATATCCTGACATATAAACTTTTATGAGATACATAAAACCATGTTTGTCTTATCACATTTAGATTAACACATAAATTCTAAATTTATAGTTTCAAAATGGAATTAATGAGGCTGTTATACAAAGTATAGCAAAATAGTATGTTTTTAAGGGATTCAGAACCCCTTAAGCTAAGCCATTAAAAAAAATCTAAATAGGCTTGTATTTAGTTATTCTAGACCACTGTTTCTCATACAGTTGTTTGCCTCAAGACACAGAATTCTATTCCTATTTTGTAATAAATTAATGGAGTCTGTGACCTCATCACATCATTGCATTCATATTTTATTTCACCCAACATTCCTAAAGAAAATACCTATGAGCACACTTCAAATAAGAAGGAAGATTTCTTTCTCATTCTTGCCATTTTCCTCTTGAAAATATGGGACTTGGATTTGAAGCAGCAATGTGGGTGCGGTTTCAGTTCCAATTATTTTTGTGACGTTCTTCTACCATTAAGACTGATAATAAGCTCATATCCCTGCTCTTGCTAAGCTGTTAATGGCATGGGATCATGCTTCCTCAAGGTGACAATGCTTGGGTGCAGGGTAGGAGTCAGTGCTGGCCACTGCCACTCTTACCCCTAATGGGCCAGTTCTATGTCAAGTATCCCTCTGACACATCATGACACATCTGTCCATGTGGATGTGGACAGATTGCTTCTAGGGCCAGCTCTTGGGTGGAAGCAATATAGTGTCTGTCTTGGTGTCAAGTCTGAGAAAATCAATCTATCTGGAGCTTAAACTGGCTCCCTGGACATCCACAGCAGGTATGTCTGCATTTATTTTCAGAAGTCAGTACAGGCATAATGAGATGGATTTGTATGGAGATAGCAGTGATCCGGGGCAGCCTATATTCATCTCAGTTGCCTCATTTGAAACAGCCTTGTTCCTCAACAGCTACTTCAGCACATAGGCAGCATTCTTCCTAGTTTGTTCTTTCTTGATATTTTTTTCATTTGTGGAACAGGTTGTGCTGCTGGCACATGGGATATCTCAGTTTCTATGCCAAACCAGGCTTGGATCTCTTAGTAACTATTAGATGCAGTCTAAAAAAAAAATGTAAACAATATTAAAAAAACCCAAACAACCTACTCAATACAAGGGAGTCCAGCTAAACATTTCAACAAGAATCCATAAGACTTTAGGTAGGGAAATATCAATATTATAGGGAAGAGCTAAAAACTAGTTCAGTACCATTAATATAAAAAAAAAAAAAAAAAGCACCAGATGAATGATTTTAGCAGACTGGTGAAGAAATAAGTATGAGAATTTAAGAACTTCTGGAAAGTAGAAGGTAGTTAAGGCATATTATCTTATGCTTTTAGAGCTGGAAACTTCTCTGGTTAACAACCCAGAGGAATATTGATAGGCCCAGAAGGGAAACTGCCTGTCTTAACTGTGACAAAGTGTTTGAAACCAGATACAGGAATAATATCATCATTTTCAGAGAGGAGAACAACACTCCAGAGTCCTAAAAGTGTTTAAGAGAAGCTTCCCAGTGGAGATTTATGAGGAGTTTAAAGAAAGCATGTGAATCCACAGAAGGGAAATAGATTGTCCTTTCTCCTATCTGTAAGATAGGGAGTTACCTGTGGGAAGCTGTTCTGCAAGCTGACAAATTGCTTTAGGAGATGAATAATTAACAATGAGGGGAGAAAATAGCATCCAGTGATGGAGTTCATGCAAGAAGCAAGCACTTCCTCCAAAGAGCTGAAGACCTTTTTAGGGACAGGCTCCAGATATATGACTGTTAGCATTTTTTATTCTTGTATTTCTACCAAATAACTAAAAATGTGATTACATAGCTGAAATTAGTCTTAAAATGTCCTACGGGCAATCATTGCCCAGTGAGGTATTCTTGCTCAGGACACAAGCAGAGAACTCATAAAGTGTGGCCAAAAATGTCATTTGTTAGTTCTTCACAGGCAGGAAAGATATTTTTATTTGTAATAAGTAGTGGAAATAAAATGTCATTGTGGAAAATGGGAATTCTGGAATGTTAATGTTGATGAGCTTGAAGGCTTCCTGCAGATGACTCTCATGATCCTCGTATAAGTACCACAGCCAGGTATTACAGTTTTGGAATCAGCCATGTATTTCACATGTGAAATGGAAAGGCTATTTTTCTGTTTACTTTCATGTTCTATGATGTTTAAACTCATACTTGTATGATATGCACAGTCAAAATATGCATGATCAATGGCTGAAATATGCAATTTTGTATCTTACAGTATCTATGATGGCAGGAATGACTGTATGATATGCTACAGCCTTAAAAATTATGGCAATAATTTTTTTCAGTGGATACTAAAACCATTTTTTTCAATAAAATAAAGGATTATGGGGAGAATTTGGAAAAGGAAAGCCATTTTTAGTAGGTGCAAACATGGTTTTTGCATATGTCTGTGTACTTTTATAAAGACATGAACCTTTGACTTAAATTCCTAATGCAGACTTCTAGTGTTTGATCAAGGGATGTATGCTGGTTACTTGCCAGCTGACAGCAAGGACATGAACCTCAATACAGAATAAAATCTAATACTTGGGCAATGGCTTTTCTTCTGTCTTTGCCTTTATTCGTTTCCATTTCTTTCGAGAAATACTTTAGCATGTTCTGTTAAAGTGGATCTCACTTATTTTATTTTTTCTTAATCTATTTTTCATTTTGTGTTGTGAATTCAAATACATTGTGGCATCTACATCTCTTGACAAAATCAGATTAAGACATGCCGTACTTGACGGACCTGTAAATACAGTTCTACTTTAAACTTTGGTTCAGTCAACAAATAGCCATTAAAGAATCAGGGAAGAAAAAAAGCATTTTTCCTTCAATTGTGCTATATTGTCTGAAGGAAAGGAGTGGAAAAATGTTTGAAACCTTTTTGTGTAAAAATAAATGAATACAATCAACTGTGCAAAGTGTTGGTGCAAGGCAAGGAAAAGTGAAAACCAACGTGCTTTTTTTTTCGTGGAGATAAATTTTGTAAAAAAGCTGGTGCAATATGAATAATTTTATGTTCTTATAATATTTCAGTTTTGTGAAGAAAACAGAACTTAAAATTTGGTAACAGTTGAGCACTCTTTCATAGATCGTTTGAGCTGGAAAACAAAGTAACTAACACTTATCTGTTTCTCAGCAATATATTTGCTGGATGTGCAACCCTGTATAACAGTGTGAACTGTTTCAGTTGTGCATTCTTTTCCCATATTCTGGGGGAAAAAAAGTATATTATGCAAGACTTATTGCTCAGATTTAATTTAAGATTTTGCAAATTCAGAGCTTAAAATGTGTACAGTTTGGCATGACAGATGTGTACATTTTTCTGGACTTTTGCAAATGGAAGAGTTTCTTCTGGAATAACTGGAAGAGCCAACCAGAAAATTGCTGCAGCTGCTAGCAGTGTCTGTGGAAATAACAGTTCATTCATGTTGTGTAGTAAGCCAAGATCTATTGTGCCCCCTACAATTCAGGAGGAGATCATCAGTGGCCTGCTGCTCCACACTGATGTACAGGAGTAGGGAGGTGATCATTCCCCTGTACTCATCTTTGGTGAGGCCACACCTCCAATACTGTGTCCAGTTTTGGGCCTCTCTCTACAAGAAGGACATTAAGGTGCTGGAGAGGATTCGGGGGCGAGCTACCAAGCTACTAAAGGATTTGGAGCACATCTCATATGGGGAACAGCTGAGGGATCTGGAGCTGTTTAGCCCGGAGAAAAGAGGGCTCAAGGGAGACCTTATTGCTCTCTACAGCTACCTGAAAGGAAGTTGTAGCAAGGCAGGGGCTGATCTGTTCTCCCTAATAACAAGCAGTAGAACAAGAGGAAATGACCTCAAGTTGCAGCAGGGGAGGTTCAGGCTGGACGTTAGGAGGAATTTCTTTACTGAAAGAGTTGTCAGGCATTGGAACAGGTTGCTCAGGGAGGTGGTGGAGTCACTGTCCTTGGAGGTGTTTAAGAGACAGTTGGATGTTGTACTTATGGAGATGATCCAGTAGTTGATAAGGCTGGGACAAAGGCTGGACTCAGTGATCTTAAAGGTCTCTTCCAGCTGAAACAATTCTATGATTCTGTGAAGTGTTTGGTATGTCTAGAGTCTGCAGAGTAGCAGAATTTCTACTTCTCAGCAAAACTTCTGATATCTAATGCATATTCTTTCTCTGTTGCTTTCTTATTTACTGTCAATTTAGATCTCTGAGTGGTAGAAAGTGGCCTTTATCAACATCTAGGACAGGAAGACTCTTTCTTTCCTATGAAATTTGACATACTTGTTTGTCTGCTTTTGTTTCAGCCTTCTGTATTTTTTTTTCCATTTAGAGGGAAACATACACTGTTGTTTAATCATTCTTGCTCACTAATGCTTTTTTCTTAAGCCATGACTACTTTAGTTAACAATAAAACTTCTCCAGAGTCAAATAAACAAAATAAAACAAGAATTTACCTCTGAAACAGCTTCTTTACAGCAGACAATTTCTTATATTTTCTATATTTCTTGAAAGTAAAAAGCCACACAAATTCAGGAATTTCTAGAGAAAGAGACTAAGTAAATAAATCTTAAAGCACATGGACAAAACCTAAACCATCACAACAGTTCTAACTTTATAGAAGTGTAAAGTGGCAATAAGTGCAGCTACACCTTCTGAAAGACTTTCAAAGGTAATGTGGTATACTTGACAAAGAAAGTTAACCCAAATGTAAGATATAAGATATAATCAACAAGTGCTGCTTCCTTCTATTGCTGGTACCTAATTTTCTACTTAAAAAGCCAGATGAGGAACAGGTACTTCAGATGCCCATTTATTTGAAATACTGAAACACAGTGTATCATCCCTTCGCGTGTCAGGCAGCTGCTTATGAGCTGTAGGGGTATTATGGAACAGCTCCCAGGTAACGTATCCAAGATACCTGTGTTCAGATGGGTCATTTCTCTTTACTGTGTGTCTCCCAATGCTCACCTCTCCTTCCCCTGCAGTGAAATGGAAGAAGGATGAAGAGAACACTTGAAACTTTGACATTTATTTGAAAAAGCCAAAACATTTAGCCCTTATTTTGGCTGAGGAAAACTTGTAAAATGTGAGAGTGCAAATGCCAGGGATTTGGAAACATTAGGGTAAATTAAAGGATTCTGAATTTTAGAAATATTTTATTAACACCTTCAGCTTTGAGAGACATATACTCTCACAGTTTAGCAGAAAATGTCTATTCCATCAATAGTATTGTTTCTGTTGCTATAATGAGCACCAGTGTTCAAGGCAAGGTACACAGACATTCACCTTGGGAGAGGCTGAGCCTGGAGAGGATGCCACGAGAAACTCTGCCAGTTACTTTATCTGGGAAAGTAAAACAGTTAGAAATTGGGTCAGTGCCTCTGAGTAGGCTTGTGGATCTGAAAGCTCTGGGAAGCCTCTGGGCTGGGGATGAAAATGGTGCCAGGTCTTGTGCTGACAGCACTTTTCCCTGTGGCCCCACAGTCAGCCCCGGGCTTCTTTGAAGCGACCGAGAGAACCCATGGTTGCATGACACTGTGGACTGTCTCTTCACTGCACCTTTTTCCTCCTGTCCTTGGATATATCATTTAATTGGCTTCTGCTTGGATTTTGTTTGATAATTTTGCCTGACTGTAGCAAATGTGTTGCAAAATCTAAATACGGACTAATATTGGCTTGTTTTTCATTTGTATGGTATTTCTTGCTGTGACAACCAGTTTTTCAAAATTATGAGATAGTGAAAAAAACCCCTATCTGTTATTTTTCTAATCAACACAGTATGTGCATTTGCATTAAGGTCATAGTTTGCAGATTTTTTGTAAGAGATGGCATATAAAAGATGGTTGTTTTATAATTTATGGTAATAGAGCTGTTATTTTAAAATTACTTCATGCCTATAATGACATGTTAATTTTTAATTTAGTCTTCAGTTCTAAAACAGGCTCTAAACCAAAGACAACTTCTGTTGCCTTACTTTTCTACTGTTATTGTTTCTAGTTAAGGGTTTGTTTGGGAAGTGATATGCAATAGTGAAGTTAATTGACCTGAAAAGTAATTGCAGTAATTTTATTTGGAACATTGAAAAAAATTATCCTAGTTTTAAACCAGCTTCTCCCAATCTGTGAAATTCTCCAAGTTGTTAAAATAACAATAGTGGTAGATTTCAGAAGACAATTATTTGAGTCATCAAGCACAGGAAGATGCATCCTGATGTACACTTGCTTTTGAGTGCAGGAGTTTTAAAGGTGTATAAATTCTAATAAAGGAGGACAGGGTCAGATAGTTCAGAGGATGTGAAGCTCTATACCTGAAACCCTTTTTAAGGGCACCACCACTAACCACCTAATGACTGATTTGGAGTAAGGCTTTAAAAGTCAGTACAAGCCATCTCAAAGTCAGAGGTTTACAGGCAACCAAGAGCAAAGAGAAAACAGGCTGACTATATCAGGCAGCTGTGTGTTGTCCTCCACTGATGGGGAGACCAATGGGAGCCCTCCTGAAACTGGGCAACAGTACCAGAATGTGATGGGTTTTGTGGAGCTCTTTGTTCTTTTTTAACTTGTTAACAGAGGCAGGGGGCTGCAGTGGGGGGTCCTTTAAGAGCTCTCAAAATTTCTCCCATTTGTAAGTCAGATCCACATCTAACCCAAGCTGGGCTAATCTGCCACCTTCTATTTAAAAAGAGGAAAACTGCAGAAAGAGAAGCGACCAGACAAAACCTAAGGTCAGCAAAGGAGGACAGGAGGAGGTATGTGAGAGCAGATATCCCCCTGCAACCCCTGGGGCCTGTCCCTCTGCAACTCATGGAACGTAGTGGTGAAGCTGAGATCTGCAGCAGCCCACACAGAACACTAAGCCAGGGATTGTGACCAGAGAGGACAGAGACTGCATGGGAAGACATCCTTGGAGCATGCCAGGGTCAAGGAGACTCACATGGGAATAGACAGTGAGGAGCTGCAGCCCTTAGGACAGACTCAGCAGTGGTTTGTGAAGGACTATCTGACATGCAAGGGACCCTGCATCAGAGCAGGGAGGAATGTGAGGAATCCTCTTGACCTGAGGAGAAAGGAGCAGCAGAGACCATTGGTGAGGGACTGACTGCAACCCCCAATCCCTGCACTGCTGAGTGGGGAGGAGCTAGAGTATCTGAATCAGATAGCTGAGCCTGGAAAGAGGGGAGGGGAGGGGTGGGGAGGAGCCAATCTTAAATGACTGATAGCACTTTTTCACAGGATCCTAATTTTTTGTTTTTATTTGCTCAGCTTTTGGTTGGTGGCAGATTAATTTTCATTTTCTTCCCAAAGTTGAGTAGTCTTGTCTGTTTTGCCTGGGACTGTAAGTGACAAGTGGACCTTCCTTGTCCTTTGGATTTCCATGAGGTTCTTTCTCAGTACCTTTTCTCTTCCCAATCCCTCCACGTGGAGGGGGGGGAAGGGGGGGGAAAGTGAGTGGATTGGGTGCATAGTCCTTGTGCCCATCTGGACTAAAACTGTGACAGAGAGCTTCAGTGATTAAAAAGGTCAGATATTATGGGCATGAGGGCTTGTGGACTAAAGAAAAAAAAGAATAAAATCCTGTGTGGAGACTATGTTTGAAGGTGAGAGGAAAGAGGCCAAGGGCTATATTCACTGAAAGGGTCTTTAGACACTGACACAGGCTGCCCAGGGAGGTGGAAGAGACCTCAAAAGATCATCCAGTCAAACTCCCTTGCATCTTTGAAGATATTTAAAAGGGACATGGTTTAGTGGTGACTTGACAGTGTTGGGTTAGTGGTTGGGTTTGTTGATCCTAAAGGTCTTTTCCAACCAAAACAATTCTATGATTCTATGTCTCATTTAAAACCAAGAATTTTATTTCTTTGGAGAGTGTGCCCAACAGATTATGTCAAAACAGTTAAATGTGATCCCTCTTAAGTGAAGTGAGTTTTATCGATAACTTCAGGGCTTAAATTTCTTTGCTAGAAATTATTACAAGTATATGCTGAGTGTAAAAATGGGGTTAATTTTCAAATGATGGAAGAGAGAAAAGTGTTGTTCTTTGGAGGAAGGAGGGAAGGTTTGTGTAGTTCTTGCTAATTTAATGCTATTGCAACAAATGCAATGGTAACTATATAGGAGTAATAATAATGCAAAGAACATTACCTGCTAATGTTAATTGCTTTACACTTGTTCTCATTGGAATTTTGAATAGGCAATATATTCAGAAGCATCTGCCAACAGGAAACACTCTAAGAAATAGAATTCACAAACAGCATATATGATTTTGAACTAATTCTTTTTTCTTCTTTTCTTCTCCCTCACTTCGTAGTATAGACAGTACCTTTACTTCCCCTGTTATCTTTGCAAGTTGACCACTTCCATTACTTTTTTATTTCTGCTGAGGCTGGAAAGCTGGTTTGATGCATTCAGCAGTCAAAAGTGCAGTTCCATGTGCATTTTTGTTGGCTGAGTAAGTAAAATGAAAGAGGCTTACTGTGAAAAGTCGAAAAAGATGATTTACAGCGATGTCACAGTGCTGTGCAGTAATAAAACACAGAGATTGTTGGACACATATTATATTGTACAATTATATAATTATAAACAGTATAATTGGAGGCAGTTGAGCTTGAATGCAGTAGGCTATTATTTAGCAATCATCTCTTTCAAGCCTCATTAAACACAGATTTATACACAAAATAAAAGCTTTGCTCTAGAAAGGCTAAATATTCAGTGGCATTTATACCTCAAAACGTAATACACAGATTTAAAGCTGTCAACATTTATAATGGATTTAGTAAGTGGTTGTAAAGGAAGTTGTTTAGTGGGTATGACAATACCAAGCCATCTACCTTTATTTAAAGCATGATTGCTTTGACTTTCTTTGTACGTCCATTTGAGAAGGCAAAAGAGAGTGCATAAGCAGCTGTGGTCTTGGATTTTGAAATCTGACAAGCAAGGAAATGAGAGGTGGTCGAAGTATTTTGAAAGGTAACAAAGATTGGGGGTTGGACTAGATGATCTTTAAAGGTCCTTTCCAACCCCTACCATTCTGTGATTCTGTGAAAATCATTAATATTTTGGGCCTATATCCTTGAAAACATTATCATTCTGAAACTAAGAATGAGCTTATGGGGAAGAAAATTAAGAAGCTGAAATATTTTATTGTTGCTACCCCAAGGTATTTTGGTTTTTGGTGCTTTTTTCTACATGTTTATTCTTATTACCTGAAGTAAAAGAAGTTGTTATTTTTAAAAAAATAAATAAATAAAGGGAGAAGAATCTTACGAGGTAAGAGGAAAAAAAAAAACGCATGAGAAAAAACCTTCTAAGTTGTTGAGATCTGCAGCACATATGATGGTCCAGTCTGACTCAAACTTTTAATAGCTGACAGAGGTTTGGAAAGTAAGTGTATATTTAAATGTCAGTTTCTGTATATATATTTAGGTGCTTAAATATTTTTTGTTGGGCTTTTTGGAGTATTTAGAACTCCCACAGACTTGTAAATGGCACTGAGAAACAGCAATATAAATAACTTAGAAACATTCTTGAAGGAGTTGACAGACTTCTTATCTGAGTAGGGATCTGTGAGAGTACAGTTCAGCACTACAAAGGATACCACCCATATGTGCTAAAAACACTTCTGTGTTTGTTTTCAATCCACAACTGAATTTTTAAATTCTCCATTTTAATGCTCTTCCTGACATGTCATTAGGTCCAGCTCCATTTTGAAGTTCTGTGCAGCACATTTAATTTTCCTTCCTACTTAAAATGATTCATGAGAGCCTGATAGGTACAAGGCTGCTATGAGTTTCAGTATGCCTCTGATTAGAGAAACAGTCTGGCATGACACAGCTGCTGCATCACTGTTTCCAGTGGATGGTACCTGACCTTAGCAGTTTGAGACTGTCAGTCTTTTAAGAAGTTCATGCCTTTTGCATTGCTAGCTTTCCCTTTTCTACATCAGAAATGTGTCTGCACAATAATTGCGGTTTACTTGAGTTCCCTTATGATACTGGGAGATGTGAAATAATATACTACGAGTTCTTGTAGGTAAATGTTTTTAATGCATGAAGTATGTGGTGTTGATGCCTTTGGCACCTGTAATAGTTTTAAGCTTTGGTAGCTGTGATGGAGAGCTATATTTTGGAACTATTTTCCTTTTCCTACTTCTGCCTTGTTTGCTTACTTACCCAAAAGTGTTAACTCAAACTCACATTGTTTCTCAGTCATGTAAATTTATTAACAATGTCCAGCTTTTTGTAACACCATTCTAAAACATTGTAGTCTTTTCAAAGTTTAGAGAGAAACCATTTCCAAATTCAAGCCATGAAATTCAAATGTTACTTGGAAAAGTTGCTTTTGCTTGCTTTCAATCATTTATTTATTTATTTATTAAAAGGGGAAAAACCCTCCCAAAATGTGAGTATTTTCATAGGGACATGGGGACAAAAGATTTATCAGTATTCAGTGACTCCAGTGTACAGTGGTCTTGCAACATTACCACAATAGTTTGCTAGAGGATTTTTTTTGCTTTCTTTCCGGCCTTTATGCAAATGTAAATTCCTACACAATGTAAAATCAAAGAGATTACATATTTCATAAATCCAAAAATTTCAGGTTTAAATCTTCAGTGGTGAACTATTGTTGTCTCATAAGTTGTGGGAGTCCCTCGAGAAATTATTTTGGTTGTGTAATTACATTTCTTTGTGGACATACATTTATATTTTGAAACTAAAAACTCACGTGTGTTCTGCTGAATGAGTGGAAACTGCATAAAAAATCTATCTAATCTCTAAGGTTTGAGTAGCTGTTTTGGTTTGTGGCTTTAGGTTTTTTGTTTTTTTCTTTTTCAGTAGACCATAGATAATGAACCTTGGCTAGAAACAGCCTTGGACAACCTTGTATCTCTCATGTTCATTCTGTATCCTCTGAGAGCATAAGCAATACAAAACTCAGATCCCTAATACTTCAACTTTTCAATTATATTGAACTCCATTTTAAAAGAAAACCCTGAGTTAATGTTAATCAATATTACCTCTTTTGTTTCTATCTAAAATCCTCTCCTTTCAAATAAATTGCTAATAATCTCCTGGTGTGATGGATAAAAAGTAATCTTTCCATATTTTTTACAGCACTTCACGGCTAAGAAACAGAGCAAAGTGAAAATGTATCTTGGTTGATCTCTACAGTAGAGTGTGCTGGCTTGATTGGTGTGCAAAAATTTAAAGTTAGACCTCAAATCAAGAAGTCAGCTTTTCAAGTGTGCTTTGTTGGTTTTTTTTTTAGTTTGGGTTTGAGTTACTGTCTCCTGATGTAACACTGCCGTGACAGAGGCTTCTGCTATATTACAGAAGCCTATCGCCCTACAGGCTGGCATAAAGAGGAGTCATAGGATTTCTCTTGAAATCCATGTCAGTAACATATACTCTAAGGCATCCTGTCCCCTGGAAGCCACATACAGGGGATGTGTCCTTCAAGGATCCTGCAGGCTCTTTGGCTTGCATGACTTTTAATGTCTGTCTGTTCTTTCAATGAGGAGAGAGCAGTTTATTCCTCAGGACATCTCAGTTTGCCCTGCTTAGACCATCATGTCTGGCTTACTGGGAAACTCTGTACAGGGTCAGAGCAATGGCTGAACAAGTCTGTGTCTTTAGAGACAGTGTGATATCTGAACTGTTGTTGGTTCCCATACTTGAAACGGGAAATTAACATCTTGTCTGAGACATTATAGAGTGATACTTTGAAGGTCTTTAAATTGTTATCTGTGAGTATCAAAGACAACACGTATACTGTAAATGTAAAACAACTTCAAGAGGAAAATGGAATAACACTGTATGAAGAATAATTTGTATTACTAAGCAAATTTCTCTTTCTGGAAGCTTGAACTCTCTTAAGAAATTGGATGCTAGTTTTTGTGGCTCGTACATTTTTTTAATGGTACTAATACCAATTTTCATATAGTACACTTCCTACTCTTGAAGTCTAGTTGAAAGATAAAATTGTTCTTATTGTAAATAGCTGTACTACAGACAAACAGCCCCGAGCACATCTAATAGGATTCATTCAAGGACCTTTCCCCTCATTAGTATTGCTTAAGAGTGTGCTGTACACTCAAAGGTGGTGGTCTTTTGAAAGAGAAAAGAGAAGATTGAGTCATGAACTCCATTTTGATCTAAAAAGGAAATGTTACTTCAGTTTGGTATATAAGGAAATACAAGGTTTGAAATTTAAGGAAGAAAAATGTGTATTAAACTTAGTGTGTGAATTTTATGGTAGTTTTTTCATCTAGATGAACAAATGTATCAATGCTTCAATAAGTTACCAGAATATTTCCATCGTACTGAGGTTGAACTTTCCTCTGATCAAAAATGCAAAAAAAATGGGACTAAAGGATGTGGTTTAATTTCCTACTCTTAATAATTAGAAAGAGATTTGACTGCTTCCAAGGACTTTCTAGTGAATGCAGGCTGCTAGAATGTCTTGTTTGCTTTTCTTTATAGCTCAAGAAATTTCAACAAATCTATACTAAATCTTAATTAGGTTATATGACTACAAGAAAACTAAATTCTTGACAGCTATGATTTTCAGAGAGATGATTTTACAAAAATGCAATTAATATAATGGTGCTGTTGGCAGAAAACAGCCCTCTCATCTGAGTCATTATCTTTTTCCATTCCCTTCTTTTGACTTTATTCTGAAAAAGAAATACGTAGAATGGAGCAAAGAACAAAAGTGGAAGTAAAGGAATAAAAGCATATAAAGGAATAAGAATGCTATCTGGTCTTTGCAGTTTTGCTCAAAGGGCATTGTAAGAAATTACACATATAGATTTTTTTTACCACTGTTAACCTTCAGGGTTTTTGTTTTTGTTTTGTTGTTTCTTTCTCAGATACTTCTTAGAACCAAGTGCTGAACTTCACTGCACATTGTGGCTTATGGACATCTGATGTGATAGGTAAGATGATTTTGACACGTCTTACTGCCACGTGATAAATATTGATCTTACTTATTTTACATTTACACTAATGGAAGTCAAATGAAAATTTACATCCTTTCCCTGTTTCCCTAATGACATTCCAAAAACAAGGTTTAAATTATTATTAATGAGCTCTTTATTCAGAAACAATATACAGCAGGAGATGAGTGAACCAAAAAAAGTAACTTCAATATATCTTATTTCTTGAAATAAAGTGGTAAGATATTTTAGAATAAAAAAGAATATTTGGACTTATGAAGATATAACTCACAATAACTGGGATAATTGATGCACAGTCCACAGTCTCATACAGTAATGGCTGTTTATAGTAATAGTTAATGATGCTAAATTACTTAGTGACACACTTTTCTTCAGCTATTTAATCAGATGGCCAGCGTTGTAAAGAAGGTATCCAAGCATTTTGCCCAGGAGATTAAAGAGAGATTTTTATATGGTGCTCATCACTCAATGTTATTATTCACAGCAGTTGTTTAATACTTAGAACATAGATCTACAGATACATTTTGTCTTACAGTCATGAAAAAATTGTGTGACTAAGCAGGAGTTTCAGTTACCATGGAGTGTGAGAGGCTAATCCAGTTCCAGAGAAACAGTTGAGAAATGTGACAGGATTAGACCAAAGTTCACACAGGGCTCGTTTGATTAAGGGACATTCACTGTGGAAAAGGTTACTGAAAAGGTAGTGGCAATCAGAAACAGCTAGGCAACTTTACTAGTCCTGTGCTGTTTGTGTCACTCAAGTAAGTGCATTGTGGAAAAGTGTATTTAATTGGATAGAGTTGATCTGACAAACAAAGTTGAACTGAAATGTGCAATAGAAATTTTTAAGTATGAAAAAAAAAAGATGGCAAAACAACTATTAGTTTGTCATCTGTGAAATCCAGTTTAGGAGACTATTTAAATATGTAATTTTTTAAGGCATAAGGTAACTTTTTCTAAAGTAATTTAGACATGATAGATATTTCTGTAAGATTTTGAGTCCTATTTACAAAGCACATTGTTGTCTAAATTCAGTTTTTTATGGTTAGGACTTAAAAACGAAAGTAGGAAAAAATGTCAGTGCTTCCTCTACTAGTCTGGGCATGATGATAAATTTCTAGAACTTTGTTGATACTTCAGAGTTTTGTTTTTATGAAGCTGTGTACAAGAGAGTTTAACTCTATTCAGTCTGTTTTACTTCCATTAGTTCTTTGCAAGGTACCAAATCTATTTAGAGTTTTTTAGCCTGCATTTTTCATTCTTTTTGGAACAGATCATCAAGATAAACTAGTAGCAGCAGTCCAACACTTGGATGATGAAGTGTCCTTAAAATAATAATGTGATGTAAACCACATAATAATATTTTTAGCACCAGAAGAGTTTGCCATCCAGACCTATGTATCGAACATGGATTGAATAGCTTCTAAAGTACTTCATTATGTTGTTATTCATAGTTCAGATAGTCATCTCTTCCTAGATAAAATGAACTTTAACTTTGTGTGTGTAAATACCTTGTAATAAATTGTACAGGCAGGCAATTAATGTGGTCTGAACATGAATTTCTCAAAGGAGAGGTGCACTTATATTGCAGGAGAAATTGGTGTTGGGGATGTGTATGTCGTGTGTGATTGGTAACTAGAATTGTCTTCTATTATGAATTGGATATATCAATTCTTGCTTGCTTGTGGGAAGCAGAAAAAAGGAAAAATGATGCTGCAGAAATATGTGAATGTTTCCTTCCTTTCAGAAAGAGACAGATTCATCTCAGCAGAGGACATTCCTTTAGTTCATCTTTTCAGAAGAGGTTTTCTTTTTGTGTGTGTGCATGTATGTGTGCGAGAATCTCCTCTGTATCATAAAAGATCTGAGCATTATATAGATAGATTTTTCCTTAAAAGAGATAATGTTTACAGGGTCGATTTTTCCCTCATTATGTCAGA
Source organism: Colius striatus (assembly GCF_028858725.1). NCBI lineage: Eukaryota > Metazoa > Chordata > Aves > Coliiformes > Coliidae > Colius > Colius striatus. The sequence goes on from NC_084762.1 coordinate 29,047,029, forward strand.
AACAAATATCTAATGTTTTGGAAGGTCTGATGTTGAGGAAATCGAATATAAATTGTGCTGCAGGCTGAAACTGGAAACATGAGAATGACAGAAAAACATTTTGTGACACACACACACAATGCTGTCAAGCCATGGAGTACACTTAACATTTTCCAAAGTAATGTTCTTTATGTCCTAACAAAAAAATCAGGGAAATAGATTTCAGACAGTAAATTTGGTGTGTATATAGTTCATTATGTGGGATGAGAGATGAGAGACTTTTATTCTTACAAGAGGAATCGCACTTTTCTAAAAAGGGAAGGCAGGCATGGGCAGTTGGAAATACAGAGCTGAAAGGGAGATGAAGAGCTCAGGGGAAGAGATTATAGTGAAGGAACTGCAATGAGAAGCTGTTTGGGTGCGAACATGATGAAATACAGTTTAAAAAATCCTTCATTATCTCTGGCTCAGTGTATTGTGTTTCTCTTGTTCCTGATACTTCATTACCTGTTGTGATGGTAGCTCTCCCTCTTGATTCATTCTGTTCTAATTACCGGCTGCATAGCTCAAACAGAGAAAAAGGATAAAGGTGATGAAATCAGAGACATAGGGGCTAGGTTCAGACAAGTTCTTGAAGGATGGCAGCAGAGAATCTAATCTGCTGAAGGTTATCGTGAAAAGTTGCTTATCTGTTACAGAATAATGCTGATAACTGGTGTGTTTAGAAAATGAAGGAGCATTACTCATGAGTATTTCAAAAGTACAGATGCTGAAAATCAGATCAATTGTACAGTGGACACACACTATATCTGTAAGAAGTCAGAGTAAATTCACCTTTAAAAATTAATCATCACAAGACAATCTTAATATTCTTTACATATTTTCATTTAAAAAAATGATATCGCCATAAAGCCTGTCCAGATGAATCTTGATGTTTTTGTTCTTGGGTTTTTTTAGCACAGTGTCTCTAACCAGAATAACTGAACATATGACGGGATTTAGACATATCCGAGTTTTATTCTCAGTGGTACTTTTCAAGTTGTTTGGTTTGTGTTTTGTTTCTTTTTTCTTATATTACTTTGGTTTTAAGCTGATTGTTAAAATCATTTGTTACAGTGATGTCCAGTATCTGTGGTTCTACAGACATATGTCGAGTACTATTCCTTACAGAGATAAAGTGCAAGTTGAGGAAAACCTGAACAAAATTTTACTGGAGACAGAGCTCCTGAAAATGAGGATATTTCTCCTCTGGTAGTGTCTGTATTATAGGGGGGCACTGCAATGTACAGAGACTCAGAAAGATGTTAGTAACAATAACAACCTGGCATTATATGTGCAGTAAATACTGATACTGGAAGATGGTTTGCTTTTTTTTTTTAATGTTAAAAAATCAATACTTCTTTTCATTTAATATGAGCACACTGAAAAACTGGAAAGCACTTAAATTCATCAAACAGTACTGATAATGTAATGCAGTCCTTTAAGACTTAAGTGCACAATTTTCAGACTATTGGGTTAGATATCTAATCAGAATTTGTAACAGTAATATAACTATGTTGGAAAAAAAACCCCAAAACACAACAAACAAAAACAAAACAAAAAATCCTGGCCAATGAGGGCTTGGCTAGTTTAAGAAAAGCAAATATCCTTCTCCATTTCAAAAGCTCTCTAAAGCTAGAACTGACGCCTGTGTATCCACTCCTGCTAATATCAAGGTACATATTGTTTAAAAACAGTATTGTAGTAAACACTGGATTGCATGCTTTTAAAAATGGGTGGGAGGGCAGTGGATATGGTTGCTGAATTACTTAAGTGACATTAGAGTCCTTTAGATTACTACACAGAAAGTATTTGGTTGTGTGATGAATGTTGACCCACTCTTGAATGTCAAAAAAGAATCCTCACCCCATAAACAAGCCACTTAGTGCTGACTAGTCTGCAATGACAGGAAACTCACTGTTTGGCCTTGGCTAGGTTTAGAAGGCATAGTGTCAGCTGTCACTGTATTGAGTGGACTTGAAAACAGTGCTCTGGATTAAGACCTCATCCAAAGGTGGATTGCTCTTGTGCTGTAGCACAAGAAAAGAGGGAGAGCAGAGAGGGATAGGAAAGACACAAAAGTGATCAGGTTCATACATGAAACCTTTTCTTCAAGTGCTTTCTCAGCAGTATTTGGTCCTCTGATGCAACATACAGAGCTAGCTGATCATCAGCCTTGAGAGAGTCCTTGCTGTTCTACTTATTTTGTGGTATAAAACGTTGAATTTGAAGCAAGGATTTTCATGAACAAATGGAGTAGTCTGTATCTTCTACAATGAGAGTACTTACCGTACTTTAGTCTCTCCTTCTGTCAGCTAGGAGGACATATATGGCCGAGTGTTTGTTCTGATACGCTTTTCCACATGGTCCTGCATTCTTATCTACACATGTGGTGATACTTAACTATGTCAAATTAGCAAAAGATTCTCTGTGAAACTGTGGTGTCTGCTCTAGCAGTTCTCATGGAGTGGGTAGACCTGAAGAGAGTGACAAAGCTTCTTATTTTAAGAAATAATAGGAAATCTTGTGAATTACTCCATTCCCTAATAAATTCATCAGAGTGTAAGAAGTTCTTCTGAAGAGCAGAGATAACATACTTCACCTTTTCTCAATCCCCACCCTGCTGTCTTGCTACTGTGGTTATTGTGAATTTATCTGGTGAGTTGCTCGCTGGCGCCATGGCTCAGCAAATCACCAGGCTTGCAATCTCAAGACCTTAATGAGAATTAAGCATATGCTGAAATGCTTTCTGCTGAATAAATACAGAAGCATGAACAAAAATTGTAATATGGCCTTAACTGTTCCCATAAAATTTAATTTTGTGTTAAATATTTTGTGTTTGAAAATTGAATACATTTTGAAAGCTCTAGCTTTTGTTTACCCATATATGTCACATGTACCTCACAGACTGAGCTTGGAAGTATTACCTCTGGGGAAATATCATCTGACACGTCTCCAGTTGCTACCAGCACTGGGTCACTATCCTTTTTGTCCTCTTTCACTAGTTCAGCATGAGAAAAAGATGCCACATGCTATGAAGTTTTGGTGTAACTTGAGAAATCAACATATGCAAGCAGATGTATTGTTTGTTGTCTGTAAATGCATTGAAATGTCCTCTCTACAGCTGGACAAGGAGAGAGAGCAACTGTTGAGAGACTGTGTTTGAAAGTGTGTAGTCTCACAGAATGACAGATTTGGCATGTGATAGCAGGGTCTTTTCTGGGATGATTATTTGTTTGGATAAGGCTTTCCTTGACCCGTTGCTTCTCTTGGATGCTAACCCTCTCTTGCCAGCCTCAGATGGGAAGGATGGGGAAGTGGAAACTCAAGTCCTTCTGAGTTTGTGGCATTTATATTGTGAGACAGTTGAGATCGAGTTAATTTTGCTAAGCTGCTCAGCTATAATGGATCTGTCACAGCAGCTTGACAATGTATTTGTATCGTTTTGGACAGCCTTTGCTCCTCATTTTTCTCCCTGTGAAACTTCCCAGCAGACCACTCGGATGTAATGTTGTTGAATAGCTCTCTCCTACTCAGAATACGTCTGTCCTTTTCATAGACTTAATAGGCAGATGTCTGTTCCAGCCATGCTTTAGCTTTGAATTGGTATCAAGTAGCTGACATCACCTCTTAATTTGACCCCAGCTTTCCTATATTCATGACATAAAAATGGCACAGTCAAATAACGGAGGGTATTTTGTGTCAGAAATTCTATTCCGTTTGCGGAATTAAAAATCTGTTTGAATTTCTGGTTTACTGGACATTTACAAGCAGTTCACTTTTTTCTGATACAAATATGTGTCAGTGATGGTGAGAAGGAGAATAATGGTATCTCACAAATTGAAAATACAACCTTCCTTAGCTTTCAGAGACTAGAGCTGCTAACAAGTCGTGAAATAAACAACTGCTTTTTCATGTCCAACCACTAATGGCAAAATTATTATATTAAAAGTATTTCACTCCAAGTTCAGACTCAAAATTGGGTGTCTGTTATTCTGATGTGGTGGAATCTGAAATACAATTTCAGTCTTAGTGGAACAGGAGAATGTTCTGCCCTCTCTCTTTCTCTTCCCACAACAAGAGAATTTTTTCCTGTTAAAATCATTGAATAAATCTGCAGCAAGACATCCGAAACAGTAAGCTGAGCTACAGGCTTTACCAAGATCTGGGGAGCCAAGTGCAAATGAAACCACTGACTCTCTTCTTTACTAATTCATGTCCTGGGTGTCTCCTTTTCAGATTTCTTTTCTTTCTCCCCACCCCAGTGCTTCTTTTTCTTTTAACAACAGGTATATAATGCTACCTCTCCAACAGGACGCATTCTACATAGTGTAACTTATTTGTATTAGTAAACCTGTGCAAATCCTTAAACTTTCAGTTCATCTTAGAGACTTGTTTCCAAGCCTGAGTTCAAAATACCAATGACTGCCCTGGAGGGTGCTAGGTCTCACAATGGTGCCCTAGTTCCAAACTGACATGGTGGAGTTTAGCTTTAACAGGGTATCCTAGTATTTTCCTCATTCATCATAGACCTTACTCTAATAACATAGCATCCTTTTGTGCTTGCTAAGGCATATAGGAATAATAATACTAGTCAAATTGTATTGTTTTAAGGAATATTTATTTTAAAAAACAACAAAATTTCAATGAGTTCTGCCACCAAATTGGCAAGTCGAAAGTTGATTTTTTGCAAAGTGCACTTAACAAAGCTGTACTCTGGAAACTTCCTTTGTCACTGGTGAAACTTATTGCAAGAAATAAAAATCCCTGTACCTGATTCTTTTTTATGACATGTTTATACTGTTCTCTCCCAGAGCTGTCCATCTGTAGCTTTCTAATTTGCATAGTATCGGTATACTTGCTGTTGGTCTTCCATTACCTCCCCCTTACAAATGGATGTAGGAGAGGCGGAGGGGGAGGTTCTTAACAAATCTCTGAGACCTTTCCAGCACTTCCAATGTGTATGTTAAAAGCTGAAATGAAATATTTTGGGCTGCACTGACCTCGTCATCTCTTTTTCAGATAGCGTTTTCATCACACAAATCCTCTTAAAGATAAATTTAGAATATCTGAAGAAAAGATATAGCCTGCATGTAATAATTAAGCAGGTGTTAAGCAGCAGCCCATTATTCATGTATCAAGTTTTTGGATGATAACTTTTTAAATAGTTTTATTACTGCTTGAAGAGAGACTTAACCGAATACCGTCTCCTGCTGCTGAAAGTCAGGGTTGAGTGATGGGAGATGAATCTTCCAAAAGAGATCCACCTTTCAGATCAACCTAGCAGCAGTTTCCTCTAAAGCAAATCAGCTTTAGGAGTTGCTTCCTTCTTGCTAGGAGATGCAATTTACTTTTTGTTTGAATGCCAAATTAGCTCTGCAGGGGATGACTGGGTGAAAGGTATGAATGGGACCAGTACTGCTTCTGTATCAGTGTGGTTTAAAAGTAGGTTCAGTTATGCCTACAAGACAAAATTGATAACCCTGTGGTTAAGCAGTGATATATCAGAGGCTGTGGTTCACAGCTCATTCAAGCTAAATTTATCAATCAAGTGTGCAAAAATTCAGTTTCCGTTTTTAAAGTGGAAGGTGGAGACAAAACCAGGGCATTTATTTAGTGTTGCAGTAAATTCAAGTTTTCAGCAAGGAACTTCTGTAGCAAGCTTAAAATTTTCTAAATAGAGAAAGTAGACAAACTGAGGGGTTTGTGTTTTAGTTTGGGATTTTTTTTTTCCCTCTTTCTAAATTGCTTATCATTAAATTATGATCATTTGCAATTTTGGATCAGAAATACTGCACAGGGAATGAAAATCCTGAGCTGCTTTTGCTGAATGAAATAACTATGTCTAAAAGGACTCTGCCTAGATAGCTTCCAGAGGGCTGTGGACCACACTGGCTCTCTGTATGCTGAGCTGGTGGAAGCAGAGCCTGGAGCCTCAGTAACATGGTTTATTGACTAGTCAGTGTCTGGAGAGATTTCAAATGCTTGATTGTCTTCAGAACGAAACCTTTCTGCATGGGATTGATAAATATTACTTTACCTCTTTGCATGAAATAGTGGCAACGTTACTGGAGAATGGCCTGTTTCACAGCTGTGATTGTGCTATCATCAGTCAGCCATGTGTCATGACCACTGGATTGTAAGCAATTTGGATCAGATAAAATGTCTGCCTTTGTGCTGTGGCTGGTACAATTAGACCCTGCTGCTACTCAGCTCTGCTGGGACCTAGCACTCTGGGAGAATTGCAACAGCTAGGAAATTTGTAAAATGCACAGAAAAGATGTTCAGATAAGGGTACTGGATCAGTGTGGAACTGAAAGAGCTTTTGAGAGGTTTCCTAGTTAAACATTTGCTACTTTTCTGTGTTGTTTCATCCCTAACAAAAATTTACTTGTCGTTAAAAAACTATCCATTCTTTTCTTTCTGTAGAGAGGAAAAAAATGGATCTTGTTTAACATGGGTGTTTTTTGCTCTTCTATTTTTCACAGTGTTTAGATAAATATTATGTAATGTGGAAAAATCAACAAAAAAGAAAAATTCTTGAATATTTTATGATTTACAAAAGTAAATCTCTGGGCTTTTTTACTTATATTATTCCACATTTTATGAACAGAGTCTCAAACACCCTTAAAGCTTTTGCTTATTGAAGATATTTTCTTTTGTATGAAAACAAGAGTTTCTAAGGTAGAAAACTGTTTAATTGATTCCGGTATTTCTTTTGAATCTTGAAATATTTAGGATTGACATCAGTACAGTGAACTTCTTTCTTTCAAAAAATTTCCTGTACTTATAAAACAAGTTTATAATTTTCTTAAACTTGCAACATAGCAGTTCTCTTCACTGATATCAAACTGCAAAGTTGTGAGTCAGCATTTAGAAAGATTTTCAATACTTCTTTGTAAAATATCTAAATTCTGACAACTGTCTTTCCCATATATACCTCTCCAGATAACTGAGCAGTTGGATAAGAGCTAGGTCCTTTTAGCCCACTGTAGTGTTATTGTCTCATGAAGCAGAGTTCAATACCTGGTGCGCAATAAGCCAGTCTACACACAGAGTTGAGACATAGCTTTATTTCATATTTGCACAAAGATAGGTGCTAGGTGGTAATTCCACAAAGCTAGCACACCACACATCTTGAACATATTTATCTTGTTACTTGATTAGCAAAATTCCACTTAAATTTACACTCTTTAGTTAGTAACTAGCATTCTTTCCAGTATTGCTTAGTTATATTTAAATTAGCCTGGTTTGCTATGCTACTTACAGGGCAGGGGGTGGGGGCAGGTCTTTGCAGTCTTGAATTGGGTCACTGGTAGCGATCTCCTACTGCTGTCTTTACCACAATATTTTGTTGACTTCATGCTAGTTAGACAACTATCTAGCCTTTGTTGACTTCTGAGGCAAGGAGGTTCCTTCCTTATCAGTCTCCAGTCCCTCTTCAAGGATATAGAATAGTAGAGTTCACACAATGAAGCTATTGACCAATAGCCATCCTATCTTAAACAGTGTTACTGTAGTCTTGGCATTAAACTCTTCCTCTAATCAGAAGACCCTATTGCTCGAGGTACTCAACTCCTTGTCCTTGTTGAAAGGAAAATTCCATACTACAAAGTACATCCTCATGATTTGGCATCCCAGAGAGATAACTGTAGCCAGATCAACTCCAGGGATGTTGAAATCAACAAAGCAGGTGATTGATGACGCCCAAGGGCCAGAATTGTTTAGGAAAGGGCATGCTATGTGTGGTGTCTGGAGTGTGTGTTCAGCGGCCATCAGTCAGATCCCATGGTAGGTGAATGCTCCAGAAGTGTAAGCAGATGGTGTGAAAGCACATTGAGGATGCCCCAAGTTGAAGGGGCCAACTGATGCGCATGCCAAAAGAATTCCTCTTGTACTATTCCTTACAATCTAGCCCCTCTCCTGGGAGGGAAGGGCAGTGTTGGTGGCCTTGCAGGCACTGAGCAGGTCCCTGGCCCAGCCCTGGGTCTGACGCTCCAGCCTCAGGGGCTGTTTGTGGGGAAGGGAAGCACCAGCACTGGGGAGTTTCCACTGGCCCTCACACCTCTGGTCTGCGAGTCCTGGGTTTGGGCCCTATGGCTGGTCTGGGTTGGCCCACTTCCGCCCCAGGTGGACTTGCAACTCTGTTTTCTGCCCTGTGGCAATTGAGTGCGCTCTCACTCAGTTTGCAGATGACACCAATTGGGCAGGAGGCTTCATTTGATTGGGGATGGGAAGGCTCTTCAGAGGGACTTGGACCGAGCTCAAATATATGAGGTTTAACAAGGCCAAATGTCAAGTCCTGCACCTGGGACACAACAACTTAAACTGGACTGGGGATGTGTGGATGGACAGGTTTTGAAATGTCTGTAGAACTGTTCTAAGAAAGAAGAAAGTGATATTTAAACATTTCTATTATTTCAGTGTATTTTAGATATTTCTAAAGCCTTCATTTTGCAGTCCATGTGGTTTTGTTTACTCCAAAATTGTTAGCAGAGACTGAATCTGAGCATTTCAGTTTGAAGTGATGGAAAGGTTTAATAATCTCCTTTCTTTGCCTTCCAAAAGACTACACTGCTTTTAATTAGCTGTAGTCTCTTTGCTAAGTAGAATGAAATTGCCCAGCTGTGTAGGAGTTGTCATCCAGCAGTAGGTATTGGAATCTGGAAGCACTGAGACCCTCTTTCCAACAAAATTGTCCATAAGCCAATCTCATGTTGAGAATGTTAACTAACAGTGAAGTGCTTAGATATGTTTGCAAATCTGGACCATAACTGCATGACTTTATCTGGCCAAAATGTGCTGGTTTCTGGCTTTTAAACTTAGTTGTTGCAAGATATTGAGTTTTCACATTTCCCAGTGCAATTGCATACTGTGATCTGAGCAGCAGTGCCATTCCTGTGTTTACCAAGAATACTAGGTAGTGTTGATCCTTCCCTGGCATGTGCTTGACTGAATATTTTGGGTCTTTCTCTGGAATTATTTGTGGAAGATCAAACTGCAAAATCAATGAGGGCCCTTATGAAAGCTAAGGTTCATTTACAGTGTGCATAAATTACTTTTTGACCTGTGTTATACAGTCCTCCAAGGGCTGCATTTAAAATAAAACCACAGGGTCTCCTCATGCTTTTACCTTATGTTACTGGATGTTGTAACTTATACATTAGTGGACTCCACATATAACTTTTCAGTCTGTTTTTGCCATCTAGGTCTTCACCTGGAAACATAAGTTGGAAAAACGAGTGAAGAGTGGAGTAGCTTTTAAGTGTAACTCTTGAATGATTAACCTGTTAAATTTTGTTTCCTTTTTTTGTATATGTGTGGTTTCTCCACTCCCTTAAAATAGTAATACACAATTATTCAGTACTTGTGCACAGAAAGAGATCTGTATTTAGTACTAAAACTAAGTCATTTATAACAACCACATTCTCTCAGATGTGCAACCCCATCATGACAAAAACAAAATAGATGCCATGTTTCAGGATAACTTGTAGGAAAACAGCATCAAAGAGATAATGCATTAATATCCTTCTTAACCCATGAAACATATAATTTATGCATTCGATTTTTATGTATGTATACATGATCCTACAGTAAAAGGAAGGCATAATGCTCTGTTGATTAAATATAACTTCATGAGCAGTACAAATAACAGCATTATTTTTACTTAGTTTCTGCATAGTTACTTATGTAGTATTATATACTTATTTACTTTAAATCCAGACAAATTGTTTGAAAATATTTTGATCTAGTTTTTTCTGGTTTACTTAGTTACAAAAGCACTGTAGTCCTAACAAAATGTGTCAATAGATTTTCTCACAGTGCAGTCAGATTAGCAGAAAACAGATGCTCTCCTTGTCAAAGACAAGTCATTCTCCCATATATTTACCACCAAAGTGTTTATTTCACTAGTTCTTTATGGTCTTCAAGCCTCAATTATTTTTTCACTGGCTTCGGCAAATTCTTAAAGTCAGTGCTTTAAATGCAAGTAGCATGGAATTGGACAACTTGGCTGGTAAAACCAAATTATTAAGGGCAAAGACAACTAACTTCTGTTGCAAAAAGTTATATGAAAACTTTGTTATAGAGTGATTTTTCAGTAAAATAGCAGATGAAACTTTGTCTTTAAATAAGTATTTGTATTTGGAAACAGCCTATAGTATACATCTTTCATTGATGATCTTGAAATTAGCTATTAGCTAATTTAGGACAGTAGGTCCTAATTAGACTAATAGCTAATTAGACAGTAGGTCTTGTATAGAAGGTCCTTGAAAACATCTTTCAAACTCAGTGTCAGTCAAAATTGTAAGTCAAAATTGCACTAGTAAGCAAGAATAATGAACAAACCAGAAAACATCATGATATTGCATATATTCTTACATAAATCCATGGTGAGTTCATGTATTGAAATTTTCATGCTGATCTCAGCTCATTAGTCAAAAGTGAAAGAGGAAAATTAAGAAGGAACAAAAAGGACGGCAGTCAAGAGTATGAGATAACTTCCATATATGACATGAAGTTCACTGACATATTTAACTTTAGGATAAACATATCTGAAAAATAGCCCAGAGTTTTGTCTAACCTTTGACAGTATGGAAAAGAACACAGATGATTTATTCTTTTTTCTCATGACACAACGAATTAGAGTAAAAAATACAATTTTTTAACCTGAAAGCTTTTTAAAAAATTAAAACTGTTAGAAATTCTTTTACATAACCAGGCTTTGGAATCCTTTCATGAATTTTTGACAAAAGCCCCCTGAAGTGCCATCAGAGCAAAGGTATAGACACAAACTTTGGCTTGGGAAGTGCTTTTGCTCTTGAAGAAAAATTGCTGTCATTCCCTTGCTCATTCACTTTTTCCTTAGGCATCAGCTGCTGGAAGTGTGGAGTAGCGAATAGTGGACATCTCATCTGTCGGGTTTTTTTCCCCTACAAATGACATATACCAAACAGATATATGTCTTTAAAATAAAAATGTATTTTATTAATTGTTTACAGTGCTTATGTGCTTGATTTAGTAGATGAAAAGAACTAGTTTTGTTGCAATATTTGTAATTGGCCTGCCAGTTCAGGCCCTGATTTTACTTATTATCAGCTTCACTATCCTTGGTTTACCTTTTGAGCACACAGTGACATGCAACTCTGATGAACAGGACTAAATGATATGGGATACAGTAGGAGCTCATTCACATTCAGGTTGCACAAGACTCCAAATGCTATTCTATCTATCTGTGAGAAACAATAACATTTTACAAGACTGATTTTTAATTGCATTCCTACTTGGGTACAGAGCAATCCGTGAAGGATGCCTTTTCCACTTCTTAAAATGGAAAGCAAAAAAATCATGTTCAAGGTAAACGCAGTGGATGTTTCAAACTTTCTTGCTGACTTATTTTCCTTATTTTGAACTGAAGTAATACTATGTCTGAGACAAACGTGCAAGAAAATACATTTTCTGATTGGAGTTTTCTTTATTATAGTGGGGGGGGGGGGTTATTCTAATTCTGTAAAGAAAATGATCATGATAATGATTTCCTGGCTTCAGAGTTGGGGAAACTGAAGTTTTATTCTATTTTTTTACTTTTAGATAAAGAATTTGTTTGTTATAATATCATCATATTTTATTTCATTAGTAATTTAACTATAACATGCTTAGTATTAAGAGAAAACAGAATACATGTGTCAGGGCTTCAAAGAAAAAGGCCTTGTAATGCACTGGGTCACTGTATGTCTTGCACAGACCTGAGTATCCAGGAGCTACTTCTGAAGCCTAGCATAGAAGACCAAGTTTATTGTCAGTGAGCTTCACTTTATAATACTTCTACTGAAAAATTAAGGGACTGTTAATATCAAAATGATTGGAGAAAAAATAATTTCATTTGGGCACCCCTGTCTTCAATTGTTCTTTGCCAATAACTAGCAAAGTATGTTATGTTAGACAAGAAGTAGCTAAGGGACTCTTTGGTTTTATGTGTATTGTGTGCATCCAGATCAGCCTTGGACTTAGTGGAATACAGTGCCACTTTGCTTTGAAATAAGTTGCTGCTAATTGACGGGCATTCCCGGTACTTGACCTGCCTGGAAATGGGAGCAGCAAATATATTGAATATTTGTGTAGTGTGGGTAAACATTACAGCAGTGTGTAGGTCTGGGTTGCTATCTGTTAGCAAAAGATGATGCTGCAGCTGAGTAGCAACAGATCGTGGAGCTGTTATGGTTGCTGAGATCTGGGGATCTGCTGGTTGGCTACTCAAAGTGTTTCTCTGGTAACTGGGATTTGCTTACTTTCATTCCTCTTGTGTACATATAGTATTCAGATATTATTGACCCCTTAACTTTCGTCCTTTTACTGACCGTTTTCAGGGTGCAGGATCGTGAGCTGGTTATGTAACTGGTTTCATCTGATAACACTTGGTCTACTTAGAATTACGTTCTTCTGCAGCAAAAGGGAAAATATTTACCTCTGTACCTGTATACGGCTTGTTGGCCCGTGGGTGTTTACTTGTAGGGGAAGTTTTTGAATGGTATTCAAGTTGGAAATTGAAGGAGGCTCCAATATTTTTTTTTTCCTCTGCAGTAAATGTTTTTTTGGTTTTGAGGGGGAAAAAAAAAGAAAATTTATAGTAGTGATTATTCTTCTCTGAGATTTCAGATTATGGCTGGAAGATTATTTAGTGGTTTATGCCAACTGGAATAGATGCAGCAGAAGACAGAAAAGCAAATAGAGTATTGATCAAATCAAAGCAACCTCGAAGGTACTGTCTTGTAAAAACTTCCTTGCTGAAAAAATGTTCAGATATTTCCCCTTGAAAGATGTTGAGGTACAGAGATAAAAGTTGTTGTTCATTGATAGTTTTTTCCTTTGGGAAAAAAAAGGCTTGATGGAAAGCTGAAATATGTTTTGAAGGAATAATACTCGAGTCAAGTTTGTGAACTGATGTGTGAGTAGTTCAAATGTGTGCCTCTCTCTGTCTAGACTTGAGATGCTTTCAATTTGGTGCATTTAAGCCTGTCGACTAAAGAAGTCATACTGGAAGATACTGTAGGTAATGATCTTTATAAAGCTGTAGCACTAAAAATATAAATGCTTACAATATTTTAAAGAAACATTACAACTTCTAAAGAAATGCCACCTAAATAGTTTTGTCAATACTTACATATTTTTCTACCTATATCTGATAACGTTACATCTTATACGGTGAAGTGAATTGCTCAGTGCCTACACTTACGCAACATAGGATAAACATGGACATATGATCTTGACTGTTTTTCAATCCAAGATGTCTCCCCTTAGTTATGTTTACAGGGATTCTTATTTGCAGGTTACGAACTGCCTATTTCTTACTGCCATATGTTATGAAGAGGATGAAAGCACAGTGGTGTCTGGATGTTAGGGAATACTTCAATGCATTATTGATATTAAGTAAAAGGTGACTGCGCAGCTAATATTTTCTCAGTTCTGCCCTTTCATGAGTTATATGGATAAGATCAACAATCCCAGCTGAGACACAGCTTCTTGGAAAGTCAATCAAACAGATTTTCCCTGAGTAAGGGAGAAAGAAGGACAGTAGAACTCTATCCTGTTGTGCAAGTACTAACTGTGAAAAGATAATATGCCATTGAGGGAAGATTTTGTGGTTGATGCTCAGAAAAGCATAGTGAGATGAAAGCCATGTGGATGTAGTCTGATAGTCATGCTTTTTAAAAGCAAGGTTGTCCAAAAGTCTCTTGAGCACATCAGTCTTAGAAAAGGGAGAAACAACAAAAACAAGTGGTCATTATGATTTTAATAAAGGCTGGATTTAAAGTTTAACCCACTATTTTAAGGAATAAATTAAAAAGTATAGGGAAATTTCATTTATTTTGTAGTTCTACAAAAAGGGGAAAAGTTTTTAACAGCTGCCAGATAGTATGACCTCCATTTATTGAAAACATTTCTCTGTCATTAAAAACAAAGGCATTTTTTATGCCTCAGGGCAAAAATGTAAGTTCTGAAAGCTATTACTATTTTTAAAAGAAAATCGAGTAGCATCATTCTCTCTGTTAAAATTTTATCTAACAGAAAGTACAACGTGATTTAGTGAAATTCTGCTGATATTTGGAACTGGATACTGAATACCTCTTAGGTTTATAATTCCAGTGTTTTACTGTGGTATGTAGCTTCTAGCAAAGGATTTCTGCAAGCTCAGAAACAGTAGCTTTGCAAGCTCAGAAATAGTATTAGTAACTTTCTGTAATCTAGTTTCCTTCAAATTTCACTTATTGGAATATCTGTACCTTTTGTGAAGGATCTAGTATGAAGAAAGCAACCCTTCCCCCAAACTTAATTACTGAGTCCTTTAGGTGACTAATTAGACACGTCGAATTTCCAGTGAACTACCATGTTTCATCTCTCATTCTTCACGCCTATGTTACCCAGCTGATATCTGTAAACTGAAAGAGGAAGTTGCTACAGTGTATGGTTCCTAATAAAATTGAAATTAAATAATTGCCTCAATTATAGATTAAAAACTCAGGTTCAACAATTATCCAAGGAGTTCTACTTCACTCAAAATCTGCAGTCATGTACCTACTCTTTTCCCTTCCTGTCTGAATTTATAGCTCTCTCACAGAGACATAATTTAGATTTAGCTTAAATTGTGCCCTAAATTGTTTCCCTTATCTCAACCTGGAGCAACTTCTATCTGTTTCTGAAATATTATATAAGTATTCTTCATCTGCATTATGTACATTGTATGCTATCTTTTCTACATGGACCATTTTCAAGGCAAACCTTTTTTCATTCCTGTTAGACATTTGAGTTGGTTAAATGTGGAAGGATGAGGACTGTGTCTGATGTATTCATTTCATTTGCAGTAATGGTCTTTGAAGACCATTCTTATTTATTGATAGATTACACTAGGTTTTTTGACATCCAAACTAATATTTAGGATATAGAATTATACTATATTTTGTAGATTAATGAGTAGTGGTGTAAGGTGGAAGAAAGAACAGCTGAAAGCTTTTGTTACTCCTGAACCACTGCCTCCACAAGAATCCCAGTTTACCAGGTTGACGTTTCTGGTGAAAAGATTTCAGGTTTTGAGAGACTCAAAAAACCTGTGGTAATTCCTTTCTCACAAAAGCTTTTCATTTTTCTTGTCAAACACCCATATGCCTTATACAATCTCCCTTTTAGCGATTAAACTCATTTTGATTTACTGCTGTTATCTGGGAAGCCAGATTTCCATAAAATAATGGAAATTTATTCTCTATGCTTACTCAAAAACACATTTTGTTAAAGGTTATAACTCTGCAGAGACACTGGACAGAAGTCTTTGGAGGCAAAGGGCTAATCTGTGTACTCAAAGAAGACAGACTAAACAGCGAATTAGGTTGACAGATTTTTCATATAATAACCACCTGAAACCAGGGAGTTCTTCACTTCTACTAAAATTTCTGAATTGTAGATTTCCTTTGTATTCTTTGTGTGACAGCATTTTGAGAATGAATGGTTATTGGCACTGGATTTGTGGATACTACTGCCAACATGCCTAATGTGCAAGGTGTGTAATGGATTTTAGGCCGTTTCAGAAGAAAACTTTGCCTTGAACTTCTGCAGAGGTACAGTGATAGTAGTGCCATTAGACTGAAAAACTCAGTTTTTGATCCACAGTGCAAACATGACCTCAGCCTTCAAAGCCCTGGCCCTGTTGGTCAAAGGGGAAGTGCTGAGTCCGGAGCAGTTACCGGGGCTAAGACCAAGCTCAAGAGAAATCAAACAAAAAAGCTGAAAGCCTAATTTGATTTTCTATCTGGGGCTGGTGCCCTGAGTCTCTGCAGGCATAGAGATTAGGATCAGGAGTAAGGAAGGAGTGCTAGCTATCAAAGAGACAATGCAATTAATTGGAATTTAATTTACAGGCAGTGCTAGCAGTTCATCAGTGCTGTCATCTGCATAGGTGAGAAACTTGATCATTCAAGGCAGAAAGCATCACTTGGCCTGAAGCCAAGAGGAGTGAAAATGTGACCCTAGTCCTCTCTTTACAAAACGGACAATCTTAAAGAAGCTTTAGAATTTTCCCCAGATGCCCTGGAATTTCAGATCTGATTACATCTATATCTAGTTGTTCCTACTTCCCATTCCACTTTGGAGAAAGCTGAGTGAAGAAGCGTTTGACATCAGAAAGTGTCAAGAGGCAGGGTCATGGCCTGACACTGTAAAGTTGCTACTACAGAGTTGTCCCACCCACAAATTAACCAGTGGAAAGCATGGCTTTAGCCACAGAGCCAACCAGCAACATTTTAAGAGCTAATGGAGTTCACTGTGCTAAAACAGGACCCAGCATTTCATTGTATGATTTTTCAAAACCTCAAAGGATGTGAAACCTCTGAAGTTACCAAGCATAATGTGATGTTTGTAAAAATTTCTTAACTTTTCAAAGCTTCCATGCTTTCCCCTCCATGATTCCTTAAGGATTTGAAAGAGCAAATTAACAGAAATATGAGAATGAGCAGAGAATGCTATTAGTCCCAGCAGCAAATAAACAGAAGTGATGGTTGTGGCCAGCATAACTGAATTTGGAATTCTGCCATCTTTGAGACTTATGTTTGTAGTTGCCCTGTGTTGTTCACATCATCTTTCACAAGAAAATGTATAGACTTGTATTTGTCACTTTCTCTTAAGCTATTGATCATGTATATTTCTCTATGAGGGTGACAGGTAAGAAATTCCCTGTTTGTAGGAAGGCAGATGGAGCCCATGCACTTTGTCACATGTTTTGGACCACAATATAAAAGAGATCCAGCTTAAGTGCGTTGCTTAGGTATGTCCTTATAACCTAATGACCACAAAGGTGATAGTGAATTAATAGTAAGCGTGCACTTATGTAATTTACTAAATTAAACTAATTGATTAAATGCTGTCTAGGGTGATCAGAACTACTGAAGGTGAATCAGTTCTATGTCATTGTCAATTGAGAGGTCTTATGCCAAACACAAATACTATTACTGTTCTTTACCAAGGCTTCTGTTGAATACACAGATTTTTATATTTTTCTTATAATTTGCTTAGCTTACTACGGAGCAGAAAGAGTTACTTTGGATTTTACACAGTTTGC
Organism: Colius striatus; assembly: GCF_028858725.1. NCBI lineage: Eukaryota > Metazoa > Chordata > Aves > Coliiformes > Coliidae > Colius > Colius striatus. Next base: position 29,064,148 of record NC_084762.1, read on the forward strand.
AGAGAAGAAATATAATGACCTGACTCTAAATGCAGGAAAAGATTCTCTTTCCCTGATACATTTGAAATATAATTTTGTCTGGCAATTAGAGCCAATGAGAGACTGACTGACTAGGTATATTGGGTTATGGCCATAATCAAACAGAGTCCGCTTTAATTAATGTGGTTATTATACGTTTTGTGGTACTCTAAAATTGTTTATCTTCCCTGACATTTATTAAGAATAAACTTTTCTTTTACCTAGGGATGATTGCATAATGCAGAATTATAAATGGCTAGTCATAAGAAACTAATCAAGTTAGAGGCAGCATGGAGTGAGGGAATGGGCACAGAACCAGGAGCTAAGTTCTTCTGTTAATTTGATACATGGCCTTGGGAAAAAATCGTTTACTGCTCACCACAGTCTCTTGAATTTCCTTCAGCTATAGAAGGAATATTAATACTTGCTTCCATACTTTGCCAGGGTTACTGGGAGAATGAGCTAATGCACACGTTTATGGTTAAAATAATAGTTTCAAAAATATAAACTTAAAAATAAAAAATCAAATATTTATGTGTATATCTATGTATTTGTGAGTTTACCTGTGTGAGCAGATAATTAATAATGAAACTGGGGAACTGATTACACTATTTATATCTTTAATTACCAATCCATTCATTTGAAAGGAACATTATCTGTTATCTACTAAATTGCTCACATCATCAGTAATACCCAAGTGAATTTATCCTTGCAAAATGTGTGAGGAAGTGAAGTGCAAATTAAGGCCAAAACAAAATATTATGATAACTTAATCTGACTCCCGTAAGACAGAAAACAAAGAATTTTCCTCCAGTAGTTTCTGTGCCAAAGCCCTATCATCTTTCTTGAGAAATAAATCTGAAGGAGAAAAGACTTCTTTACTGCAAGGATGAGGGAGCCCTGGCACAGGCTGCTCAGGGAGAGTGTGGAGTCTCCTTCTCTGGAAGTTTTCGAAAACTGCTTGGAGGCATTCCTGTGTGACCTGATCTTGGTGAACCAGCTTAAGCAAGGGGGTTGGACTAGATCTTTAGACATCTGTTCCAATCCCCAGCATTCTAGGATTCCAAGTAATTCAAGTTAGAAGAAGTGAAATTTTACTTGTTCTTAACTGCTTGCTGACTTATTTGTGGTGAAAAAAATTAATTTGTATTGAGGCTATAGAGTATAGAAGGAGGCCAGGAGCAGAACTTGGTTCTTCTGGAATCCTCATTTATTCCATGTAATTGCAAAGCTCTGTGGGCAATAAATAACTTGGGCTCACCTGTGGTGTAAGCTTTTACTTTTAAAAAGTTCTCGCTCTGAGATAAACCTTAAATATTTGTGTAAAAAAACAGGTTTTTTTGTTCCAATGAAACAGTATAAATTTTTGGCCACCAGAATTCTTTCCTTCAGCAGATGAAATGCTGTTTGAAGTAATCACAGAACGCTAAAATAAGAGAAGTCCTTAGTGGCATTGTGTGCTTCTTATCAAATGATTTTATTTTTCTAGTGACAAATATTAAAAATTGTGGATTCAGACTAATTTAAGGCAGAAGAGTCCTCTGAAGTCCAAGCTTTTTTTTTCCTTCGTCATATGCCCAAAGCAGTCCAACTTCCAATTTGGAGATAATTTCCAAGTTAGGTCATGTTACTTGATGTCATCTATTTCCAGTCTACTATTTCCATCTTCCTAAGAGTTCCCTGTGGTGGGATGGGAATCCTTAGGATTTAGTTCTCTCCTAATAAACCTGGTAACAGTGCGATCCAGCTGAGTCAGTCCCTGGTCATCTTTTCTAGACACCAAACTTCCTCCACATGCTTGTATTTTGGGAGATAATTTTGGGAAAGTGACAAAATAACAAGGAAATATTTGGGAAGGAACAACCCCACACACCAGTACAGGCTGGCAGTTGAACTGCTGAAGAGCAGCTCTGCAGAGAGAGACCTGGGAGTCCTGATTGATAATAAACTAAACATGAGCCAGCAATGTGCCCTAATGGCCAAAAAAGCCAATGTCATCCTGGGATGCATCAAGAAGAGTGTGGCCAGCAGGTCAAGGGAGGTTCTTCTCCCTCTCTACTCTGCCCTGGTGAGGCCTCATCTAGAGTCCTGTGTCCAGTTCTGGGCTCCTCAGCTCAAGAGGGGCAGGGAAGTGCTGGAGAGAGTCCAGAGCAGGGCCACCAAGATGATCAGGGGAACATCTTTCATACGGGGAAAGGCTGTGGGACCTGGGGCTGTTTAGTCTGGAAAAGAGAAGATTGAGGGGTGATCTTATTAACATTTATAAATATCTAAAGGGTGTGTGTCAGGAGATTGGGACATCCCTTTTTTCTATTGTATCTAGCAACAGGACAAGGGGTAATGGGATGAAGCTGGAACACAAAAAGTTCCACTTAAACATAAGAAAAATCTATTTCACTGTGAGGGTGAGGGAGCCCTGGCACAGGCTGCCCAGAGGGGTTGTGGAGGCTCCTTGTTGGAGGTCTCCAAGACCCACCTGGACATGTTCCTATGCGACCTGATCTAGGTGAACCTGCTTCTGCAGGGGGACTGGACTAGATGATCTCTAAAAGTCCCTACCATTCTATAATTCTATGAAATATTTGCCTTGTACAGTGCCTAGCCCATTTGATTTAGTTACAGATAAAAACCTGTAATAGTGTTTTACTATACTGTAATCAAAAGCAGAATGTAGTACTCTGTTCAAATAACAATCAATGCCCATATTTTTCTTCAGAAAAAGATGTACAAGAAAAAAAATAGATGCTAATGACTATTTCAGACCCTTTCTCTTCTGTTTGTTTTTTTACTTTCTCAACTGAGCAAACACTACTGTACACGCATGGGAAATATATGTTTATCACTTAAGTAGGAACTCTGTAGGTTATACGTGTTCCCTTACCCTGGTTAACTGTGCTTCCCTTTCCACAATATGTATTTTACATGAACAAAGAATATTGATTTGGTGAAAAATATCACGTTTGGGATCTCTTTCTTACCTCATAGTTTATCACTCTACCAAATCTAGAGTCAGAGAATCATAGAGTCATTACAATTGGAAAAGGTCTATAAGATTGAGTCCAGCCACTAACCTCACACTGCCAGGCCCATCACTAAACTGATCCATAACCCTCAGCACCTCATCTATGCATCTTCTGCATATCTCAAGGAATGGTGACTCCATCACCTCCCTGGGCATCCCCTTTGAATGGTTAATAAGCCTCTCAGTAATAAAGTTCTTCCCAATGTCCAATCTAAACCTCCCCCGGTACAACTTGAGCCCATTTCCTTATGTCTTGTCATTCATTACTAGAGAGATCATCATGGTGGACAGCAGGATGACCATGAGCCAGCAACGTACCCTCATGGCCAAGAAGGCCAATGGCATCCTGGGGTATATTAGAAGGGCTGTGGTGAGTAGGTCAAGAGAGGTTCTCCTTCCCCTCTACTCTGCCCTGGTGAGACCACATCTGGAATATTGTTTCCAGTTCTGGGCCCCTCAGTTCAAGAAGGATAGGGAGCTGCTGGAGAGAGTTCAGCGCAGGGCCACAAAGATGATGGAGTGAAGCATCTCCCTTATAATGAAAGGTTGAGGGATCTCTGGGGCTCTTCAGTTTGGAGGAGACTGAGGGGTGACCTCATTAATGCTTACAAACAAATAAAGGGCAGGTGTCAGGAGGATGGAGCCAGGCTGTTCTCATTGATGCCCAATGATTGGACAAGGGGCAACGGGTACAAGGTGGAACATAATAGGTTCCAAAGAAACATAGGAAAACACTCTTCGCTGTGAGAGTGATAGAGCACTGGAACAGACTGCCCAGATGGATTGTTGCATCTCTTTTTCTGGAGACATTCAAAACCCACCTGGACGAGTTCCTTTGTGACCTACTCTAGATAGCCCTTAGATGATTTTTCAAGATCCCTTCCAGCCCTTAAGATTCTATGGTTCTGTGACTCCCACCTCACTACAACCCCCTTTCAGGCAGTTGTAGAGTGTGATCATATCTTCTCTCAGACGTCTCTTCTGTAGGCTAAACATCCTCAGCTCCCTCAGCCACCCCTCATAAGACTTATTCTCCAGACCCTTCACCAGCTGGTCACATTATTTCTAATACATGTCAGGATGCCATTGGCCTTATCAGACACCTGGGCACACTGCTTGCTCATATTCAGCCAACTGTAGATTAACACTCCCAAGTTCTTTTCTGCCACACTCTGCCTCAAGCCTGTAGCATTGCCTGGGGTTGTTGTGGCCCAAGTGCAGGATTCAGTACTTGGCCTTGTTGAACCTCATACAATTGGCCTTGGCCCCTTATTTCAGCCTGTCCAGGTGAAGAGCCTTCCTGCCCTCTACACACCCACCCAGCTTGGAGTCATCAGGAAACTTACTGAGGTTGCACTCAGTACCCTCATCCAGGTGTTAAGCAAAACGGACCCCAGCACTGACCCCTGGGGAACACCACTGGTAACTGGCCGCCTTTTACCACCACTCTCTGGGCCTGACCATCCAGCCAGTTTTCCACTCATCACAGAGTAGGTCCCTCCAAGCCATGGGCAGCCAGTTTCTCTAGGAGGATGCTGTGGGAGACTGTCAAAGGCCTTATTACAGTCCAGGAAGACCACATCCACAATCTTTCCCTCATCCACTAAGCATCATCTTGCCAAAGAAGATCAGATTGGCCAAACAGGACCTGCCCTTCATAAAACCGTGTTGACTGGGCCTGAACTCTTGGTTATCCTGTATATGCCTCAGGATGGTGCTCAGGATGATCTGTTCCGTAACCTTTCTCAGCCCTTTGGTCAGACTAACAGGTCTGTAGTTCCCAGGATCCTCCTTTTTGTAGATGGGTGTCGCATTTGCTATTATCCAGGCCACTGGGACCTCCCTGGTGAACCAGGTCTGCTGGTAGGTGACAGAGAGTGGCTCAATGAGCACTTCTGCCAGCTTCCTTAGCACCCACGGCTGGATTCTGTCCAGCCCCATCAACTTGTGTGCATCAAGGCAGAGTAGCAGGTCATACACCCTTTCACCTTGGACTAAGGTGACCTCATTGTGTCCCCTGTCTCTGTCTTCCAACTCAGGTGGACAGATGCCCAGAGAAGAGCTGGTTTTACTCTTGAAGACTGAGGCAATGAAGGCATTAAGTACCTCAGCCTTTTTCTCATCCTTGTTCACTAAGTTTCCCTCTTCATCCACTGAAGGGTGAAGATTCCCTTTAGCCCTCCTTTTGTTGCTAATAGATTTGTAGAAACTTTTCTTATTGTCTTTTACAGCAGTGGACAGCTCAAGTTCAAGTTGAGCCTTAGCCTTTCTAAATTTCTCCCTGCATGACCTCACAACATCCTTGCAGTTCTCCTGGGCTGTCAGACCTTTCTTCCAAAGATTATAAATTCTCTTTTTCCTCCTGAGCTCCAGCAGGATCTCTGTGTTCAGTCAGGATGGTCTTCTGCCCTGCTGGCTTATCTTCTTGTACATGGGGACAGCTTGATCCTGCACCTTTAAGATTTCTTTCTTGAAGAATGTCCAGTCTTCAATTTGAGCTTGAAACTTCTTGCACAGTTTCTTTAGTGTATTGTAGCAATGACATAAGGTTGTCTTAATTTAGCAGACTCATCTCAACAGGAAGATACCAGGTCAAGAGAATCAGAACATACTGAACAGCAGTCACAGCAGCTGTCTGTGGGTTTACTAAAGTCTTATTCCAGCATCATCCCTTGAACTGAACCCTCTTTAGTAGTGGGATGCTTTAGATGCACTCCTGGAGTTTGTGAAATTGTAGAATTATTTTGGCTTGAAAAGACTAAAAATCATTGAGTCCAACAGTTAACCTAGCACTGCCACATTCACCTCTAAACCAAGTTCCCAGTGCTATGTCTAGATGTCTTTCATATACCTCTAGGGATGGTAGCTTAACCATTTCCCTGGGCACCTTGTTCCAGTGTTGACAACCCTTTCAGTAAAGAATTTTTTCCTGATATACAAACTAAACTTTCCCTGGCACAACCTGATGCCCTTTTCACTTGACCTATCTTTTGTTACTTGGAAAAAGAGACTGACCCCCACTTTGCTACAACCTCCTTTCAGGTAGTTGTGGAGAGCAATAAAGTCTCCTCTCAGCCTCCTTTTCTCTAGACTAAATAACCTAAATTTCCCTAGCTGCTCCTCATAAGACTTGTTCTCTGTACCTTTTACCAGCTATGTCACATCTTCTTTGGACGTGAAGTCCAAAGCTTAGCTTCATTCATCAGGAATCCAGTTCAGAAACTCTGAGATTGCTTTGTGATGTGAATCAAAGTGTAAAGTGAGGACAGGTGGGAGATCTGCTTCAAAAGTACGTTCACGATCTGGACTATTACATGATTGTAGACACACTCTTAGTCATTTAACATATTCACTTGAAAGGTCTTAAATACATACTATTATGAGGTCATCTTAGGATTGGTCATGAGGTAAACTAAGGTGGTACATGAAGAGTCATTTCCTAGAGTTATATTTGCATAAGTGACATCAGAAGTAGGCTGTTTGAGTTTCCTGTAATGATAGAACAGAACTACTGGAAACTTGAGCTTTTGTGCATGGTAAAGGAAACAAAGTAAATAACTTTTCATAGCAACCGTGTCAAAGTTTTACTTAAAATTAAAAAGAAACTGTGCTAGAGATGCTCAATGAAACTGTGGTACAGAAAACCTAGCTTTCAGATTGCTAGACCAAGCCCATTGCAAGGATATGATGCATTTTCTAAACTCACTTAGATAAGCTCACAAAACATTGACAGAAGCTTTGTTCCAGCAGGCTTCGTGTCTTGTTACATACCATCTGTTCTTCTGCAGTCAGCATAAACATATCTAAAACATACAGTGTGCCTTGGTGAATTTCCAGCGTGTCCATGCCTGGTTTGGAATGTACTCCCACAGCTGGATAAGCCAACAGTGCACAGCTCCAGCCCTTAGGATTGTGGCAACGTGACTTCAGGACAATAACATAAACCTGCTTTAGTTCTTTGGTAATGCTGTTTATTAAGTGTACAGTACTAATTTTACAAAATGATGTTTGTTAAAGTAATTTTTAATGACATGGGCTGGGCTTTTCTTTCTAATATTTCCTTCTGTGCTTTGCAAAATGGCTTTTTAATGACTTCTAAGATATGCAGCTATAAACCGTATTAGCAGTTCATACTCTCAGAAAACTCATTCATTGCCTGAATGGAGGATATGCTGCTTTTGTCAGGTATAAAAATGCAAGTAAACACCCTGTTTTCAAAGCACAAAATATTCTCCACTCTCAAATGGAAAGAAAACAGCAGCAGATAGGCATTATAAGCAACTGAACATTGAATAGTTTATAAAGTGAATAAAATTAAAATTTAAATGCATAGTTTTTCTGAGCTGAATTCTTTCTGCAGATGTGGCCTTGTTCCAAATTGTGATAAAATATTGAGTATATGTACTAATCAGTTTGGACAGATTTCTTTCCTTTCCACACACGTATGCTAACAGGCTTTATCTGGTTGCACAGGGCTACAAAAACATATTTTAGAATCACTTATTACCCATATTGGAAATAAAAGATTTAATATTTTCTGAGGGATTTTATGACACAATAATTCTGGTCCAGCTAATATAATGACACTTTTCAGTGGTAATGTTCTGACAAGTAACTTCCCTGTAATCAATGCAACAGGCTACTTCTTCAATATTGGTAGCATCTCTCTGATATGTTAATTCTTTGGGCACTGATCTGTGAGTCCTGGTAAGAACCCTATGCAATGGAATTAGGCTTTTTCAAAGAATTGCATGAACTATTTACTCTTGCACTGAATTTGGTACTACAGTTGCATGTGCTGTAAGAAAAGTTGGTTTTCTCAGTAGTGAGAGTGTTGTATGAATATTAAAGAAACCCACCTAGGATTTGTATTTCTTCTGACTAAGCACTTGAAATTCAAGGATTTTTTGTTCTGTCTTCAGGAACAGCAGGAAAAAAAAAATCTGAGATACGTTTCACCTCTGTTAAATGATACATATTGAAAGGAATGAAACATAAGCAAAAATAACTTTCTTCCTCTATTACATAAGTTTTATCTAGTTAAATATTCCCTGAGGAGCTCTTTGTAAGAAGGAGAAAAAGCAATCATAATACAGCCAATTGGATGATTAAACAACAGCTGAAAATTGAGACAGTGCCATGCTGTGCAGTATTAGTTAAGTTCAAGAGAAAGAGCATCCTTAAACTTTGAGCAAATTTGAATCCCTTCAGAAATGAAAAACTTGTGGCCTCTAAAACACAGTCAAGGTGGATATGTATTTTGCTTGCTTCTGATTTACAGCAATGTAGCCATTTTTTGGTCATTGTGTACAGTTTAATATCTGTAACATCTGAAAAATTTACGATCCTTAATAGGAGTTTATCATACCCATATCCCTCTGAGTATGGAAGTGTAATTTTTACATTAAGGGAGAACCAAAGCACATATTAAGTGGAGTGATTCCCTGTGAATATAGAAAGAATATATGGTTAGGAATCAGAGGCAGAGACCCAGAAATCCTCCGTAGTGTTTCATTCTAACTGTATCCCTTATTCTTTCCCCTCCCCTCCCCTCCCCTCCCCTTTTTTCTGTCCCTTAAACTTAATTTCCTAAAGAAACAAGACTCTGGATGTATTTGGAGTCATCTTAATAACTTTCTGACCAACTTAAGCAAAATTTGATGGGGGCGGGGGTTTCTAAAGCTACTGAGCTTACACTATCATAAGAATAGACAGCTAGGCTATGTTTGTATCTTCACTGAATGAAAAACAATCAAAACAGATCAGTCCATATTGAACGCTAAACAATGCACACAAACAATCATCTTGAAAAATCCATGCATAATGGTTCTAGTTCCCTCTTTTTTTTTTTTTTTTTTTTAATTATATTGCTTGTATTGGACATTTTCTTCTTGTTGCAGAGAAGCTATCAGTTGGTGAGAACAAGGTCCAGAGCTTCACCTTTCCTCATTGGCTCCGGTGTCACTTGGAGAAAGTAGCTATTCTCAATGCCTTCCAGGAACTTCCTGGATTGCTTATGCTCTTGTGTGTTGTCTCTCCAACAGATACCAGGGTGGCTGAAATTCCCCATGAGGACCAATGCTTATGAACATGAGGCTCCTCCTATCTGTCTATACAAGGCCTAATGTACTCAGTCTTCCTGGTTGTAGCAGATACCCACTATAATGTTACTTGTGCCTGCCTTCCCTTTAATCCTGACCTGTAAGCTCTCAGTCATCTCCTCATCAATCTCCAGACAGAGCTCCATGCACTCTAGCTGGTTGCTGACAGCAAGGGTGACACCCTCTCCCTATTTCCACTACCTGTCCTTAAAGAGCCTATACTCTTCCTTTCCAATGCTCATAGGAGCTATCCCATCACATCTCTACATTAGTACAGGCACTCAATAAGATCATAGCCTTGTAGGTGTGTGCACATCTCTAACTCCTCTTGTTTATTTGCCATGCTGTGTGCTTTTGCATAGAGGCACTGAAGTTGGGCTTGTGGTGAAACAGACTTACTGGCTGGAGTGGCTGGAATTCCTTTGTGCTACTTCTTCAGGTGCTCTCCTCACTTAGTGAATACTTTACTGAACAGAAGAGCACTCTGTTTCAACCTATATTGCAGTTCTAGTAGAATTAACTCCACATTGTGTAGATGCTGGAGTTTGAATAATCCCTAAGAATATAAGAGTTCTATTAAAACAGTCAGATGAAGAATCTTCTGTCACAGCCAGCCTGTCAAGAATGGCACATTTTGGAACACACCATTGCTATCCATTATTTGTATTTATGATGATGCACTGGACTCACCATTCCGGAAGAGGATTTTCTAGAATTAGAAAACTGTCCCAGAAACCTTTGATGTAGGTGTCTCTCTTGATATCAAGAGAAGATTTGCACCTGTGAGCTGGTGAACATTTGAAAACAGTCTTTTTGTGTTTTCTACTGGCTTTTTGCTGAACATAGTCCACCGTCTCACTGACATGTACCTGTTTGAACTGCTCATGCATGGTGTAGATATCTCTAAAGCAAGCACGCTTGAGAACTGTAGGTCCATGTCCAGTCATTGACTGCAAAGGGTGAGAACTCTGCAAGCAATTCAATAGCTGGAATTCAATATATGTGAACTGTTGTGGTGTATATTAGGGTGAGAAGAATTAGGCATGGTTGGGTTCTGTTCTTAACATTCCTGGCTAGTGGAAAGAAATGAGTGCCAGGATGCATTTGTAGTATAAAGAGGCACTTGAAATAGAATAGAGATTGTCAACCAGGCCAAGTGGAAAAGCCTGTGCAAGACACACAAATATAGAATGCACTGTCTAGAAATACTGAGCAGGGAAAGAATCACATGTACTTCCTGTGGATCTAGGAGATCCTGCATTAGATTGAGACTGGATGCACCGCAGGTATGGTACCTGCTTGCTATATAGTCTATAAGCACAGCTCAGGGCACAGAGCAGAGACAGATCTGAGAAGCTTGGTTTTTGGCAGCAGCTCTGTGGCAGTACTGCTGTATTGGATAATATTCTTCAATGTTTTTTTCTAAAAGAACAACTGTGATTTTCATTTCTAGCTGATTATGAACTGTCATAGTTTCTTTACCTCAGACCTAGTTCATTAAAAGTGGTGATACTACCCAGAGGTAGTATTCTCAAGACTGAAAAGCAATGACTTCTTGCAAACTGATAAACTAGTATTCCAAGCATGTTCTGAAAAGAAAGACGGGGGCTCAAATTTGCTCTACTTTGTACTTGTTAATCAATGATGTGTATTGTGTCAGGAAGTTGTGTTTCTGTGGAAAAAATTAGATTTGACAGACCTTCAAACTATTTGGGTGACCAGTGAATAAAACGGTATAAGAGTTGTGGGGTTTTTTGACCATATGTTTGACAAACCTTATTGCATGTGCATGCACACAGACTATTTTTTGGTTTTATTGTGTGCTGGTTTTATCTGGGATAGTTAATTTTCTTCACAGTAGCTGATGTGGGAATATATTTTGTGATTAAAACAGTGTTGATAACACAGGGATGCTTTAATTACTGCTGAGCAGTGCTTACATAACATCAGGGCCTTTTCTGCTCCTCACACCAGCCCACCAGCGAGTGGACTGGGGATGTAGAAGAAGTTGGGAGGGAACACAACTGGGACGGTTGACCCCAGCTGACCAAAGTGATATCCCAGACCATATGTTGTCATGCTTAGCATACAGAGCTGGAGGAAGAAAGAAGAAGGGGGACGTTCAAAGCAATGCTGCTTGTCTTCCCAAGTCACTGTTATGTGTGCTGGAGCCCTGCTTTCCTGGACGTAGCTGAACACCTGGTTTCCCATGAGAACTGGTGAAGGAATTGCCTGTTTGGATTTGCTTGCATGTGTGGCTTTTTCTTTACCTATTAAACTATCTTTATCTCAACCTGCAAGTTCTCCTCTTTTTTTAGAAGTTTACACTTTTGCTCTTCTGATTCTCCTTCCCCATTCAGAGGGAGTGAGCAATTGGTATGTGGTGCTTAGTTGCCAGCTGGGGTTAAATCACCACACATAGTAAACTAAGGTAAGCAAAACATTAATGCTGTTCTTTGTGGAAATATCAAAAGATTGCAACCTTCTAAAACAAAAAAGAAAAAAGAAAAGGTTGTGACACTGCAAATGGTTTTGAAAGCTTTTCTTTCACTAGCATTGTTGCATCTCTGGTTTATAACTGATTCAAAGGAGATGTTTTCCAAGCAAGGAAAGCAAGAATGGGATTATATATGTATTAAACGATCTGTGTTTTGCATATTTATTGGGGTTTACAAGCAAATGTAAAACTCTAGTGATTTGTGTATTCCTGAAACATTCATGGCTTGGTCACCTTTTAACAGCTTGAATTAAAGTCAATGTAGTACAAAGATTGCATAAGAGGTATAAAGATGGGTAGAATTTGATATGGTTTAGACACTGAATTTGGTTCTCCCAGCTTACCTCTAAATAATCACTGCAATTGGACAGCTGCTTTATAGGCATCTTAAACCACTGTCTAAAAGTAAGTGAAAAATAAAAGATTATAAATGACGTGAAATTTTGAAAGAGAAAAAAACCACCAAGATTAGTAAAATAGGTCCAATTTCTGTCTAAACATGGAGCAGATGGGACTATGTTACAAGATTTGTTTCATTGAAAGACACGTGTGAAAGGCATCAAAGGGCATGGCAACCTCTTGCAGTAAACAAAGTAGTTCTAGTATGTATTCCTCTAAACAGTAATTAATTAACAATAGAAGATTAGGTAGAGATTTCTTTTAACTGATTCTCAAGTTTCAGGCTGAACAAGAAGATGACATCTATAATGAAGTTAGTGCTCTTGCATTAATGAGTAATGGAGCTGCTTTACAGGATTTCTGAATGTGGCTTCTATTAGCACTGCAGCCAGGTAGAAATGAAAGGGTTTATCTGTACGTGCTATATATACTAAAGTCACAGGCATTGCTTTTGTGGGATTCTATCCTTGCTCGGGATGAACCAGTGTGTGTACAGAAGGGGAAGGTATTATTTTCCATAGCTTTGGCTAAATCCTTCTTGCAGAACCAGAAATTTTAAGGTCTAAAAAAAACACTGATGGCTTTTAAACAAACTTATGTCCTAGTCTGGTGAATCAGTGCACATTACCAAATAGATTCACAAACTGATTCACTATCTCAGTGGTATTGATTTCAACCTCATTGTTCAAATTATCATTAGGCAATCACCATTCCTGTAGATGCACATTAATTAAAAGAGTTAGTCATGATGTTCTCTTAAAGAACAGTTTCCTTGATTTGCTGTGCCTGAAACCAGGTCATTCTAATCCTCTCTCTCCGGATCATTTCCTGCGTTTCTGCACACAGGAAGCAAGTGCTTGCACTGAAAACTGAAGTGTAGGTCAACAGAGCCCTGCAAAGCTGATGCAAATTCCAAGAGAAAAAACAGTTGCTGAGGGAATATTAAGCAACATGAGAGTGATGGCTTTATTTTCTCGATGGCTCTCCTGCTTGTATTTGCAGAGGACAAAGGCTTGATGTTTACTCCTGTCATGGTTTAGCAAGGAGCTGGTTTTTTTGCTTGGTAACAGGGGGAGGGGGTTGCAGTGAAGACCCAGTAAAGAGTTTTTGGACTCTCCTCCGGCTCCTGGGTTCAGACCCACTTCAGGCCCGGCTGGGCCAATCTGGTGCCTCTGCGATCACTATTTAGGGACGGGAATTTGAAGTGCTGGTAGGAGGTGTAAGATGGAGGCGACCACGTGGACCCCACGGTCAGAGAAGGAGGAAGGAAGGAGGAGCACTAGATCAGAGACCTCTCTGCAAGCCGTGGTGAGAATGCAGGCTGTACCACTGCAACCCATGCAGGGCCATGGCAGGACTGAGAGCCACCAGCAGCTCCGTGTGAGTGCACCCAGATGGGGGAGAGACTGTGTGAGGAGGCGGCCATGGCCCAGGCCTTGCTGGAGAGCCTGTGTGCCGCAGAGCAGCCCCACATGAGAGGCACAGAGGAGATGCAGCCTTTGGGATAAATGCACATTGGAGCAGCCCATGCAGGGCTGCCGTGTGTGTGAGGTACCCCATGGACTTGCAGGGAGGACTAATGCAGAGCCCACCTGCCCTGAGGAGAGACAAAAGGCAGAAGCTATCGGGAACAGACTGACTGAAACCCCCACTGCCTGCCCCTCTTAGCCGTTCAGAGGGGGAGGAGGTAAAAACACTGGGATCAGGACTCTGAGCCCAGGAAGAGAGGAGGGGTGGGGAGAAGGTGGTCTTAAAGGGCTGGCTGGACTCTTCATCATTGTACCACTCTGTGTTGTGTTATGTTTGTTGTGTTTTGGGGGGTTATGGTTATGCTTTAGTTGGTGTTGCATTAAATTATTTTCTGTTTTCTTCCCCAAGCCGGAGTAGCCTGGTCTGTTTTGTCCTGGACCTTAAGTAGCAACTAAGCTCTCCCTGCCCTTTGGCAATCCTCAGGTCTTTGGTACTTGAGGCTAATCGTGGTCTTTTGTCCCCCTGATGGATCTAAACCACAACAACTCTACAATTAAAGATTCCAATTTGTCAGGTCTTATGAAGCCTCTGTGCCTCTGGGCCAGCTGTTTGATAGACTATACAGCTCAGTCTTGCAGAGCTGTTCTGACAGAAGAGGAAGTAAATCACTTCCTAAACCCATAGTTTCTCTAATTGTGTCACTCCCTGTTAACTGTACTTTAAATAATTCATCAGTGAGGAAGATCAAAGGCAGAAAAGGTTTGAGCTGCTACTAGAGGTGTTCCTTTTTTACATCAGAATATAGAACAGCATCAATATATGTTTAAATAAGTTGAAACCTAATTATCTTAGATGATTTTAAACTGTCTATTTTAAATTATTCCTTCATAGTCACCTGAAAATCACCTTTAAAGATTCCAATTAGGAACTACCAAGAAGGTTTGGTAATTTTCCACTTTGTTTATATTTTATAAGATTCTCTATTTCTATCATTATTATGTTGTCTCTTTCTGTTACTATTTAGAGAGCAGTTGGAGTATCACACCAGGTTTTGGGTTCTTTTTGGAAAATTTTGACAGTGTTTTGAAGGTTTGGGGTTTTTTTGTTTGGGTTGGTTTTTTTTTTTTTTTTTGCTTTACTACTTTGCTTCTCTCTTGCTATGATTTTCTTTGAAAACAATATTGTGTTTGCCTAGTGACAGTGAAGTGGTAAGTTGTTCTCAGCTATCAAACAGGAAACTTCAATTTGGGTTTGACCTAGAAATGTTTAATGGCAATGTCTTTCTCAGTGTCAGATAGGAAGGCTGAGGAAGTGGGAAGTGATATGAGATATTAAAAAGGACTCTGCCTCACAGTGCATGAAAAAATAAAATCTCATGAGAGATAAAACAGGTCATTCATAATTTGTTAGTGAGCAATAAGGAAAAATAAACTTTAACTGGTAAAGAGATTGATAAAAGCAAGGTAACATGAAGTAGAATTTTATCTTATGGTAACAGACACTACTTTTCCTCCCAGGAGAACTAGGAACCACTGTATAGAAAACAAAAGTATTTGCTGTCTGCAGAACAAGTTACAGGGGATGGCAAACTCTGCTAGCATTTCCAAAGAGATGACTGAAGTTACTCCACCCTGTGCATTTGATCTGTGGGTTCAGAGCAGCCAAAGTCAACCAGGAAACTCTCTACCATGTTGAACAAATCTTGTCAGGCCTTTGCTCAGACAAACATTGCGGGACATTAGCATCCTAGATAATTACCTGCTACTATTCAGTTCTTGGTTTTGAGCGAATACAGGGAGAAAGTCATAGATGAGTCATACCATGCCACATGGTAGAAGACTTGATTTTGGCATAATAATACATTTTGAACATTTTGTTAATTTTTCTCTTTCCATCATGTAGTGTTATGGGATGTATTTATTAAAGTTGTGCCCAAACATGAAGAACACTAAGTAGTCTGCTTTTCTTGCTTTGGTTATGAGTGCTGTTCTGGCATGCTGAAGGGTGGAATTGCTAGGATAAAGACGAGGATCTTGTGGGCATGATGTTGCCTAAACTTACTACTTGATTGCACTAATTTCTGCAGATAAGCTTTAAAATCTGCAAAGTGCTTATTCCTCTTCAGACAGTCACACTATCTACTCAGTCACACTGAGTAGCTGTTAGGTTCACTTTGTTGTAGTTATTAACATATTTCTATAGTGATATCTATGTACATAGCATAAGGTGTTAGTTTTATTTTGAGTATTTTTAAAATATTTTCTTATTTCCTGGTCATATGTCTCTGGTTGTGTGGTTCGTGTGCATTTGATTGTGAGAGTTGTAGAAGTCATTACACCCTGATACCTTAAGGCATCCATATATTACTCTTCTTTCTCAAGGCTAGACACTCTGTACCCTTTTCATTACATAATTGATGGGTTTTGCTCATAGACATGGACTTAATGTTGCATAGATATAGATAACATTACAGGTTTTCATATTTTGTCTTCACTAAAAGGCTTTTGTCTCAGAGCACAGCAGCTGTTCAAGTAATATTCTCAAAAGACTATTCCATTTCTCAGAAGAGGAATCTGATTTTCTACAATGCTACTGACTGTCCATGAATAATTAATTATTATTTCAGTCTACTTCTATTATTACATGCAGGCTGCGGTGCTTATGAAATTTATTTAATAA
The DNA here is from genome assembly GCF_028858725.1 of Colius striatus. Taxonomy (NCBI): domain Eukaryota; kingdom Metazoa; phylum Chordata; class Aves; order Coliiformes; family Coliidae; genus Colius; species Colius striatus. Next base: position 29,080,334 of record NC_084762.1, read on the forward strand.
CAGTTTTAGCTGGGGTTTTTTGTGGATGGAGTAATAGTTCTTGTTAGCATTTGGAAAGTTACTGCTGTTAGCTTACATTGGTATAACTTCCAGTCAACCAGCATGTTTATCTCAGCTTACTTATCTTACAGTCAGGATTTATGCCAAACCACAATGATAACTAGGGCAAGCAGGACTGCTAGATGTAGTGCAAGTAGGCTCTAATCCCATGGACACATATTTGAGTGGAATAATTCTACATTTCTCTGGAGTTCCTCTCTACATATCACATGGCTGAGATCTGATTCCACTTCCCCTGGCACTTTAGTCAAATAAACAGCAATAACTGTAATCCAAGTCAAACTAGAATTTCACATCTGAATGACACAGTGTGAAGAAAGTGATAGTGTTTGTGGATTATCTCTAGATTTTACTAGAACTCCATGAACAGTAAACAATACATCTATACATTCAAAGAAGAACTTACATTATAAAGGTGAAATTAATCAAATATAACTAGGATAGCTTTAAAATGTTAAAAATTAGAAAAGAATAGTAGTATTCAAAATGATAGTTGCTGAAAAATCTTGTCTTCACAGTGAAATTAATGTCAGGAGAACTTTACAATTGTCTAAAGCAGTGATAGGGACTATTATGTGAGCTTTTGAAAGTAATTCAGAGATAAATGATTATTAATAAAATAAACTAGTTTTTCATTACTGATGAGGATTTAGAGATATTTATCAGGAGTGGGACGTGTCATCAAGAAAGAAGTCATATTTACTGTTGACAAAAGTCTGTTCTAGAGCTTTGCAGAGCTTGCAATGGCATAAAGACTTCTTGGGTAGGTAGCAATAGAGAGGACAGTTTGTTTAATAAGATTGAGGAAGAAGCAGGGGATTTTACAGTCTCCAATGTCCTGAATAAAGAATCTTCATTATGTTCATCATAACTGAATTTTATCCCTTCACTCTAAATAGCACTGCAGCTTGCATGCATCTAATCACACAAGGAGACAGGAGGTTTCATCCTGCTCATTTCCATCTTCACTCAAGTTCAATTTGGCCTGAGATTATGATAATTCACAATACATTCTATTAGAAACATTAAACAGAAAAATGACAAATCCATGTCCTTGTCTACAACAGTTGTTAGAAGCTGATTATCTGGGAACCTATGAAGAGAAATAAACAGGAAAATAACAGAAAAATCAGGAAGGTCTTTGAAGTGAGAGAAGTCTGACACACAGAACAGTAAGGTATGTATGCACTCATTTAATATGTACCACTTGCAGTAAAGGTGAAAATATTTTAATTAATTTGCTTTCCCTAGAAGAATAAGATCTGAATAATGGTGACCTCCTTCTTGCAGAAGTTAATCTAACTCCAAGACTAGAGGTAACCCATGAATAGGCATGTTTTTAAGAGAGTTCACAGAGGCGTGCAGAGAATGAGGAAGTCCCTGAAGAAATATGTATGATCAAGCAGGTATGTCGAGTTTGGTATGAGTAAGGAGAAACACTTCAGAGATTGCCTGGATGCTATGACCTTAAACAAGGACCTTTCAGATGAAAGCCCACTTTGATACCGTCAACTCACTTTGGGTTTGACTTAGCTTTAACCTAACATAAGTGGATAATACAGCACTGGCTTTGTGAGGATGACTCAGCTTTTAGAAGTCCTAAGAGATCTAAGTGAGACTCCGTGCCTTAAAATACAATAAAAGAAATGTTAAACCCTCAAGTCCTACAAAGTGTTCTTTATGACCAGCAGACAGATATCTATGGTGAAGGTCCAAACATGAAATCTTAAACTGTCGTAGCTGCCAAGAATCACTCATAGAGACAGGTTCAGTTCATGGTGCAGCAGACCAGAGAGTTTCTTGACAAAGCCTCCCCCTAATATACTCTTATCCCCTGACCGCGCACAGTTTATTCTATGTTAATTGGGTAAAAGTCTCAAAGCACGTGCCTATGCTAACATAATGATTGGCTAAGATATGTTGTTCACGCACTGCTCTTGCTGCTTCTTTGGTATGCTCGCATCCTATTTTTGTGCCTCAGTTCTTCATCTTATTACTTCTTTCTCAGGGCTGTTTATCTGTGTGCTTCGAGGGGAGAGCTGTGCCTCAAGGCTATAGCTGCCCGCAGCAAAATCCTCTCCCACATTAAACCAAATATAATATAAGCTTCTGTAGGATTGCTTGTGACCAATATGAAGGTACAGATTCTTAAAATTACATTCTTATGAAAGGGGACTCGGGGCATGGAATCAGATACCTGAGCCTCTCATTCAGTTGCGTTAAGAAGTTTGATGACCCCTTCCTCCTCAGTATCTCTTGTGTATATTAAAAAATAAAAAAGGAAAAAAGAAAAAAAAAAAAAAAAAGCCAATAGATCCTGCTTTCAACAGAATAATAAGCCTGGAAAGCTGAGGATTTTTTTTTTCCCTTGTCCTGTTAGAAGACTTGAAATATTAAACCATTATTTCCTGTAAGGTCTTAGGAGTAATTCTCAGTAGAAACAGAACATCAATACTAAAGATTAAAAATTGTCTGATGTATAAGTAACTATTTATCTTGTTTTCCTCCTCAGTAGTCAGTGTAGTTAATTTTTCCTACAGTTGGATAGAAATGTCATTTTGTTTCTATCTGCAATCACTTTTTACACATTTTTTCCATTCACAAATATGGATCCAATTTATCATTTAAGGTTTTGTGGGGTTTTGTATTAGCTGCCTGGGACTGAGTATGAGGGGAGAGCAGCAGATGTCATCTACCTTGAGTTCAGCAAGGCTTTTGACACCGTCTCCCATAACATCTGCATCAGAAAGCTCAGACAGGGTGACTTATATGAGGGGACAGTGAGGTGGATCAAGAGCTGGCTAAATGAAAGAACCCAGAGGGCGGAGATCAAGTTGGATGGCAGTGGAGTTCCACAGGGTTCCATTCTGGGGCCAGCCTTCTTCAACATCTCCATCAACAACCTGGATGAAGGGACAGAGTTTACCCTCAGCAAGTTGGCTGATGACACCAAACTGGGAGGACTGGCTGATTCCCCAGAAGGCTGTGCTGCCATTCAGAGGGATCTCAACCGTCTTGAGAGTTGAGCAGAGAGGAACCTCATGAGGTTCAACAAGGACAAGTGCAGAGTCCTGCATCTGGGGAGGAACAACCCCACACACCAGTACAGGCTGGGGATTGATTTTTTGGAGACCAGCTCTGCAGAGAGAGACCTGGAAGTGCTGGTTGATGATAAGTTAAACATGAGCCAGCAATGTGCCCTCGTGGCCAAAAAGGCCAATGACATCTTGGGATGCATCAAGAAGAGTGTGGCCAGCAGGTCAAGGGAGGTTCTGCTCTCCCTCTACTCTGCCCTGGTGAGGCCTCATCTGGAGTCCTGCGTCCAGTTCTGTGCTCCTCAGCTCAAGAGAGACAGGGAACTTCTGAAGAGAGTTCAGCACAGGGCTACCAAGATGATCAGAGGACTGGAGCATCTTCCTTATGAGGAAAGGCTGTGGGAACTGGGGCTGTTTAGTCTAGAGAAGAGGAGACTCAGAGAGGCATCTCACTAATATTTACAAGTATATAAATGGTGAATTTCAGGAGGTCGAGCCATCCCTTTTTTCTATTGTATCTAGCAACAGGACAAGGGTTAATGGGATGAAGCTGGAACACAAAAGGTTCCATTTGAACATAAGGAAAAATCTATTTCACTGTTCAGGTGAGGGAGCCCTGGCACAGGCTGCCCAGGGAGGGTGTGGAGTCTCCTTCCTTGGAGGTCTTCAAAACCTACCTGGACATGTTCCTGTGTGACCTGATCTAGGTGGACCTGCTTCTGCAGTGGGGTTGGAGCAAATGATCTTTAGAGATCCCTTCCAATCCCTACCATTCTATGATTCTATGACTCTCTAGGCATGCACTTTTGGTAGTTCTTTGTAGTCTTAGTATCCTGCTGTGCCCACACTTGGAGCTTGTCCCTCTGTAACATTTGCTGTCTACATCTTCATGTTCACCTTTTAAAACTCTTTCTTTTTAGGACTGAAGTAATTTATCAGAAATAACTTGCAGCACTTGCATCTTATTAAGAAATACTCTGAGCTTATCCTTTACAACTGATAATAATGACAATAATTTTCATTTGCACAGAAATTCATTTCAAAGCTTCTAACAAAGTGGTGTGCAGTGACAGGTGAAGAATTGTAATTCCCTTACTAAATTGCAGTCATTTCAAAGGGTCAAAATAAGCAGCTGTTTAATAACCTTATTCTCATGGAAAGTTGTGTGAAAAGTTGTAACATAAGAAATTGTGTTTCCTATTTAATGCGTCTTAATAGAGAAAAAATCTTCAATGGAGTAATCGTTTTCAGCATTCTCCAGCAGTTATGATTCACTCCTAGCAGGATATGAAAATGCAAGTAATGGAGAAAGATTCCTCATTGCCACAATACTTTTGGAAGAGAAGCCACTCATCAACCTCAGATAACATGGCTTTTGTATGTAATGCCTTCAGGCACATGTGGTTGGATGCAGAGAATCTAAGTAGACTTAGGAGACATGAAGATGAACTATTTACTCATAATCTTCACTCAGAAAGGTATTATAAGCAGATGATAAATCAGAAGTATTCTTTATGTAGTCACTTTTAAATTATGCTCAGGAGTGATTTTTTAAGGTTGCACTTGTAATCAGAACAATCTTTAATTCAGTCTCCTGAAAGGTTGATTACAAAATGAGTACAGCTATGGAAAGAAGAGATAATCATCTTAAAACAGTGAGGAAGACATCAACTCTTCTCTCAGAGGCAGCTCAAGACTTTGTAACAGTGTAGAGAGAGCTCACTACTCCTGATGCTGCCAGGGGCAAGGTATCAGCTGCAGTTGCTTAGGGAGACCATCTCCTCCCTGCAGTAGCCATCATATTCTCCAGCTCAGTCTCACCATCTGTGGTAGCAGCAGGACCAAAGGGCTTTTCAAAGGAAAGAAACTGCATGTGATACTGACATTGCTGGATCCCTTCTTTAGCCTTGGCCACCTTACTAGTCTGCTACAACAGATATCTTTTACTTACACCTACAGTAAGGCACATGTGTGCTGGATGACTGTTGTAAAACCAGTGTGAATTGTGCATCATGGCAAAATTAGAATCCGTAGTTGTCCCTTTGAGGGCATCTGGTTTTGATGACACTTCCTCTAAAACATTTAGGGGAAAACAAACTTTTTTTCCTAATAGTTTTCCTGGTTTTGAGGTGGACTGAGAGGCCTGCAGTGTGTTCCAAAGCATGAAGGGGTAAAGGAGCTCAATTTAGAATGCAAATCGTGTTGGAGAAGTCCAGTGTTCCACTACAGAGAAGCAGAGATTATTAGTAAAGTTGGTGCTAAAGGAAATACATATTTCAATGTGGAGGATGGATTTCTTTTTAATTCTTGATTATGAAAGTTTTGGGAACATAAACACAGTACACAAGGCCTAGGAAAAACCCCTATCAAGCAGCAAGAAATTAACATAATTCTTATAAGACTACTTCTGTCCTGATTAATGTCATTTCACAGAGTTTTATTAATGCAGCGTGGACATTTAAAATGAAAAACAAACAGCCAGTTTTGCTTCCTTCCCTGTTGTATGGAACCTTTGACATTTTTCATTTCTCCCATCTATAAACATTGTTCCAATAAAATAACAGATTGCTTAGTTTTATGTGAATTCAATTTCCTAGAGAACTAGAGAAGTCTTTAGTCCTTGAGATTAACCATCCCATCTAGGTTGGATTTGTTTTGTCACAGTGCTAGTGCTATGATAGCTAGCTGATTTAGCAAGCATTCTTTGTCCCAGGCAATGAAAGAAATTTGTTATAATTTCAGGTTCTGTACATGGATGTCTGCATGTGCATATGTTTATATCTATTTAAATATACATACACAAATTTGATTTATATAATTGAAGAAATCCTCAGGATGATAGAACTTCTTCTGCATTTCCTCTCTTGTTTTCTGTTTCCTCAAAGGTAAGACTACTACTGTTTCTTTCTTCCAGCAGAACTTGATATAAAGAGCTAGAATTTAGGTTTTCCTGAGGCTCAGAAAGATTTAGTTTAGTTTTAACTTCCTTTGACCTCTAGATTATAAGATACAGTATCTTAGAGCAACATAGTATTTACGAGAGAAAATGATGAGAATTTTTATGATGGGAGGAAGCAGTTGGAAAAATTCATCTGGTGCTTCTTACTGTTACAGAACACTTCACAGCACCTCATGAATGCATCATACTTCTATTTCAGGGTACACCTCCTGGCTAGTAAAGAGCTGCAGGACATACCCAACACAGAATGTTCAAATGCTTTGAACTTTGCTAGGTCAGAACTCTTTCAAAGGATGAGGATGACTAAGCAAGGGCTGTGTGCATGGGCAAGGTACACCTCTCACATCCCATCTACTTTTAATGTAGCTTTCTGAAAACAGGCTAAAAGATGCAGTTTGGTGTTTTTCCTCTTTCATATAAAAACAGATGGTAGATTTTTTTTTTAACTGTTCCCTGAAGGTGTGGAGTTTGCAGCTTAAGCTGTACTAGACAAACTCTCAACTTAACAGAACAGTCTTCTGTCCCTAATATATTCTTTTCAGGTGCAAATTGTACCTGACAGTGCACTGAGGGTGGAGGTAGAAAATGGTGAGAGATCTTGTTGTTTATGTCACTCCTTTGAACTTCTGTTGATTTTGATATGGCGTGGCACTTTAGAAAAAAAATTATTTTGCTCTTCAACTGTAAAGAGTAATCATAGGCATTACAGCTGTTTTTCAATTGTGTATGGATGCAGCTCAGTCTCATTCTGCATTTATTCAATTCAGAAGGAAGAAACACATCTTTCTTTGTCTTCTATGTACAACAGGCATCCATAGATGCTCCAGCACAAGATGCAGATACTGATTCTTACAAGAATCTGACAGATCAGTGATCAGGCCAATGATGAAGAATTTTCCATCCTATGTTCCATCTACAATTTTGCTGGCACTTTATTTACTTGCATTCAGAATGTGTTAGAGAAATCAGAACATCAAGGTCCGCCAAAAAAGAAGATAGCATTTTTGGCTTGAGAAGTTCTTCAGTTGCTAGAGTCTTGCCTTTTCTTACAATTTTCTAGGCATCTGCTGCTGACAGTGGTAGCAGGATCTTAGATATTATCTTGACTTTAATAAGATTATTTGTAAAATTGTTGATAATACCAAGCATAGAAAAGGGATATGTCTGATGTTCAGCAGATATGACGATGGATAACTTCAGTGTTAGTATTTGAAGAAAATAGTATGCCAGGATGAAGAAATTATGCCTTCATTGAAACACCTTGCCCATTTTGTAGTAAGGCAAAACTAAAATAAGTAGCAAGAGAAAATTTCCCTCAAATAGTCCTTGGTCAGACTGGGATATCTAGGGGACAAGCAGACACTGACCTATTGACATTTCCACCAGGTGTAAAAATAGCAATTTGGGATAATGCTTCTAAGGCAAGAGAGAAAACGTTCACATTCTTAAGTGAATAATTGGTTATCTTCTTTCTTAAATGTGTAGGAAATTAAAAACAAATGGAATGTCATTTAAATAGACTGCCAAGAAGGGAACTAGGGTAGTAGTATGTGTACAAACTGTGCAAATGTAAGAATTAAGTTGGAACTAGAATTCTTAACTAAATGAAGACGTGGACATAGTAGTGTACATCAACATCTTACTGGAAAGAAGACAATCAAAAATATCCTAATACCAAACATAAGAAAAATAAAGTAGAATAATAATACTATAGGTTAAAAGAGATAAGATTCAAACCACATTAGCCAACTTATCACTGCAATTTGTAAAATTGTAATCAATAGGGGTTGAAATTTAAGGCATGAACAGAAAGAATACTCAGACCATGTTACTGACTGTTTGACCAGAATGGCAGAACAAGAATGGCAGAACCATTCTGAGAGAAGGAGAAAGTAGTGAAAAATAATATGAAGTAATTTCAAGTTTTCGCATGTAAATTAGGCAAATGCCGTATCAGGACATGTCGTGGGTTTTGTGTGGAGTCGTTTCTGGTAATGGGGAAGGGGCTGTAAAGATGGCTCCTGTAAGAAGTTGCTCTAAACTTTCCCCACCTCTGGGGCTGAGCTAGTTGGATGCCTCCACAATCAATTTAAGGAGAAGAAGCCAGAAGAGAAGGATTCTTCCTGTTCTTCCTTCTTTTCCTTTTTTCCTGGCTGGTGGTGATGGAAGAAGTTGGAGGAGAGAGAAGCAACCCTGTGGACCCCAAGATCAGCGAGAGAAGAGTGGAGGAGATTTTCCTGCATCCTGTGGGGAAAAGGTAGATTGTCCCCCTGAACCCTGTGGAGAGGAACTGTGAAGAACAGATTTGTTGGCAGTTTGTAGAGGACCCCGTGCCAGGGGTAGTGACTGTGCCCAGAGGAGGTCGTGAATTTGTGGGAGGGAAACGTTGCAGCAAGAAGGTTCCTGGAATGCAGCAGGGGACAAACAAGTCCTGGAGGAGTTTGTGAGCAGAAGATGTAGCTGTTGGGAAGAATTCATGCCAGAGAGGTTTTTGAAGGACTGTATCCCATGGGAGAGACTCTGTGTTGGAGCAGGGGAAGAATGCAAGAGTCGTTCTTCTCTGAGTAGAAAGAAGTGGCAGAGACCATCTGTGAGAGACTGACCACATGCCCATTTCCCTATTCCCCCAAGCCATTGAGGGAAGAGGAGGTAGAGATATCAGGAGCAGGGAGCTGAGCCTTGGAAGAAGGGAGGGATGGTGGAAGGAGATCTTAAAGTGCTGGTTTTATTTTTCTCATAATCCTGCTCTATTTTTTCTTTCTGTGTTTTTTTTTTGTTTTGTTTTGTTTCTTGTAGGCAGTAGAATAAACTTTCCTTACTTTCCTCTCTAAGTTGAGTAGCCAAGTCTATCTTTCCCCAAACCATAATTTGCAGTGAGCCCTCCCTGCCCTTGTCTCGATCCACAACATCCTTGGTTATCTTTTTTTTCCTCCAATCTCTCTTTTTTTCCTCCAATCTCTCTTTTTTTTCCTCCACCATCCTAACAAAGGTGGGTGTGGGACAGTGAGCAAAAGGCTGCACAGTGCTTTCGTTACTAGCTCAGCAAAACTATGACTGGACGTGAAGTGGAGACATAAGTCTTAGGTGCTCGCAATGATTGTTTCATTTAGAGCTGCTGTTCAGAGTACCCACAGAAGAAAATTCAAGCCTTGAATAAGTTTTTAGCAATGTAAGGAATGGCCTGGTGTGAAATCTTACGTTTGAAACATCCTATCAGCGTTGTCATCACTACTGTTTTAGGAATGGGCATCTTTTCAACAGCAGCAGGTGGCAGAAAAATCACTTGCTTCCATTCAAAAGGTGAGCCATATGAGAAAACATCATTAATAGAATATAAAAAAAGCAGTTGTGTGAGTTACCTTTGGCATGAAGATTACTAAGAAACATTACCTGGAAATAAAGCACTAGAGCACTAGACTGAAAAAGGATAAAAGTATGGCTGATCAGAACAGTAGTGGTTACTAGAAGAAAGTGTCTTTTTGACAGAAGAAATTGAATCCAAATTGCGAAAAAAGAAAGGATCTTAAATTTCGGCCTGTTGCACAAAAGTGTAGACAAAAGAAGAGTTGGAAGAAGAAGTAGTTAAAGGAATCAGAACTTTGATACCTATCCACAGCCAGGAGCAAGAAGCCCTTCAGGGAGGGTTTAAAAGGTCAAGCATAAAGAAGAAACACTTGAGGAAGGAACAGAAGTATAAAAGAAGCAGGAGTACATAGCTGACAGGCCAAAACAGCTCTTTACATTAGCTCTCACTGCTGCAATGACCAGATTGATTCTCACAGCAAAACCTATTTTTGGGGAAGGGCACAATTGTGGCTTTGTGCGGAATTGAAATGTCATACATCTTGTAGCAGAATTGGAGGAAATTAACAGAATACAAGGACTGGACAGTATTCACAAAGCATTCCAGAATAATACAGGGATAAAATAGCTTAATAGTAGCAGAGTGTAACATCTTGTGATTGTGGGAGGATAGTGTGAAGCTCATCTTTGAAAAAAGGTTTAGGTGAAATCTGGAAAGGGTAGTCCTATAACTTACACTCTGAGTAACTAGTATAAACGACAGACTTGGTGGACATCTGTATAAATATGGTCTGCTTAGAAAAAAAGTTGGTATGGTTACTGTAGAAGAATTTTATCTTCAAATCTTTTCTAGCTTAAGTGGTCAGCGAGTATGTGGTGATAATTGACTCAACTGATATAGTCTGGTTGGAATCTTAAGTCTATTAAGAGAGACCCTTGAGACAATTAAACTGCCATATGAGAAGAATGTGGAATGACTTCTGTAAAAGAAACAACTAAGTGGGCTGGGACTTCTCTTCCATGAAAAGGAATGATTGAGGTGAGATCTGATACAAATCTATGAAATTGCAAGTGTGATAGAAGGATGAATAATACTGATTGCTCATTGTCCCTTTTAGTACAATAACCAGAGGCCATAGAGTGATTCTGGTAGAAGTCAGGTTCAAAACAAACAAATGGAAGGTGATTTTCATCCACAGTGTTGTAGATATACAACTCCTCAATAGAGCATGTTCTGAATGCAAAAGACAGGCTCAACTGGAAAACTGACAAAACACTTACACCAGAGATCTATTGGAGATTGCTCGTGTTAAATGTTGGTCATTACACAGGCTCTGCTGTGTCTCAGCTAGGATTATCAGCATTTTGTAGGTACATCTTGCCTTATTTATATACTTCCTCTCAAGTCTGTTAATTTCATTTATGCTTTGTAACATTGGAAGATGAAAGCCAGCTAATATAATCATAGAATCATAGAATGATAGGGGTTGGAAGGGACCTTTAGAGATCATCTAGTCCAATCCTCCTGCAGAAGCAGGTTCACCTAGATCAGGTCGCATAGGAACATGTCCAGGTGGGTCTTGAAGACCTCCAAGGAAGTAGACTCCACAACCCCTCTGGGCAGCCTGTGCCAGGGCTCCCTCACCCTCACAGTGAAATAGTTTTTTCTTATATTTAAATGGAACTTTTTGTGTTCCAACTTCATCTCATTACCCTTTGTCCTGTTGCTAGCTACTATAGAAAAAAGGAATGTCCCAACCTCCTGACACTCACCCTTTAGATATTTATAAATATTAATAAGATCACCCCTCAATCTCCTCCAGACTAAACAGCCCCAGTTCCCGCAGCCTTTCCTCATATGAATGATGTTCCAGTCCCATGTTGAAACTATTGATAATCAGAATGATGACTGATGAAAATGAATACTCCTAGTAACAAGACTTTATTATTTTTGCTGAGGGAAACAGAATGAAAGCTCTGGGTTTTACATCTGTTCACAAATTTTTGTATAATTAAGTAATCACCATTTCATTTAAAATATAGTATCTGATTGTTAGTGCTCTTTTAAAAGATTTTATCTTAATTTCATTGTAGTGGAAACTAGTTCAAAGTCTAATTTCCAAATTTTCATCATTTCTATGATTAGAATGTGATGGAAAGTATTTATATAGTTTCTGATCTGGGAAGCAGTTGATATTTTTTTTTATTTCAAGGGTGTTTTTAAGCAGAATATAATTTTACATAGTGTGCTGGAAAAACAAATCCCTTCATTTTCAAAGAAGTTTTAAGCACTGCTATGATTCAGGATAAGCTACTCTTACTAAGAGCAAAAGACCAAATGGATTAATTCAAAATTGAGTACAATTATGAAATATAGTAACGGCTGTGTAAAAAAAAAGTACAGAAATAAAAAGCAAACATAAAATACAAGAACTTGGGTTTGAGAATGAAGGGGTTACAAAGTGTCTTAAAAAAAAGGTAATGTTGACAATGAGTTGGGAAACTACAGGGCTTTCTTATGGGTATAAGAATGGCTGAGAAAATTCTGATACCGGTAACTTGATGAAAATAACCTTACACCAAAACAACCATGATGAGAGACAAACTGTGGCTGCTGTTATAAAGAAATGGATTCATTTGTGAGTCACTATTTAGAGTTTGATTTGATGCTTAGTTTTTTCCTTTGTGAAGGCAAAACTATGTCTTCAGAACACTTAGAAGCTATTTAGGAGGAATATAAATTTTATTTCTGCAAGTTCATCATGGAAAGTTTCTATTGGGTTTACAACAGTGCTTACTTTCTTGTAGTTTTGTCTGGATTCTCCTCAGTTTTTAAAGTGGATTTTTTTCAAGGTCCTTTCCTTTTTCACCAATCCAAATTTCCATGTACTTATATCCATATCTTAGGAGTCCTGTAGTTCCCAGGAGTTCTTTTTATAAGGTTTCTCTCTGCCATTTCATTGATATTTATATGTCTAAGCAAAGTTTAATAATGGAAATTAAGTGAACAGAGCACTGCAATGTAGGAGGCTGAGAAAGACACTGTCCTATTCTGAAAGGGAAACATATCTTTGTTGCTGCTAAAAGGGAATGGAGGAAGCATTTTTTAAATTTGTCCCTATTCATTTGTACCTTTCTTTCCCTAGTATCCTGAGGAACGTATCTGTCTACAAACCTATGATGTCATGTGCCATTGTCAGTCAGTTGCTTCTTAACAATGACTTAGACTGTCATATGTAAAGATAAACTTGTTTTTCTCTTTAGCCAAAATTTCAGTAAAAAGAATGGAAAAAGAAAAAAAAAAAAGAAGGATAGGGAGGAAGAAGAAGAGTGTGAAGAAGCTGTCAGGATCCTTCTAGCAGGGAAGAGATGATAGCCTTAGAAGAAAAATTAATCTTTCCCTTCTTTGCCAGTGGTTTTTCACCACAATCCTATAGCTCCATTTCTCAGATTCCTGTTGATCTCTAGTAATTTTTTGAGCTATAACCCTGGTGGTTGCATGGAGAAATTTTTAAAGCTATTACAGAAACTCAAAACCCAGATGCAACTACAAAGAATTCTCAATGCATTATTTAAAAGATAAATTATTAATTAGTTATTAGACATTAGAATACCTTTCTAGAGCAAGACTCAAGTTTTGACTCTCCAATGGTCACTGGAATCCCTCCCTCATACTAAATATTTCAATCGAAAACAAAAGACAAAGAAACAATCCTCTCATGTAAAAAAAAAAAGTTACTTTGCCTGTTAAGTCTGTGTATAACGAGTGAGCTAATGAAAGGATGTTGAATGATTTGGTTGAAGCCTGATCTTTCCAAAGGATTTCACAAAGGCTTTAGTTAATGCTGAATTCATTCTGCTGTCTCAGAGTGTTTTCTACTTCAAAAGTTCTGGTTCCCAAAAAAACTCAATATGATTAAGAAATTTTAAACAAATCTTCTCAGCTGTAGGGAACTGAATGCAAAAAAGTCCCCAACCCAAATGAATGATAAAAACTCCCTCTGATAGTCTTTCTTTTACATTGGTAAGAGGATAAAGATTTTTTTTGTAAATGTTATCTGAATTACTTAGAAACATTGGTTAATTAAGGTTCAAAAAAACCTGTTGAATAGGTGGGGAAAATATATAGTTTCCCTAACTCCCCCAGCAAGCTGTTAGACGTGGGAAAAGAAGGGCATCTAATTTATGCAGACTTGCTGAAATAAGGACTTACTGCTCAGGTAGGAGATTTTCTGAAATGTATTTATTATATATCAGAAGCCAGGTTAATGGAGAAAGCAATATTGTGAATAATTTCCAAGTTTTCACGAGTAAATAGGTTCTTTGATCTCTCTAACTTATCCACTTTTTGCTTGAACACGCAGCAGCAGTAATATTTTCTACTTGTCAACATTTACACGCAAAGCCCATTTTTTCATTCTGAAATACTTTGAATATTCAACCTGATTCTGTTTTGCAAAATCTGTAGTGGAAAGATTGGGATTCATAATCTGATTCTCTGATACTGTAATGATGCAGGAGTTATGATTAGAGCTCTTTCATAACAATGAAGAGACGAGAAGTTCATTCAGGCTTTTCTGAGGTATTGAAATGAGAAATATGTAACATATTTCAAAGAATTACTACAAAGAATCACAACTACCATTCTTCCAAAATACACAGCATCTCTTTGTCTTAGGTTATCAATGTTTATTGTACTGTACTTCCTTTCTTTCAACTTTACATGTAAGTATAACTGTATTTTAGTTCATTCTTTAATAACACGTAATCAGTGGGTATTTGCTGCATTAAGCATTTGATTTTCTGGGTATGAATATTGTCTTCCAGTCCTTTCAGACCTCTAATCTCTACACATTAGTCTGTTTCTATAGCATTGCAAAAAGTAAATCAGAAATCAGATACTCTAATACTCTAATATGCTGTACTATCACCTTGTCAGTTTTCAATTCTGTCACTCACTGTAAGCCCAAATTAAATTTCTTGCACCAGAATGGATGAAGTAAAAAATTATCCTGGCACTCCAAATCTGAAAATATTGTATTAGCAGATTGAGGTCAAGGATTAGCAACACGAAGAACATTAACAGAATGCTAATAGAAGCAACTTTTCCACCCTTCCTTTAACTTGAATATCCTGGTCACTCTGCAGTCATTTAGTAAGCCTGGGTCTTCATAATGGTGTACAATGGAGGCCGAAAAAGCACTGGTTTATAATTGACATTGGACACCAGCTATATATAAACTTCAGACTCAAAAAGTTTGCAGGGGAAATGTGGCAACAATGTCTTGAGTAGTCCAGAAACTTTCATTAGTCAGAAACATTTACAGGAACAGTAATCAAAGGAGACCATTGTACTAGACATCATACACAACGAACTAAAAAGACCCTGCCATTTTCTAAGAGCCTAAGGGCCAGTTGCTGAGTCTGACTGCTCAAGGGGCTGCTTTTTAGGCTGTGCTTCTGGCTGCCCTTCCAAACTACACAAAGGTGCAGGAGCAGACATTTATGCAATTTCCATTCTCAGTGATTTATGGAAATGTGTTTGGACCTTCAGCTGCTGACATCCACACAGTTGTCAGGGAGAGTCATGCTGATGGATTAGTTTTAGCATGTTCATTACTTCATATTACCAGTGCTGTTGGACTGCAAGGAAGGAAGTTTGGAGGCTGGATGAAGGCAAGTGTTTTGTCATACTTTTCTGCTCTGAGCCTGAGTTGCAGCTGGATGTGTGGATCAACACATGGAGAGACATTGGGCATGTCTGGACTAGAGCACAGGGTTGTATAAACCATTAATTCTTTTCTTCCTACTTCAACTAATGCATGATACAATTGTAAATCACCTTCCCTTCAGTCCTGTCCCTAGCTCTTTTGTATGCAACGTTCTGCGGGAAGTTTTGTTTCAGAGTAACTATAAGGAGATCTGCAGTGTATATTGAAGCTTATAGAAAGAATTAAAGAATATGTACAAAATATTTAAGAGGTTCAAACAAATAAGATTTTATCCTCTTTTGGCAATGGTTCAGACACATTGCTTGCAAATCATGGCTTGTGTATCAGCCTAGAGACTGTTGTCACTTCCTGCCTATGTATGGAAAACTAATTCAATAGGCTGAGTTAATCTGGTCTACAAGAATCAATGTGATTCTCTTCATATAGACTAGGACATTAGCTGAATCTCAGGCTCTCATATAAGGTAGTCATAATTAATCTGTCAGAATATAGAAATGTGATGACCAGAATCTTTATGTAAGTGTGGGAAAGACAAGAAGAAGAATGGGGAATATCTTGAGTTTTAAACAGTGACTTTTTCTGTTGTGTCTGTGAATTTAATCTCAGGCACTTGGCCTAAACAGTACGTTTTGGATTGGAGTGATTTGCCGAATAGGGAAAAGGGTATTGAGAGTTTTGAATAAGCTGAAAATGAGCTTGTATTTCAAATAGGATCCTTTTTGACCTTTTTCAAAAGATGAAGGATTTTTATAGGAGACTTTCAGCCCTATTTCTAGATGAAGCCAGTTCATAAACAAAGGTCAAACAAAGCCTCTAAATATTTTGGCATTTTCCTACTGCTGAGATGATATCTTCTCTTCAATCTTGCCATGAGTCAGACTTAATGAACAAATCTAGCAGGTTCATTAGCATATGTTCACCAGTAGAAATCCTCAGTGAGAAAGGTTGTTTTTTCTGCTTGTCAAATAATTCAGTAAATACACTGTGGGAGAAAAAATTTTCCTCATCAGGCCTGCTAAGGAAGCTAAAATATTTCTCTCATCATCTTTGTTTAATTTTTCATTCAGCTAATGAAATAATTGAAAATTGATCCTTAAAAATATGATTGCTTTATTAATAATGGATGGACACTATTAGAAAGGGCTAATTAACCTGTTAGACTATTCTTTAATGATGTGTGCAACATGTCAGCACCATAAAGCTCAGTGGTTGCATTTTCATTATTCCTTCTCATCTAGTATAAGCAGTAATTTAAACCGCTTCTGAACTTATCATTGGTATCAACTGAAATACACTGGACTGGATTTTCAATGGTATAACATAGTATATCCTTTTTTTAAGTGAGTTTGGATACACTGATTTATAGGACCAGAATCTTAAACTGTAGTTTAGTACAGTCCTCAGCAGGACCCAGGATCACCTGCGTACCACTTACTGTCTTCAGTGTACTCCTCACATCCTCTGTGCTCACCATTTCTCCTCCACTGCCTGTCATTCAGAGGTATTGCCTATGTGTTCAACAAACCACTGATACAGCTGTTCTGTTTCTATCTCTAGACTTCATTTCAATTTGTGTAATTGTGCTAAGCATGGCATCAGCTGAAACTTTGCTATAATAGCAGTCTGAGACTGGCATTTTCAATATATTTTTTTCTGAGCATTCTTGTGTTTCAGCCTCTAGCATGCAGCAGTGGTTTCAAAATGCTCTGTGTATTCAATAGTTTTGGTATGTAGCATTAGTAAAGCTGAACAGGACTTTATGATGTGTTTATTAACTATAGCAAGATTTGGATGGTGTTCTTGAGATCTCCACAGTGTTCCCCTTGACATCACTCTTTTCAGTAAACAATGTATATTAGCTACCCCCATGTAACAAAAGAATAAGCTGGGGCATGTATTTAAGTGTAAATATGTGAAATGGAAGGACAGGATCAAAGACATCGTGGACTGAAAGATGCTTTTGTTATGGATGAGTGTTTTGTCAGTCTTGGTTTTTATTTGCAACAGTCCTTGTCAAGCTATATACTGCAAATGTGCTGTTCATTTGTACTCTAAAAGGCACCCTACAGCTCTGGCAATATATTTCAGCAATAATAAAACCTCATTTTATTTTATATAAATATGTATATAACATAGGTTTACCTAAACAAACAGAGTAATATGTGCAATACACAGATATGTATACATTCACTATGTGTGTCTTTATATATAACTTTCCAATAAATACAGTAATTGCAAGAAACTGCATATCCAACGCCCCATTTTGACAAGATTTTCAGAACTACTTTCTTTGTATTTGTATGTTTCTTTGTGGCATCCTTTGGCCACTGGGAAGAAACTATTTCCTAGAGGTGCACTGGTCTGTTTTCAGCTCCTCTGAGTGCCCTGAGAAGGAACTGCAGGATGTCATAGCACTGTTCAGGAAAGGAAAGGAAGGACATTGTAAGGGAATGAATATTTCTGCAGCTGAAGCTAAGTCAGCAATGACATAGTATGTACATGTTTGTTGGCGCTTAGAGAGCCTGGGGGAATCTCAGGCACTGGACCTTGTTCCTGTGTGCAGAGTGAACAGCAATGCAAAAAAAAATGGGAAATGTCTCTTGTCAGGGTGTCTTTTGTATTGATATCTGCAAGAAGGGTTTCCTTGTGAGCTCTTCAGATTACACACTGAAGTCATCTCTCCTTTAATCTTGACCACATCACTTTTCTATTCCACCCTTGGCATCAGCCTGAAGCTTTCTTTTACCTCCAGATCAGAGCAGAAGTCAGGATTGAATACTGGAAACGTCAAATTTCCAATACAAGGTGTATTACACAAAAAATGTTTTTTTAGCTAGCAACAGTTACTAATGCCATGAAATAATAGACTGGATGAGTTTGTAATCTATCTACACACTCACTCTCATGTTAAATTCATGGAAAAGCACTTGACAGGCTACGGAGGAAATCATGAATTCACATGAAAATGTGCTTTTTACAAAGTTCTCTTAGAATAAAACAATGAAGGAAAGCTTTTGACTTCTTTCACAAAAGAATATATTTCTGCCTGTATTAACATTCCACTTTTGCCCTTGTCTTGTGGCTTAACCTTTTCTTAGGCTGTATAAGACAGCCTTTTGTTGAAACAGATAGAGGAAAACTTTACATCAAAAGGTAATACCATAATAAGACATGGTGCTTTATCGAGCCCTAATTTCTTTCTACTTACCCTTTCTTTCCCTCCTGTATTTTCAGTTCTTTTTTTTACCTCTATTGCTGATACTTCTCCCATTTTTTATCATGACAATGGCTGAATGTATAAACTGTACAGGACAAACCCCTAGCTTTTTCACAGTCTTTTTAACATCTCATCTTTATTTTCCATTCCTCAAAAAAAAAAAAAAAAAAAGAAAAAATGAAGACAAGGAAAAAGACAAAGAAAATAGCTTATTTGCTGCGTATGTAATGTTACAAAATAAACCCAGTTGTGACTATTTTGTTCTGGCATTAAACCTCATCCTTCTGTTCTACAGAGATTCTGCACTCTGGCCTTTGAACACTAGCAGTAGTTTTAAAAAAAGTGGTTTTTTCTCCTATTAATCCTTTTTAAGATATTACTTGAATAATTTTTTCCTATAACATAGTGCAGAACACAATCAACACTGCTAATAACTTGTCATTTTAGTAAATCTGAAAAGACATCATTTGAGAGCATTCACTGCATTTCTCTCCCATTGTAAAATCCTGCCACAGAACAGTGCAAACAGCAAGTGTTTACACGTGCAAATCCTGTTTTGGCCTTCCTGCAGCATACTATAAATCTGTATGCAGTGTGTTTTTACCTTCTAGAGATCTCTGCATATTGCTCAAGTAGGACCAGCCACCCCCATCACAGGATGAAATACCATGTGGATTGTTCCACTTCTCTGTTTGTTCTTGCATTTTCTGGTCAAAATATATCACTGAGGCTCCAGTATGAGACAGGGAGATAAAGATGGATGTTGCAAGGGCAGGTTCCCAAGGCCTAGAGGAAGACGTGTACCTAGGGCTGGAATCAGAGCACTAGCCAGAACCAACTCTGCAACACTAGACAGGTGAGGTGGCCTGACCTCTCATGACCACTGAATTAGGCCTCTTGGCAAGCAAAGCTAGTTGAAGAATCCTTTAATTTTGTGGAAGAGCACTTGGTGAAAATTAATAACATGACTAAAGATATATTTTAGTGTTTTCCTGAATTTATGTCTTTGTACACTTTGAAAAGCAGTCCTCCAAGAAAGCTCATATAATCCTACACTGCTTTGTTACCCTTGGCTGCTACTCTCCGTAAGTGGATACATTTAAAATTTTGAAAACTGGTGTATGTCCTTTCTTTCACCCTGCCATGGTGTCTTTAACTTCAGTGCCTCTACAAAGTAGTGTACACCAGCAGCCCCAGCAGTCACCAGGATCTGTTCCACCAGTTGTCTCAGTAATAGTTTTACTTCATTTTCCCAAATTTGAAGCAAAGTAATCTCTTTAAACTGAATGAGAGTACATTTAGATCAGGCATCAGGAAGAAGATCTTTATATGAGGATGGTGAGGCACTGGAACAGACTGCTGCATTCCTGGAAGTGCTCAAGGCCAGGTTGGATGGGCTTTGAGTAACCTGGTCTAGTGGAAGGTGTATTGTCCATGACAGGGGGCAGAGTGAGACAATCTTTAAGGTCCTTTCCAACCCAAACCATTCTTTGATTCTGTGATTTTTTTTTTCCAGTTCTCACTTGTCTCTGACTACATACTCCTCATCAGCTTACCTGGTCATCACATCATTTTACATTGTATATAAAGTTTATTTCAACTTACAGTAAAATATCTGTTAACTATAACTGGAAAATGGAATGCTTTCCAGCTGTGGGTAGCTTATAGAGCCAAGACATGTTTTGCATTTAAATGGAGCACATTACATGTCAGCTGAATTGAAAAGTGACTCTTAAAACTCTGTTTACCTTTTATTAAGTTTCATAATGATTATACTCATGCCTAAATTGAGTTTAGAAGCATTCCATTTTCATTTTTGTGTATCTTGTTATGTAGTCTTATTTGGCTAATTAATGCCTTTTTGATGTATTTTGCATTAGCGACAATACTTTCTGATGCAGAATATAATTGAAAAGCAAAAAATAAAATTTCAGTTAGAGATGATTAACCTTTTTCACCTATTATTTACTTCATTGAGCTAAATTTACTCATTTGGAGGGTTTTTACCTTATGCAAAATAGACAATTTGTGACTGTAAAAATAAGTATGATTTCTGTCATATTGGTTTAAATCAAGAATGACAGTATATAAATTATTTGGCTTATCTTTCTGTCTTTTATGCTGGAATAGATATACATAAAATTGGTAGAGCTTTGTAGATTATTGCTTAAGGATGTGGAAATCTCTGATGATTAGTGTTTTATCACAGCCTCCACAGGACTTCAAATGGGAATTAAAGCAGTCTCAGTACTGACCCTGTGTGTATGTTGTAGTCAGGGACAGTTGATTAGAGTAATAAGCTCTTCTAATAGAGACTCGAGTTCAGTTTTGGCTACAATATTGAGATGAACCTGAGACTGGATTGTGAGCCCTTTGCTTATAAAGTGAGTACTCAGATTATAAAGGAAAAAGAGGCAACTGTAATAAAGTGTAATTTATTTTCTATTCAAACATTTTTCTTGCTCTTTAAGGTTAAATAAATTCAGCACTGGTTACTGGCTTTTTTCTTGTCATGCAGTGCTCAGATACCACCAAGGATGTTAGGGAAGCTGGGGGAAAGGGCCCAGAGAGGAGGTGAAATGACTTGTCATGAGGTTTATACTTGGCTTTATATCTAGACTTTACCTTTTAATTAGGTTTCTATGGTTTATTCTCTGTCTTAATCTAGCTCTCTGTTTTTGTCTGCAAGATTGTTTTTGTTAGAAAAGATCATGTTACTTTATTATTTGCATTCTTCCCTATAAAAATAAGTCCACATGATGGGAATGGTAGTTTGCATATCTATGTTTACATACTTTTCCTAAGGAAAATACAGTGAAATGAAGAAAAGCCTAAGGTACTCTGACTGATATTTTTAAGAGATCCATTCAGCAGTCTAAATGAGTGTGAAGCTCTCAGATTTTTTTTTTTTTAAATAAAGCAATGTGTGAATATAGTCAGACATTAAAACAGAACCAAGTTTGCTCATTCTGCGAGTCTGATATTTTTAAAGACACCAGGAGTTCGTTTTTATATGTTTCCTCATTATTCATGATGTGGCTTGATTTAAAAAAAAAAGAAAATAAAAAAAAAGCATTGTTTCCATTTAGACATCATGCAATTCTGTTCAGGATTTTAGGTGAGTTAGCTGATGGTAAGATTTCACTAGGGATTTGCTTTGAAGCTGTATTGATTGAAACATTTAAATCAAGATTGAACAAAATTGTAGTAAATATCCAGAGCAGAAAAATTCTAAATTAGTTATTTATTCTTTCAGAGGAAGCAGTCATTTTGACCTACTTAGGATTATAATTTTTATATGGCTTTTTTTTTTTTCCCTAAATTAAACTAAGTGCTTCAGGAGAATTGATGTTAGTCTCCTTGAAGCTGGAATACATTTGCCAAAATGTGAAATAGAGGGAAATGCACTTCTGGAATACAAGAGACATCCAGTATGGTATCATACTGGTATTTTATATTATTTTGTAAGAGTGACAGCTGTTAGCTGAAGATATCTGACATCAAAGAAGTTGTCTAATATATTAGACTCAAAAAAGAAATCTCTGTGGCATTTCCATGAATAAAACTACTGTGTTTAGGCAAAGGGTGCACACAGTATAAATATATATATGTGTACACACACATATATATACACACTTTTATTTAGTTATTTATCTACCTATCTATCTATCTATTTATAAATTATTTCTCTCTGGGGAGACTTTAGTTGAAAACATTTCCATAAGTCTCCCTTCTGCACAGTAGCACTCACCCACATGCACACTTGACAGAGTTCTGCACAGTCACTTTGGGTTTGTCCCAGCTTGTTGACCACCTAAATAATTCATCTGAAGTTGGAGTGTTGGTATACTCACTATACTTGAGCCTAAGTGTCTATTTACTTAAGGTGCTACACCAATATAGTGAAATTTTCATCTTACACCTTCAAAAAAATCCTTCTCATCTTTCTTTTAACATTGCACATGGTCTTTTGGAATCATTTCTGTAGCCTTCACCATCTCCTTAAATGTTAACATTTTCATTTTTCCCTTGATAGCTGATCTTCAAATCCAGTTAAAGTTCACCCTACATATTTCTTTCTTTTTCTTCCTAAACTATTTTTATATCATACTTTTATATCATCCTTTTGAATCCCCATTTTCATTTTTAGATTTTGTTTAATTCCCAAAAATGTCAGCTGAGTTCACCTGCCTCCTACAACACCTCTCGTTTTCATTTAAACGTTGACTCTCAAAGTGGCTACTTTCTCTCTAGTGTTTGGTTTTTTTTTTTTGCTTCTCTATTATCTGAGTTCCTTTCTCTTGGAGCTGCAGTCAGTCATATTCTCAGCTTTACTATCACTACACCTCTACGTGATCATTATTTTCATTGGATTCTGTATGTATTTTTCAGGTTTCTAATGCTTCTGTTTAGAAAACTGAAGCTACTTCAAAGAAAGCATCTTCTGTCAGCATGCACATGCAAGAACAGTTAGAAAGCTGTTGGAAAAAAAAAAATCTGATTAATGAAAGTTCTCTAGAACCTGACAGACAGAAGAAAAGCAGGTGTATCTATGCCAGGTCTTGAATCTGGCAAGTTTATGATCAACGTGAATCTTTTATTTTGAGTTTGACAGAGTATATGAGCTGCTATAGTAACTGACACACTTTATAATCCCTAGAAATACTTAATTTCAGGGATCATAGATTTTAAAGGATCCATGAGGAAAGCAGCTGAATTAGTCTTTTACATGAGTCTCTCTTGCATCCACTACTACTGGGTCTTGTAATTTCTTTTAAAAAATAGATGTAACTCCTGAGGTCATTTGTTCATTGATTGTGATGTACATTAGTAAGTTACGTTTCTATGAGAAAAAAAGCTTTCCTGGTACTTGCAGTGTTTGCCGATGCCGCCACTGTGCAGACAGCTTATGAGTTCTGGTTAATCAGAAGATATCTGATGCCACAGTCACAGGGTCTGTAGCGATTATAGGCTGAGTCATGAAATCCAAACTGGAGTCTTTCAGAGCTCTTTCAAATTGTCCAGATGAGCCTTTTTTTTGTTTTGTTTTGTTTAAATCAGGGACACTGGTAGCTAGTGTTCAGCTTTTAAAATTCTGATCATAAAACTGAGACTTGTCATAATCTCTGAGAGAAAGATCTGAAGTTAATGTGAGATAACCAAACACTTTGTTCTGACAATCTGTTGTTAAATGTGGATATTCAGGGATGCTTCTCTGCTATGCTTATCAGTGTAACATTTGAGTGATACAGGTATGTTAATACTTTTATTTTTTATTTTTATAGTTTATGGTAGAATAATTACTACTATATTTGAATTTGAATAAAGATGTGCGTAGATTAAATGAGAAACTCTTTGGTGCAACTGGGAAATAAACCTCATTCATTCAAAGTTCTCCTCCTCATTGGATTTTGTGATAAAACAGAGAAGCACACAGGCATGTGCCTAAAGGCAGTCAGCTGTAGAAACTGAGCCCATGGAAGTATGAAGAGGCTGTGACCACAGGCAGGTTTTGTCTTTTAATACAGCAGAGAAATTCCTCTCTGAACTCTTCCTGACAGGTATCAGCAATAAGAATCAGCTACCCGGTTTCAGACATTGTTTCTAAAATAATGTAAATGTTTTGTCCAAGCTTACAAGTCTCTATTCATTCCCAGATTCTAGGAGCTTTGAAAATTTGTCAGTCACCTTGAAAGATTTCTTTCTTCCTGCTTGATAAAACTGGTCGTCTCTCATTTTATTGAAACTGAAAATTAACACAAGTTGAGTGTTGCATTATGAATGGCACAGTTGTTCTTACAGCCCTGGGTTTAGCTGCACAGTGCTTCTGCATAGGACAATTCTCCCCCACCAGACTTCCCTCCCTCTGGTCCAGACAGGTTCAGAAGTGGGCAAATTGTTCCTCCTTCTCTGGGACACTGATTCCAGATTAGTGGTGCTTGCATAGAAGTCTGTCTCCTGTATACAAATGTCTCTTTCTGTTTCACAAAAGGAGCTTTATCAGTGAAGCTGATGACTCATGTGGTCTACCCAGCATCTGTTGCTTCATTGCTGATATTTCAAAGGACCAACCTTCCCAAAGAGCAAACTCCAGAGAAAACTAGAGGCCCAGGGCAAAACAAGGTTGCTGACTAAATGTTAGCTTTTTCAAAGATACACCCTGTTTTTTGCCCTGCCCAGTGTATTAGATCACCTAGTAGGGAAAAATCACCTATTTTTAAAAAGTATGTCACTAATACAGCCATATTAAGAAACTATTTCTATCCACAGAATTATACATTCCAAATAGCATGGCAGCATGGACTTCAGTAAAAAATTCATAATTAAGTAAATTAGTCCCATCTAGAGATAAACTTATTCTTTGTTCTGAGGAAGAAAACAGAGTCGATTGTTATGGCGTATATGTTTCTCCTTTTGCATTCACAGAGGAAATCTGACTGTAGTTATCACATCTGTCTTCTTCCTGTGTATCCCTTAGGAAACATTTTTTGGAAATATTGAAAAATAAAACCAAATATGGCACAATAACATCCCCTTTTAAGCTCAACACGGTAATTTTAATCTATTATCTAGCATATATTAATTTAAATACCAGAAAAAATTATACCCTAGAATAAGCTGTGCTGCACATTGAGTTTTAATCTCCTTCTCCCTAGCAACCATCAAAAGGAACAATAAGGGCAATAAATAGCCAAATAGGGCATCAAAAATGAATAAAAATAGTGTCTCTGAGGGGAAAATGTGTCTTTAATCACTTTTCCTCTGATGTCCCTAAAATTCAAAGTTAGAACAATAAATAGTTTGAAAGAGCAGTTTCAAAATAGCCTTGGAAATGGTCTTAGTCTCCAGAACAATAGTCCTTTTCTAAAATAAACATGGTAATACCCAGGGGATCTTACTGACTTTGGGAAGCTGAAAAGATGTCCAAGCCCCAACACACAGACAAATGAGAAGCAGCAGCCACAGGCTGTGTCTTCACTGAAAAATAAGGGATATCTTTGCATTGCATTAAGTATATTGAGACAGCAGTGGTGTTGCTTTACTATGACAGTGGAGGCAAGAGCAAGGTAGTTTCAGCTTTGTCATAGGCAACAGTTTGAGATCACCCTTGAGCTGAGATACAAAGCCAACCTTGATGATGTTCGATAATTGTTTAAAGTTGAGGTTTTAAAGAGATTTAATAAAGCCATCCCACTTTATGTGTTTAAATGCAAAATAGCAATGATTTCCCCAGATCCATGGGAAGTCAAGCTTTAATATGTTGTACACTAGCAAGCTAACTGCAGTCCAGGAACGTAAACTGCAGCTGCTTTCACTTTCAGTGTTTAATACTGGTTACATTAAAATGAACAGCGGTCTCTCCGTGCAAGTTCAAAGGTTAGATTTTATATTTCCAAGGTTTAGTCTCCAGTTGAAAGGATTGCTGGTAGTTGAAGATGTCTGCGTATAGATAACTGAATGGTAATTTAGATAGTTCTCTGCTACATTGCCCTCTGCAAGGGAGCAGAACCATATTTCAGAGGTATAATTTAACACCACAGCAGTCTGTGATGAGGGGAATTAAATCGCATTCCCAGTACCCCTTTTAGGTGGAAGCAGCAGAGAACGAGGAGTTGAATTTTAGAGTTCATTTCACTAAAAGTAGCTAAGTGCTGCTTATCACTCTTAATTGATTATGGAAGGAGCCTAGGAAAATTAGCTGTCTACATTTTAGTCAGCTAGCATCACACGGCCCAAACAGATGCAGCTCTCCAGGTGAACTGTAGTTTTACAGATGCCGTTTTACCACTGTGAGTAACTGACCACGGTGCTGTGACTCGTAACAGGTTATATGTTTAGTCACTCAGAAGGCTGAAACTTTTTCAGAAGGGTTTATAACATTTCACAAAAGTCAGTGGGAGCTTTGCCACTGATTTACGGCAATATATTTTCAAAAGGCCACTCCCAAGAGCTCTGTCTTTAATACCTGAAAGTGATGCCTTGCATCAGAAAGTGAAATTCCAAGATGTGAGGATGCAATTTATTCTTCATTGATGATCCAAGACTGTTGTCTGCCTAAATGCACTATTAATTTTGTGAGTTTTGTCCTGGTCTGTGAGTGGGGATGGGTGCTTCAGTTAACTGAATAGGTTATCTGGACTTCAGTCCAATCTTAATCCACAGTTTAATTGTCCTTCCATTCATGCAAGGGAGGATGAAGTTTTCAAAAGTGTACAATGAGAGCTGGATTCTAGCTGCAGCTTAAATAATTTTTTTTTACTTGTTTCAATAATTTTTAACTCCTGCTTGGTTTGCTGCTTTTTTTTTTTTTAATTTTAAAATAATTGAGACAGTAGATTAAGGAGTACATAACCAGAAATTAATGTCTGTTAGGAAAGACGATGGACAGAAAAATCTCTGTGACTGCTTCTGAAAGAAAAATATCTGGTTTGAAAGATTCTGCAATTTGTATGAGATTTCTTACCCTTAAAATACTGTTGACCTAGAAATATTTTCCAAGGTGAAACGTATCATGAAAGGCAATTTTGTATTATTGCTGTATTCTGTCTTGGTCTCGTAAAGAGACGTGAAGTTTTCCATTAAGAGAAGAAAATAAAAAAAAGAAAATAAATGTAATTTTTAGGACTTTTTTTGTAGAAGTTACTCTGATTTATTCTTTTGAACTCAAGACACATTTTGTTTCTTAGTTTTTAATTTGATCTTGCAAGTTCACAGGAGAAAGTCTACACAGAGAGCTCTCTTAAGGCTGTTTTTTGCACATGTGGGTAACTTTATGACTTAGCATATGTGTCAAGAGCTGTCAGTCTCAATGTTTTCATGCAATACTTTAGATGTAATCTCATTGGTATATTCAATGGGATCTTTCTTATATCTCATGTTGGAGGTATAATAATATAATAATACCATCTTCCTTGTTTTGCTATGAAATTTTATCTGTCCTGATAGCTAAAATGAGTGTTCAGTTTCTTGTTTTCTTTTTTAGCATTGGATGCTTGCGATGTAAAATACATCCTGCTGAGAGAATCATGATGGTCTTCAACTGGAAACTATCATAATAGGGGAACTTCTCTTACCTCCACTAGTCACTGACTGGTGAAGCAGACACACTACACATGCTGTCGGAGAGCATGCTGTCCCCTGTGCATCATTTTGTCTTCCATCTGAACAAATGACTGCAAAAGAGGAAGATCAGAGTGTATATGTTTAGATAGCTGTAGATGCTGTACCTTAAATAGATGTGCATGAAAATCATCAATAGCACCTGTGTTTCCACCGAACATAATTTCTTATTTAGAGGCAAAATTGTGTTATAGTCTTCCTCAAATTAATTAGAAACATGAGACATGTAAAAGCATAATTGATTTTACCATTTGAAGGCTATTCTTAAACAGCTTTTTGAAACAATTAACTATGCATAACATTTCCAGTCAAATTATTACAAATACCCTTACAAAGAGTACATTTGCTACAAGAGATGGGGGAAAAAAAGATGCAAATTTTTACTCTAATTTATCCTTTCTTCTCTTTTGTGAATGAGTTGCAGACAGAACTGAATTTCTCTAAACTTGACCGTTGCCTTCTCTGTTGCTAGCCCTTCAGGCAATTCAGATTTTTATTTTTCTCTCCAAGCACACACTTCTGGCAGAAGCTGTGCTCTCTCTTGGAAATTATCCTTCAGTAGTCACATCTTCTAGTCTTCACCTTTTATTTTCCTCTTGTCTTTTTCAAGAGTCATCTTTATCTCTGAGGAAATGAATCTGGCTAGCTAGTCTCAACTAAAGCGTTCATACTTAATTCCCCTTTCCTCTCTCATAAGCATCACTAATCTGTAGCACATGATTTCTAATTGCACATGAGTTTGGAGATACTTAAAAAAAAGCTAGGAGGGAGGAGGATGATGTCAGGCTGGTACTGCTGAAGAAAAATGATTTGTCAACATAAGTTGCAGAACAGGAGGCCCAATACCAAGCAGCAAAGTCAGAGGTTTTGCAGAACTGGAGGAGTTTCTTTTCTACTAATGGATTCCTATAGTCTTGTTGAAATGGTCAGTACGATGGAGCAATCAGGGCTGACAGATGCCCAGTGGCTCCCAAAGCAGTGATTTTGCCTCATCTAAAGAGATAAAAAGCAACACTGGCTGACACAGCAAGGTCTTTGGAGCCTTTCTTAACAGGATACATCTTTCTACACTTTGCTCCTAAGCGCTCAGTATCCCATGGCAACCTCTTTTCTTCAGGGAGCTTTAGATTTTGACATATCATTAATACATGGGTTCAGGAAGGAAAGCTGCAAAGCTGGAGATTGGTTCATGGATTTAGCTGAGGCAAATAGCAAGGAAATTTAAAGACAGGCAAAACCAATTTTATGGTCCTATCTTTGGGATTAAAGCCTAAATTTGTTTGCCTGGTAATGAAGAAAAGTTATCACTTACAGAAGGTAGCAGGTGCAGGTAAAAAATGGAGAGAAGAGGTGTTTTTAAAAGAGAAAGTTGCAAGATAACAAGGCCAAACATTTTTAAAAACTAGTGTATTTTACAGCATCAGCTGTTAATTGAGAAAGAGGACTAGTTGAATTCATTCAGTACAGAAGTATTACACATTGTCTGACTACAGAATAGATATTAAACAGTTGACAGGTTTATAGCAATAACCTTATGATAAATATCAACCTATGATAAATATATCAATAAACCTATGACAAAATTGCCCATGGTGGGTTTATATCAATATTTGCATTGTATAGGGAAGAAATATGCATGGATGCAAGTATGGAACCAGATTCTTACAGTTTTATTTATGAGATGCAGAATCTTATTTTCCCAGATCTTATGTCCCCCGAATGCTTATCGTTTCAATGAAGTCAGTTCCTGAAGCAAGGGCCAGGGATATAGGGAGACAGAATAAATTAATGAATTTTGTCTTTAGCTATCTCTTGGTGCGAGTTTGGCAGAATGTGGCTTCAAATTTTCAAAACAGTTGTTTAGGGTTCTAAGTGGAAGGAACTAAGGGACTTCCGAAATTAACACTTTGAGGAATAATTTCACGTGGAATTAGTAGAAATTAATTTATTGCAGAATAGACATGAAAAGCAACATATATACTTTATCTGGAGAAAACAGATGATAGGTTGTCTGAATTCTCTGCTCTTAGGTGTTAATTTACCAGCAGTGACACAGAGCAAGGTGTCTGCGTATATTTGGAAAGATGAGCTTCTGTTCCTATGTTATTGTAAACAGATGTCTGAAGTTACTTGTGCAGTAATTCAAGCAGAAGATCCTGCTTCATTCTTTGTGAATAACAGTTTAAACATAAAATGATGATAATTTCTATTGACATAGTGATTTCAATTAGGACATAATATTAGCAAAGACCATTCTAGCTGAAAGCAGTTTAGCTATAGAACATTTGAGACATGGTAAAGTAATAATTTACATATTGAACTTTCTGAATTATATCTGACATTTTGTATTATTTCTTCAACTTGGATTTGTAAATTCATCTAGAAGATTTGGAGAGAGAAATGCCATCTTCTGTACTGCTCACTACCCCAGGGCAATTTCTCTTAGGGCAAAATAATGCTGTAGACAGCAGTACAGTTAATTTGTCCATGTCCATTCTGAAATTTCAACTTTAAGACATTAGGGAAAGATAGTAGAATATTACTCACTGGACTGTTCAAAAAGCCTGCAGAAAAACAAACAAACAAAAAAACAACAGTTAAAAAAAAATACTAAGGTAAATCTATAAGGAAATCCTTACCTAAGCTGTCACATGGTTTTATTGAGCCTGAAAAAAATTCCTTGTCCAGTCTCAGAGAAATGCTTTTTGTAGATATAAGATCAACTTTAGAGGCTGTGGAAATGCTGTGACTCTTCAGAAAATGGCCATAGTACTTATATGAGGAAGTGCTGAGCACTTATGTATATGAAGGGTTACTGCTATTTTTTTCCTTCATTCATCATATCTGCTTAACTATAATTTTCTGCACAATGTCTTTTATTTGTATGGCTACAGTGACATAGTGTGTCTTGTTCATCCCTCATACACAAACTTCTAATGATTAAATGGTGTGCTACAGTATTGTCAACTCTGGTAGTTTAACTGCCAGGCATGTAGTCGTACATTTTCCTTAAGTCTATTTATTGGAAGATGCCAAAAGAAGAACCTGAAAGTTTTCATAATTGCAGAGGAAAGTGTGAAAACATGATCTTGCTGCATTTTGGGGGTTTAAAGTCACATTAAGATTTCCAATTTAGTGACTAGGAAGCTTGTGTTTGGCCAGTAGTTATCACCTTATTTGGAGTTGATATAAATGAGATTTTCCACTGCAAGTTAGTGTTTGTAAATACAACTTTGAGATAAGCAGTAACAGCTACAGTAAGTTGTGATGTGGCATCCTCAGAACATTAAAAGTAAATTATCTGTGATGACTCTCATAGTGCAACACTTCTTTCGTCCTGTGTTTTTCAAGAGGTCATTTGTCACAAAGTGGATGGAAATAGATACAGGAGTGCCTTTGCTCTTTGGGGAATGGCAGCTCTTCTGCAAGCAAACTAAGCCTGAACCTGACCTAATGAGGGGTAAGGCATGAAGACTGCATTGCTAAGCACATGTAGATGCGAGACTAAATGGAGGAAGATTGACTCAGATCTTGGCTTAAATCTGCTCTGGTTATACCTTAATATGCTTCTAATACATGTTTCTCAGGTATTTATTCAGCAGGGTTTCCTGCTATTGAACCGTTTTTAAACAAAAAAAGACCCAGGAAAAATGCAACAGCTGAACAAAATGAGCCTAAGTATGCTAGTTTTAGCTGTCAGTCCATCAATTTGAATTGCTTGTACATAAGATGTCTTTTATAAGGGTAGTAGCAAGCAACGTCCTACAGACCTTGAACACATTAACATCAAACAATACAGCTACTGGAGAAAAGAGGGGGCAGCTGTGAGTGAGTAGTGCATTTCATGTCATGTGTTTTAAAGCAGCAGGTTCAGTGTCAGAAACAGCAGAAACAAAGACAAAAAAGGGCTTTCAGCTGTGACCAGACTTAGGTAAACTGACTGACTGCAGATGGCCTCGTAAATAATAAAACAAATAAGTGACAAAAGCAGTTTCCAATATCCTATCTGTGCTAAAAGACATATACTTCTTGTCTTCATGCATTTTAATTTTCCAGCTACAATACATATCCAAAACTCTCTTGTGATATGACTGGGAATTTTAATTTTTAAATTAATTTTAAATGTACTGAAATACAAACACATAAGAGGGATAAGAATGCTAATGTGTAGCTCATCTTTCTCTTCATCCCTCAATGCTCCCTGTCACTGGAGATCCTTAAATAATTTTTGCAACATCAATGTTTGTAATTGATGCTACTTTACCATTTGATTGACAACAGCTTAGAGGTTCTGCAAGCAAAATAATACACTGGAAGCTTGTTGCTCACATAGAAATTGCAGCTGGAATATGCTATATGTCTCTGTACACAAATAGAAACAGGGAAAGGCTACTGATTCAGGTAACTGTCTTGTCTTGTCCTGTCCCTATTTCATTGCCATGGCTCTAGATCTCAGAAGATTATTGATTTAGAGAAGTTAAGCAAGCTAATATCTGCTTTGAATCCTTTCTGTTAATATCATTATGACACCAGAAGGCTGTGCTGCCAATCAGTGGGATCTCGACTGGCTTGAGAGTTGAGCAGAGAGGAACCTCGTGAGGTTCAACAAGGACAAGTGCAGAGTCCTGCATCTGAGTAGGAACAATCCCATGCACCAGTACAGACTGTGGATTGACCTGCTGGAAAGCAGCTCTGCAGAGAGAGACCTGGGAGTCCTGATTGATAATAAACTAACCATGAGCCAACAATATGCCCTTGTGGCCAAGAAGGCCAATGGCATCCTGGGATGCATCAAGAAGAGTGTGGCCAGCAGGCTGAGTGAGGTTCTCCTCCCCCTCTACTCTGCCCTGGTGAGGTCTCATCTGGAGTACTGTGTCCAATTCTGGGCTCCCCAGCTCAAGAGGAACAGGGAACTTCTGGAGAGAGTCCAGCATAGGGCCACCAAGATGATCAGGGGACTGGAGCATCTTTCTTGTGAGGAAAGGCTGCAGGAACTGGAACAGTTTAGTCTAGAGGAGACCTAGGGGGAACCCCATTAATATTTACAAGTATCTAAATGGTGGATGTCAAGAGGTTGGGGCATCACTTTTTTCTGTTGTATGTAGTGGCAGAACAATAGGTAATGGAAAAAAAAAGAAAAAAAGCTGAAACACAAAAAATTGGACTTATACATAAGGAAAAACTATTTCACTGTTCAAGTGAGGGAGCCATGACATGGGCTGCCCAGGGAAGCTGTGAAGTCTCTTTCTCTGGGCGTCTTCAAAACCCACCTGGATATGTTTCAGTGTGACTTGATTTAGGTGGACCTGCTTCTGCATGAGAGTTGGACTAGATGGTCTCTAAAGGTGCCTTCTAACCCCTGCCATTCTGTGAAATCTATTCTGTATCCCTTCTCCACCCCTACAGTAACTCAAATTCCCTTCTCATGTCTTTTGATATTCCTACAAGGCAAAATAGAGCATGTTCTGTGTGTGGGAGTGAATGTCCAGCCAATGGATTCATGTTTTTGCAGCAGCCTCAGGCTTGGTGTTGCTCAGTGGTTTTTTTTGCATCAAAGAACAACTAGATTAAAGATAGCAAAATGAGTGTAAAAGTTATCTGTGCTGGTTCTTCAGGTCCTTCTGAACTCTCCTCTGAACTGCTCAACTGTTATAGGACTTCACAATACTCCTTAGATTACTGATCAAGTCAGAAAGATGGGAAAGTCTTTTGGTGTCATGATCCTTCATCTATGCTATGAGTGTGCAAAAAGGAGTGCACATAGAGAGACGTTAGTTTTATCTTTGTATCCATTGATTTTAGCAGGCTAACTCTTAAGTGAAAGCAGAATATAGTCCTATTTCTGACAGACTCAGATCATCCAATAGCTTCGTTTTTTCAATACCCTCTTGCACATAGATGACCCCTATCTGTTTTTGCATGTAACAGCACCCCAGGGCAATTTTACAGCATTCTACTAGTTATGGAAACAAACATACGTATTGCAACCTGTTGATGTGACAAAAAGGTACAATTTTAGCTACATTCTAAATATGCATAACCAAAAACTTAAACAGAGTTAAAAAATGAAGTCTGTAACTATTCCCTTAAACAAAGTTGGAGAAACAGACTTAGGCTTAAGTGCTGATTTAGGTAGGGTATGTAGCATCTTCAGACTTAGCTTCAGCCGTTCTCATACTCTGGCATTCTTCAGTGGTCAGTGTCAATCCTATCACTCAGAGCAGTGCAAATAGGAAGGAAGAGATAAATACAGAAAGGAAATAGCAAGTGTCTTCATGTCTATAATCATTCCTGTTTCTCAAAGGTGTCATTGACCAGGATCATCTCCACTGTTTTTAATGTTTTTGTTATATTAGAACAATTGTAACAGAAATATTTTTACATTATACTCCATCTAATCATGTATCTTTTTTTTCTTAAATGATGTTCATTGTCTCAAACTATCTGTTAGTTTTGCAGCAAATATTTTTCTACGCCTGATCTTTTCAACACCTTTCTCATTTGCCTTCAACCTCTCACAATGAACCTTTGAAGTGATTGGGTTTAAACATGCTTATGATTTTTCAGTTTCCTAGAAAGAAGACATGTAACAGAATTAAACTAATAATGGGAAATCAATATTACAGTGCTGGACTCCCAAAGAGTCACAGGGAATCGAGAGTTCTTTGGGGTGCTGTGCAGACACTGTGCTCCCTCAATGCACATGTTTTGCCCTGTGCTTTCTCAAAGAGCTGGATGGGAAGCAAAGCCTGAAGATAGCATTCTGTTGTTCTGCAGACAGCATGGTGTTCATCGCTGGTCTTTAGTTGTATAGTGTCAGCACTTCATCATATTTCGTTTACTTTCCTTATCTCTCCTAACTGTGTGTGGTGAGAAAACTTTTGAAAACCAAAAATAGCTTCTGCTTTCTTGCTCTTGTGCTGAAGTATGGCAGATGGCAGCTCTGTTTCAGAGTGTGCTCTAGCAGACTTTGATTGACAGTAACTGTGGGCTTTTAAGCTTTGCTTCCAGTCTTGTGGCACCTCCTTGTCATTAATTGTTATTGTTTTCACTAAGGTCCTTTTGCTGAATTGGTCAAAGTAAATTCCATGGTGGTAGACTTAAAAGTGGAGAGTATAGTTTTATTTCTTGAATAGAAAACAGTAGGACCTTTCTATGTATTATAAATTGTTGGCTAACGACCTCTCTTTAACCAAATATCTTAAATTTTGAGACAAATAATGGCATCATCATTTGAAAATAATATCTTTGTACTCTTAACGCAGATCCAGTTTCTTTAGAAGTGCTCCCAGACACCCTACATATTTATTTTCAGGATAGTTAGGAGATGGTATTGGTAACCTCCTGAGCATCCTCTTTTAAGTTCTATGTGGTAATAGCTGATAACCTTTATAAAAGTAAAAGAGGCAATGTAAGATTGGAAAAAAATAAGGAAATTTAGGAGTTTCCCTGAGATTCCCTGGACCTCTAGAATGAGAAAAAGTAATGTCACCAATATTATCCAGGAGGACAGTTCACATCCTTCCTGTCTTAGACTCAACTGTTGCTGATACTTCATAAAGTTATGTATCTCTAGGTGGAGTTTAATAGCATAGGATTTTATGTCTTATTTTTAGAGAAACAAAAAGCAAATGTTACCTGCTTTCTTTTCCTTCCTTCCTTCCCCCCAGTTGCTGTTTTGCTCTCCAATGCTCTGTGCCACTGACTGCAAAGTCAGAGATGTAGTTTCCTGCTCATTTTTACTAAAGCTATTCTCATTCAGAGGAACGGGCTGACAGGAATGTAGTGGAATTCCTTTGAGTTACATGACAGCTGCCTTGGCAGGATTGTCATCACAGAGGAGATATTTGTAGACTATTGTAGGTCTGGCTAGGGGATCAGGACTGTAAGTGTGGCTCCTCAGGGCAGTAGTGTGGTTAGCTCCAGCAATGGCATCTTCACTGCTGAGGATTTTGCAAAGCACTCGCAGCTTTCCCCTTGAGAATCATTGCACGGAGTTGTGAGGTATAGTGGAAATCTCCAAATTTTCTGGGTGTTCTACGTGTAGGAGCAGACATTTTGTGTTTCTTAGATGAGTGAAAGGTGTTAATGAGTGGGCTGATGCAGAGTCCCCTCCTCTGACAGAGTTGTGAGAGTAAGGATTTGGGACTAAAAACTGGTTGCAACCCAGTAAAAGGTGTGTAAAAAGGAAAGATAAATCATAGAGTGTGTGTTTAAACTGATAAGATAAACCAGAGCCCTGGTGAGAGAAGTGGAAGCACAGTATCTCAGGGAAGGTCATATAGTGAGTCTCTTAACCCATAACTTAAATCGGAGACAGAGCTTGAGGCCTGAGCTCTGGGATCAGCCTACCTCTGACTGAGGCATTTGACAAGGCAAAGCACAGGTTTCACCCTGGCTCTGGTCTGGAAGCAGGACTGGTTCTCCAGGGTCAGGGGATTTTGCACAGCTGCAGTGTGAGAATCACAAGCATGGATCCATATGAAAGATTATAACACTCCAAACACTTAGCTGCTCACAGAGGATTTTGTCATCGTTGACACTGACAGTTACTTTGACTTCTGTAGAAGTAAAAGTCAAAGATTTTTTTCTACAGCCCTGTAGAAGCTAATCATGACCTGCAGGAAAGCTCTGCTTGTGAACTGCCTTTGGGAATCAGGATGCTAAAGCAGCTGCTTGCACAAACAGTGTTATTGAGGAAACAGGACTGCTCATCCAACTAGAATGGTTTGGCCTAGATGGGTTCAGTACTTCATAACTATTTATGGATGTTTACATTTCTTATCCACTGAATAAATTTTCATATATGTAATTTAAAGAGCTTAGTATTGTTTTCTCCTATTCTTAGGAAAAAAAAAAAGTGTATATAGTATGTCAGATAATGAGTTGCATCTTAATAAACGTACTCATCCATCTGTTTCTGGGAATAATCTTAAAGGTAATGAAGTAACAAATTCTGCTTTTAAGAGGATTTGTGTACAGACTTCCATCAAAGTCCAAGACTTAAGTCAGATTTAATCTCATGTAACTAAAATAATTAAACTTAGGACAACCTGCCTTCTTTCTAAATCTGTATTTTTTTTCCTTATTCATAAGATATGCACCCATGTTTGCAAGCTAAAACAGCTCGTAAATATGTTACTGGGTAAAGTCATATGGTTAAACAGTTTTCTTTTTCCATTCTGAAACTCAGATTCCAGTTAAGTTTATAAGAAATTTTAACTGTATATTCAGAGAATACTGAAATCCAGGCTTGTTTTCTGTTGAGAGTGGGCCAGCTAAAATGGTTTAGACTACCCTGTCATGTCTATATCCATGAAACTTCACATGCAGTTCATATCAGAGTTTTGAAACCTGCAAGTCTTTGAACGATGTTACTTCCCTTGCTCATGGTGCTATTTCCATATTTGCCTCTATGTTTGGGCAATGCCTTGGTGTTTTGGAAGAAAGCTGTTGAAGCTCTACTTCGCATTAAAATTGTGAGGTTTTGGCTTTCATCATAAAACTGGGGATTGTTGCTGAAAATCTTCTTACTGGCCAGTGCAAATCAAAATACAACCATTTGAGTATAGCTTCAGAGCAGGTCTCTTCTTACTCAAATATCTTAAGATTGTTAGACTATAGTGTCAGTGACTTGAATTAATGCAGACTGTGAGATGTAATGAAACTATAGCACAAATAACTTGCTCTCCTTTTATTATATTTCTTATAGAATAACAACATAAGCTCACTCTGAAAAAATATCAGTTTGGATTAAATGGGATATTTCTAAACTGCCCCATAAAGATATTACATAAGTAATCAAGCAAAGATAAATGACAGGATGGTAAATGCATTCACAGTGTAATCACTGTCTTGCCTTCTTGCTGAGAGCATTGTCACTGCTGTCTTCCTTGTTGAACGTATGTATTCAGAATGTAACATTTTCCTGTATTTAGGTCTACATATGTAGAATTTTGACTTTGTGTTCCAAAAAATAAAATATTCTACTGAAAAATGCAGATTGTTATGGGCTGAAAACTGAGTTAAGATTACAGAGTAGGGTTTTTATAGTTTATCAGCATGTACATGTGTTTTCGTATCTTTCAAAAACATAAAGTCATGCATTCAGCTTATTGCTTATTAATAAATCCAGTGCTAGACAGAAATCTTTGTGTGACTTATCTCACAGTATTTTTCTGCTTTCATCTCAACTGAATCCATACTCTTTTCATTGCCTGAGTACGATGGAAAAGTCAAGGCCTAAATGCTGTAACAAAGTCACTGAGACTACTTAAGAGAAAAAGAATTGTGGAACTGGGTCAGTGATTTGTATGCCCTAATTGGCATGGTGCTCATGGACCCAGAAGAGATCTGGGCTTGGAAAGGACAATGAAAACTCTTGTGAAATGCAGCACCAGCAGCCTAATGGACATGGTAGAAAGACTGTGTAATATATTCAATCAGTGGACAGGTGACTCTCTCTGCTAGAACCTAACAAGGCCTTGCAGCTCCACTGCTGAGCTGGTCACCAGGCTGGTCACCAGGTTGTCCAGTTCTCTTTCAGTTCAAGCCCTGATAATAACTTCTAATAACAATTTCTGAACAATCCTACTACCACACCATTCATGGCAGGAGACAATGTTCCTCAAAACGATTTTTTCATGGCTACTTTTTATCCTTCTGGGTTCAGGGAGACATTCTACCAAGAATCACAGTAGGAAACTGTAGAAGAAGAGACAGAGAAATGAGAAGTTTTCTGGGACCTTTTAATCAATAAAAGGCTGAGAATGCTGAATCAGGTAGGTTGTGAACTGAGGGTGCTTAATTAGCTGCTGGGTAACGATAATAAATTTATTCGTATCTGAAAACACCAATTTTATTTTTTTTATATCCTTATATGTCACTTCGTCTTAGGAAAATGCACAGGCAGAATAAATCTAATCAAGAAAACTCTCTTTATGAAGATTTTTTTCTGTTTAATTTTAAATTAAATAAAAAATTGCAATAAATACTCTGCACATCTTTATCACAAATAAAACCATGGTTTTCCTTTGTTCTTTTCATTAAGCATTCATAACTAGTAAGTGATCTGATTAGCCAATACCCTCTTTTGTCTAGTTTGTAGCAATTCAATATATGATTCAGTATCATAATTCAGAATAGCATGGAAATTTGAACTCTTGGAAATCAATAAATAACATGGAGTGCTTTAATATGACTCTCCAATGATACAAGCTATGTCAAATGAAAATGAAAACTCCTCTGTTTTCACTAGACTTTGCTGAGAATTTGAAATCAAATCCAAAATTGCAGTCATTTTCTTTTGCAGCTATCCCCTGGAAGCACTTGAGATGCTCAGTCCTAGGGCAAGAATCTGTCTCAAAAGAATTGTCCTTCTGTGGTGCAATTTCTCACTCTTTTAAATCAAAGTAGATAACTTTACCTTTCTCAAACAAATCCAAGGGCCACTCAAATGTTTTTTAAAACAGAGTATTAGTTGGCATATTTAATCTAATTTAAAATCAAACAGGAAAAAATGTTATTGCCATTCCTTTATGTTATTTCCTTGTTTTTGTTTGTTAATTTCGAATTCACAGGAATATACATGCCCTTTTTTTAAATCTTCAGTTAAAATCAGAAGTTGATTATTTTTTTCAATGGTTTCCTGTGCCTCATGAGTCATTGCTTGAGTAATATTTTTCTATGATATAGGCAAAGTGTAGCTGGATGAGACAGAATTTGAGAGAAAATTATTCCCGTTTAAGCCTTCTTAGGAAGTGAGAGTGATCCCAGTCTTATACTTGCCTCCAAATATGGACACGTGTTTTTGATACCAATTTTTTTCTAATGAATAAATAGTGAATTACATTCTTATTATGTTGTAATCTGAAAATATAAAAACTGTTTCTAAACTGGGCATACTCCTGCACTAGGAAGACATTAACGAAAAGTGGGTATCAGACATTAATTGCATTATTTAACGCACTGTTGCAAAGTGCTTAGCAGCGTATTTTGTTATTTTTATGTATTTCTTTTTGTCTCAAGTTATTTGAAACTCTAAATATTTACTTAAATGTAAAAAAAAAAATAGATATAAAACAAATTAAAAAAAGCGAAAAACCCAACAAAGCAGCTTATAGTGGAAAATCACTAGTGGATCATACCTCAGTCAGTTCTTATCGTGAACAGTCAAGATTCATAACCTAAAAGAAGGACTGAAAGTTTACTCGGATTTCTCTTTGTATCTGAGTTTCCTCTTGGCCTGAAGTGCCTGCTATTGGAAACTGAGTTTACAATTTTCTCTTTATGTTCTGCCTACAGGTGTTAGGAATAAAGTAGCGATTTAAATAAAATATGTGCCTGTGAACACTATTATTTCTGTATGAAAAGCTGGTGGTTACAATCCAGAGATGAAAGCAGAAATGAATGTGCCAACTGAACTCTGTTTAATATTTATGGTCACATACAAGAAAGCCTTTAATGGAGTTCTGAATGAGAACAACAAAATAAGTACTTTAAAATTTTGTTTTAAGCATTAGCTTTCGGGAAGACTCCATGAGAAATGTGTATGTCAGCCTTGCTGCCATGCTTAAATCCTTTGCCAAATTCAACTGTGGCATAGTGATGGTGTCTGTTTACTATAGGAAATAATGAGTATATGAATATGAGAATTACCCTTGTTTGCCTTGTGGTATTAAAATCTGGATGTGTGCACTTGTGTTGCAGTGTACATGACAAGCAGTACTAGATCATACCTACTGCTGAACAAAAGGAAGTGAGAATGGGTGTGAGCCATGTCCCTGAGAACTGTCAGCAAATCAAAATTCACCCAGTAGAAGGGGTTGTTAGAGGCTTGATAGAGCATGGATCCAGTAGATTAATGTTTTTTTAGGAAAATGGAAATAGTAGTACTGTACTATAACATAAAACCACTGAGTCAAGAGCCCTGCAGACCAGATGTTGACTGCTGTGGCTGTTTCCAAAATTTATATAATAAAATGGGAATTATGGCACTGGAGTTGGTTCCTGGCAGGTATCTGGAAATTTCCTGTAAATGACTCTCTCTGGCAGATGCTGTCAGAGCACAAGCCCAGTGCTTTTAGTTGCACAGGATGCCTGTGTGCAGTGGTAGTATGCTAATACAGGGATCATATTTCATTTTCAGATGAAGAAAGAATGACAAAAACTACATCTCTGACAGCTCTCAGGATATAGCCAACTGGAGAGTACTGCTCTGTACAGCAGGGACCACTGGTGATGTGTGGAAAGCCTAAAAACACTCAGAGGCATGTCTAAAAACAGACCCAAGGTAGTTAGTTTTAGGATTCCTTGTACGCAAATCACCGAAACTGAATTTAGGCTACTTGTTTCTGATGTGACAGAAATCAACCCTATTTTTCTAAATAAGCTGGATTTAATTGTCACTCTGCACTGAGCCAGGCACTAGGAGGCATCTCTGTGAGAGCTACAGTAGCATGGAGCAATTTAGCAGTAGCCTTTCAAATATCACAGACCATCAAATGCAGGAAACTTGAGATGTTTTTGAATGACCTACTGGTAAAATAGCCAAGGAAAAGATGCAGCTAGGAATAACAGACACGAAAGCAAATGTTTTGACTGCTGGCCTCAAAATACTGAGGAGACAAACACAGGAGGATAAGCAAAACACCCAAATGGTATACAAGCACCTGTAAAAAGGGATGTCTTTGAACCACAGTGTCAGCTCAATCCAGTGTTTTCATTAAAGTACAGCTGCCACTGAAGTAAAACGATGTTGATAAATGTGTAAAATATGGATGGGGATAGCAAATGAAAGATGACATCATGGTAATTATTAATTATTTCAATGTTTCTTGAGCATAAGCAAATCCTGCTGTGGGCTGTTTTGTGATGATAACTACTGAATGTGCTCAAATCCAGCGATTTTTCTTGTATTTTGCTGTTTCACACTAGATAAAAATGAAGGATAGACAAGTTTTGTTGGTGAATGGGCTACTGTTTATGGAGGTGTTGAAAACAGTTTGCTTTTGGTCTCTTCGGGAAGGCTTTGAAGTTCTGCTCAACATAAATATTACAGTGATTGTAATTGTAATATTACAGTGACTAGTAATGACATACTTTCTGTAAGAACTTTCTTGGCTCAGAAGGACCACTGCTATAACTGATGGAGTTGAATTGTGTGCTAATTCAGCCTCCTGATGCTCTGCTTTGATGTTATGATGAGTAAAGTCTTCTACCTGTTTGTGGGCTTACGTGTGAAAGACTACTTATCCAAAACCAGAATGAGATGAACACCTTTATGTAGACTAAATAAGAGAATGGCTGCTAAGTTTCATCAGCAAAGACTGATGTAAAAACAACCCTTACTATATGTAAGCTCTGCCACTAGCAATAAGACAAGCATAATATTCTTTGAACCACTCAGATAAAATAAAGTCTTGCTTATGGGACATGTATCAGTGTATTTTACAGTCACACATTATTTGTTGGTCACATCAAGCTTAAGACATAAGCTTGGCTATTCACTTCTTCCAGGTCAATAGAGGAATGCCTCAGTTAAAAAATGGCTATAATATTTTGCTTGTGAGAGTGAAATTGCTTTTTACTGTCTGTTACACAAGCAGTAGAGAGATAAAACATTACCTATTTTGCCACTGTTTTCCAAATTCTCCGTAATAAGGGCAACACTAAATCTGTTGGGGAGTGGAAAGAGTTATAATGGGAGACTGGGGGAAACTATCAGCTTGATGTCAAAGTTTTGATTTTTATTTTACTTAAATTTTTTATACTGTCTATCCCCATCTCTCTTAGGTGGGCATGTGCACATACACTTGCTTTTATGTAGTCAGTTAAAAAGGAAAAAGAAACTAAAAATATTTTTATTATTATAATCAATCCTATGACTGTGGAGTTACATTCACTTTAGAATTAGAATGTCTGTTAGAAGTTACTGTTTTACCTATTATTATAATTTCTGTCTGGTCACTTCAAAGTTTTCAATGCATTTATCTTCACAGTAATCCCTGAAGACGATGAAGAACACGTATTTCCTCTTAACAGATGGGAATTAATTAAACAAAGACTATAAGAGATATTAGTTCTAGTCTCTTTGTAAGTCTCAGTCACTGTTCTTCTACCCCAACTTCTCATCAGACTAGCAGAAAAGAAGAAAAATCAGAAACTGATGATCAATTTCTGCCCTGCAACACAGTTGGCATTTTGAGGGTGCTGGTTTGAATCCTTCTAATAGTGAACATTTTATTTGCAATACAGGAGCAATAATACCTTCCAGCTATTCATAAGAACATAAAAAAATACCTAAGAAATTGTGTTGAAGAGCACAAGTAACTTTTACAGTGGGACTAAAATTAACCTATAACTGTTAAATTTAGCTCTTTGCCTGTACTTCATTCCAGCAGCTTCCTTCTCTGTGTTACATGATGGTGAAGAGAAGGTAGACTCGATGTCCTCCATTACTCTTTTCTGTGCTGCTACAGCTCAGAGGGATGAAGAAAGTTTATCCTTTTCTCTCCCTGTTGGAGCAGTCTGAATTATGCAGGGCAGGTAATGTGCCAGGAGGTAAGTCTAGTTGTAGACAGAGACAGGGAAAAGATGGAACTTCCTCAGCAAGAACAGAATGTCCAAGCATTTTAGCCAGCACTGAGAAACCTTCCATAAGTGTATAAGTGGTTTTTA
The DNA here is from genome assembly GCF_028858725.1 of Colius striatus. Lineage (NCBI taxonomy): Eukaryota > Metazoa > Chordata > Aves > Coliiformes > Coliidae > Colius > Colius striatus. The sequence goes on from NC_084762.1 coordinate 29,123,438, forward strand.
TTGCAATAGTTCATGTTTTCATAGTTTGGACAATTTAGGGAGGATTTGCATAACAGTAAGGAGCATGTTTCTGATACCAAACCTTACCCACAAATCTGCCAAATTTCAGGCTACTCTTTCAGTGCATGAGATGTTTCAGTTTCTCAGTGAATGATCATCTGAATTGTCTGAGATTTCAGACCAATGTTTTTTTCTCTAATCTCATTCATGGAAATGCCTAAACAGTTGTGTCTGAAATTGGGTGCTGTGATTGTGTATGGGAAATCCAGCTGCAGACTATCAAAAAATGTAAAACCAAGTGTTTCTTCTCCCTTCTTTTCAGGGCTTCATAAGAATTGGCAGGTACTCCTAATAACTGGCAAAGCTGCAAGTTCTGCCAGTGATAATGTTTTTAATATAGCTATCAATGTTACTGGCTTTCTAACAATGCACATTAGCTAAAAATTACTAATGCTCTCCTTTCTTTGCTGTCAAAATTCAGTGTAGTTTTTTTTTTTTACTTGCCAACCAAAGACCAATTTTAATGATGCCTGACATATAACATCAGGCACACAAATTTGTCATTTACATGGGTAGCAATGCTGGAAGTTGAAGGTTTTTATGTGTTTCTCAACTGTTTGTTTTTTGTGGGCATGCAAACATTTAATATGGTACACTGTCATGATAGTTTATGCCTTTATGCTGGGATGTACTTGAGAGTTATTCCAGAAAAACACAGGAAAGAAGAGTTTGGCAACTACCATAACAGGAAAATTTAAATGTGATTCAGCTTTTAATTAAGAGAGCTGTTCTCTTTCCTCCCTCTGCTAAACATGTATTTCTAGCTGGTCCTTCACTAGTACAGCTTTCAATAGTGAGAAGATAAAGCTGTGTTTAAGAAATTACTTTAGATTCAAGATCACTATAAATTTTGTTTCTTATCAAAAATGTGTTGCATTTATCAAAGTATAGCATTTGATTGAACATATCACAAAAAAATGTGTTTCTTCTGATTTTTACTTTTTTTTTCTCAATTAGGAGAGGATATGATAATGTTCTGGATGCCAGAGCCACTCTCAAATCTTTCAAATAGACATGATGTCTGTCACACGTACTTATGAATTAGTGAAGGACAGGTTGAGAGTAAATTGTGTTAGCAGAGGTGGATGTACTATTACATAATTTATGGCAAGCAGTGTTTTGTAAAATTAATATAAAATCTAATGTAGTCTTTAAAGGTTTAAAGGGAAAAGATAGATTGTGTCAAACCCATTTTGTTCTGTTTCATGGTTAGTGAATTCCAGCTGACAGCCTAGAAAACCCACACCTCATTACCATATTTTGAAACATCTGCTGAAGAAAATAGATCTGGTGGCCAGAATTCATCTTCCTTTCAGAAGTGCCAATGATTTTAACAGAACTATTCTTGCTTAGGCAAGGAAGACCCTGCTTAGCTTTGCTGTCATCAGCCACATTAAGGCTTTATTTGGTTCAGTGTATGTAATTAATTGTGGGAAGCTATTCATACAGTGTCATCGTAATTACCGAAATATGAATATTTCTCCCTTGTATTTAATCCGAGAAATAGTCTTTGGATATCAGCCGTATTCATCCTGATTCCACATTCTAACAGCTTGCTACCTATTCATGTTATAATTACATCAGAGCTACCATTCTGTAACTGAGCTTCCCTCAAAAACCGAAAGCTGAAGTTGTGTTTTACATGAAGGGAGACTGTCCTTCGGTCTGTGACTCTGGGCCAGTGGTTCACATGCTGCTTGTAACATTATATACCATAGCTACCTACCTCTCATAATATCCCTTGCAGGAACAACAACTCTCTTAGTTCCAGTCATTAAAGGATCCAGTAAGTCTTGTAAAAGGTACTTATTTAAGACCTATTTCACAAAACCAGTGAAATGTTAGCCCTTTACATTTGCTACTTCTTTTTTTTTTTTCTTTTTCCCTCTCTCCTTGCTCATTCCAAGTTTCTGTGGCTTTAACATGGTTTCATTTACTGACATGTAAGTAAATAGAAGATAAGTTTCTAGAGGGCATCAGTTTTCTACTTATTTCCCACGGCAGATAGCTGTGTAAGCACATCGTGCGTATGTACCACTTCCCATTTAGTTCTCTGGCTTCAGTTTCCTAGTTAGAACAGTGTGCTCACAAGAAAAGTGAAAAGCAATGCTTTTAATGTGGTTTTCTCCTTATCTGCTAATAAGACAACAGTGACTGGGAGCAAGGCAGAGAACCACTGCTGTGTAACTGGCCAGCTCCCACAGGCTGATCCACATGCCTTACAGAGTCCCAGGATGGATAGCACAGATTTCCGCTGTGAATGTGTTGCAAGGTTGTATTGAGTAGCAGGGTGATAAGTGCTTTGAACTTACATAAGTACAGGCTACCACTGTGTTAATACCGTTGTTGATCATGGAACTGTGTGGTAGGTTAGATTCAGGGAGGGATCCAGCTGAAGGTAGGATGGGAATAGTTTTACTTTTGAGCTGTATCAGTCATTCATTAGACTCATCACACTGCTGTGTGTTAGCTAGTGCAAGCCTGAGGAGAAGGGGAAGGAGGGTAGGGCCTCAGTACCTGAAAGTTTACCTTGGCTACAGAAGCTTCATGGTACATGATGGTTAGTTTTCATATGTTCTTTTCACTTTCCTGCTTTGTATGTATTTATAATTTTGTAATGATTTTCTCTTTACTGTTTCCACTTATACTTTCATTGCCTTCTCTGGAGCCCTCAAACATTTTCAGGAATAGTACAAGACCAGTCACGCTCTTACATTGTAATGGGAGTGCATTTGAAAGAGTGAAAGGAAGTATACCTTGAACTGATCTAATAGCTTCCTATGGTCACCAAGAAGGGATGTTATTGCATTTCTTTCCGCCATCTCTGATTCACCTGACCACACAGCTCTGGTACCTGTCCAGTCTCTCCTTGAAATGCTTCATTCCCCTGACCTGTTAGGAAACTCACCCAGAAAAGAGAAGGTAGATAGACCTAGTACAAGGAAAGGAGGAGTCACAGGTCTAGGTGTAAGGTAGCAGGAGAGGAGATATACACTTACACTTTTGGCAACAGCTTGGTTTGAACATCCATATTGCCAGGCTGACCTCACTGCCAGGGTCCCATTTGGCAAATTATCAGCTGATCACTGAAGCAATCAAGTGTGACACCTTTACAGATTGGTACTGTTTTTTAACACATAGCCAAGCCTAACCTACTCTGTAACTATGAAAATATTGGTGAGATGTTGTCCTATTTCTGTTAGGAAAGGTGATGACAGAAGAAGTTCTCAGTATATCTTGAAGAGACCATCACAGTATAATCATAGAATCATAGAATGTTAGGGTTGGAAGGGATCTTTAGAGATCATCTAGTCCAACTCCCCTGCAGGAGCAGGTCAACCTAGATCAGGTCACATAGGAATATGTCCAGGCGGGTCTTGAAGACCTCCAAGGAAGGAGACTCCACAACCCCTCTGGGCAGCCTGTGCCACTGCTCCGTCATCCTCACAGAAAAATAGTTTTTATTTACATTTAAATGGAACTTTTTGTGTTCCAGCTTCATCCCATTACCACTTGTCCTATTGCTAGATACAATAGGATAGAGGAATGCCCACACCTTCTGACATCCACCATTTAGATATTTGTAAATATTAATAAGATCCCTCATCAGTCTCCCCTTCTCTAGGCTAAACAGCCCCAGTTCCTGCAGCCTTTCCTCATATGGAAGATGTTCCAGTCCCCTGATCATCTCAGTGGCCCTGCACTGGACTAACTCCAGAAGTTCTCTGTCCCTTGCTCAAGCTCTTAGTGTCATCAGTAGAGTAGTTACATTGTTCTTTTCTTGCCTTCCTACTTTTTTGCACTGCTGGCTGAATAACTGATGTTCCTCTTAGCTCAGGCTCTGTCAGATGAAGCACCTAAAGCAGCAGCTTTGTAACAGCACAAGAGACACTCATCGGTCACTTATAAACTGCTGTCTAAACACCTACTCTCCGTGTGTGTGTGTGTGTGTGTGTACTCTATCTTTTCTGTTTGGATCCTGAGGACCTGATACAGCCACGACACTTTAAAAGAAGGTGCCTGTACCCACAGACTGAATGGGACAAAGTCATGGCCTCTGGACTGATTTCAGTGTGCTGTGTCACCACATCCATTGATCTGCTTCTAGAATCTCTTTGAATTTCCACGTCTGTGATATCCATAACTAATCCAGGGAGGTTGCTAATCTCAGACTTGCTGTTTGTGTGCAAACCAAATATTCAGAAGGCTTTAGCAACATGTTTTTTATGCCTTTAGATTCTGGATTACAGTTGTTAAAATTATCCTTTGTTTTTGATCCTTTTCTGAAGGATTTCTTCCCACAATGCAAAAAAAGCACCAGTAATTAACTGCTGCTCCAGCTTTGTCCAGCACCAAAGGGCACTGTCACAGCTGTTGGATTGCTTTACTTTTCTGGATTCAGGCCTTGTTTTGAAATATGCTTACTACTTCTGTTTCACCAACAGATCTGAGTTGAATCGCCTCTGACAGTGTGTTCAGCATTAAGACATTAAAGGTAGCCAAGACAGGGCAACATTCGTACATCTTTCCTTCTCTGTATTAGTGATGGGCAATGTCACTTATATATGTTTTTGTGCTTATAATAAACACATGACCCTTTACTACTTTTGTTGAAGGGATACAAAACGTATTGCTAGACATTTCTTAGCAAAATGTACTTTGGTGATAAGATAAATGAAAAATTAGGAAATTAGGAGAGAATGTGTGCTATTCTCATACTACTTACTGCTCAAATATGGGATGCAGAGAGATTAGAGGATGGAATAAGGTATTTCTGGGTATTTACCTAGAAGAAGGAATGGTTAAAATGGGCTAGCTTGCTTGCCTGTTTGCTTTGTTGGTTGTGGGGCTGGAATGACAAAAACATAACTCACTAAGACCCATATTTTTCCAATGGAGAGTCAAGTCATCATCCTTCTGTGCCTACGGGAGCAATTATTCCTCATTTATCTGCCTATTTGGATTGAAAATTCTTCTCTTGGTACAGCTATCTTACCAAACATTTTTGTAATTTCCCCCAAAATGAGACTTCTGATTCAAGAGGGGCTTCTTAGTGAGGCTGCTTTTTAAATAACAAATAGGGCTACTTATAGAGGACGAATGTGAAGGCTGGTGGAATTTCAATAACCTGATCTCAGCTGTATCAAATAAACTTAGAGAATTGGAATGCTTAGGCACACATCTGACAAAATGAAGAGATCACTATATCAATGTAGTCCTGGTGACTGGGACAAGTAGTAATTGTTGTTGCTATCTTCTGGACATTTTTTTTCTTGGAAAAAAATATCCTATTTTTCATGGTATCTGCCTCTGTGTCCCAAGCTCATCTTTGAGAACTTTCTCTGCCTTGCCCTGTGCAACTCTTAGGAACATGTTTCATACTTAGCCAGTGTGTTTAGCATACTCCCACTTCCCAGGAATCAGGGAAAAAAAAAAAAAGAAAGGCTTATATGCAACAGCCTATCTTCATATATGCTTTGTGCCTATAGGTAAGGTGGCAAAATTTGCCTAAGATAATGTTTTCTCTCTCTGTCATGGCAGCCATTTGACTTCTTGGAAGATGAACTTGGAAAATTTCCTCTGTTGCTTTCCATCTTACTTGGATGTCAGACGAAAGTTTGGAAGTAAAATGTTGCTACTTCTTTTTATTTGTCCCCCTTTTCACATTCACGTTACCTCTCCCTCCATTCTTTTCGCTTCTCTCTCTAAAGGTTGAGGGCATCTACAGTAAATTATGCTTCTCAATTTTGAATTTTTCTGAACTGTTTATAATGTGATTGCCAAATGCTTTTGTGACTGAAAGAAACTACTGAGAACCCAAGGGTGTAATACAAAACACTCCAAATGACTTTAAAGCAGAAAAGACTTGGGTTGAACTTACTATCAAGATTTGACCTTTCTGTAATTTTATGGGACTGTAAAGGTCTACTGGGGCATAAACATCTTTTTTTTTAACTCTGTTTGTAAAACAGTCAGCACACTAGGGTGCAAGTCCATTCCTGAGTATACTGCAGTTCAAATAATAATCACCTGTATTTCTGTGTCTCTAACCTGCAGGTTACCTGCTTGAAAAACAGAATGCCATTCAGCAGCAGTTGGGTTGTATATGTGTGCGAGTAATAAAAAGAAAATTTTTCCTGGGAGCCCCTACATTGTCTGTTCCCTCTCTCTCAGTAACCCCTTCTTCACCTTCCTTACTTCTTGTTTTGTTTGAGTTATCTGAGGATATAATAGGTATTTTTAAGGATTAGTGCTTTTAAAGCTGTGTGAGGTTATCTGAGGCCAAGAGCTTTACAGGTAAAACATGGTGCTACTAATAAAATTATATGAGTTCATGTTAATCAGCTGCAAGGAGCTATTTTATCCACTTTAAAAAAAAAATCTATTTACCTTTTGGACTGAAAACAGGGGGGGGTTCAATTCTTAGCAATGACAGAGGAGAATTGCCCTGAGTTATATTTATTACCTACTTAATTACTAATACTTTATGAAATCATATTTTAACAGCTATTATTTGTCTGTCCTGTGCAATAAAAGCTACTTGATTACAACATTCTGTAGGGCACCCTGTGGTAAATTACCTCAATGAATATACCATAGCTTTGTCTATACATTTCCTCCTGTAGAAGTGGAAGAGGCTATTTTACTCTCTCTTTATAGTCTCCACTGTTTGTGGAGCCACAGGCAGTGGGGTTCTGTGTGGTGGTGCAAAGCAGTGCACCAGACTATTTTGTCTGGGTATAAGGTATATATATAGTTGCTGTTAACATATTGAGAGTTTGGAACGAGAGCCCAGTGGCCTGCCGTAGAAGAAAATTTTGCCACTTGTTTCTTGGGAGCAAGGTTTACTCCCTAGTAAAGAAAGCAGACCTGTACAAATATTCCCTATCTAATGCTACTATCCAAGGGGCACTTCAGGATGTCTCACACTTTGTATAAGCTCCATGGACCCTCTAAATTTGGATGGTCAAGCTTTTGGTATGTCCAAGATCATTAACATTCAGCAGTATGCACTGTGTAAGAAAACAATATAAGTGTGTCATAAAGTAATGTTTATTCTTTTTCTGGTGAAGTTTTTAGGTAGCCTGGGGTTCAGAGGGATGAACTGTGCTGGATTAAGCTACATTAGAACATTAGTGTTTCCAAGCATCCAAACACCAAGTCATGAGAGGCCAGTAGGTATGTAGTAGAGAGACAGAAGAGAATGCTGTTCTCCTCAACATCCTACTGAGGACTGGTTAAATCCCGCAGCTAAATCCAGCAGACTGAAGGTAGTTTAAAGTGATGTACTGAATTTGTGAACTTCAGTGTCCGGAAAGTCATTGCTTTTTTTTTGCATGAATTTTTCTGATGACCTTGCTGTGGAGAAGGTAATTGCTAAGAGGGTAGATGTCTGAGAGTATAATATCTTTGGCTTCAGCACTTTAATCCCACAAATTTATTCTGTAGGATCGCTGCAGGAGGCCAGACTCAGTTTGGAAACATTGGTAGAACTGTTTCTTCTGTTCATAAGATCATGACTAAACGTTTATGTTTCTCATGAGAATGTTTGTTGTTTTAATTTTCACAGTGGATATATAACTTCATGTGCAACTCTTTATGATTGGGTTTTTTTAAAAAAAACACATTTGGTGTATTTGCTGTGAATACAAATGTATAATGAAGAAAATATGTGCCATAGTTGACAACAAAACCTATCTATCATTATTTATTCACTCAGAAAAGCTAGAAAAACCATTTACTACATAATAGACCACAGTTGTTCCTTTTGTTCTGCCATTTATTTTAAATGAGTTATACCAGGGTAAATATGAACCAATAAATCTGTGTAATAGCTCCTCACCTGGTAAGATGTAACACAATTCTAAAATTATTCAGATGTGTTTCTGTTGATGATACGGGACTTTGTTGTCTTTCATTGATTCTTTCTGCGTAACTCAGATCATGCTTTGTTTAGTTCCATTGTTGTTATATATCTTTTTATGACTACTGACTCCGTCATTAATACAAAATAAAATACAAAATAAAATAAAGTAAGAAACTATAGGAACAGCTACACCAAAAACTAGATCAGAAATGGAGAAGAGCCAAACCTTGAATTAAGACATCCTTCTCCACTTGAATGTGTTTACAGCTGTGATCAGACACAGAGAGGGAGCTGTGTAGCAAAGCTGTTGTCCAAAGAAACATAATTTCAGCACTTTATGTACTCCTGGAATATCCCGTGTATCTGCCATCAAGATGAGTTTAGTACATGATAGCAAACATCCTATTCTTTTAGACCCAGCTAGACAGCAGCCTTGTGCATACAAGATACTGTGATTGTTTTCCTTCATTACTTGTTGGGAAGTAGAGATCCCTAATTTTATCTTCAATTTCATCCTACTCCATATAAGAAAACATTACCTTCCTTTTTTCCCAATAGAAAATTCTGCCACTGTTTCTTATCCTTACAGACACCATCCTTGGCATATTCATGTCTAATTTCTTGCCTAGGGTAATAGACATTCCATGAAACTGTAATGGCGTATGGCAATAAAAACAAACAACCAAATCAATCAATCAAACAAACAAAAACTCAAATCAAAATACCACTCAATAAGAAAGGAAGACAAAATTTTCCTATGGGAAATTCTCCCTTTCACAGGTTTTTCCACATTTCTTTTGAAGACAAGAATGGCTGATAATCTGTCAGATACCAACTGAAATATATACGTTTTTGTAGGCATGCACCAGTCAGTTCACTGAGGCTTATCACATTATAATTTTGTTACTCTGTGGATTAGGAGGATGTATTTTTGTTCACAGAGTATTTTATTCTGAGAAAAAGCCTCTTTCGGTGGTGAGTCTCTCCATTTAACTTTTAGAAAAGTTGTATGTGAATAAACCTGAGCTGAACTGCCTCATCTAATACAGAGCATAGTGCTAACAGTGTGATGCAAACACTAAGCCAGAGATCTCTTTGACTTGATTGTCCCTGACGTTACTTTAAACTTTCCAAACCACTGGACCTTGTGATCTGTTAGGCAGTCCTTTTGAGTACCTGAAATTACAGTGGGTTATCAAATCAAAACCATGATAGTCCAAAAAGCAGAAGTCAGCATAAATCTGACATGCCCAAGCCTCCAAGCTATACTCCAAGGTATAACCTTACTGTAGATTGTAAAATCTTACTAGGAATAAATGGGGCCCATTACTACTTCTTTTACTCATACAAAATTGGGATGATAGTCATTTTATTGCTCTGCATGAAGCTGTATATGTTATTTAACTAGTAAGAAAGATTTGCAGCTATTCAGCTACATGGGCAGCTTTCATATGATGAAGTTTTATTCTGGCACTGGGGTACTCTCAAGCTTTACTTTGGTTAAGTACATTAAAAGAAATTCTGTAATTTATATGAGTCTGCATTGTAAAATTCTGGGTTTCTGCCTGGACATTATTTCTACTAAGGCTGTCAATGCAAGTAACTTTTCGAGTAATCTTTAGCACGTGTTTTCTATGTAAATCAAACTATAAGTAGTAGATAAACTCTTTCCAGAGCTTCTAAAAGTTTAATTGTGAAATGGATTTGAAACCAATACAAAGACTAACTTACAGAATTAAGAGCTTTGTTGTCTTACAAAATCAACTGTGTATCTCCAGTTTGTGACACATACTGTTTTGATGTTTTCACTAAAATAATTTAGTCATGTATAGGCACTAATATAAATATTCCTTTGGTTTACTAGCATACATTTTATGCTGTTAAAATTAATATCAAACATTAATAAAATATTGAAGTGAGATCGGTTTTTTGACAGAATGATACTGGAAAGAAAGGATTTGTTATAAGTCATCCTACTATCAATAGCTGTCACAACACCTATTACGTTGGACATTTGGGTAAGAGGAAGTGATTATATCATATTTTCAACCCCAGCACTTACTTCAGAAGTGTTCTTTTCCCTTGGGAGAATCAGTAGCACACAGTTTTCTAATTTTTATTACAGTAAGATAACACTATGAGGCACTATCACAGTGGAAATGATAAGCAGGAAACTCCATTCCAGGAAACAAACGGCTCCAACTACTTTCTCATAAAAACTGCTTTCTCTCTACTTTCTAGGAGGCAGAACTGTTCATCCTTTTAAACTCCTATACCACACTCTGAAAAGGAGATACTGATAATGTACCAGATTAGATCATTTTAGTTCTGTCGAGCTCAGGATTCAGATTTGCCCTGACTGCAATGACTTACTTCTTGGTACATTTCAGTAGATAGTTTTTTCTGAAAGACTAAGGAGTTCAGAGGCCTCTGTTTTGTTCTATCTTGTCATGATAGTTGCTTTGGAGCTCATGGTGAGACATTTCAATACCTCTCAAATCTGCTAGATCTTTGCACATTTATTTGGTATACCGTAAGTCTTTTTGTACCCTTTCCATCATTCTTTTCTAGAGTCAATGGTAGTTCAGGAATCTCATACCTCCTGCCCTGATACTAGGACAGACCAGTCTATACCAGGATCCTTGGACACCTAGAGATGGATTGTGCTTACTTCCATTGCATTGTGATCCCTCTCAACATTGAGTAAGCTGCACCTGCTGATGAGTCAGAAACTCCATAAAAACAGTGGCGTAATAATGTTTAACTGTTTAATGAATTAGAATAATGGGAACAACCATAAAACTTTTAGTGCAAGAATGGCCTTTTTGTTTATAAACACCTACCACAGTGAGGCCTCCCATTTCATGACTGTAGCTTTTTGACTCATCCTTATTAAAAGATAATAATGTTTGAAAATAACACAAGCACTCAAGTCATAGACTGAAAAAAGTCCATGGAGTCCATAGAGAAATTGCTCTCAGAGAAAGAATTTTAGCTAGATAGCACACTCTAGTCTTGTTTTTCCTCTTCTCATTTGACATTCTTTTTTGGACTTTATTGGGATGAAAAATGAGAAGAAACTAAAGTTCAGAAAGTTATTACAGTATTCCTGACATAGATGGTTATGTGTTGCTGTAGAATCTCTTGTTTAGGGATTTGGATTATGTTTATGTGCAGCACTGGTCAATGAACTGACGCTTGGCAAACTCTTCAGTTTTTCTATAAATGTTAGCCACATAGCATAAAGTTAGTTTCCATATATGTATCTCTATTTTATAAAACAGAACAAGCAATGGCAAAAAGTAGTCCAAGAATGAGGTATAGTAGAGATCATACCAGTGACCTAACCACTTTGAACAGTGGTGAGGCTATAATGACTGCACTAATTTTTTATTTCTTCTCTGTGCTTTTCTAGAATGTGAATTAAAGCTGTTTTTAAAGAGCACAGCAAACATGTCTAAAGGAAGTTTTAGCATTTCCCAAGAGCTCCTAATTTTACTGAGAAAGTGGAAAGGAGAAAGAAAACAATTCAAAATACAAAAGCACATTTTAAAAGTTTAATTTTGTCTCAGAAAAAATATCACAGGCAGCAATAATCAGAAAGAGTTTGAATAACACAGCATTAATCAGTGTGTAAGGAGAAAGACAACATCCAAAGAGAGAAATAAATTTAAGATTAGATATATGATTACTCAGTTCCTAGAAGAGTTTCAAAGGCATTATTTTCTTCAGGAATTACTGGGAAAATGTAATGGAACGTGCAGTCTTATTAACTTTGCTTCAGGCTTTTTGGTTCTTGATGCCAAAGGCTGATAGCATTGTGTCAGGAGTATATATTACAGGCTTCTTCTCCTCAGTTCATGACTCCTGGGCATCAGTTTTATGTAAATCTATTTATTATCAGCAGCAGAGACAAAACTCAAAAACATACCAATGTCACTTCACCTTCCTAAACTTCAGACATTCACATAACATTTTTAGGATCCAAATGAAGAATATTGTAAGGGGATATTGCAGATGATGAAAAAGCAAGAAGTAAATATGTAGATTTATGCATATTGAAATTCCTCAGAATTTCCTCTCTGAATTTTGCCTAATTTACTTCTGCTGTGAGTTTTCTGTCTAGTGTCTTTTATCAGTACGTTTGTAGGTGTATTACTGGCAACAGATAGAAATCCATAATCATATGAATGCTCAGGTTGGAGCTAAAGGCTGGAACAACTACAGGGTCTAGGAACTGTCCTTTACAGTGATAAGGGAAGTAAAACAGGGAAAATTGTACTGCACTGTTAAGCGTAATAGGTGCTCTTTATATAGATATACTCATTCCCAGGTATTTTGCAGGCTAGTCTCAGAGCTATTGCCTAAGTCTTCCTGAAGGATCAGAACTTAGTCAGTCTGGAGCTCTGTAGTCCTGTGATGTTGCTGTCAATTGTTTGTTTATATCAATTTCCCTTCATTCTGACAAGTAGAGACAATTTATTTTTGCACTTGTGTTTTCTTTGCAGAAGGCGAATAATAAGCACATTTTATCTGTTAACACAGATTGAAGGTGAAGTCCTTTCCATCTTCATACTCTATGAAATATTTACAGTAATCAGTTTATGTAATTTTAAACATCTCAAATTCATATACAATCTCATTCATAAGATGTGGTCGGTACAGTTTAATCCACACTAAATTGATTCGAACTGCTTCACCTCTTGCAAGACAGTCTCTATATGCACGAATGAACCTCACATTTTTCATTGATTTTTTCTAGTTTTTCTTGTTCTCCCATAGAGAAGATATTATTTTTTTAACCATGGACAGTTGTGTGAATCAAATATTTAAAAGTAATTCCTAGATTAAGCAGATTTAGTAAACCGAATTGAAACATATGCACAAAACCACAGAGAAAGGAGCATTGAATATTTTTCCCACTGACTTTAAGCTAACTTCAACTATGAGTCACGTCTATTTGACAAACCCAACATCTACTGATACTTCGGGCGGGCCCTCCTGGTTTTGCCCTGGTAAACGCATAGATCTGTTCTAAATTTGTTTGACATTGATCCACAAACTAGTAATGACTAATACAGAAAATTGTCTTTACTATTGAGAATATATCGCAAGTGAATGGTTAAGCAAAGCACACGTTTTTAGAAACCTTGCCTTCTGTCACCTTGGATTAGTATAGATTTTATGTCTGTTTGGACATTTAGTCTGGGAAGGTCACTCAGCAAAAGCACATAATTTTTTTGCACAAGGTATTGTGGGAGAGCAAGCTTCACATTAAAGTGATATATTACCATTTTGTAGGAGAAGTTTTGTGATTACATTTGAATTTCCCAGCCACTGTAACTCCTCAACTTTCCTGAAAGATGAAATGACACAAAGAGAATTTCAACCTTTAGCATAAACTTAATTTGGTCAGACGGTATGTGTGTGTCTACACTAGTTTTCAGTTCAGGAGGGCAATTTTGATGCAAGTCTCTCAACTCTCCCTACATGCTGTGCTTTGGTTTGCAGTGAGAGCTGTCTCAGAACATGTGTGATGCCCTCCTTTGGAGGGGAACTAAACTAGAAGATTTTCTTCAGGTGTATTCAGAATATATTCCAGTTGTAAGCAAGTATTCAGTCAGTAGAGTCAGACCAGATGTGATCTCTAGCTAAAAGTGTTTCACTCCATGGAGCCACTCTTGTTGGTGTGCACAACTGGCTACAGTAAGGACATCCCTTGCACACTATATTTATGTGGGCAGAGATTCCCCCAAATTCCTTCTAAACAATAGAAAATACTTTACTCCACTATAATGCTGGTACAAAGGATACAGTATTAAAAACATGTATACAACATAAGGAAGAGCAAGGAAGATTTACAACATGGATAGTTTGAGGTACATTTTTAAAACAAATATGTGCCATAGGGAGCTGCCTGTCCTCATTTGACACAGATGAATGATTCCAAGCACCGGAGGCTTCTGCAGACATCTAATCCTGGATAGTCAGTGCAGCAGAATTAAGACCTAGTTATTAAGTTTAATCACCAATGTTTCTAGAGCAGATTACTGCTCTTGGGTACAACTGATGTAGATATCTGATATACCACCAGTGACATACCTAGTGAGAACTTGATTTCTCAGGGCTCATTATGTAATTAGCTTATATTTTTTACTGGGTGTTTTTTACTGCAATGTCTTCATATCAGCTTCAAAATCTGTAACGTAATTTTGACAGATAAGTTATCAGAGAGCTCAGAAATTCTGCCATGCTAATTAAGTGTAAGGAATGTACTCATTGCATTTGTGAATATGCATATCTTTTCATATTAAATTGCTCACAAAGTATTTCAAAAGTTTATCTCAGCAAGTATATAACCATGTTTTGGAAAAATTAGTTGTTTTTACTATGTACTTTTTCTGTAAACATGTGTGGATGCATTATATACATGTGGGATAAATTCATATGAGGTCAAACCTTCAACTAGGAGCATATTGCAAAGGTAGTTCACCAAAATCAGATAAATTACTCATGGATTTGGTACCATGATTCTTCTTTGGTCTATTGACTTACTCAGCCCTTCTTCCCACTTGTTCTGCATGTAGCAGGAGGGAGGAGTATTGTGTCATCTCATGGTCATCTGCACAATGCTCTGTGCAGAAGCCTCAGAAATAGACAATCCTGGCATTTCCTCTAGTCTTGTTGTCTTGGCGTTGATCAGAAACAAAAGTTTCTACTCGCAGCTTCTTACAGATAAAGTCTTTATTCATCCTCATGGGCAAGTTTGTCCTGTTAAACAATCCAATCAGGTTACTCTGAAAATTTAAAATTTTAGGCTTACTACTCCCGTGTTGGAGCTGCAATGTAGATGTACAGTACAGACATCACACGGCCTGTGCCCATCTCTCTCTGCACTTTATTTGAAGAAGGCAAAGGATGCATCAGGGCAGAAGGGTAGCCTGTTACGAAGCAGTCTCTGACAAATCCCCTTGGCCTTGACCTCCAAAATAAATGTAATCATTTGGCTTATTTATTCTGAGTTAATGGAGTCTGTGTTTAAGATTCATTGTGTTTGATTAATGAAGGTTTCGCCATTCCTTTGCTGAAGGAAAGGACAGATGTATTTGTGGTCCACTGCTTCCACTTAAACAAACAAGAAATTAAGTTTAAAATCTTACTCAAGGACATACTGTATCAAGGGGACAATATACAGCCTTCAGTCTGAAATCATCTGTCAGAGGCTGAAAGTACTATGGTTTTTTAATCATAGGTGAGAGAGTAACTGTCCTTGAGCATCTAACTTTCCATAGTGTTGAACACTGCCTGGTATTCAGAGCCAGTGGGAAGAAGCAACAGCCCTGGAAACCCAAGATTGGTTCAGCCCTTGTATTCTGCAAGTTTGGCAGCATAATATTCCACATTCCCTGCTTCAGATTTCCTTTCAGATGCCCAGTGCCCACAGTAGATGCTGCTTAATGTGAGTGACAGCTACCATCTCATGTTTAGTTTGATACACAGTACTGATTTTCAAACACTACATGTAATTTACTGCCATTTACAGCAGCTCTGGTCCAGTATACCAAACAGCTAAATGTATTAGCATATTCCTCCCTTCATCTGCTTTGTTTACTGATTTCTTAGTATTACTTTCCACTGACTTTTGCAAAGTATCCATATTTAGGATAACATTTAAACCTTTAAAACTGAGACTTCTTTATATTGCACTAACTGGCTTAAGTTAAATGCCAATGTACTTTACACCTGTGTTTCATTTTCTAACTCTTCACTGTTGTTAGTACGTTGCTTGCTTTCTAATTAGAGACAGGAAACAACTCAGTCACTGTCTATAAATCTGTCCACCTGCCATAAGCACAGAAGTGCTCTTCTGATAGGCTTAATTACCCATTCAAGACCCAATCATAGAACCATAGAATCATCATTGTTAGAAAAGACCTTTAAGATCATTGAGTCCAACTATTAACTGAACACTGTCACGTCCACCACTAAACACCACACTTACACATCTTTTAAATACTTCCAGGGATGGTGACTCAACCACTTCCATGAGCAGCTTGTTCCAGTTCTTGACAACCTGTGAAGAAATTCTCCTAATATTTAATCTAAACCTCCTCTGGTGCAAAATTAGAACAAGAATAAAACAGTTACTTACCATGAAATTGACTTAAAAGAAAGAAACTTGATTTGAAACCATAACACATGGTTTTGTTTGTGAAAGGACAACAGGATGATGAAGAAGTATCTTAATAAAGGTGAAGCATATTTCAAAAGTAAAATCTCTTTTTATCAGATGTCCCATGTGTAGAAGCTCAGTATTGTAGCACAGAAGTTACATATTGTATTAAAATAAGTAGAAATATGCAGTGATTCATGTTGCTAGTAGACAAATGTCCGCATTTGCCACGCCTTAAAATTGCAAACCAGTGCAATTTATATTTGTAGTTCATGTATTAAATACAGGTACTGTCACTAAATTAGCAGCTTCAACATTTCTGTTTAATTTGTTAGC
Source organism: Colius striatus (assembly GCF_028858725.1). Taxonomy (NCBI): domain Eukaryota; kingdom Metazoa; phylum Chordata; class Aves; order Coliiformes; family Coliidae; genus Colius; species Colius striatus. Next base: position 29,139,874 of record NC_084762.1, read on the forward strand.
TCTAAGGCAAGCCTCTTGACTGAAGAAGTTCTAACTTCAATCACAAGAAAGTAAGAAATATCAACAATAGTGTTACCACTGCTGACTTTTCAGCAGATGCTGCACATAGAGGAACATTCTTACATAAATTCCATAAATTTACATAAATTCCAAGACAGAGACTCTAGAGTTAGATGTGCTGTGCTAGGAAATGTGTACATGACTGCTGCTGAAAAGATTTAACTGGAAGTAAAATTGCTTGGCATTTTCCAGGTGTTGCTAGTAAGGAAAAGTTGAGAAATAGCAGAAGGATAACTTTGTGCAGGCTTGTGCTGGGTGCAATGACTTTCTTTCCCTGCATAGATAGCCTGTTATTTTGTCTGGATAGTCAAGGACCTAAAATGGTGTGAATGTCTCATGAGCATCTGGAAACATGACAGTTCACCCACATCCGGTTTTTCCAGGTGAAGTGATCGAGCAATTAGGTTACCTGGATTGTTCCTATCAGAAGTAGCTTTTGTCACAGAATTTGACTGATAAAGACTTCTCCTATTTTTTGGTCTTACGTCAGCAGAATATTATGCATGTGGTAGTGTCAGGTTTATGTGGTATACAGATTCCACCATGCAGACGATACCATCACTGGACTGCCCATTGTTTTATTTGGCTGTTGAAAGGGAAAAAAAGCTACAGAAAATAAAGTTAGACCTGCATTCTAGATGTGGCCAAGGGTCTTCACACCACTTCAATGCAAATGTGCTTAAACACTCTTAAATTTATTTCAGTACAGTTAGGAACACGGGATAGACACATAACTGTACTCTACAAATAATTCTGGGTATAAATAGCTTCCAGTTCAGGTTTGCACTAAACTTGCAAATCATTTCAACAGCTGCTAAAACATCATAATGAACCGATCTAGGAAAAGTATCATATTTTTCTTTTTGTGGACTTTACAAAGATCCTTATCATAGTGGAACCAGGTAGAGGATTTTCCAGTTCCATATTTATTTAAGAAAAGCTGACTGTAACTAAAATATCCAAGAAATATCCTTGATGTATTACTGTATTAAATATCAAAAGTCGTTCACTAGCAGGAGAATCAGCAAAAAAATACAAAATGTTATGCAGAGCTTTATTTTCTTCAAGAATTTGACTGTGACAAGCATATTTACTGCTGCATCTTCACAGACACCGTCAGAATAATTTTCGAGGAGACCAGATTTCAAACAAATTCAGTCTATCAAATTATCAAGATGCCTGTTTTACCCCTCTAAATTATAATAAGTAGTGAGGAGAAGTTATGTCCTATTAAGTATCCAGGTGGATCTGCTTTAGCAGGGAAGTTGGACTAGATGATCTCTAAAGGTCTCTTCCAACCCCTACCATTTTATGATTCTATGACCAATGAAAAAAAGATAGAGCATTGAAACTGATGATTGAGAATCATTTGCTATTTTTAAGTTATTCAGAACAATACATGTGTTTTACCTTTTTTTTTAAGTTGAAAACAAAGTTTTCAAAGCAGAAACCTAACACAAGACCAAAATCATAGCTCTATACGTGTGAATTTGTGTTTCTTCACATGTTTTAAAAGACCGTATTTGCCAAATATTGCATTACTGAAGGACAGTCTGACCTGTGATTTCTGTACATTGCCAAAGCAAAATCTTTCCAGGAAACACAGAAAATCCATAAACCACTGTTTTCATGGAACGTGTAATAGACTAGTCTAATACATGGCATTCCTACTTCAGGCTACCTCTCCATCGACAGCGTCATGGGATTTATCCAGCTGTGATGGCTTCTTTATTCAATTCTGCCTTTTCAATTTTTTAGCGGTGAATCCCAACAGAAAGTGAGCTACATCAGTATAAGAGACAGATAGTGTATGAAATAGTATGCTGACAAATCTGGTAAACTGCTTTCTGTGCTAAACGTGTTTAGGCTTGAATGTAAACAATTAGAGAACATTCATTTTTAGGCACTCTTACTGAATGTCAGTATGCATGGTAGCTGAGAACCACCTGTTCTTGGGCACAAATACTACCATAGTCATTGTTTTCTGTTTCTGCCGGAAGAATATCATGTCTACTCGGAGTCTGCTGGAAATAATCTTATTTCACCAGAATGTCACATTCCAGAAGTTCTTAACAGGGTTCCCAACTGCTTTTAGTGCTTAAAGCACTGTTGTACATCCAAACCCGGCCTCCACCCAGCAGTTCTTAACACAGTTTGTGGAATACCAGAACAACCTGCACTGAAGAATGGGTTTGTATGAACCTCTAATCACCTGCTGCCCTGCCACAGCAGTACATACTGCAGACATCGTGTATCTCTGGAACTGCGGAATAACCCAAATGCACTTGTGAAGGCACTCTAGTCATTAAGTAGTAAAACCCATAAGCAGCCCTGACTCGAAGACATTTATATTATTTCAATTCTATATATCTTGTCTTAGGAAAAGAGAATCAGAATCAAGTTAATTTCCCTGGTATGGTAAACAGGATCTTTCATGATCTCCTCCCTGAGCAACACTACTCTTGTTGCTAATGTGCCTGATACACTGTATTTGTGCTTGCATTCAGGGGAATGTCCTACTGTAGTAGAATTCTTCAAAGATTTCTTGAGAGTCTTTACAAATATATCAGGGCTCAATACATGTTTTGCCCTATGAATCCCATATGTGACATCTGTCTTAATCTCATGAGAAAGAAGGACATAGCTTTGCCAGCTGCATAGAACATGTTGAATCTGGGAGTGTGATATAGTGCAGGGATTTCTTTGGATAGCTTGAAAATCCAGTGCAGGGTGAGCCTCATTTTTACATTTTCAGTAGTATACTGGGATTGTCTGGTGTTCAAATAAGATCTTGTGATGAAAAACTCCTAAAAGAGGTCATTAAAGTAAATTTGTATTATGGTTATCTTTCTCTTGACAGGAGCTTGACTTTGGACCTAAGGGCAGCCCATGTTAAAGCAGAGGTTAATTGTCAGACTGTCACTGATGTGGCATGTACCACAGAAATGCGTACACAAACTGACTGAGACAGGCACTTCATGGCTCCAGACCCAGAGTACATTCACAAAGTGCCTGTTATGTGTTCAGGGTGGAAAGAGGTCAGGTGTCTTAAAAGTGTTTTGATAGCTATTTGGTCTGGAGAAGCTTGTCAATTCATCTGTTTCTTATTTAACTGAATTATGAGATATTCTAGCTTTCAACCTGCTTTTCAGTCGCATGGAGGACAAAACTTCCTAACAGGTGTGACCACTATGACCTTAGTGCTTGCTATGAAATGGGCAATTAGAGTAAGTAAATTATAAAATATATTCATAGCACATGATACTGTTGTGATTTTCTGGCAGATTGATTGCTTTAGTCAGGCTGAGAGGACTGGCTGCCAAGAATTTTATTTGGCTAGTGAAAAGCGCTCCTAATTATAGGTCCTTCTGGTGAAAATGATGAAACTTCGAGGTCAGAACACACAGGACAACAAGTGAAATAAAAATGAATCTGTGGCGATTCTGTTCTGTTCTAGGTGAGAGTCACTAGTCAAGCATGCTAAAATACCTGGCAGATGGTTGGTTGCTTTGCCCTGTGCAACACTCCATTAGGACTGGAGTAAAAAAAAAAAGCTCTTCTTTTAAAATTAATCCCTAATAAGGAGTTACTGGCAAAAAAAAAAAAAGGTTATAAGGTTACAGTAAAATCTACTTCACAGAACTTGTCCTAATTAAAGAGTTCGATTAAATTGCATACACTCAAGCTAATGCCCCTCAAATTAATGTGGTACGAATGAGGAAAGACACCCTGAGAATTAACACTATAGCACTATAGAGCAGCTGTGTTAGTAGCTGCCGTAGTGTGTTTCCTGAGATGATTTCTATTGATGGGCAGATCACTCCAGTCAAATGTGTAATTATTCTTGAATGAGAGTTGATGTTTTTTTGGTGGATATTTTTATCAGGAATGAGCCTTAGTTATCAGCAGCACATATGTTAAGTGAAGTTAACTCTGCATTGAAAAAAAAAGTCATGCATGTCTTAATGGTGTGGCCTTTTCAGATAAATTAGTGACCAAGAGGCCGGAACTGCTGATATATAGACTGGAGGATTTGACTGAGGGTGAAAGGAATGTAGCTGAAGCAACTAATGAGGTCTGATTTTGATAAGCATTGAATGTCTCAACTCCCTAGAAGATTCGGGTTCTTGACTTTCTTGGAAAACAGACCACTAGTTTTGTTCTCTAGACTACAGCTTTTTTGAAGACTTTGGCTTAAAGACCTGATGACAATGTGTTGTCTGGCTGAGAGGTATAAAGGGCTCTGAAAAAGACTCAAACTTCCATATGGACCTCCTCAAGGGTCCCATAAAGCCTCCATGCAGACCTCAGCCCCCTTCACAGACTGGGAGAGGTATGATCTCTGTCTGTGGCCTCAGGCAGATCCTGAGTAGAATGTTAATACTGAAGTTTACATGTTTATTCCTTTTGCTGAGGGCTTTTTCAAGGGTTAAGTTTGCAATCCAGATTTAATCTTCTCACTGAAGTTCACAGGACTTTTGCTTAAGTAAAAGCAAGAAGACATAGCTTCAGTTTTTGAGACAGGCTTGTGCTTATATATGAGGAAAAGGTATGCTTAAAAAACAGAATGATTGTCACAGAAGTGATAAAAGACAGGTGTATGACATAAGGGAGGAACTAGCAAGTAAGCTAATAGCTGCTGCTATAAAAATACCAAGCAGGGGTACCACTGAGGCATTGAAGGACAGAGTGTTACTTTGCATTTCTTTCTCTGCCAATATTTGTGACAATCCTGCTGTCTACTGAAGAGTAGTAGATGAGGAATGTTTAAATTCTCTTTAAAAATTATTTATGAAATAATATAAATTGAAAAATATTTCCCTGTGAAGCTGGAATACTTTATTTGAATACAGTCATGTCTCTAGAGCAAATATTCAGTTGGGCAGTTGTTTGAAATGCATATCATTTTGCTCAATGGCTACTCAAGTCTGTCAGTTAAAAACAAGCTTACAAGCAAATTAAGGGCGCTGCTTTATAAATTAGATTTTAAATGAATGCAAAAAAGACAGAAGAGAACTTTCCTTGTTGAATCTATATGTTCAATTTAATCCAAGACAGGCCAAGTTTCCACATCAGTTCAGATCAAAGAGAGAATCATAAGCTTCTTTTTGTAATTACTTTTTTTGGTAATGACTAGATACCAGGCTATGTCATGTGCATGGTCAGAAGGTAATTTCCTTCTTTCTGCAATAATGAAGAGCTGGTCTGTGCTTAGGACAACATGGGGACCACAGCTTGCTTTAATCCAGCTAGTGATTCAACCTCTCGTTTCCTTGTCCTCTCTTATCTTTTGTGCGCCTTCAGAAATTAAGTAACCACAGTTCTATTTTATACCCTTTGAAAAACTGGCACAGTTCTGTGTGAGGACAGAAAATTTAGGAGGATGAGAAATAGTGCTAAAGCTAATAACTGAGGTCTTACAGTTTTTCCTGTTTTTGCTATTTCAGTTGAGCATAAGGCTTTTTCATAGAATCACAGAATGGCAGGGGTTGGTATAGACCTTTAGAGATCATCTAGTCCAACCCCCCTGTAGAAGCAGGTTCAACTAGATCAGGTCTCACAGGAACACGTACAAGCCGATCTTGAAGACCTCCAAGGAAGGAGACTCCACAACCCCTCTGGGCAGCCTGTGCCAGGGCTCCCTCACCCTCACAGTGAAATAGTTTTTTCTTATATTTAAGTGGAACTTTTTGTGTTACAGCTTCATCTCAATACCCCTTGTCCTATTGCTAGCTACTATAGAAAAAAGGAACGTCCCAACCTCCTGACACCCAACATGTAGATATTTATAAACATTAATAAGGTCTCCCCTCAGTCTCCTCTTTTCTAGACTAAACAGCCCCAGTTCCTGCAACCTTTCCTCATATGAAAGATGTCTTTGTTTTTTAGAGTTTCGTTTTCTTTCTAGATCAAAATATTTTTACTTGGAAAACTCTAATGTTATATTAAAGTAAAGCTCCCTTAAAGCAACACAAGGTGTTTCCCATTCCATTCAGGCACAATGTTGTCAGTTTAGACAATTTCATATTGATTGATATATTGCAGTCCACTGATAGAGCTACTTTAATAGGTACAATCATAAGTTGTGTGCATAAATACTTTACATGGATATCTTACATATTCAGAGCTGAGCTTTGGTCAGCTATGTCTGTGCAGATCTGATGTAATGCCAGTAAACACAAGAGAAGTGTTTCCACTTGCAGCTTTCTTTGCTAGGAGTAGAATTTGATCTATGAAATGTTGCTTAATCTTACTGTGATGATCTTTATATATCTCATTTCTTTACTCACAAAAATGAAAATTGAAAAATGACAATTTTCCTTCAATTCTGTCTTATTATTTACAGCTGTAGAGTTAGCACACTAGCAAAGACTTTCTTGTTGGCCAATTTGTGATTTAATTCTTCTAGTTAGTGCTTCGTTAGGTAGTGGAATGGTTTTATCAGTGTTATAACCTTGTTTTAGAGAATAAAAAATGTATTTGGGCTGATGAGGTCTACAAAAACATCTGTAACCTTTTTGCAGTGATATGATAACCTGTTTCACAGATTTCTATCCCCAATGCAGAGCAAATACTCAACAGATTGCAGCTGAATGCCCAGATCTGATTGTATGACAAACTGAATACATTTTGAAGTTTTTCATTCACCGTGGGTACAGCTGACAAACTCCACTGCTGATGATGTTGCACTGAAACACACAGAGTCAATACACTATCTAGCAAGTAGTTCATACCACATCCATTGTCCATAAGTGCACTTGTTACCTCTCTTACATTGAATATCACGATGCTGAGGGACCATAAACATACACGGTACAGTCCTGCAGATGCCAGATATCAACTCATCTTCCATATCCTTTGGTATCAGCTGTGATCCTCTGGATCTCTTAAATTACTTATCATTTTTTTTAAGGACTCTAGTTGAATTTCTGTTTTCCTGTTGTCATGGTTTAGGTCCATCAGGGAACAAAAGACCACAATTAGCCTCAAGTACCAAAGACCTGAGGACTGCCAAAGGGCAGGGAGAGCTTAGTTGCTACTTAAGGTCCAGCACAAAACAGATCAGGCTACTCAGCTTGGGGAAGAAAACAGAAAATAATTTAATGCAACATCAACTAAAACATAACCATAAAACCCCAAAACATAACCAAAATAAAACAACACAGAGTGGTACAATGATGAAGAGTCCAACCAGCCCTTTAAGACCACCTTCTCCCCACCCCTCCCCTCTTCCTGGGCTCAGAGCCCTCCTCCCCCCCTGAACAGCTTAGGGGGGCAGGCAGTGGGGGTTTCAGTCAGTCTGTTCCCGATAGCTTCTGCCTTTTGTCTCTCCTCAGGGCAGATGGGCTCTGCATCAGTCCTCCCTGCAAGTCCATGGGGTAACACGGCACACACACACGGCAGCCCTGCATGGGCTGCTCCAATGTGCATTTATCCCAAAAGCTGCAGCTCCTTTCTGCCTCTCATGTGGGGCTGCTCTGCGGCACACAGGCTCTCCAGCATGGCCTGCGCCATGGCTGCCTCTTCACACAGTCTCTCACCCATCCGGGTGCACTCACACAGAGCTGCTGGTGGCTCTCAGTCCTGCCATGGTCCTGCATGGGTTGCAGGGGTACAGCCAGAATTCTTACCACGGCTTGCAGAGGGGTCTCTGGTCTAGTGCTCCTCCTTCTCTGACTGTGGGGTCTGCATGGTCACCTCCATCTTGTATCACTGTCACACCTCCTGCCAGCATTTCAAATTCCTTTCCCTAAATAGTGATGGCAGAGGCGCCAGATTGGCCCAGCCAGGCCGGAGGTGGGTGTGAACCCAGGAGCCAGGGGAGAGTCCAAGAACTCTTTACCGGGTCTTCACTGCAACCCGCTCCCCCTGTTACCAAGCAAAAGCTGCTCTTTGCTAAACCATGACACCTGTATTTCAGGACACAGGGAACCGGATGACCTTAATCTGATGATCATTGACAAAAAACAGATAATTTTGAGTAATTCCTTACTCTGTTGTCTCTTTAAGAACTTCCACTTCTAATGAGCTATTGTCCACAAAGGAAAATAACTCCTGTAATTTGTAGTAGTGGATATTGAAGACACAAAACTCTAGGGTAAATAATAATCCAGCATCATTTTCTGGCCTGGAAGAAGGAAGGGCTCCAGTGCTCTGCTCTAAGCCTCTCTTTTTTCAAATACATTTACTAGTTGAAATGCAAGATAAGTTTCTCTGCTAGGCCTTTTGGATTACTTTTTTCTTCTTTTTATGGGAGCAATACTTTTGATATCATATTTGACCTCTTCCTTAGGAATTACCAGTGCTGGTAGGAGAATCTCAGTATCATTTTAGGGTGCTTTCAGAAAGTTCCTTAAGTTACTTCTTGACCTTCTGTATGTGACTATTGTAATTTGGAAGCATGACAAAGTGGCAAAAGGTTCAGTTGCTTGGTATCTGTTCTTGCAGGGATACAACTTGTGTTTTATTTTGGGTGGGCAATGTCCTTTTTAGCATTCAATGGGAATTTAGTAAGCTGGTAAAGTAAAAATCAATTCATATGTAAACTTTTTTTATTTTACAAAACTGATTACAAGAGACTAGTACAATCAACAAATTGAATTTGCAGTTGAAGTCACACTGATTTTTCTTAGTTGATTAAATCAATCTTTTAATGAATTAGTATCTGTGTGAAATTAAATCAACAGCATTCAGTTGTAGATGGAAGTAAGATTGAAATTATGAAATTAGGTAGCTTAGCCACAGAAGTGCAGGAATTTACCAAACTCTCCAGCCCTTCAATGCACAGCTGTGCCAATCAGATTTGCTACATGAGTTACATTTATTCTTTTCTTTTTTCTCACTTGTTTTGCTGTACAGAAGGTAGGATTCACAATGTCAAAAATGAATGTTTACAATATAAATGTTGATGCAGCCAAGCTTCTCAGTTAACTCCTTTTTTAGTTCACGGAGAGGAATAAGCACTTGTAGGATGTTAATAATTCCATTCTAAATTATGTGTTTAAAAATAAACATATTCACATCTTAAAAGTTTTTATTTGTCTTTATTGACTCTAAAGAAAATGTGGGATACTAGCTTGGCACATACTAGGTGAGAATTATCAAAAATGGATCATTTTTTTTTTTACAGAAGATTACTTTCACATATACGTGCTGTTGCTGTCTTTGGTGAAGCATGCTTGTTGAAGGTAACATTTACTAAAACATAGATACTGAAGTGTTAGCAGTTCTTATGCCCACAGATGTCCATTCACATCTTGTGAAGTGTTACAGGAAAATCAGTAATAAGGAAGCAGAAAATTCCAGTGCAATACAGAGGAAAAGGCAGTAGTATTCAGAGAAAAAAGAAAAAGGTCTTCTGCTGGCATGGAATTTTGCTCTTCAAAAGCAGTATCAGAGATGAGCAGAGCTCCAAGTGTGTCTTTGGTTTTCAAATCAAACATAGACTATAAAAGTACGGAGGTACTGACCATTTTTTTGTCATGGAGATCCAGAAGAAATGCACCTTCTCCGGAGCATAGTTGGACATTTTTGATTGCAATCTCATGTTTCCTTCTCATAGACGATCTAAGCAAATCTAAGTATAAATTATATGATCTGGTAAAGTGTCCAAATGTGGAATAAGAGTTATGAACATAACTTTTAGTAAAATAATTTCCTTTGCTTTCTTTTCTCTGAAAATTAGGCATTACACGCTGTTTTTATAAATTATATGAATGCACTCCAACAACGAAAATAGCCAAAGAAGTAAGAAAATAAAGTCTTCTTAGTAGAAATTTGCAAGTACTACTACATCCTGCACATGCCAGTACAATGGGGGTGCCAATGAGTTCCATTTCTTTGATTTTCTCTGGTTTTGATATAGTAAATAAATTTTCCACCCTTTTGGTCATTTAACACTTTTTTTTTTTCATTTATCCTTGTTTTATAAATGAGAGGCTTTGATAGTTTCCTGACATCTTACTGAGCAACAGAGACTCCCCCTTGAGAGAGAGGCCTCGTCAGTGCTGGCACTCCGGGAGAACTTCACATGAGAACTCACACCTCCACAGTGAGTCAGTCCAGTGCCTCAGGTCCTCCAAAAACCATTGTCCTAGTTTCTTTGCTTGTCAAGCTACGTGTTTCCAACATTTCCCCCTCTGCTGAGACCTCATCTATGTGTCAGGTTTTACTTGGGCCACTCCTCAGAAACATGAGGTGCAGAGGAGGAAGCCTCTGGTTGATACTTTCCCTATTGAAGCAGAAGCCTTGGGGTAAAGCAGTGTTCCTAGCAGAAAAAGAAATGTTTTATTGCTTTCCTTTATGTGACTTGTCTTGACTGTTAGCAGTATTGGCAGAGGACTGCTTCACCAGTTCATCTTCGCTTCCACGAGGGAAGGCTTACAAGCTGTATCAGTATTTTGTCAAACCTTGAATTATTGAAATAAATGTATGTAAACCTTCAGATACATTTAAAAGCTCAAGACTAAATATTCATCACTCCTAAGATTAAGGAATCTAATCATGTTTTACAGGAGATACGCTCCTGAACTCCAACTCTTTCTTATCTGGTATAATAACTTTGTAAATGATTCTGAATAGGAGATTCTTATTCATTTTGTAAAGGCACTCGCTCTGACACAACCATTCTTTGTGGAGGATGCTTACATTTTCTTCACTGTCACTCAGCTGGTCTGCAGATAACCTCCTTATCCTAACATTCTCCAGAATTTTCCAAATAGAACTTATCCTTATCTAAATTGGATGCTCCAAGTCCTGCTCTGAAAGGTTTTCTTCGTGCAGCTGAGAGCTAGTGGCAACACTTCTTGCTGAAGCACTTTTATTTTGTAGGAAAAATAAGTAATATAGAGAAAAAAAAATACAGCATCTGAATCCTTCAGAACTCAAGTATAAATTAATTTACATAGACAAGTTTCATTAAAAGAATATTAATACTGTAACCTAAGGCATGAAAACAGGGAAACATAGGAAAGGATTAAATACCAAACGAGAATGCTAAGGTAATGGTAAGCAGGTTTTCCATCATTCCTGGCCATTGGAGATTCATCCATTACTAGTTTTACGCTTAATGCTAAATCAGAAGATTTATGGGTTGTATTGGAGTTCTTCAGCTTTGTTTTACAAGTTTCACCTAAAACATAAGACAATTGAGACCAAAACTGGCTTCTAACAAAGAAACTCGATCTGCCTTCTTCATTATCACTGTAGCACTGCAATGAGTTTGCAGAGTGTTCCTGGATCATGTTCACTGTCCTTTTGTGAAGCAGAGATCCTGTTATTCCTTGCATTGGATCATGTCATGAGGAACTGAAGCAGCTCCTTCTGTGAATTAAAGACTCAAACACAGTAAGATTTCTGAGAATGACAAAAGATCTCTTGATTTAAAGGAAAACATCCTGTTGTTTTTCTTATTTTTAAAATTAATTCCTTTTTATGCCAAAAAGTAGGATAGACAAACATTAACATATTGAAAGCTAATATATGTGCATATGCATAGTCTACACACTCCAATTAAAAAAAATGTAAACCCCTATAAGCAAAGTCATAAAACCAACAAAAGATTGTCACCAAGAAGAGAAGATATATTTTCCAAAGGAACTTCTGCATGTCCTGTGCAAAGCAAAGGTCTTTTTTTTTACCCTGTGTTACAATTGTGCAATGTATCACGGGACTTTTGCTATTTACACTGTAGTATTACAGGTGCAAACGTGCTAGTCATAGTATGGTATCTACAGTGATGCATGTTGAAGTCACAGAGCTTTAGTAAGTTTGCTTTATGGTATGCTTGCATTACACACACAGAGAGCAACTGCAGGACATGGGAAATTATTTAACTCTGCTAGGGTCAACCCTACCATCTGGCCTCCACTCCATGGCTGTACATAGAATGCTCTTCTTATACCCAGGCAGAGCTCTGTGCAACATCCAGATCAGCAGGTGTACAGAGCCGCACCATGGCAGAAATCTAAAGATGATGGAATGTTCTCTTTTTTTTTTTTTTTAATTTTGTGGGATTTTTAACTTTCTTTCACTTTTTATTGTTGTTGATTTAAAACTTAGGAATCAGAAGTTTCTTTCTGACTAAGACTAAGAACTAAGACCATCAGCAATGTAAAGCAGCAACACCAATCTAAAATCACAAGCTATGATTAAATTGTAGGAATCCAGAATAACTGTCAGCGTTGCATCAAAATTACAAGAATTTGCACCCTGAAAGTTCATATGAGGAACTAAGATGCTGAACTAAACATGTTAGACTGTAGATGTCTAGACTTCACATGCATTTCTGTATGCTTTCCCTTTACAAACTTTTCTACTTTGTATTCCCGTATAGGGCTGAATGGAAATTTGTAGGTAAAATCTCCTAAAAAAATGTTTGCTTCTCTATACCAATGTATCATTCTGTTCCTCTACATTATACAATAAAGTATCTCTAAATGTTTGGTCTGGAGATTATTAAAGTTTTGAAAGAATTAAAATAAGATTTTGTGGAATCCAAGGATTATTCTAAAGAAAACAGACACACAAACAAATTCATGTTCTTTCTTTCTTCCTCTCTAATAGCAGAAAAAATATATATTTGAAGATATTTTGAGTTGGCCAGAAAGATTCCAAATTGTATTCACAGACCAAATAGCTGTAACAGAGGATGGCTATAACGTAATCTTCTGTGTTTACAAGCCAGCATGCAGAGCAGGCTGTCACTTAGGAAATGTCTACCTGTTTTCCCATTAACAAGCAAGAAAGTAACAGATCATTGCAAGAAGAGGAAATAATCAAAAAAGGTTATGAGCAAGACTTCCAATTAACTCAGCTAGCACAAGTATTAAGGAAATTTGGAGTCTTTTGATATTCTTCCCCATAATTAAGTTTACACATAGTTATTATAATTCAGACTTCTTCACAGTGTATTGAGAGATAAATCTTCTGCTACACAGTAGCTAGTTTACTCTGTGTAAGTGAGGTGCCTGTTAGTATACTATTCCTGAGATCTTGTCTATAACAAGTTTGTTGCATAGTATGTTTATACACATACATGGAACTTTCTTCTCCTGGCACAAAAATTTGTATATGGGCTTTTTATTGACTATTATCTAGTGACTGCAGTTTACAAATAATTGATTTGAGTATATAGTTGTAATATCTCCACTATAAATAATTAAAAATCAACAACTGGCTGTTAAATTTGCATATTTGTGTAACTTGGTGGGGAAGGAATATGGCAGATTTTCAAGTTGTTTCTTAAGCAGCTACAATGTATATGTCTATTTTCTGTGTAGCTTAAACACTTTATGCAATGTCATCCAGTCACAGATTTTTATTCCTATGCTCAAATTCATACCTGCCTGACATTTTTCTTTCTACAGAAGGATGTCTATTCTCTGCTTGCATTAGTGATGTTGTTCCTTAACAGTCTTTTTTTATTTCTATTCCTGAGTAGGGCTGAACAGACACACTTAATTAAAAAAATCTTAATAAATTGTATATTTCTCTTAAACATTCTATCTATCCATCTATATTCTTATGTTATGGCACAGCCGTAACATATCTCTGAGCTAAACATATTCACTTGCTTTGGCTCTGGTAGGGCTTGGTCCAAACCAACTGGTTTATTACTGCTCAGATGCAGAGCTACAGTTCCTGCCCCCTAAGGCCTATCTCCTAACACCTTGCACAGACCACTCACCTTGTGCCAACTTGAGTGCCATCCACAACAAGCCAATGGCAAAAAATTAACTTGGTAAGATCTCCTCAGGTAGACCTTGCAACTTCATCCTTCCTTGCATGCATCCCTCTATGAATAAAAGATCATAAAAATGCTTCTGGCTTTTGATGAGTTGCCTTTTCTACCCCTGCCATTATACTGTGAGGCTATGTTATGCACACAACAATTGAAAAACTAGCAAAATACAGCAAAATATGAAAATGTAAGCATTTGTCCCAAGTCCATCTGGAAAAAAAAAAAAAAAAAGTTTGACTGTCCAACCATCTCATGTAAAAAGATTCTGAATTCACCTTACACTGTCAAAAAGTAGCTCAGAATAACACAGAGAACCAGTTTCAGCATTTGTTAGTGTCCCCTGAACTTTGCAAAATAAGCTTGATCCTCAGGGCTTAGAATATTGCATCCCACTGATTTAAGCAGTTTAGAAATGTACAAATGTACACCTCCACAGCTGTAAAACATTAAACCTCTAATGCTCTTAGTGCTACTGCCTAGAATCAACATTTCGTTTCCTAAGCCCTGTAGTAACTGGTGTATATTTTTACTGACCTGGAGTGATGCAGATTGCTCATAAAGTACCAGCTGTTTTAATGTCTCTCTTGATAAGAATATCCTATTGGTATGTGGGAAAACATTGTGATTCAGTAGGAAAAAAAAAAGTTACAAAAGGTCAAATTAATGAAAAACAATAGCAAAACAGAAACACAGCATGCTGAACAGAAAAACACCAATTGTCTTTCGGATCATGGACATGTTTTAGATCTGCAACTGTCTGAATGATTCAGACAATATACACCGCATGGGCTAGTGATGTGCTTGTTCATGTTGGATGCAGCTATACTAATCTCTGTGTGTTTATCTGGAGTGTAAACCTGTGTCAGGAACTTCTGAGCCCTATAGCAACATGCCGTTCCCTTTCATTTTGGAAAGACTTCAGAGACACAAATGGAGCATCAGCCTTAGACAGTGATGAGTTGCTGCTACTACCCTTTTGCTCATGGCACGTTTCTGCGTGTAAATTTAGTTATCATGGCAAACAAGAGAAAAGAATCTTACTCTCACTGTCAGCTAAGGGGATAGTGAAACATACTGCAAGCATTCAAGAACATATGCATGCCTAAATGAGAAATACTGTATTTCTATTATACTTTTTGACTCTTTTCCCAAGGAAACAAATTGTGGAACCTAATCAAAAAGTAAATTAAGAAAGTATTAGACTGTCTCCAAGAAAACTCACTTTTTATGTTCCAACAGTATCAGTCTGACTTTTGGCTGACAACTGTTCTTCCAAACTTGACACACAAAAGGAATGGACATTTCTGCAATGTGAATATCAATACTTTCAGCATCTGATAATCAGATTAAAAAATTAATCTGATTAAGAAATAGACATGTTTTGGCATACATTTCAGTTAATGTAAAGACCATCAGGTTTTTATAATGTTTGCTGTGGTCTGCAAAAACACAGCTACCTTGTGTTAGCTAATATGATTTGGAAAATACACTTTTTATTTGTTACATTTAGATCTATGGTGTATTGATGAAGGTGAAGGTATCTGTGAAGGAGTTTTAGTTTAAGGACTTAGACATTTAACAGTGTATTTATTCCATGTTTCTATTGGTTTTTAGGAAAATCATTGAATAAGCTAAATCTGATACATCCTAATATTCTTGAGTCCGTGGTTACACATCTTATAGAATTCATGCTACCACTGTAGACCGACTGTATGACTAAATAGAAGAGATTGTTCATCAACAAACCTGTCTTACTAGCATAAAGAGAAAATGTAAAAGTAATTTATATTTTAGCAAATCTGGTTCCTGACATAGCTGATTTATTTGTACCTAGAAAAAAACACTGACGTTGCAAGTATTTCCTACTGTTACCAAAAAGGAGGATGGGGGAGGGAGACCAATTCCTGTTCAGTTATTACATTGTGTTTTTCCAATAATGCCAGATATATTTAGAAGCTTATCTGTCAGACAGCTGTAGAGAATCATTCTACTTTGAAGCATTCATCCTTATTAGAGCCACATTCATCTGCTTCAACATTGCAAATCAATAAGTGGGAATGATTTTGGGAACATTGTGACAAAACAGTCTCTTGGAGCGTAACTCTTAAATAAGTAGATATCATGTATATTTTTTTAAGTTGGCTAAATTCAGATGTTTCATTCTAGCTAGAATTTGCTGCTAGGTGTGTCCTTTTAGTGATTCTGGTTTCTATGTGCATCTTTTTTAATGCGAGTTTAGGCAGAATTTGTTTTGACCCAAAGGACTTGCTAGATTTACAAATTACAGCACATCTGAGTACAATATGTTGATGATTTTATTTCTGTAAGTTCATTCTGTGTTATTTATATCTTTCAACAAAGAGCACAGCCTGTATCCAATAGCTGTGCTTGAACCACAGCATAGTTTTTCAGAAAAGCCTCAATCTTGATTTGACATCACTGGCAAAAGGTAGCACTTTTTTTTTTTCCCGTAGTTAATTACAATCCTTGGTTTAAATCTAATGTATTAGTAAGTAAATCTGTCTTTTGTCCTTTTTAAATTTATTTATATTCAGCTTTCAACCACCAGACTTTTGGTAATTGGGCAGGAGATAAACTCTTCTACAGTCAAACTTCCGCATCTCGTAATAGATGTGAGACTATGATTAAGTCCCAACCCTTTAACCTTCTCTTTGATGAGCTAAGTAGATTAACCTTCTGGAGTCTTTCACTAGAAGGCCTGTCTTGTAATTCTATAATCATTCCCTAGGCTCAGTTATGAACCTCATTTGATTTCTCAGCATCCTTCCTGAAATTTGGATGCTTGAAGTGGGCACAATATTCCAGCTACACTGGTGCCAAACACAGAGGTAATATATTGTACTAGTGTCCCACTCAATCAAGTCTTTTGAGAAAATTGGGAGTTGTTCTGCCTTTTTTTAGGCAGATGAAACACAGAGACACTGTCTTACCCTTGAGGCGTATTGTCATTTGTTTGTCCGTGCTGTCTGTGCTGATTTTTATTCACAGTTCTGTATTTCTACAGGCTTACTGAAAGAAGGACTGGTGGGTTTGGCAGGCATCAATTTAGCTTTCGTGTAGAGCCTTCCACTCAGTACAATGCATATTTTTTTCTGTGATTATGGTCCATTTTAGAGCCTATGTACAATCAACTGTGGCAGTGAGCTGACATTTTAAATAGCCAGTGATCTTCCCTCTAGTCACAGGATATGTGTGAGCTAAGAAAAGTCAGCACCCTCTGCTGTTTGCCGCTTTCTTTGTGCATCCTGATGTGTTCCTGGATTGGGAGAGTAGGAAACCACTGAGTGTTGGACTTCTGTCAGCCTTATATCCCAAGATGGAGGTGTCACTAAACCAACACCTGGGATGACCTACAGAAACAGACCAAAGTTAATAATTTAGTCTTTATTTTCATTCTAAATTCTTAAAGAGATGCAGGTGCTTTGTTGTGTTCCTTTCTGTTCATATTGTGTTCCTCGTATTTATCAGTCCTTTCTGTTCCCTTAGCATTATTACCACCTGTCCTGGTTTCAGCTGGGATAGAATCTATTTTCTTCCTAGTAGCTGGTATGGGGCTGTGTTTTGGATTTATGCTGAAAAAAACACTAATAACACAGAAAATTTTTGTTTATTGCTGAGTAGTGCTTGCACAGTATCAAGGCCTTGTCTGCTCCTCACCTTGTCCTGACAGTTCAAACTAGGGGTGCACAAGAAGCTGTGAGAGAGCATGGCCAGGACAACTGTCTCCAACTAGCCAAAGGGCTATTCCATACCATAGACTGTCATGTCAAATACATAAACTGTGAGGAGTTGGAGAGATCACTGTTCAGGCATTGGTCAGTGGGTGTTGAGCAGCTGGTTGAGCAGCTGATTGCGCAGCAGTTGGCTTGGGTTTTTTTCTCTCTATTTTTTCTCCTGGCTTTTATTTAACTATTTTTATTGTTGTTATTTTCTTTTCCATTACAATTCATTTATTATAGATTTATTACTATTATTGTTGGTTGGGGTTTTTTTTCAATTTCACTTTAGTTAGTAAACTGTTCTTATCTCAACCCATGAGTTTTACTTTTTTTTCCCTAATTCTCCTCCCTGTCCTCCTGTGAGGGGTAAGATGTGACCAAGCAGCTGTGTGGTGCTTAGTTGCTGTCTGGGGTTAAACCAAGACACCACTCATAGACGCGTTAGTGTGGAGGATTATTTTGAGAGGTACGGTTCAACTCCTGTTCTTCTCACTTGACCTCATTATATTTTGGGCCAAATTCCCAGGACGGTTTAAAAGTCTGAGGGTGAAATCAAAGCTTTGATGAGGTCAGAAGGTGCTCTGCTGTCAGTATGGTCAGAGCTAGGCTCTTCCCTCAGGCTTTTCCTGCAAACTCTTAGAGGAAAGGCATTTAAGTAACTAGCTAGCTGTGGCACTTTCTTTTTTTTTAATTGAAGGTAATATTTCAAGTGTAGACTAGTTGTTTTCACCTTTACACTGCCCCCAGCTTTCAGGAGAGCAATGCCATTCAGTTCAGTACAGAGACTAAGTGTATAAATAGGATGCTTTACTGTTTGTTGACAAATAAGAATATGTGATTTCATGTAGAGAACTCGAGGAAGACCAGTCCTTGGCTTCATATGCCATCAAAAGATTGCAAGGAAGAAAGAGTAACTTACATTGAGGTTACATGAATCTGATGTACAAAATAATTTCTCTGAAGCTAATAAATGAGTGTAGGATGAAAAATAGCAGCATAAATTGAATAACTTATGACTATCTGAAGGTTGTTACAAATAGTTTTGTTAGAAGAATGCTGTGGTAGGATTTACATTAATGTAAGGAAATGTTCATTGAGCTTCTAATGTGTAATATACATAGTTGAACAAATGAGTTTTCAAAGTTTTGTGAAAACATACTCCTGTTTTAAGATTGAAGAGCATCCATGACAGAAACTTTAAAAGAAATCAAGCAAAAATCAGAATCAGAAATCTGAAAAATACAGAGTTGCAGATACGAGTACTCAAGGAAATTCATTTTGTCAACCTTCAATGACTTTTCAAATGAATGACTGAATCTATGACCAATAACACACACACACAGAACAAGCACTTCTTCAAATGCATTTTTGAAGGATAATAGGAAATACTGTGAAAGTTTCACAGGTAGGATACTTCTAAGTGTGCAGGGGTTTGTTCTCCTCATTTCCCTGTAAGGATCATGTTCTAATATAGGGATCATTTACTGTACATCTTAGACATGTTTTTTGGCATAACATGTGCTTGACTGGGTTTCCTTGCCATTTTTCATTAGTAGCAAAGTAGTCATATTTCTGGGTGTTTCATTTTATGGTTTTCTTCTTTCAACAGTAAACTCTTATGAGAAAGCAATCAGTGTAAAAGCTAGCAGTGTTCATCAACTCTGTATGGATTAAAATCTGTCTTTGCAAATGAGAATAGTCAATAGTTCTATAGAAAAGAAGTACACGTGTGATAATGAACTATTGATTAAGTAACTGATTATAAAAGTGTGCAATCATTATATTTTAAGATTATTTTATGATTCATAAACTGATACATATTTTAATTAATGCTTCTATTAGAATTTACAGTCATATTTGTGAGATATTCCAGCAAGGGGCAGTGCAGGACACAGAAATCCATCCTCACAGTAAATCAACTGTTCCCTAGAGAGGTTTGAATCACATTTATTTCAGTTATCTTTTGTGTTTATTTTTCATAGAAGTTCAAGAAAAGAAAATTAATGTTGAGTAAGCACTCTTGTTATTGGTCTATATACAGTACGTGCAAAGGCATAAATCTTTCTTAAAGGCAATTAATGATTGTATACCACTCTAAGACACAAAATCAGGGTTGCAGACTCAGTAGTTTACTTTTCACCTTTCAAAAAACAACTATATTAATTTTTTTAATGTTCTTCCAGGTAGATGAAATTAGTAACATCCTGTGTATACATCCTGCTACAAGCAGAAGACAGCTTTATGCAACTCAAACAAAAACATCAATCAGATCAAAATTTCATTCAGAAACATTTATGACACTAAATGAGACCTGCTAAGAAATTTTCATTCTACAAGTCTATTTTCTATAAAGTAAAGCATTTCAACCTCCTTCTTACCCCTTGCAACCTGATTATGTCATTAAGGCAAAACCAGGGCATAAAAGAGAAAAAGTTGTTCCGGGGTGTTTTGCACCTTAGCTTACATTTACCTCTGGATTTTCTTGGAGCAATAATTAGCCTGATGATTGAAAGTGAATTTTTAAACATAAGTTTAAAATACAAACTGTATTTCTATGAATTCTGAATGAATAGAATGAATTCCTATGAATACAAACTGTATTTCTCTTAAATTCTGAGTTTGGAGAAGCCATTTTCAAAAGGTGGCAATCTATTTGCTAATGGTGCAGCAGTCTGTGAAACGTCATCAGATTGAAAAGATGGAGTGGAAAAATACAAACTTGTTCTGAAGTAAATTGGACATCCTGTTTGTAAAAGCTTGGATAAATTCACCTTGTCAGAACCAGTGATGTCACTGACTAGAGGATCTAATTCTAGTTGTCTCCTATATATATATATATAGTTGTGGGGTTTTTTTCCCCTTCATTTTACCATACAAATAAGGTTTTTCAAGGATCACACATTTCTCCAGTTTGAATGAGCTGTATCTTTTTCTAACCCAGGACCTTACGTTTTCCATTTGAGAAGTGCAAGTGATAGGGTGATATGAGTTTAAGGTAGTTCTAGGAGTGACAAACCCACATGCCTAGTCTTTTTTAAAGATGTGTAAAACATTTGGGCTTTATACACCAATTGTTTGGAAATTTAAAATAAGAATAACTAGTCTGTGATGATTAGTTGTGTGTTAATCATACCCAACCTCCTGTTCCTCACTTGTTCACAACATTTATGTTTTAATAAAAAGTGTGAATTGTTCTCAATGGTCTGAGTTTTAGTCCTGAGTGTTGCTAGTTTTGTACTTTCTTTTGCAGTCAACAGTAGGTAGAGAATCCTTTCTAGTAGCAGAACACTGTTCAATGTTTCTGACCCTAAAAGGGAAAAAATAACAGAAATCAATTAAACTTATTCTCAGCATTGTGTCAGATCACTGACACTTCATATTTAAATCAGCCTTGAAGAGAGTTAATAATAAAGCCTTAAGTTGGTTAGGAAGGCTCCAAGTCTTTGCTGTGCATCTACAAAGAGGTTGTCTCACTCCCACAGTTTTATTAAAATAAAATATGAGCTGCAGTGAAACTGACAGCTGAGCAGTTAGGTTACAAATCAGACTGTGATAGTAGGGCAGACCAAATGAATATCACCACTTGGATTGTCAAAGGCAGAGTGAAAGACAAGGCTTGACAAGTAGCAGAGTTTGGCCTACATAGAGCAGGGATGTAAGAGCAGCTCACAGGCCCCTTGGCTGGCAGTACCTACAAAAAAGTATGTTGTAGCACATTAATTTTTACATCATGTGGGTGTGAGTCTTTCATTAACAAAACCATTCCAGAAGTTAATTATTATCTGTAACAGTGACAAGTAGTCACTGTAAACAGAGGTGAACCAAGATCATGAGCTTTTTCTCCCAACACATGAATTTATGGGCTAATGACAGCCTGTCTGGATGACATTAGTACCAGAGGGCGATCTTAAACAACAGTCTTGCTGTGATCGGTTCATGCTCACACCTACTTGGATCAAGTGATAGATTATCACTTCAACTGATTTTTAGCGTGTAAGATGTATATAGATTTGTTGTAAAGATGTATTGTATTGTAATGTAAGATGAATGGAACTTCATTCTGGATGAGATTTCACTGAATGTTTTCGAATGCACTTCAACAACTCTGATATGATGCAATTATATTTTATTATAACACTAAGTAGAAATACTTCTATTTTATCCATTTCATTCCTAGAGGCCTGGAAAATACGAAACATGAGTAACTTTCGTCCTCTTCAGCAGGATCTACTCACAAGGAAGGAAATCACACATGTACATTGGTCTTTTTAAGATCAGGTGTAAGAGGGAAAAAGGGATGACGTACTGCAGTTGCTAGGTGATATTCAATTCAAATATATACTGTAAATAGAAAGACTGCAGAGACTGTTAAATTAAATCTTCCTCATCTATTGGGAGATGGGGGAAAAGTTTAGCTTAAATGCTGAAATGAATTGAAAGTAGGGAACAATGCATTTAAACCTGTAAAGGTTGATACTTAGTGAAATATAGGTCAGTCAGATTACACCTTACAGTCTCAGCTGCTGTGTTTTGTCATCTGCCTGTAATAAGAAGAACCAATGTAGGTAGCAGTTATACTAGAGAAATGTGGTTTTCAGCTAGGGAGAAAAGATTGATTGATACGAATGCAGCTGTGCTGAATTGGAGCCTGATGTCAATGTTGAGCTCTGAAAAACAAGGAAAGGTGAGTGACACAGATCAGTGAGGGAGCGGATAGCACAGCACAGCATAAATTTATTGTTCTGAAAAATCCTACATTCAGAAAACTGACTTCCTGTGACTTAGAGAAAATGAGACAAGGATCAAGAGGTAAAAAACTAAGCTCACAAATCTCAGCAAAACCAAGCAAACTACCTTTCCTTCCACAACATGATCTCTGCTTCTGGATGTTCAGTCTCTCATGTGTCTTCAGTCCTCTGACTCCATAAGGTTCTGCATCAGGGTCCTACACGCATCTTCTTTCATAGGTTCATTTGTAATTTTCCTCCAGAAAGTGTGTGGATGTCACCACAGATAAGGCAGCAGCTGATATTGTGCTATCTTAGGTGTAATGTTTCTCATCAGCAAACGCATTTAAGTCACAGATAAATTAGAATGGCTCTTATTGAAATGTTTCTCAAGTTACATCAGAACTAATTAATTTACAATTATAGTTACTGAAGGTGTAGTTCTCTTTTACTCTCTCTGACAGATACACATGTTAAATCTTAATACATAGTTTATTTATCACTTTTCAGGGATTGGTGTTTTTTTAGTGAGCAGGAGGTTGTTTGTGCACTTGCAAAAAAAAAAAAATCTCTTCTTAAGAACAAATGAACACCAAGTCACTCGAAATTTTTGGATTCTCACAAGATTCATTTTTTTTCATGCAGCTTTCTTAACTCATGTATATCTTTTCAATAAGAATTCAGTAGATTAATCTGTCTTTAAAAGGGTAGGCTGTTTGCTATGTCCCTCCAAGCAGTGTGGGACAGGCTGATGCTTAACTCTGGGCAGGTGTTTAAATGGCGTTTGTGTGAGGCTAGAGAAGTCTGAAGGAGGGAAATGTTGGTTGTAATGTAACACACAGTGCGGGTGGAGGGGACCATGTTGCCAGAGATGATGATGAATCTTCTACAAACTGATGGATAAGGAAGAGCTCAAGAGAGAGCTTACAGTGGTATGAGAACGTTTCTAAGACTCAGACTGTGCGGCCAGTGCAATCAAAGCTGTGGGCTTTCTCAGGTGTAAAGAGCAGTCAGTCTATAGCTCCACAGGCACCAGCATATACTTCACAGATCTTCTTTGGATCTTTACTATCATGGAGCGTCTCATGGTGAGGCTTGTGTTCCTCTATCTTCATTAATGACAGCAACTACTCTGTCATTGGTAAGTAGGCTGAGCTGATTTAAGGGTAAGTTTAAAGGTATGATTTCACCTTCAGTTTTGCTACAGCCTTCCTGGCAATGGGGAACAATGCACCTGCCTGTCATCTTCTCTGCTGACAAATTATTCTCCCCTCAGCAGCATTTTCATCCCTGACTCCTTTGGGAAAGATGCTAAGGAAGTCAGCTTTGGCCTATATGTCTTTACTGGTAGAGTGTTACCCCCTTGTTGGGAGTTCACATGACCTAGAGGCAAAAGAGCAGGCTAGAGACAGATTCCTGCTGTTATACTCAGGGCCCTGCTGTAAGTTATTGCTTACAGCTCTTTCTGTGTAGTTAGGCTCCAGGAACCACCCCCGTTGCTGCCAAATGTCTGAGTATTGTGTGAAAGGCATGATATTTGACAACTCTCTAAGGTGAAACAAAAGGTGTTCTCATTCTGCAAACAGACCTAAGTAAAGGTAAGTACGTCATGATGGTATTGATACACGCTAGTTCATAGGCTTGTCCTTGAAACGAGCACTTCTTCAGTAGAAAATTATGGTATCTCATCTGTGTAGTATCTCCAGGGACCACAATGAGTTATACATTCATTATGCATTGATGAGCTTGGTTATTCATCTGCTGATGTGTCTAGGAGTGAAAATGCCTATTTACTTAGAAGATGTCTTGCGATATTACAGCTCCTATAACAGCATATTTCAGTCATAGTGAACTTAATTGTCTTATAGGATCTACTAGCAAAATAGAAATATATTTTTTAAGTCCTTTCATTTTTGTGTCATGGAGTTAAAACTAAACAGATATTCACTGACTGTAAAAGTGAAGATGCCCAAATGAATAGAGAGCATGTGCTTGTTGCAGATTATCTGGTGACATATCTAATAGACTATGCCACTGTTCCATACTTACCTACTTCAGATACTTCAGGACTAATTATATCAAATAAACATACATTTTTATTTTATTTGCCACATTATGTTAGAGTCATAGGCCTGAAATTATCTCAAGAAGTCATCTGGACAATTCTCTCATCCTGTGGAAGGCTCATCTCTAACAGAAGGTTGAAATGTTTAAGATACAGTTTAAACAGCAATAGAAATGCCGTCATCACAATTTTAAGCAGTCTGTCCAAGAGCTTCAGGATTCTTTTTTTCCCTGTTTCTAACCTAAATCTTCCTTGCTGTGGTCTATGCTCAGTATTTTCTGTCCTATCTGGTGTGGACATGAAGAAAAGATTCAGTTTTAGGCCCTCATTTGAGTCTCCCAGAATTGGGAGCAGAAGAAAGGTAATTTCATTTCTCTTGAAGTTTGTGCTTCTATTAGGTTTCACCAGACAGAATTTGCCTTTCTTACAGCATAGTGAAACTCAAATAGCAATCATCTATGATTCTTACTTGTTTCCTACCCTGCTGTTGTATAAACACTCTGAGAGATTTAAAAGAAAATAAATAAAAATTGTGAGGATTTTACCACAGGATAATACACACAGTGGGGATCAAATGTTCTGAATAGATTTCCCATGGTCACTGTCTGGTGGTGATAGGAGCCTCCATTGTAAGAGTACTTGCAGCAGCACCTTCAGCTGCATGGGGTGAGGCCCTTGAACCACTGCTCTGCCCACTTCTTATAATCCAACTGGCCATGGTCCAGAGTCACCAGCCAGCACTTGTGTAATTAATTGCTATTTATATATCTGAACTACATAGAAAATATCTCTTAAATATCTTAACTGTACATCAAAGACTGTCTTACAAGACCATTTCTGCAAGAGGAAGCACCAAGAGCACTCTTTGTGATACTGTACCCAAGGGTGTTAACACATTAGCTATTCAAATTGAACTAGATGGAGAGAGGGAGTAATTTCCAGAACTGTCTACAATTGCCACTAGGAAGGTTCCTGTAACATCAGTCAAACACTTGAGTGTGAATGTACAGGCCATCACCTAGTTTCAGGCTGGTCCCTGGCCTCAAACCAGTCCTTTATCTTATCCGTACAGGTGACTGGCTGGCGGGTTCGTGGACTGACTAAGAAATGAGTGAAGTTCACTGGGTGTGCATAAGCCACAGCCCTGATACCCACCAATGCCCCAATTATACATATGAAACAAACTTGATTTTCATACATATAATTCACTTAAAATTCTCACCACATTGTATTTATGCAGTTGTTTTTTCCTAAGAACATTGTAACTCATTCTTTTCCATACTGAGTAACACTCTTTTGTTTGTTTATTTCCAAATCACTTATTTATTGACATTCTTTTTAGTTGGTAACTTATTTTTCAACAGCCTTGCAGTCCTTCATAGTATGCTGTGGCCTTGCAAACTTGGCAAGTGCATCTTCTATGCTGTCATCTACATCACTAGAGAAAATATTGGAAAATACTGGATGCAGATTTCCTAGATATCCCTGCTTATTCCATCCTTTGATTTTACAGTAAATACAGTGTGTCACTAACTAGCCTGATAAACATTATATCTGTTATATGAACATTTCACTCAGATTTGATTTTCCTCACATTACTTCAAAGAATATTATGTGTGACAGTGTAAAAATCTAAGCAACTAACACTTCTAAAAAGCCTGCTCTCATGTTGTGGAAGGAAATTAAATTGGTTTGACAATATTTTTTGCAAACCCAAGCTGTCTGCTAATTATTGTTTAACCCACATCCATTATCTCTACAATCCTCTGAAATAATTAGTAGAAGGTCACAATTTTCTCATATTTTAACAGGTGTAATCTTTTATGGTTTTCCTTATTTTATTACCATAAATGTGTATAAAGATGCTACCAAATAAATCCTAATATGAATTTTAGGCATACAAAGTCACAGAACAATAAAGGTAGAAGAGATCTAGTCCAATCTGCTGCTCAAGCAGGTCCACCTAGATCAGGTCACAGAGGAACATGTCCTGGAGGGTTTTGAAAACCTCTAGAGAAGGAGACTCCACACCATCCTTGGGCAGCTGGTACCAGGGCTCACTCACCCTCACAAGAAAGAAGTTTCTCCTCATGTTCAAGTGGAATTTTCTGTGTTCCAGCTTTTGCCCCTTACCTTTTCTCCTGTCACTGGGAACTACACAAGAAAGACTGGCCCCATCCTCTTGACACCCACCCCTTAGGTATTTATAAGTGTTGATGAGATTCTCTCTCAGTCTCCTCCAGGCTAAACAGCCTCAGGTCTTGCAGCCTAATAAGGGAGATGTTCCACTCCCCTCATCATCTTTATAGCCCTCTGCTGGATGCTCTCCAAAACTTCCCTATCTCTCTGGAACTGGACACAGTATTCCAGATGTGGCCTTACCAGAGCAGAGTAGAGAGGGAGGATAACTTCCTTTCTCTGGGCCTTGTCATTCAGCCAGTTCTCTATCCACCTCACCATCCACTCATCTAACATTTCCTGAGCTTTCTGATAAGGATGATATGGGAGACAGCTTCAAAAGCCTTGCTGAAGTCACGGTAGATGACATCCACTGCTCTCCCCTCATCCACCCAGCCAGTCATGCTATCGTAGAAGGGTGACAAGCTGGTCCACAGCATAAGATCTGTCAGTAGCATTAGATATATTACTGCCAAAGTAAAAGATGAAGAAACAAGGAAGGGAGAGAGAAGGTAACAATGAAACCTTTGTGAAGTATGTGGTCAGCACTGTTAATGGTATAGTATTACAATGGCTTCACGAATAGACGAAATAAATGACATTCTTCATTTGCACAGTGAAGTGGAGTAAAGGACAAAATTCTTGACATTTTCTGTAAAGAAATGATGTGAAAGATGAGAAAGGAATATTCAAAAAGTACTGGTATTGATTGTTTTGATCCAGGCAGACCTTCTGTCACTGAGAAGACTGCAACAGTTTTCAGGAATAAACTGATCCTGGTTTAGGAAGATGTATAAAACGTCTTCTGTGGTCTTTTCTGTCCCTTTTTCTGCATTCCGTATTTATAGGCATCATAAGAATTTTGAGAAAGGATTTTAGAAGGATAATTGGGTAACTTCAAGTGCTTGTATGAAGTATGAAGCAGAGAGATGGAGAAAGCACAAAGATGTATGAGTCAATATTCAACAAGTATATATATAGAACCATAGAATCATAGAACAGAAGGGACCTTTAGAGATCATCTAGTCTGACCCTCCTGCAGAAGCAGGTCCACCTAGATCAGAATATCTAAATAAAAAACCCCATACCTGTTTATGAATACTTTGAAGGAAACAAACTTTTCTTAACGTTTAAGAGAAGCAAAAAGCCTTTTGGGTCTTCCCAAAATAGATTGGTAAATGTTTTGATGTAATGTAGTAGCTTCCCATCCTACATGACAGGCCAACAAGCAGTAAGAAAAAAGTATCTGTATCCTTCATTAGGTGCTGTGTGTGCACATTGTTTAATGAACCACATCACTGCTAGTGTACAAGGGAAACGGTACCCTGCACAAATCTCTCTTTTCACTCAACTGGACTTTTGCCACTGGTTTCAAAGAAAACGTGTTATCTCATCATTAGAAAAAGCCCAGCAAAAATGGAAAAATAGGTCATAGAATCATAGAATGATAGGGGTTGGAAGGGACCTTTAGAGATCATCTAGTCCAGTCCCCCTGCAGAAGCAGGGTCACCTAGATCAGGTCACATAGGAACAAGTCCAGGCAGGTCTTGAAGACTGCCAAGGAAGGAGACTCCACAACCCCTCTGGGCAGCCTGTACCAGGGCTCCCTCACCCTCACAGTGAAATAGTTTTTTCTTATATTTAAGTGGAACTTTTTGTGTTACAGTTTCATCCCATTACCCCTTGTGCTGTTGCTAGCTACTATAGAAAAAAGGGATGTCCCAACCTTCTATATATATGTTTATATACATATAAAAGAGAATTTCAGTTCCTTTAAGCATTACATTGTCTACTCCATTCAAACTTCAGATGAATTCAGGTGCTTCTTCTCATAGAATGTAAAGTCTTTAGCATATTTTTCTTTGAAAAATTAAGATTTAGTAGTTGCTGAGGTTTTAACCCATGACTTGCCAAAGTTTTTAACATATGAATTCAGCTTTGACTTGACCTTAGTGAATATAGGACATCCTGAAGTATCTGGTAGAATCAAAAGGTGCAGAAATAGTTCTCTGATTCGCTGAAGCTTTCATATCTTTCTAAATTAGTAAAGAATTTTTTTAAGGAATGAAAAAAAAAACATGGTTTTGTTACGGAACCAATACCTTAGAAAAAAGGTACAGTGGAGAAAAAAAAATGTTTCAAATGTTCTGTGGAAAGAAGAGTGATTTCTGACTTTCTGGTTTGGTTTCTCTTCCCGAAGGATTCACTTTGATAGCTGGAAAATTATTGATTGAATCTGCGTCATTGAAAATTAGTGCTTTACTATTAGATTCCATAATAAAGTTCCATGCTGTGATTTTGTCTATTTCAGGAAGAAAGCATCTTTTTTTACTATCTTGTCATATTTGTTTTACTCCTGATGCCCAGCAGTAGTATTCCCACCTTGTTTACAGCTGTGCTTCAACACATTCATTGCTCAAATCACAGAAAGGGATATGATAAGGGATGTGCTTATTTCATTTGTGCTATAGACAAATTATAAGTTTGTTAAAAATGAGGCCAAGTGCAGAGTCCTGTACCTCAAGAGGAACAACCTCATGCACCAGTACAGACTGGGCACTGACCTACTAGAGAGCAGCTCTGCAGAGAGAGACCTGGGAGTCCTGGTTGATAATAAACTAACCATGAGCCAGCGATGTGCCCTCGTTGCCAAGAAGGCCAATGGCATCCTGGGACGCATCAGGAAGTGTGTGGCCAGCAGGTTGAGGGAGGTTCTCCTCCCCCTCTATTCTGCCTTGGTGAGACCTCATCTGGGGTACTGTGTCCAGTTCTGGGCTCCCCAGCTCCCCAGAGTGACAGGAAACTTCTGGAGAGAGAGAGTCCAGCACAGGGCCACCAAGATGATCAGGGGACTGGAGCATCTTCCTTATGAGAAAAGGCTGCGGGAACTGAGACTGTTTAGTGTAGACTCTAAGCGACTCTCGAGAAGTCTCTTAGAGGAGACTGAGTGGACATCTCATTAATATTTACAAATATCTAATGGTGGATGTCAGGTTTAGGCATTGTTTTCTTCTGTTGTCTCCAGTGACAGGACAAGGGATAATGGAAAGAAGGTGGAAACAAGACTTTAGATTTAAACATAAGAAAAAACTATTTCACTATGAGAGTGAGAGAGCCCTGGCACAGGCTGCCCAGGGAGGGTGTGGAGTCTCCTTCTCTGGAGATTTTCAAGACCCACTTGGACACGCTCCTGTGTGACCTGATCTAGGTGGACTTTCTTTAGCAGAGGGGTTGGACTAGATGATCTCTAAAGGTCCCTTCCAACCCCTACCATTCTGTGACTCTATGAAAAAAACCTCTCTATTTTGATTTCTCTGAACTAGATTTGACAATGACTTGAAATCCCCAGAAATGCCAGTTAGTGACTAGGAAATCTGTGGGCAAATGGAGGACTATGAGTCTGGTTATCAAAGCACATGCAGGGCCTGATTCTGCACTCGACTAGACTGGTACAGTACTACATAATTATGGGCTTCAGTGGGAAAACCTCAGTAGAAATTGAGTTTCTCAGTGCAGAGGTAAGCCTAGGGTTTATCTCTTTTGAAACAAAAGGCTGAAGGCATTGGTTGATCCATAGCATATGTATAACTGGGAGAGATGGTGTGGAGGCTGCCCCAGGTTGTCCTGCCAGCATGCCTTGGCTACTCTGTGGAAAGGTAGAGTAATCCTAGGCTACAGACCAGCTGAGTTACTCAGGTTCTCTACATGGACAGCTTGTAAAATGCTAGTAACCTCTCATGGTTGTTTTCCCAATTTGTTTTATAATGCATGTAAAATACCAAAGCTTAGCAAGGTGGGAACACAGCACTGTATTCTTTTAGCCTTGTGCTACAGCACTAGCAAGGAGAGAACCAATGTAGCTTTGAGATTAGTGGTCTTAAGGTTTTTTATACTAATTGAGGATGTGACCCAGTTTGTTCAGTTATGTCTTCAAAGTGCAGTTCAAAATCTCTTATATGTAACTGCCCGCTTTTTCCATTGTTGACTCGCTTCAATGCATCACTTAATACTCTCTGCTTCACTAAGAATTTTTTGCGTTTGCAGGGAAGGAGGTTGATTCCTATCTCTGCCATGGGACAATAGGGCACAAAAGACATTCTTAATATTCTATTATAAACATAAGAAGTGCCAGAGATTGAACACCAGGAAACTGGTTCAATTGCAGCGTGGGAGGCTTAACAGTTTATAGTAACTGTAGTGTTATCTGCTATACTAATACCAGAAAAGAAGAAATATTCTCTGCTATTGCCATATTTCTGGACAGGAACTTCATTCCCAAGACAAAATAATAAAACATTTCCATTTCAAGTGAGGCTCTGAAAAGCTGCCAAAACCAAAACCACTCGCTCTTGCTTGTGTTCATTTCTTAGTTTCAGCTTGCCAGCAAGTGACTACAAGGAAAGCATGAGCAACTCCATTGTAAACATAGAATAAAGATGGTGGCAGAATCTTTGGCTAGTCAGTACCTAAAAATCATAGCAATGTCCTACTGCAAATGGCCTGAAATAAGTTTGGAAAAAAGGTTGTATCTAGGAAATTCAAACAGTAGAGGGGAAAAAAAAAAAAAAAGCCTCCTTTCTGTTGGACGTCCCACCACTAGAGTAACTGGGGGAGGTTCTACAGTATGTTCTTTGGCTAGGAGGTCACACTCAAATGAAGGAAGACTGCCTGGTTTCAGCCTGTTCCATGTTTTTTGTATCAAGAGCTATGTTGCAGTTCAGGTAAGATTCTTCTTGCAGTTCAATTGTTCCTCTCAGTACAGCTCATCCAGTTATAAAACACCATTTCAGAACTGGCTTTATGCAACTAACATTGCAGGAATTAACTTTCATTTGATGCATGATGTCTGTAAAATGCTACTTCTTCAGCTTAGTTCCCAATAATCAAAATTGAGAATTGTGAAGCTGGATGGATAGCAATATCCTAAAGCTGTACAGGTACAGTCACAAAAATAAACAAAATAATCTCACTCAACAAATGAAGTGTGAGTCAGCAAAACAAAACCAAACCAAAGTATTCCTTGCCCATTCATTTCAAAGACACTTTTTCCAGGTTCTCCAAGTAGCTCAGAGTATCTGAACTTGCAGTTGCTTTCTGGTTTCTGTTTACCTTGAAAGACCAGAGAAGAATTATCTTTCTTTTCAAATAGGTAGAGAACACCTTAATATAGACCATGACATCATATATACAATACCTGCATTTATTTTTAGGTGGCTAAACATATTATTAATTACTCAATTACTGGAAAACTGAAGCTCTTTACTTATGTTCATGCTTCATAGATGTGGCTTCTTCCCATGTAGTTACAAGAAGATGTTTACATCTTTTCCAAGTAGCATCTTTCTGTTTGTTTACTACTTTCCTAATCAGTGGCCAGTCAGACAAAGAAACAGTTTTTAGAATTGGGTATTAGCAATTTATATTCTTTCAAGGGATGTTTTTGCATGTGAGCATGAATTCATGCAAATAAAATTGGTGGTAAATAGTTTAATAAAACTTAGCATTTTATCCAAATTAATGTCTTTTAATAATATTTGCAGTATTAGCTCAAGTA
Source organism: Colius striatus (assembly GCF_028858725.1). Taxonomy (NCBI): domain Eukaryota; kingdom Metazoa; phylum Chordata; class Aves; order Coliiformes; family Coliidae; genus Colius; species Colius striatus. The sequence continues at coordinate 29,171,939 of NC_084762.1, forward strand.
TACTACTTGAGCTAGTACAGTGTATAGTACAGTATTCTATGTGCAGAGGCATATGCAGGTATCTAATCATTATCCCTGACCTTCAGATTTCTTCTTTTATATCCCCATTAAGTATCAATTTGTTACTAAAATATACTTTGCAATTTAAAATTTATTGCTTAAAAAGAAAAGGCAGTTTCCCACCTAGATCTTAATTAATCTTTATTTAAGACACTTAAATATTTATAGTGACTTCTCTTTTCATTATAAATACCAAATGATTCAAATAACTTTTATGTTTCTGAAGAGTTTCACTTTTATTGCAATGAGTACTCACAAATAATTTCAGCATCTGTCTCTATCCATAGACCGTGCTGCTATTGCAACTGTACATATAAAGATGTCAGGTTTAAAGGTGGCAGATCACTGAAGAAAGGGTCAGATTTTCCTTAGGTCTAATTAGGCCTCCTTGAAAAGGGAAACAAAGTAGCTTCCATTTATGCAAACTGCACAGCTAAAAAGACAAAAAAATATTTAATCTGGATGCTTAAACTTCTATCTGCATCACATTGCTCGACTGAAGAATACCAGCAGTGAGCACCGACGTGTTTCTGCTGCACCAAGATATGGTGTTTCCTGGCTCTTATGCCTTAGGCAAGCCACCATCTAGTACCTGTACTGAGGGCTGGGTTGTCCTTCAATTCTTGACCCACCACACCAATTGACTAAAATGCAAACCCCTTGGCTCAGCCCTTAAGACATTTTTTGGACTTCCTTAACTCTACTGAAGGCCTGTTTATGTTTCAGATTTTCCCAGCAGTGGCTGGGCTTGAAATTGTTGACTATACCCTTTAGAGGGTGCAGCCTTTCAGTTCCCCCAACTGTTCAGTAGTTTTGATAATAATGTGTCTGATGGAACAGACAAACCTATCCAGGAACTGGACAACAGGAGTTGGCTAGCAGTAATTCCACAGTTTCTTGTCTCCATCCTTCTTTCCTTCTGTAAAGCCATTTTTCTGTCTATCCCCTTCTTAGTCTGTTTTCTCTTTAGAGGAGATAGAAACAGTCATGAAAAGTGAGGGAGGCAAAATTTCTGATAGGGAACCTCATCTTGATATGCTAACACCAAAAAATCATCTTTGCTGTTGAAAGGTGGGATGCAGGTAGGAAGTTTAGTCTCATAGCTAGGGACTTACAAATCAAATGGTATTCTGTGTCACATATTCTGTGGGAGGCGACGCTTTGTGATTAAAGAGGACCCGCTGATCTTTGCATAAGAAGCTCGTAGTCTGAGGGCAATAGAAACAACCATGACTTTCCTTTTGGCATAAGGAAAGGTAAAGTGGATTTCTGCATGCTAGTTAAATTATGGAAACATCACTGTGCTTCAGCATTGCCGAGTTGCCTACAACAATAGGATATACCACAGTGTTCTGAGAAAATAGCAGGTAAAATTGCTAAGCAGATATGAGAAAACTGAAATCTAAATTGCAATACCAGGAAATGACCTACTGTTATAAACTATACCCTCACAGATTTACTTACTGCTAATACTTATTGTGTGTATAAGCTGCAGGTTGATCAAAATCATTTGCTTCCCTTTATATCTTGTTGGAAAGCTGCAGGAGATCACTGTTTGAATGAAGCAGATTACTGCCAATCAACCTCATATTTGGAAAGTGGAAATTGAATAAGAATTACTTTTGTAGTTTTCAGCTAAGTTATTTAACTAAAATCATAGCTGGAAAGGTGGGATTTTTCACCCTGTTTAACTAAAAATACTTAACATAGCCAGATATTGATGCTTGAATGGACAAAATGACAAATTAAGTATTGCAGGACTGAGTAACGATAACATAACAGTATAATCGGTAATATGTGGTATGCATTAGGAATGTCAGCTGACCACATTAAGTGAAATCTTGCTCATCTTAATCATGTGAATAGTTTCAAGGATGTTCCTGAATGAGACTCTTTTCCACTGTAAGACTATTGATTTCACATAGAAGTGAAATGACACTGTGCTTACAAATTCTTATAATATGAAATATATCTATCCATTCTAGTCCTGGAATAAAAATAGTTGATTAAATTGTTATTATGTGGACTTTTTTTTTCCCTTAGTATACTTATATCTCCTGTGCAGTTAGTTCTCTGTGCAAATTGTGTTATCGTTGTGCAGTTTCTCTTTGCTGGAGAGTGGTATTTTAATGGGTGCCATTTTTTTGATGTAAGCAAAAACTTCCAGCAACTGACAATGATACTTTTCTTCTCAGTTGCCTTCTGATTTCATCATTTCATTAGCCTTAGCTAATTCCAGAGGCAGAGCAATGTAGCAGATAGTGAAGTACTGTGAAGGTTAAGTAAGCCACATCTATGTAGCATGCAGCAAGTTACGTTCTTTCTTTGCCCTTACCTGTAAGAGATGTGTCATCTATGATACATCTGCAATGATGAAGCCTGTGTAGCATCTAGGACAGCTGACATGAATTTCTTTTCTACTTCTGTCACTTTTGTTACAAGGCCTGAGGCAGATGGCTCAACCTAATTGTACAGTCTGCTTCTCAACAAGTGAAGGATTTTGATACCTACTGTGGAGGAGAATGACAACTCTGGAAGTGATTAATATTTCTACTGAGCAATGTAACACAAGCAAGCTAATATCTTCTATCTGCATAGAGAAGAGTTATCTCCTACAGTGTGTCAGTGAAACAACCCTTCTTTGTTATCTGCAGAATTTCCCCTAGCTGTTAGTCCAAGCTTTTTGAATAAGAATACTATGCTGACCATCACACTGGTTTTTGTCCATGCTTCTCAAATGAATGCTTACTGAACATGTTCTTTACATATATCTTTGTGTTGCGCATGTCCTTATGAAACTAAACTGAGGCAATTAGAAAAGTTTAAGCAGGATTCTTGCTTTTTGGTACACCAGGATAATCTTAATAAAAAAAACAGCTTGCTCTTGGATGTTGTAGCACAGTGTCCACCGTCTATGATTACTCACGTGCTTACTGATTTTGGAGTATTGCTCAAAGTAGAAGAACAGCACATCACAAGTAGGCAAGAGATTTCTGTAATGCAGAAGCCATGAAAAATCTCAGTGTTTTATGGACAGTTGGGACCAACTGAACAATGAATATCAAATTAAGGAGGAGATAACTGGGGAGACTTGAAATCTTTTCCTCTCTTGTCATAGATACTGTGGTATTGCCTGCCTCTTTAAACGAAATAACAAGAGGGAAGCCTCAGGGCAGACTGTCTGCTTCTCTTCTCTTGGGGAGTCTGCTTTTTTTTCTTTCCTTTTCAGCACATTGAAGGTGACTGACCCATTGTAATGTAATGTTAAAGTTCTTTGGGATTTAAAAAATGTTATGTGTGTGGTACTGGAAGGGCAAAGAAAAAGCATTGACCCTACCAGATGTGATCTTCTCTTGTGGCACAGAGATTTTAAGGAAAATAAAAAAAAAAAAAAAAAAAGAATGCACTTGGGTTAATCAAATCTAAAGCAAATGAAATCATTCCAGATGTCTGTACAAACTCACAGCAAATATAATAATTCTAATAGGTTGCCCCCACAGCTCTTTCACTCAAAACTCCTTCAAGTGTACGACAACCTTTGCATTACAGATTACATGTTGATCACAACAAACTTGTTTTCTTGTAGGTTATACTGATTTACAACTGCTATGACATTTGACAAAAGCATCTGTTAGATCCAGCTATTTAGCTTGATGACATTTCAATTTTTTTCTTGAAGAATTGAGAAATACTCACATGTGTGAGGAAGCACTTTGTTTTGCTGAATATTTCATACTGACACACAACCAACAATGTCCAGCTGCAAACTAACATGGTAGCTATTTGCTGTTTGTTACTCAGTCATTCCTTATTCACATGTCTTTTTGGAAAGTCATTTTCTTCTGTTCAGTAAGCAGAAACATTACTGTTACAATGAGGTGGCCACTCATAAAAGATATCATTCTTTGGACCATAAAGCACATAAGGCAGAAGTCAAAACAATCATTAAGAATGCACAGCCAATAACAAACAGCTGACTGACAACCCAAACACTAAAAACACTTTGTCCAAGTAGTTCAATGCATAATTAACAAATGCATTGGCAGAAATCAGCTCATTAACAATTTGCAAGTGGGAAATAGGGTTGGATAATATGTTGACAAACTTGCTACAATGGATGTAGTAGGAGAGTAGGATTTCATCCTCACACTCGCTGAGAACAGAATCATTCATTTTCTGTGTAAGATTTTCTCAGAGCAGTTCAGATTAAGTTAATTAATTAAGGTATGGAATTCATGTCTATAATTGAGGTGCAGCAAACCCAATATAGACACTTTCTCCGAAAGCAAAGTACATGTTGCCTGCTCTGAGGATGTCATGAGTTGACCTTGGCCAGTGGCTAGGCGCTCACCTAGCTGCTTTTCCTATCCCCGTCCTCAGAAGGACAAAGGGACAAAATACGATGAAAAAGGTCATGAGTCAAGACGAAGACAACGACATCACTTGCCAGTTACCGTCAATTAAAATACATTCATACAGTGAAAAACAAAATGACAAACGTAAAAACTTCCTTCCCTCTTTCACAGACACAATTTCATTTCTCGTACCCAACTCTTCTTCCCACCACATCAGTGGAGGGGTGATGAGAGTTATGGTCAGTACAAAGCAATTTTGCCCTACTGCTCCTTCCCTCTCTTCTCCCCTGCTCCAACCTGGACTCTCTCCACAGTCCTTCAGAAAATATCAGCCTACTCCAATGTGGGGTCCTCCACAGGCCACAGGAGAAATATGCTCCAGTATTTGTTGCACCTTCTCCTCCTCTGACCTTGCAGCTCCCTCTGCTGCTTCTCACCCATCTGTTTTCCCTCCTCCTCTGCCTGTGTGAGATCTTCTGCCCTTTCTTCGATATGTTTCCTAGAGGTAACACCAGCTTGGCTCCTCGCAGAGGCCATACCTGCAGCCTCCTCACTGCCAGCACTTTGACACCTAGATCCAATGCAAAGAATTAAGCTATCAAAAAAGGAATTTTTTATCATCCTTGAACTTATTCCTATTAATTTTGTTATTTCTTTGGTTACTCCTTTTTTTTCCACCAAAATATAGGACCTGGACTATATGAGGATCTGTTGGAAAACCAATGTGTTTATTGTGGTGCTACTACTAGGTGTGGGCTAGTAGAAGGTTTCATGTTGATTCTTGTAACAGCAGGGGAAGCCATGTAGGCATACGATAGTTCATATAGTTTGTAGACCTGGTACAAACTACAACCAAAAGCTGCCCTTTTTTGCCAAGGTAAAGTGTAGGTGGAGAGTAACACAGAGGGGACTAACATATCTAGTAAACTAAGCTGTAGATTTTAAGTGCTCTTGAGCCACTTCATTGTCTCCACAGGGGTTTCAGTTGACTTTCAGATCTTTTCTACCCTGTGAAGTCTTCAGACATGCTCTAGGAGACAAAGCAATAAGCTGCTATAAAAGCAATTGAGCTAGTGTGGCCTATTGTACTTAAACCTGCAGCAGGAGTGCTTTTCTAATCCATGCAGAAATATGGGTGTACTGTGCTCCACAGGCAAAGCATTCCTTGGACTGGGATCCAGCCACACCAGCAGTCCTACCTCATACTGTGGGACTAACCTGGAAAGATCATTGTTATTTCTTTTCCCCTAGGGGAAAGGAAAAAAAAAAAAACAACCCACAAAAAAACCACAAACAACAGATTTTCACAGGGGAATTCATCAGCCAGTCAGGGACTTGAATACCTTGCACTGGACCCACACAGATCTGCTAGCTGAAATACCAGTGTAAATGCAGTGACATCCTAGCACTGAAGGCAGTTTGTTTCTTTGCCACTGGAACACGGTTCTGACTTGTGAGATTACCCTAAATGCTAAGCCTTGTTGAGTGGACAGGAATTGTGGTAAGTACATGCCTGCATAAAAAAGTGCTTTGACTTGGCCAAAATCATGTTAATTTAGGTAAACTGCTGAAGAAAGTTATGCAGATACACTTACTTGAATGTAAACCTCATTTGTTTCCCAAAAGTTTTTGATAGCTGCTTTTACAAAGCATGAACTTCTAGAAGTAGCTCTTTCTGCAGTATTTCTTCAGCCTACTTTCCTTGGGGTGGGGTGGGGGAGGCATTGCAGGGGGCAAGGCTCTTAGGAACTGGCTTAAATTTAATTGAAATATGTGATTTCAGATTGATAGAAACACATCTGCAGAAGGGCTTACATACCATTTTAAGTTCAAATAGTGCAGCCTACTTAGGCAAGCAGGCTTTAAGCTTGGATTCCGTAAGGACCCTCAGGTTTGTATCCAACCACCACTAAAGATTGAAGAGATTGATAACTAAAACTCTTGTTTTATGGGAATAAGTAATGTTACTGCCTTTTCTCCCCTCAAAATAGTAGAAAACAGTCTTTCTTATGTAGTTAAGGATCTTCATCTTCCCTGTTTAATCTAAATTATAATGGAGGGATAGAGAGAAATGTTTCCATACAAATGCTAAGACGAAGTGTACGTGGAATTGTCACTTTCTATTTGTTGTGATGATAAAATACAATTTTTTTCCTAAATAATCAAGGTTGCTTCAAATCTAAATGTGTCTTGTGTTCATCTGATACAATTTCATAAAAGACTTTAGTCTAATGTTCCGATTTTGGGTGGGATAGAGTTAATTTTCTTCCCAGTAACTGGTATGAGACTGTGTTTTGAATTCAATGTGAGAACAAGGTTGATAACACCCATGGTTTAGTTGTTGCTAAGGAGCACTTATCCTAATTGAAGGACTTTTCCATTTCCCAGACTGCACACAAGCAGGTGTACAAGAATCTGGGCAGGATTATGGCCAGGATAGCTGACTCAGCCAAAAGTCTATTCCATACCAGGACATGTCATGACCAGTGTATAAACAGCGGGGAGTTGACAGGGAGGAGTGGATTGCTGCTTAGGCGATGGATGTTGAGCAACTACATTGTGCAGCACTTGTCTTTTCTTGGGTCTTATTTATCTGGGTTTTTTTGTTATACTCCTTGTCATTTTGTTATACTCCTTGTTTTGATAATTGCTCAGCCATGTTCACACAGCATCAAGGCCTTTTCTGCCTCTCACACCACCCCACCAGCAAGTGGACTGGGGATGCACAAGAAGCTGGGAGGGGGCACAGCTGGGACAGCTGACCCCAGCTGACCAAAGGGATATCCCGGACCATATGGTATCAAGCTCAGTATATAAAGCTGGGGGAAGGAAGAGGAAGGTGGGACATGTTTAGAATTATGACATTTGTCTTCCTAGATCATTGTTAAGAGTGATGAACCCCTGCTTTCCTGGGAACTGGCCATGGGAAGTGGTGAATGAATGCCTTGTTTTGCTTTACTTGCATGTGCAGATTTTTCTTTACCTGTTACACTGTCTTTACCTAGACCCATGGATTTTCACACTTTTCTGATTCTCTCTCTCAATCCATGTTGTGGGAGTGGGAGAGTGTCTGGGTGGTCGTTAGTTGACAGGTTTAAACCATGATAGTAAGGTACTAAGACACAAAAATATTATCACAGGTCTGTACAGAGCATTATTATAATTATCATTATTCATTTTTTATTTCCAAAACTATGGATAGACTTGTAAGGTCTCAAAAAATAAAACCTTTCTTTTATTCTGATTACCCTAGGATATGAAGTGCTCAGAGAGGGTAGGGAAACTAGGAATTTTCTACCCTCGAAAACTTCTTTCAAACTAGCTGAAGGAACACTATGCTCTCTGACATCTGCATGTGGCAAGAGATAAACATGAATATAATGAAAGAGCAAAATGATTGACAGCATTGTGACAGCTGTATTTAAATCAAACCATAGGCTAACTTCCCTTGGTATCATCCCACAACACTTCATAGTGCTTCTTAAGTTGAAGGCCTATATTGTGCATCTTTGTATAAAATACAGACTGAACAATGGTTTTTTTACCACTGCAGTGAATTGATTTTTGAAGCCCACATGTGTATGTGGCATCTATTACAGCCTGTGGCAACAAGTTCCACCATTTAGTTATGATCTTTCTGAAGAGCATCTTTTCTTGGGTTGTTTTAAACTTGCTAACTGCTAATTTTTGGGCGACTGCATCCAGTGATATGAAACACAATGAAGAAGTATTCTTTATTCACTTTCTCAGTGCTGTTCATGATTTTCTGAGTCTCTGTCACAGTCTTTTCCCTTGTTTGTCCCTCTTCCAACATGAAAATCCTAAAGTCTTTTTTTTCTCTCCTTGTAAAGAAACCATTACACACTTTTGATAATCCTGTCATCCTTTTCTTTATCCTTCTATTGCCATGCTGTCATTTTTGAGATGATATGATCAGAACCGTGTTCAATATTCAAAATGTTAGATGGTCAATGGATTTTTATGGCATCATTATTGTGTTTTCTCCTGCTGTTTTCCTAATATTTTCTAATATACCATTGTCTATTTTTGACAATTTATGAGAATTCAGGTGACATTTTCAGAAAGTTGTTTCCAAGTTCTCTTTCTGAACTAACAGTTCATTTCACTGTTGTTTATAGATTTCCCAGAGTACAACCGTGAGACCTTAGCTATTTAGCTATGAAAACATCTAAATTGCACAAGTGGTTTAGGCTGTAAGCAGGAGATTGTTGGTAGAATTTAATATTTGCTTACTTCTACTCTCAAGTTATACTGGCTTAGGGTTTTTCACACAAGAGTTATGTGAGACAATATGAATGTTTGCCATGGACCGCATCTTTTTTAGTGCATTGTTGATTATTTTGACAGAACATTAATTCTAACAAGAAACTCATGCAGTGAACAATTCCTTCAATGGATTTTTCCTGCGATAGTTTTCATAATTTTACCATTGTAAAGCATATTCTGACCAACCCCAAGAGAATCCAAACAAATGCATAATCCTTTACTGTACTAACTTGATAGAGATTTCATCTCATAGTCTTCAATATTATATAGAGATGCATAGACCTTCAATTTTTTTTTCACAGATGAAATGTGCTATTATTATAATAATGATTGCTAAGGAGTTCTAGAGCTTAATGAAATCTGGAGTTAAATAAATCACCTCAGGATTGTTAAAACCTAGCTGCAAAAGAATTTTAAATAGCTGTTTCTAAAAGAAGTGCTGACAGAACAAATGTATTACTGCAAGTTGATCGGTCTCATCTTTGACTTTAAAGTACTTGCTATGTTGTATTTCAGTTATCACTGTCAAAAATTCCTTAATGGGCCACAGAGATCCTGGTATGATATCATAGAGAGAGATTTGTTTCTAATGAAGTTTTCATCACTCTCTTTTCATGGAGTATGGGTCATTTGACTTTTTTCTTGTTAATGCAAGATCTTGTTATCAATTTTGTGACTCCAGCACATTACAGAAGCTAGGTTTGTATGAAGATTTCCTGTTAACGCAGTTTTCTCTGAGAAAGAGTTCTGTTCTGTAATAGTTTTGCTTATTCCTATGTAGTATAGACAGAATTTTCATTGTATGGATATTTTTTTCCTATTCCAGTCTCAGTGCCACCAGTCTTGGAATGACTGGTGATTGGACATTATTTTAAAGCTGTGGTGGGTTGGCCAGCAGCCAAGCACCCACCCATCTTCCCTCTCACTTCACCTTCTCATCAGAATGGGTAGGGGGGAAATACAATAGAAAATCTTATGGGTTGATGAGCAAAAAAAAAAAAAACAGATTCAACTTTATTGACAATTAAAAATAGAGTAGCATAGTGAGAAACAAAGACAAAAACAAAACCACCTTCCCTCTACCCTTTCATTTTCTCAGGCTCAGCTTCAGTCCTTCATTTCCACCTCCTCCCTCCACAGTTTGCATAGATGGAAGCGCTTGTAATCTTCCAGACTTTCAGTTTCATTTTGACTGGGATGCTGAGACGGCTTCTTGACTCAGTCAACTGTCCTGTCCATTTAGGACAACAGGAAATCACAAAGCTAGACTTGAAATGCAGAATAACATTTTGAGTACAAAGGGGCATCCTCAGCTATGAAATCACAAATAAGGAGGACAAATACATGAAGATAGACCACAAACACTGGTCAATTTTTTGAAAGATATTTAGGGATGTGGTTTTATGTATATGTTTTGGAAAGTCTTTTGCTCCAGTATATTGGTTTATCAAACCAGAAAGGAGCCATGCTTGTTTCATTTTCTCTGTTCTCTCACAAACAGAACAGCTTAGAAATGTAGGCATATGAGAGAAAAAATCAATTATTCTTCTCTTTGTTCTAATTCCCCATGCATTCCAGGAACCCTGATCAACAGTTCAACTTGTAGAAGCCTGTAAACTCTCTGTAGATTTGATGGTGGAATAAAGAAATTATTTTATGAATTAACAACCTCATTAAATGGGAAAAAAGTTAATCTGGTAAAGTTTTCTTTTAGTCTTTGATAGGTGATATAATTGCTAAGTCCTTGATTATTCTTCTTTTCAGATCATACTCAATACCTTTAGATATCTTACTGGAGACCACAGAGTGACTACAAAAACTGACCAACAACAACAGCATTTTTTTAAATATCACTGGTCTTCTGACAAGTAAGTTATTAATTCTTAGTTTTGTTTTCTCTACTGTATTCCCAATTTATATTTTATACTTGTATTTATTAAAGAGCCTACCATATTCATTTTCTGGGAATATGAGTGCAAATTGAATAGTATGAAAGTGATCTTAATCTTTTACAGCTAGAATGAAATCTGTCTATATTACAGATATAATTAAGATAAAGTACTGACTCTCCTGATTATTCCAACTTGTAATACCAGTTTGACTGTTGTCATATCTCTGGAAGTTCTGGCTTTTTTTCCTGGCAAAAGATAAAATGGTTAAAGCCTCTGTTCTGTCAGTAGAGTTTTATGGCATCAGGGTCAGAAAATCTTTATCCGTTTGCAGTTGGACTTTTCTTTTTCTTCTTGGGAGTCTCCTGAGGTTACTCACTGTAGTTAATGGGACTCTAAACTTGGCAGGATTCACATGGATACAAAAGCTGTCTTCATATGCTTCCTTTGACCATTTAGTCTCCTGCGCTCTCTCCGTCTGTCTTAGTCTTTGAGCTGTTGAACTTCTTAGTGTCAGGCTTACATTACATCAAGAGTTTACTAAAACTGCATCTAAATCAGTACCTTACACAGTGCAGTTCACTTAGTACAACAGGTGATACCAGAATAGCCTTTACCAGAATAGCCCTTTAATACAACTTATTTCCATAACTATATTTGTCAACTATATGACAGGAATATTGGACTCACTTTCTCCCATCAACTCTGCATTGTCTTTCTCAAATTCCCATGCATTCCCCAAAATTCCTCTTTAGAGATCTTCAAGACCTGCCTGGACACGTTCCTATGTGACGTGATCTAGCTGGAACCTACTTCTGCAGGGAGAGTGGACTAGATGATCTTTAGAGGTCTCTTCCAACCCCTACCATTCTATGAATCTATGATTCTGCAGTTAGAGGAAAAAGAACTTGTACAGGAAGAGAGAGGAAGAGGGTTCTTACTAAGAGGAACAGAAAAAAAAAAAAGAAACCAAAAAACTCCTTTCTGTTCAGAAAGACAATTTTGGATCTTCTTAAAGTTTTCCTGTTCATAAAGAATAACATTTCTAAGAAACCACATTTTAAAACATAACAGTTTCTAAACAATGGAGTCCACCCATCCTAGCTTCTTAAGAGGGCGATCTTATATCTCCATAGACTACTCCACCCAAATAGCAGTGAAGATGCTTGTATCATTATCACACTTTCTCTTTCTTTGCAGTTTTACACAGCTACTGCAAATAATAAGCTATTTACTTCTTGTTAGAATACATTCCTACTTCAGCATACCCAATGGATTTTATAAAACTTAGTGCCTGGTTACAGGATTTTTCTCTGTCTCCACTCTTTTTACAAGTGCAAAACCAACTTCCTTCTTCCTAATTGCTTGCTTTTCAAGCACTTTGGCTATGAGTACATGGCCAATCTTGAGATCTGAAAGGAACACAGGATCATGGTATAGATTCCTCTGTTCCCAGAAAGCAGATGTACTGAATATATCTCTTGTTACTAAATGATCTCTCTTCTAACTATCTACACTTCTGTGTAGTTCACTTTCCTATCAGGGCTGTAACATGTCAGATAGGTGTATAAAAATACAAGCTTCTATATCTACTTAATTGACCATTCACTTGGATTTTATTAAGACAAAAGACAGGTTAGCTCCAACGGCTTCAATTCATCCTGGATTTGTCTCTAAGATCCAGATTTGAAGCTCTGTCCAATTTACCATGAAAAACAGACTATAAGGAAGATGAAGTAATTTGACACAATGAATACAAGACTAATAAATGAACTACTCAAAATCTGTGACATTAAGCTTATTGAGACTGTGAACAAGAATGATTTATCACTCCATCAAAATAGGAAATTAATAAACAGTGAGTCAATCTGAGTAGAGAAAAGGAAGAGTTTCATTTTGAGAAGGGGGTAGATGTCGGGAAAGAGGCTCCATTTGGATTTTGGTAGATTAATTAATTATAATTAAGAACATTTTTTTTAGAGGCAGATGATACAAAAGCAAAGGTGAAGGACAGGCAGGTTCACAGAATAGGTAGAAGTAGTGGTGGTCGTATCTCCTTTTTAATTTGCGGTACAGAATTGTAATAGTCACAGGGTCAATTCCCTTTTCTGCTAACTAGTGTTGGAACCCAAATCTCTCATTGTTGTTTCCAGTACCTTCAGCTACCTTGACTCTACAATATTTTCTATTGAGTTTACTTCAATCTATTTAATGTTTTGATAAAAAGTAAACCCTACACAGTGTTAGTAGAGAACATGCTAAACTAGCATACCCAATGAAAACACCTGGCAAGAGGAATTGTAAATAAGGTGTTTTTAGTGGGTTTCAACAAGGTTCAAAATGAGACATATGTTTTCAGCATTTTTCTGACAACCTGGAAGCTGACAGAATGTCACCATCAACAAAGTTTGCAAATGATACAAAGAGTCCAGGCTATCTTCTGTCACAAACAACCTGAGTTGCTTGGTAACTTCAATCCACCTATATGAAGTGAAATATTGAATTTAAGGCTGAATAATACTAGCTTCATTGAGAAAAAGTGGACTTGTACTCTAAGGAATCTTAACTTTTGAAGGAAATATTTCAGGAATCATATGATATATGCAACAGTGTGAGAAAAATTGATTGCATAGAATGGAAGTCTTGGTTGGATTGTGAGTCTGGCTTTGGTTGTGAGACTGGTGCTAGAAGGCTGTGTGTTGATGCCCCTGCTTTAAGAAAGGGTGTTGAAAAAGACTGAGAGGGTCAGAAAGGGCCACAGAAATCATTAGGACACTGAAAAAAATGTCTGCAATGAATTCAAAGAATTCAGTCTGATTTGGCTTTTTTTAAAAGAAACCATGAGTTGATTTGATGGCCTTACCATGGGAAAAAGCAAGCAAGGAATGTAATTGAAATCATTAGGTTCCTGGAAAGGGTTAGTTCTTCTCAATTGGTATCATTAAAGTATTTTGGTTTTCTACCCCAGTGTAGCAGTAAATAATATGGTGGGTGACCTCACTTCTTTGATAATCTAGACTGGGAAGTATGCTATTATCCATATAAGAGTGAGTAATTTTGCTTTCACATCACATTCTCACTGCTTATAGTATTATTGACTGGCAGCATAATTCCTATAGTGGTGGGAGGGAAGTCCTTGATCACTGTAATCAGTCCTGTTCCACTACTGTGAGAATATCACAACCAGATTGAGTGCTACTTTCTTTACATTAACTACTTCTGTTTGTGGAGTTGGAGCTATATTACATTGCATTTAGAGAATTATATAAAAGTTCCTGATATATTTCTATAGACTCCTGACTTTAATTTTTTTTTAATCTTAGAAACCAATGAATTGCATTCCACATTTACTACATGTTTACTTGTTTTACTTATTACTTGTACTAATGTGATTTATTAGTCAATTTAAGCATTCTTTGCATGGAGTAAACAGAACTGTGCATTTCTTTCTGTTGACTGTGCCCGGCAAAGTTTTTGAATTAGCAGGTTTCAGACTCTGGCATGAATCTTTTACCTAGATTAGAAAGGAAGATTTTCTGCCTTTAGCAGCTCTCAAGAGATAGCTTTACACCAACTAGATAATGAACAGAGCTAACCTTAATAAAATGACGAAAATACCTTTCCTGCACCTGCAGAGGAAGATACAGCTACCAAACTTGGACTGAAGTCTTTGTCAGAGATGTTTCTCCAGTCACTCAAACTCTCCCTGCTCAGCAGTTTGTTAGTCAGCAAATCTTTACAAACAGATACATAGTACATGGATTCTGGATGTTATTTAATGTAAATCAAGTTATGGAGTTTAAGAAGTTTGGCAGTACATTGTTAAACTTTCATGTGTATTTTTAAATATAAATATCTGTTTAATCTGAAAAAAAAAATGCATCTAGTTGAAAAAACAGCTTGAGCAAAATCCATTCTTATATTAAAAAATGATGCATGAGTTTCTCTCCAGGCTGCCTGCAAGACGATGAAAAATGAAGCAAGCAGCTCTACTTTGCATGACTATTTGGAAATCCTTGGGGGTGTTAAAGAAGCAGAACGGTGATTTGCTCGAGGCAGCAAGTGTGTTACACTTAGATGTTGATTTTTTTATTGAATAAGCATAACAGAAGGGCAAAATATTATCCCTTATCTTTGTGAAAATAAACAGAATTCACATCATAAAGAAAAAAAAATCTTTTTCTCATTTAGGAAATTTCAGAATCAGATTATACAGACAATGAACTATAAGAGAGGCGTTACTTTTTTTTTGTTTCAATTTTTAAAAACAAGGTAGCATCCAGGAAAACATATTTGAATTCTGTTTGGTATTGTTAATAAAGGGCTAATTGACAGCTAACCATGAAAATTTATAGATCTTAATCTTACATATATATAATTCCATGTATAACTTTAGAAGAATTCAGTGTGTTTTCCTAGAAATAAAAGTTAAACAATTTCAAGTGAAAAAAAGCTAAATATGTACATGATCTTTCTTTTTTTCTTAGAAATGCACCTTAAACCTGAAGCACCTCTCCAGCTCCATAATGTAACATTCTGTTTAATCAAGTGTAAAGGATTTACTTTAAGACATTTTTTTCACAGATTTCTAGCAGATTTTTTGCAGTGCAAATCCAAAGGCAGTGCAATCTTTGTTATGCACAGTGGAACTCAGATGGGTGTGGAAAGGCTATAAATACACAAAAAACCGTTAGCCTCTGTCCCAACAATTGCCTGGTAACAAGTGCAATTATGTAGACAAATGGTGCTGATCACAAACTTCTTTCCCCACAGCATGGCAGTTTCTCAACATAGAGCATTGCTGAATAGATAGATATGCTTTTGACACTTGCAGGAAGGAATATGCTTGCCCACAGTGTGATAGAGCACTCTTTGACTGGGCTGACAGGTATGACAAATAAAGATCTTGGCCATGGGAGATGCTGAGCACCTCTGGCACCTATCTTTGCTAATTCAGAGTTTTACAGGTGAATGCATGAGTAAAAATGAAGGGTCACAGTCACTTGGTTGGGGGGATGGCAACTGAGGGGACAGCTGAATGAGGAATTCAGTTTCAGCGAGCCTCTAATCAGGCAAGAAATGCCAATGGCACTGGATACAAAAAGGGGCCCAGTTCAAATGCCTTTAAATTGTGTTCAGGGGTTACCTTTCCCCTCAGAGATTTTGTACCTGAGCAGGTATTGCCTGTCTTTGCCACTTACACTCAATACTGAGTCCAGGGGTGGCACGTTTTCCCCTGTGGCAGGGAGAAGCATCTCACAGCATTACTTTCCTCCCTACAAATGTGTCTGTAGTCCCAGGCTTGGTCCAGGACACCATTTCTTCTGTGGCCAGGTAGTGCCTGGGTGCAGGGGATCAAGCACTCACTGTACTTGCTAGATATGGCAAGTGAAATAGCCTGAACCACAGTTGCAGTTACACTTTGCAGAAGTTCTCTGGGCAAGAGGAGGAGATGAGTGGGCAGGTCTTGCTGTGGTGTTGGGTGCTATAATAACTGCTCTAATCCTCACAATCTCTGTCATTCCTCAAAGATCCCATCTACTATGTCTGTCTAACTTCTGCCATCTAACCAAGGGTCCTGAATTTAGAGGTACCATCACCTAGTTAACATAGAGAAAGAGTACTAGACGAGATCTTGAGAGACTGTGGTCCTTTTAAAGTCTGAGAGGGCCCTCAGAGGTGTCTATTTCTCTCCATTGTCCACCGAAGGCAACTGTTCTCCTAAATTAGGAGCTTTGGCTAAGTGCCTGAAGGTAGGTAGGATCACTGTGAACTTCTGTCCTCAATCTTGTAAGCAAAGTGAATGATCTCTGCTCCTTACAGTGACACAGACAGGCTGCCACTTCTACTGCTCTGCTCCTGCTCTCCAGTGGGCAGAGGGAGATGAGCCTTCCAGATTTGGGTCCCCCAGCCTCCTCCCACAGGCACCAATCATGGATGACCAGCAGCAGTGAGCACAAGAATCTGGCCTGGGAGAGTGTGTAGGGTCAGCATGCCCATCTGGATCCTTTGGCTGCAGAAGAAACTGGCTCTGCATCACCCACAACATTTAAAATAGAAGAAATCGATGTTGCTGCATCTGGGATCCCCAGGGCTGTGGTGTATGTCTGTGACACCCTGACTCCAGCAGCTCTTCCTGGGGCTCTGGCAAAGCCTGCGAATTCCTGACAGCCCAAAGAATTGAGGACAGAGAGCAAGTGTGTAGTGTCTTTTTAAGGAGGAGCAACACTTCCAAACTGTGATGCCCCATTATGATATGACAGGGCAAATGCAGTCCAGCTTAAGAATAGATTTGGCAAAATACATTCCTACATAGCTCAACATGAATATTATTTTTCTGTTGTAGTACTAATAACCATTTAAAGGATAACAACACTTATTAGGCAAATGCAGACACATTCTTTGCCTATCTTGTCAGGGTACAAATGAGCAAAGGGACAGAACTACCATTCATTAGGAAGAAATCAAGCCATTTAATTATTCTAACAAAACTGTCTTCCTTTTTTTTTTTTTTAATCCACTAATGCTTGTAGTTTTCTTACTAATCACTGAGATTTACATATTACAGTAAAAGTGCAGAGCATCAGTCTCCTGGTCTATCAACTTCATCAGGCTTAGGGAATTGAGGAGAAAGAAAAGGAAAAGAAAATATTTGAATATAATTGCTATATTATTGAATGATTTTATGCTATCATGTGGAGTTAAACTGATTTAAAAAAAAAAGATAATGTTTCCATTTCAATACTACTTGTTTTATAATTAAAACTTCCCTTTTCTTCGGCTTTCTACTTCCAGAAGGGTCTTATTCAGCATATTCAGTGCTAGCCAAAAGGTCACTGTTGTCTGACAAGAGAGTCCTCCCTCCCCTTACTGGTACCTCTCAATGCTGTGAATAGAACTCCCTTTCTCTGAGGCTGAGATCCCTCAGCAGGAAGGTGCACCTCCCCTTCCTGGAGGTCAAGTGCATTACCCCTGGGCACTGTAGAAATTATGCAAGTGGAGGGAGGGGCAATCCCATCAGTTCTCCTGGTCCTGGCCCCACAACACTCAAAATACTGACCACTTTTCCACTGCATCGTGCCATTGATTTAAATTACTTTGGTCTCTTTGACATATAGTTGCCTAGATAGGTGATTTTTAGTTTTGTGTTAAATTTCTCAGCCTAGTTATTTAATCTTTTGCATTTTTTAATTGTGTTTTTCATTGTGTTTTCAACACTTTCATTGACAAGGTGTTGACGAAGTAATACATCCTGGAATATGAAGCAGTCAAATGGCTGTCTTATGGTATTTAGCAGTTCTTACAGAATAACATTGAAGTCCATGTGAGTAATGCTCTCTCTGGGCTTTGCTCTATAATTCCAGGAGAGGACATGCAGGAAGGATGTTGCCATTCCAGCTTGTGCTATCAAGACATAAGAGATGAAATAGACAGTATGAAAAGTAGAGAAAGGGCTCCATCATAAAGCAATTCAGCTGGGTGATTTCACTGGTGTGGGATCAGAGACCTTCACTCACACTGAGTGGGTGGAGTTAGAGTAGAAAAAAAGGGCAGCAAACAGTGCACTGGAAGAGAATTTGGGCTATATGAAGAAAGGACCACCTCAGACTCCATGGCAGACAGGTTTATGGAGAGATCTGCAAGTTCTGCACTGCAAGAACTGGTTATGAGGGCATAAAGGAACCTCTTTCTACCCTTATAGTGTATTTTCATGCTTTCTAAATAAAACTATGCTTACATGCCTTTTCAGGCATCCTTCTCTTTTCACTTTCTTACAAAAAACTCAGACTAGCTCCAAGATCTTGCTGTTCATAGGAAACAGTAAAGACATTTGAAGGAAAGAAATAACAACAAAAAAACCCCTCATTTTCTTGCAGGTAAAAGCTCAAAGGGAATATATTATAAACAGCACAGAGAATAGCTGCCACTGCATGGCATGCTTTTGCTCAGTGCATGCAAAGAGAAATTTGGGACAAAGCAGGAAATGCTCAAGAGGTAGAGTAGAGGGTGCACATGTAACATTAGGACAACTCCTGCCAAGGTGCAGATCCATACTCTGTGTGCACAGGCAGCAGAGTTTCTGAGAAAAAAAAAAGGAATAAGTATACCTAAATATCATTTTGTGAAACGACTACATTAGTTCAAATGTAGCTTTTCAAAAAATCTGGCCTCAAATAGACAAGCAGCCTCAGAGGTTTCAGACTGAGCATCTGAAAGTATGGTAAGGTTGCAAATAATCTATAAACATTTTCTTACTGTAATGTTTGCTATCCTTAGTTATTGGTAATATTTTCTGTGTGCTGCCTTAGAAAAAGACAGACTGGAGACTCTTAAAACATGTCTCTGGTAAGCTAGTGAGAGTATACATACCAAAATGACCAGATAGGGACTAGGTGAGTCCCCAGCAAATTAAGAATGTGTATTCATTATACTTGTAATAATTATACTATGTTTTATAATATTACACTCAAGCAATTGTAATTTCAGTTTTATGGAGCAAAAAGTGCAACCTCTGAGATTTAACTTTTAAGTAGTGGATTTAATTGCCACTGCTTGAAAAATATTAATGGTCATTCATCAGTGGATATTGTCTTTCCCCTTATCCTACATGATTGTTTTAATTTAAACTAGCTTTCTGCTCTGTGTATAGAATTATTGACAGAAACATATCTTTCTTCAGCAAATGATTAACTAAATCATCTTTTTATTTACAAGCAGTGCTGTGTCCCTGTGCCCTAAATCTTGCTAGTTGGAAGAGTGGGAGGGAAAGCAATTTAATTAAGTTAACTTTATTGACCCTCCGGAGCTGTTGTTTAATAGCATGGTTCCCTGGAGTGTAGTGCAGGTAAATTGAATGAATGCCACAGAATATCACTTCCCTGCATTGCATATTTCAAACCTCTGCCAGGCAGTTTGGGATGAGCAGCCAATCAAGAAAAAGGTTTTTGCAGCCTTGCTAGCATGGATGACATTTCCCATTATGCTCAGAAAGAGGCACAGAGTGTTAGCCATGTCTTCCTCTGAGCATATCAAGAGGGATAACTCTGGGATTGCATGTTGCACTCAGCTGCTGCTTTCAGAAGGCAACTTTGTGGACTGGCTTTTCAGTCATGTATCCAAAAATACCTTTTTATGAAAGAGAAAAACTAGTGTGTGGGTCTGAATGAAAGTGCTGTGAGTTAACTATGTAATATTAAAACCTTGATACACTCATTCTGCAGAGAAATGCAGAAGGATAAGAACTGTCTTTGGAGCTGTATTTGTCACTAAATACTTAGAAACAAAATGAAAAATTACAAAATTTCTTTGTTAAAATGTTATTAGATAAAGTCTGCAAAGACTTCCACAATGGATTCTCCTAGATAATAGTGCCTGCTACTGTTTCAGTTACTGCTTCTGTTGTTAAAATCTGTGTCCAAACATCTTGTTAGTCTGTAAAATAAGTACAAGCGCTCCTCTGCAGTTTGCTGGAACAGACCTGGTTTTCTGTATTATTCTTCAATACTGATTACTGAGTGATAAAAGACAGTGTCTCTCCCTGTTGCTCCCGTACTTCTTTTAAAAGTCAAGCCAGATCACCAGTTGTGTGATGTAACGGCAACTTCATAAAGCTTTTAACCGTTGGAGAATTTAATGTTTATCTGATTAAATCTGATACCCAAAGATCCAGTCCTAAACCTTTGCTTAAAGAATTGCATACAGCAACTCAGCTAATATATGTTTTGCTCTGAAAAATAATAAGGGATGCAACTTTAATTTTCAATTCATAGTTTTTTAGTTGTCATAGTTTGACATGACAGCCTTTTCTGGTAAGGGAAAAGGGGCTGTAAAGATGGCTCCGGTGGATAGTTGCTCACAACTCTCCCCAGCTCTGAGCCAGACCCACTTCTGGGGCTGAGCCAATTAGACGCCTCCACGATCACTTTTTAAGAAGAAGCTGGAAGAGGAGACTTCTTCCTCCTTCTTCTTCCTGTTTCTTCCTTCTTCTGTCCCTTCATCTTCTTCTGGCTGGTGGTGGTGAAAGGAGTAGGAACAGTGAGAGAAACAACCATGAGGACTCCAAGGTCAGTGATGAAAGAGAGGAGGAGGTGTGCTGGAGCACAGACTCCCCTGAATTCTATGGAGACAATTGGTGAAGCTGAGATTTATTTTCATTTCTTTAAAGACCCCATATCAGTGGTAGAGACTCATTTTGATAATGACCCCATATCAGGGGCAGAGACTCATTTTGCTAAAGCTGTCTCCAGTCCAGGGGCAACAATTCACTTCACTGCAGACCCCAAGCCAGGGGCAGTAATTTTCTTCTTTAAAACTATGGCCGAAAGAGGCAGTGTCCCAAGGGAGGGGCCCTTTATCACTATGGCCGGAGCAGGTCATGTCCCGAGAAAGGGACCCAATATCCACAGCTGTAAACGTGGGAAGGAACCCATGACAAAGCAGCTCATTAAACTTATACCCAGAAGAGGCCTTGTCCCGAGAGAGGGACCCTGTAACTGCAGAAACTGCATTTGTGGTGAAGAATCCACGCCAGAGATATTCACCAAGGCCTGTGTCCCATGTGAGGGACCCTGTATTGGCAGAAGCCGCAGATGTTGGGAACAACCCACACCAGAGAAGTTTGTTAAGGACTGTGTCCCAGGGGAGGAACCCCATGGTGGAGCAGGGGAAGAATGCCAGGAGTCATCCTCATCTGAGAAGACAGAAGTGGCAGAGCCTATCTGTGAGAGACTGACCACATCCCCCACTCCCTGTCCCCCTGAACCGTTGAGGGGGGAGGAGGTAGAGATATTGGGAGCAGTGAGCTGCTCCTTCGTGGGAAGAAAGGAGGGATGGGGGAGGGAGATCTTAAAGTGCTGGTTGTAATTTTCTCATCATCCTACTCCCTTTTTGCTTTTATTCCATTTTGTTTCTTGTAGAATAAACTTTCCTACTTTCCTCTCTAAGTCGAGTACTGGAGTCTGTTTTGCCCAGAACCGTAATTGGCAGCGATCCCTCCCTGCCCTTGTCTCAATCCACAACAACCTTGCTTATCTTTTTACTCCCATTTGGTTGGGGCCTCTGCCATCCTAACGAGGGTGGGGGTGAATGGGGGCACCGAGCAAGAGACTGTCATGGTGCTGCTGTGCTAGCTGGGCCAAACAATGACACTAGTATTCACTCAGAATTCAGTGTTTGTGTGTGAATTTTCCTTTAATATGCAAACAGGATTTTTTGGCTTCAAACTGCTGGTTTCAGTTTTAGATGCATGTGAGATAAGAGAGGTGAGTTTGTAGGGGAGGGGCATTGTCCTTTCTTGGGCCCAAGGAAATTATTGGGAGAGCCACTCTCAACTCATGGTGCAAGGTCCAGAAAACTGCCTTTATTTCAATGTTAGGTTAATATGGTTTTTGTCTGCCACTGAGTATGTGTTTAGAAAAAAGGATGATGTCTTGCATGAGTAATCCTGACTAGTTTACTAGCTGATATTCTCCTCTGTTGCTTTATCTTCATTAAATATCTGTTTTGGCAGACATTGCTTGAAGTCCATACCTCATATCTGTAAGATAAGTGCAGCTTCTGAGCTAATGATTGTGTCTGGAGTCAGAGGCAAGCCTTATAAAGCAGACATCTGCAATTTTCAGCTATTTTTTTTGCTTCCTATAGAGTTTTTGTCATGACATTTAGAAATATTCCAAAAGCTTTATTGTCTATCTAATAGAATCAGAAGAAAATACACATCCATGATACCATTCCACGGTTCCTTCCAAATACAACAGACAATCACATTGAATCACAAGTGACTGTTTTCTTACAGAACGATTCATACCATATTTTTAAGTGAAGCTCTTTAAAATTGTTAATATACAAATGCATTATGTATATATATAAATGAAGTTCAATTTCATGTTATTACGGTTTTAAAAGACAAATCAAGGTTAGTAATATTATTTATTTAATGTGATTCATATTTAAAATATCATTATTTAACCTATGTGTATAGTACTATTACTATAAATTAATGAATACTAATTCATAGTTCTGAGTGGGGCACAGAAGTCATGTCTAACCCCAATTTAGATTTCCATTTTGGGGGATTTTTGGTGGCAAATTAACCTTAAGTAGCTTCAGCCTCTGTCTACAATGTCTCTGCCTCTGCCTCTTTGCTTGCCACTGTGCTGGCACAGGGTTTTTTAGAAGTGAGCACTCAACTGGATTAGCAACCTTGAAAAATTATCAATCTCCTTGCTCTTTTTCTCACAGTTCTTTATAAAGCAGAGCAGTATGCTCATCTAGTTTACAGTGTAGCCCCCAAATGAGTGCTCCTCTGCAACTGAACATGCTTCATAGGGAAGGTAACTGCATGACTTCATTCAGGAAAGAAAAAAGTGTCCATCAAACTACTCCTGGATTTTAAGACACACTATTTACTTGATGCTTTAGCCTATAAACTCTACATAGTAAATACTCTTAAGATAAAGTACTATTAATGGCATTTTCTCTGAACCAAATGTTTGATGAAAACTTTTGCCAAGACAGGAACAACACTTTGGGATAGATTTAGCTTTGGATATTTGAAAGTTTTGTGAATTTGGAATATTTTAATGGAAAATGGTAGGAAATAATCTAAGTTGATGCACTTACACCACAGAAAACTGTAGTTTGTTTATTTGACTGGATATAAGAAATTTTTCCTTTCTGTACTTGCAAGAGTTTGCAAATTTACTAGTGGTGGTTTAGGGTGTTCAAGTATAATATATCAAGTGGACAGAACTAACATATTGTGACCTTTTTTTTCTAGGTACAAACAGAAACTTTCCCTTTCTTATCTGTTTTGTTTTGGGGTCGATTTTTCCCACACATAAGGGTCACTGAAGCAGAATTTTTACAACTGCAGAGGGATGGCATCTTCTAGGCTCCAGCTATTCTGCTTAAAGAAGTTCCTGGTTTCCACTGTCATTGCTACCCACCAGCTGGCAGTACTGCCTCTGTAGTTTTGTTAGCTGAGTGGCTAGGATGAGTGCTCCTTAGTCTGAAACTTAAAAACTCGGTCAAGCCAGCAAGATCCACAGTTCACACCACTTAAAACAACTGGCTCAATTTGCCTCAAGCATTTTAGAGAGTGTTCACACAACCCCTCCACTGGCACAGCTATGGGGCCAAGCATGGAAAACAGGGAAGGGTAAAGTTGTCAAACCACCATATTATTGTGTGCGAAATGAGTGTTTGCTAATCTGCAAGTCTTAAGCACTTTAAACATAGGAGAAGGCCACAGAAGTGGCTGTGTCCATCAGATTTTTATTCACATGTAGTGCCAAGCATGCAACAGTAAGTAAACTCAAATGCCATTTTTTTTCAATTCATATTGATACTTAAACATTCCTTCACATTTTCCCCTCTTCTAAAGACTATGACTGGCCTATGCTAGCATTTTGAGGCTGATTTTCTTTTACTTCACATTAATTGGTTGTTTATTGAGTAAATAGTTCCTGTGCAACCTGATCTAGATGAACCTGCTTCTGCAGAGGGGTTGGCTAGATCATCTCTAAAGGTCCCTTCCAACCCCTACCATTCTATGATTCTATGAAATAGAGATAAATTAAGATGTGTCAAACGTTTGCTACACTGGAGACTAAAGTTTGTTTTAGACTACAACACTGGCACTAAGTCAATCAGAAGCATGAGAGTTGACTAGGAGATGTTCTCAACAGCTCATGAAGCTCAACATGGCGGTAGATATCTAATGCTCCATAATCCCAGCTATGGAAAGGCCGAAAGAGCTTGAAGAGTTCAGTTCGGTAATTTACCAAGAAATCCCTAAAACTTCCTTCAAGAAGGAAAATTAAGTCTATGGAGAAGATAACATGACCTGGACAACTGAGGAAAAACCCAGATGCTGAGCAGAATTGATTAGTTTCTTTTTGTCCTCTGGAGTCAGAAGACTGCTGCTTTAGTATCCAAGCAAATTGTCCGCTTTACCACATACATATTGCAAAAGGTCAGAAGCACCATTGTCTCAATGAGAAAGGAAGATCCATTCTTTGCTGAAAAGTGTATCATCAACAAAAATACTGTTTAAATTCTCTACCATTAGATGAAAATAACCTTTATTAATAGAATTGACAAAAGAAATAGGGGAAGAAATGTAGTTTCTCAACTTGGAATCATGTATAAGAATTAATTAATCCTAATGTTTTTGTTCTTAAATAAGTGAGCTTTACTCACTGAGAGTAAACCTGTGCCCTTGCACAAGTGTATTGAGTAACATTTCCAAACTTTGACTGTAGGAGAGAAGAAAGCATTAAGAAAGAAAACAATTTTTGTTAACGTAAAAGCTGGGAATTCTGAGGGGAGCACTACAGTAGACTGGTAGTGGAGGTGTTCTGGCTCAAGAAACTGCTTCAAAACTACATCAGTCAAGTCCAAGGTGATATTTCAAATACTTTTATTGAAGCATGAAAAGCCAGTAATAACCGACATCACAATTTCTGCTGGAGAATAGGAATTGAATAGTTATGTCATTATTTTATGATTGTCATTAACTGTCTTCTGGATCCCCAGGGTATTTGATATTTCTTTACTGTCTTACACATCCAAGATATAAGACATGAGGAGAGCTGCAATTTAGGCCAGGAAACACCCCAAGTAGCTATTATGTGTTTGCATTTTATGTTCTTTACTTCATGATCATTCTACCTTTAGCAAAACCACTTATTTCTGTATGTTTTTATTCTTCTTTTAGGAAAGTGGACAAGTAGCATTATGAAATGTCAAGGCATTCCACTGAAAACCCCACTTTTATAAGAGTACACCTCTATGTAATGTTTACCTATGTATATTTTAAACTAGGATACTTAGTGTGTGTTTCTGGAGCAAAGGATTCCAACACAGTTGCTAATAAAGCCCGTGGCAGGAGATGATACTGGTTTTACCCTGCTGTGCCCACATATGGCTCCACACAGACAAAGTACTAGCTGCAACATGGGTTGTTTCCACTCAGCTGTTTGTCAGCCACTCAGTTCCCACTGAGCATGTCTTCTCTGTAAAGACTTATGGACTCACACTCTATTTGGAGCAACTCTGTTAACATGCAGGTGTTCTCAGGGACACAATTTAAAGGCTGGGACACTGTATTTGGGTGCAATGTAAGTCCACCAGCGCTAACTTTCAAAACTGTTCTCCTGTTCCTCTCCTATCCCCCACCATACCTAGGAGCTCAGAAGAACTGTTAGCAGGATAGAACCTGAGGTGCTGAACTCCTTTAAAAATCTGCCTCAGCTTCTATTGGATTGGATTGTCTGGCTTTATTTTATTTCCGTCTCTTTCCCTTTTGTTTCTCTCAAGATGGCTGCTTTCTTTTGGTTATCCGTAGTGCTACAAGTAGAAGGATTCAAGTCCATATAGGTATTCAACATTTGTTCTTCTTTCCTGTGTCAGGCAACTGCGCTGCGTATTTCTACATCTTCTGAGCAAGCAATTTTCCTTCCTTCTTTTACAGATCAACCCCTTGCCTTTGTCTCCCTTCAGAGCCAAGGGATGGTGATGTGTGCAGCTTTTCTTTCTTGAAAGAGAAGGACTGCATTAGTTTCAACATCCAGACAATGGATATCACCTGCTGTAGGCAGCATGGGCTTTGCATATCTTTTTTAAAGTCAGACATAGGGTGATCTTTTCTCATTGCTGTACACTGACTTTATACATCAGTTCTGCCATCTCCATTTAAGATACTATCCTGAATTGACTTTTAAATGAAGAGCAAACTGCTGTTCTTTTCATTCACATAATTACTGTACCAAGCACATCTGCAAGCCTTGAGGACTGACTTTTTCACTCCAAATGAGCGATGCCAAGTGAAATGGCAATTCTAAATTATCTGCCTTTCTTTCTGAGGGAAAGAGACTTTACATCTCACAGTCAAGTACTAATAGAATGAGGTATCTCAGCTTCCAGTCAAAACAGAAGGTGCAATGAAGTTAATCATGAACTTAATAAAATTATATTTACAGCCATAATGTATGTATATAGAGTGGGTATGTATGTCTCTATGGTGAATGCGTATATATACATACACACATACATAGATGTAGTAAGTGGTATAAATATGTTGCCTTTATTAGTTAATTGCACTTCTGTCTGGAACATTTTCCTTCAGTAGAGCAGTAGGACCCAGCCTTGGGTAGCTCAGGTTCAGACAAGCTCTGAACACCTTCACAATCAGTTTTGTGATGGTTCAAAGCATCAATATATATTTTAACAGACTAATATTTCATGCTGAGAAGGATATAAGTGTTTATTGGACTCATTGTAAACCAAAATAGAGATGTTTTTAAACTGAACTCTAGACAGAGAATGTGACAAGAAGCAAAATGAGTAAATAAATTAAAATAAAATAACTGAAAATATATCTGGAAGACAGAAAAAATAAATTTCAGGTTATGCCATTGTGACAATGAACAATTCTAGAAAACTGAGCTTTTTTGCTAAGTGCAAAACATGGCTAAAATATGTTTAGCATTAACCTTATATCTAAAGCACAATTTCATTACAGGCTGTGCTGGGAAAAATTACTCATATTTTAATTGTTTTAAATTTATTGAAATACTAGTTTGGGAAAAAAAAAATAAAGTCCTATGGGTAAAAGTCTACTCACAGTGACATTGGTGTATATTGCAATATTTTGTAGTTCTCTCACATTCCTGCTGAGAAATGGGAAACCACAACTGTGGGACGTTCCTATCCTGATTACATAAGATTTATAGAAAACCATGTCAGTGTTTCTCTAGCCCATGCACTGCAATTCCTAGAAACTGCACTGATTGCCAGGAAAAAAAAAAAAAAACAAACCCTCAAGTTATCACGAGGTTTTCACAAAGTTGACAAAGCCTCCCTGTTGCCCAAATGACCTTAGGTGTTGAGAAGTCTGTCAGCACTGAAGCAGCAAAGACAGATTTACATGCAGATGTACTAGGACCACATTTTATTTACATGACCAAGTTCCCACTGAAGCCAGTGGAAAGTGTGACTTTGTGATACTTACGAACTTGTCTGGAGGCAGCATTAGACTAAGAAATTAGTGCTTTTCATTAATTGCTAGAAGTTTAAATTTATTCTGTCATATTGTTCACAATCATGTTTCTGTTGTCCTAGTTTTACATAGTGAACAGATATTGCTTCAGATTTCTTACAACCCAGAGTCTAGCAAGACAGATTTATTCCAAAAGTGTGCTTTTGGAAGTCCTTCTCTGTGCCTTTTCCAAGGATGGGATTTCAATGAGTCATCTTTGACTGGTATCAGCAGAACCCATAGAGAGAAAGCATAATTAAGACAATTTCAGCAGATTATGTCCCTGCAGCCATGGCGTTGCCCTGTATACAGAACTGGTGGGGCTACATCAAAAATAGGAAGTTCTTCTCATCAGTCTTTATGCATTAAAACATAGTTTTGAACATGTTTGGCAGATGGGTTATCCTTATAACTTAGCCGAGTACTTGGCCTTGAGAAGAGTCTGAGAGGATGGGTTGTGAGGAGGAGATCATATTGAGAGGGACTAATTTCCATGTCAGTTCCTGTGTCAGATGTTACCTGAAGTTTTAGAGACAGCTAAGTGGAAAAAATTAGGTACAGAAATTAGTATCCTTATATCAGCCCAGTGCCAATGACTTATAGTTGGTACAGAAAGGATAACATCTAAATACACATAAGCATCATCCTGTCACCTTCTTCTTAGACTAGTTCATTTATGCAAGACATAGTAAATGTAGGAATGTTAGTGGTGGCACTTCAGCATAGCAAATTCACAGCTTTATTTGTGCTCTAGATTACCAGTCACAGGCAATCATGGTGCCCTGACTGGAAATACAAAGTAATTTGTTAATTGGTGGCTACTAATACATTTTTCATATCTTGGAATGCATATAATCTTGAGCAATTCCTCTCCTAATGTATATGTTTTCCACCCTAAACAATTACTCAGGTTTGTAGCAATAATCATTGATATTTTTAAAGATATGAGTTTTAATCAATATCTGTGAGTTATTATTGATTGCAAAAAGGTCTACTGAAGTAATTAGTCATTACTATTTTATGTACTTTTTTGTGTAGTGGATGCAATTGCCATAATTCTAGTGAAATAAGAGGTTGCCTACATACTGGCCTATTTAATGGGATTCACATCTAAGAAAGAAAAATCAAAGAGAAAAATCTATTGTTCTGTCTCTGGATTTTCTGCTTTTGATTTTAGGTTCCATTCTATGGGGTTTTTTGTGACAGAAAAGAAATGCTTTCATGTCTGTGAAATCATTGTATTCAGAAGTCCCAGGCCTTGCCCAGTAGAAGTATCTCTGATTAGTAGCTTTAATCATTTAAAAGGCAAATCTAGCACTGGGAGAGGAGGGGAAAAACACTTTTTGTGAGGTTTGACCCAATGTAACTTGTTTGATGCATCCAGCAGTCTTGAAGAGTTTTAGGGAAGAGTAAGACCAGCTGTTTACTATAGAGCCACTGTCATGCATGTCACAAGACTTGTTCTTGACTAGAATAGCTCTGTAGACTGCAGGACTCTCAAAAGACAGGATGGCTCTTTACTTCTAGGGCACCCAGTGAATGGTGCATTGATGGAGACTGGGTTTAGATCGTATGTAATGACATCGATTTTTTCTACATGAAGTACTGCAAAGTGGAGAAAGCTGCTACTTTCCTGCCATATATATGTACCCCCTGAAAAGGAACAGAATAAAAAGAAGGAGAATGGGTGTGAATTAGGATACTTATGTAGAAGTAGGATAGCAGAGAGTATGGGAAGAGTGAAGAGCAAGTATAGGAGTAGCAAAGAGGAGAAAAGAGATCAACAGACTGGAAAGACCAGGAAACTGGGAATGGAAAAATGATAACTGAGGAACAAAAAAGATATGGTATATTTTTTAATTTAATGAATGGCTTAATGTGCTGGATACGCAGAAGAATTTTTCATCTAAATAAGGCAACTGAGTCATCTTCTTAACCTCATTCTCTAAGTCTTCCCTTACAGCCAAATGAATGTATCTGTCGTCTAATAATGTGATTATTACAGAAGATGCAAGCAAAGCAGGTTTAAATCTGCTCCAGCATACCTGTGACATATTGGGACAGATCTGAGGAAAGCTGGGAACTGATAGAAAGTCAGTGAACCAATACAACTTTTAAAGGACGATGCTAGAGAATGCTGGGTTTTTGTTTGAAACACTGCTTAAGGATCAGGAAAACCTCCACTTTCATTTTCCTCATTTGCAATGGTTTAACCCCAGCCAGCAATTAAACAGCTGTTCCCTCACTCCTCTCCTGCCAGTGGGATGGAGAGGATCATCAAGGAAAAAACATAGAATTCATGGTTTGAGATAAGAATATTTTAATAAAAGAAATACAATATAATGACAATAATAATAAAATACAGTTATAATACATATAATGAAAATTAATGTTACTAAGAGAGAAATAAAACCTGATAGAATACAAGTGCTGCAGAAAATTCAAGAGCACAATACAGTTGCTCACCCCACACTGACTAATGCCTGAGCAGTGATCCACCCCTCCCTGCCAGCTCCCCCCAGTTTATATACTGGGCATGAGGTTCTGTAATATGGACTATCCCTTCAGCTAGTTGGGGTCAACTGTCTTGGTCATATTCCCTCCCAGCTTCTTGTGCACCTGCTTGTCCGCAGAGTCTAGGAAACTGAAAAAATCCTTCACTTAGGATAAGCCCTACATAGCAACAACCAAATTATCAATGTGTTATTAACATTGTTGTCACACTAAATCTAAAACAGGGCCCTATACCACTTACTGAGAAGAAAATTAACTCTATCCCAGCCAAAACCAGGATACCACTCAAAGAGAGATAATTAAAACCTTAGTCCTTTGATTTTATCCGTGTTTCAGCTTAAGGAGCTAGGTAGATCTTGATCCCTAATGATTTTTAAACCATAAAAGATACTTTGCCTATATGCCTTATAGGCAGCTATGTGCAGCACAACATTATTCAATCAAGTTTTTGCAGACAACAAATCATAAATTCATAGCAATGAGCAAAAAGAACTCAAGGCAATATCAAATTACCTCTGAGTTTATTTAACATGATTTTATAAGACACTCTACAATATTCCAGCTACTTATTCCCCAGTAACATTGCATATCTCATGTATACTGTAAGGGTTTCCATATCTCTTTCCATTTCCAATCTGCTAGTCTCTCCCCACACCCATGTGTGGCAGTGAACAAAGTAATTTCTGTAATACAATGCAATGGCTGTCTCAGATTTAAGGTGAGATTGTTTTAAAAAATACTTTTTATCCTGTGTTCCCCAGGACTCAGTGTTGGGGTCAGGTTGATCAATGATCTGGATGAGAGGATTGAGTGCAGTAAGTTTGCTGATGACACCAAGCTGGGAGGGTGTGTAGACCTGCTTGAGGGCAGGAAGGCTCTTCAGAGGGACCTGGACAGGCTGGAGCAATGGGCCAAGGCCAGTTGCATGAGGTTTAACAAGGCCAAGTGCTGGGTCCTGCACTTGGGCCACAACAACCCCAGGGAACACTACAAGCTTGGAGCAGAGTGGCTGGAAAACTGACCGTCAGAAAAGGACCTGGGGATTTTAATCAACAGCCAGATGAACATGAGCCAGCAGTGTGCCCAGGTGGCCAAGAAGGCCAATGGCATCCTAGCCTGTTTCAGAAATAGTATGACCGGCAGGACCAAGTAGATGACTGTACTCAGCACTGGTGAGGCTGAGCCTCAAATACTGTGTCCAGTTCTGGGCCCCTCACAACAAGAAGGGCATTGAGGTGCTGGAGCATGTCCAGAGATGGGCAACAAAGCTTGTGAAGGGTCTGGAGAACAAATCTGATGAGGAACAGTCTGAGGGAGCTGGGGATGTTTAGAAGAGCAGGCTGAGAGGAGACATGATCACTCTCTACAACTACCTGAAATGAATTGTAGTGAGGTGGTGTTTGATCTCTCCAGTAAAGAATGATAGGACACAAGAAAATGGCCTCAAGTTGCACCAGGGGAGGTTTAGATTGGACATTAAGAACAGTTTCACTAAGAGGGTTGTTAAACAGTGGAATGGGCCCAGGGAGATGGTGGAGTCATAGTCCCTGGAGAAATTTAAAAGCCATATATATATTAGGTGCTGAGGGACATAGTTTAGTGGTGGGCTTGGCAGTGTTAGCTTGGTGGTTGAATAGGATGATCTTAAAGGTCTTTTCCAACCAAAACGATTCTACAATTTTATCATTCTATAACTTGAATTGGAAAAATGTTACAGAAACTGAAATTTTGACTATGTTGCATTACAAGTTTCCTTACTGTAAGCCATAGATTGTACAAAGCCGTACTAAGCCGTACATGCAAACGTTGCATCCTTTGCTTTTCATGCAAGAAATACTGTATGAAATAAAGTACAGGCATGGATTAGGTCAAAGAATTTTCTTCATCAACTATGTGTGGAAACACAGGGTACTGAGAGAGATATCAGTAGGCTAGAGGTTATTTAATGGTATACTGACAAATTCTCAAGTGCCATTGTAATATCTTAGGGGATTAGTGTTTACTCATCACTTTAAAATGTGTGGCAAGTCCTAAAGTGGTCTGCATTCTTTTTGAAAAAAAACAAAATTTGGATGCTGAATAAGAACTCTGCCTAGATGCTGTACAGGTAGTAGGACAATTCATAGTCTGAAATCAGAATTGTTTCTCAATAAGATTTGTGTGCCTGCGTGATATAACACTATGTAGTGAACTACAGGGTCTGGGAAACAAATTTATGGCTAGTACAATTTTGAAGCACATTGATCTTTTTCCTTGACTGATATGGAGAAGGCAATGTCTGTCAGGAAAAGCTATTATTAATGTAACATTTACTGGGAAATATTAATGCTAGGGGAAGTTAACAAAGCCTTCAGTTTTTTCAATATTAAAATGTAAATGATGAATTACAGAGAATGTAGGTAAACCACTTACCTTTATAATGCTGATGTAGGATGAGATTCTGCAAATGCTCCTCATTCAAATATCCTGTTGTGTCCCTGTATATTATCTGACAGGCAATAATCAGGGCAAAGCACTGCAGAAATTAATTCCTATAACACTGAGGGTTTTAATGAAAATCCTGATGACAAATTATCTTTGTTGTTCTCTTTACTGTTTTATCCCTTGTATCCTAAGTTAATTACATGGCATTTTAATAGAGGCTTTTTAAGCACACTACACATGTCAAAGAAAAAGCAAAATGCTGTCAGTTTCTGGAACTTGCCCAGACTGTCACAAACATATGTGAATTTAATTCTAATAGTGTTTTGATCTGAGGGCTCATCATTTATATTTTTACCTGTCAAACACTTGTTTGGCTTCTCTTCGCATAACAGGTGAGATTAAAAAAACAATATTCTCCCTCTTACTTGTCTTCTGTGAATGAAATGAAAGAAGCAGTAACTAGACATCTCACAGGTTCATGATTTATGACTAAAAATATATATATTACGGAATGTTTAAATGAGGTAGCACTGTGAGTTGCAAAGCAGGGGAGGCTGGGTTGCTGAAAAGTGAAACGGACGTTGACAGCAAAAAAAATTGTGAGATGCTAGATTGAGAGGAGTTTTTTCTAATCTCTCTTGATTTTATTTTCCAGCCATATTTTCAGACTTAGCCATGGATCATTTTTTACAAATTAATATTTAAAATTGCAAATACTTTACATTATTTATAGTTATTAAGCAGGACTACTCTTTTACATTTTTATTTCAACTTAGTCAGTGAACACAATTTAGTGACTATGGTTCCATGTACAAGTTCAGATGCATCTAAATTTGCTTTGACAGAAAAAAGTTTCTGGTTCTTTTACACTTAAACTTCCTTTTTAGCAGATGTTTTGTCTGCAATGAACAAATACTTTGAGGAAATGTGGAAAGTTTTCACAAGGATAAGAGCAATTGAAAACAGGGAGTTTGACAGCTCATTCCAGGAAATGTTTGGCAGATTCCCATGGGAGACTATTCTGAAGAAGGAACCCAAAGAAAATGCTTCTCTCTGAGGACAGCCTTCCCAGACCTGGGCTCAGCCCAGCTCACAGCCCAGGAAGTCACACAGACACAACAGATGGGGCAGGGACCTCCAATTTGGTCTGCAGTGCCAAAAGAGAGGGCAGAGGAGGCCAAGGAGGGCTATTCAGGAGGAGGGCCACATAGACAGGGAATTAGGGAAGGCAGGGCTCAGCTAAGTTTATAATTGGTGAGGAATGAGAATGGCAACAAGAGTTTCTAGAGGCAGAATCAAAAGAAGGCCTAAGGAAGATGAGGATCTGTAAAACAAGGCAGCAGGCTTGGTAACAAAGCGCAACAGAAAAGGCTGAGTAACTCAGCATCTGCTTTGTTTTGGCCTTTACTGGCAAGTTCTGTCCTCAGATCTCCCAGGTAGGATCTGGGAAGACTGAGGTAGTGACAGAATAAACTGAGCATACACAAGACCATGCAACAAGACAGAATGGATGTGGAGAGAGATGGCTGATGTCACTGCAAGGACTGCTTTAGTCTTCTTCAAATGGTCTCAAGGGATTGGAAGAGGTTCCTGAGGGCTGGAAAAAAGGTATATGTTTACATGTATATGTGCCAGAAGGCAGGCCTAGTTTTTATCTGCTGACAAAGCTCCCTTCAGTCTTCATGACAATTTTGGAGTAAAGCCTTCCATGTCCAGGCACATGGAAGACAAGATGACGACTAGAAACAGGCAGCTCTGAGGAGATGAGTGGTGTGATGAGTGACGGAAGAGAAGTGGTTATTTACCTTGACTTCTGCAAGGCCTGTTACATGGTGTTCCTGCAGCCAAGTTGGTGACATGTGGACTTGAGAAGTGGCCTATGAAGTGAGACCACCACTGGCCATATCATGCGGCTCCAAGAGTTATGAACAGTTCTATGAAGTCC
This sequence comes from Colius striatus, assembly GCF_028858725.1. Lineage (NCBI taxonomy): Eukaryota > Metazoa > Chordata > Aves > Coliiformes > Coliidae > Colius > Colius striatus. Next base: position 29,206,454 of record NC_084762.1, read on the forward strand.
AATTGATGAGTAATTTCTAGTATCAGGAGCCAATATTAGCACTGACATTCATTCTTGTCTTCACTAGAAACACAGTCAATGGGATGACTCAGCATAGTGGTTTTGCCTGGGTCCGATTCTTTGTTAGCAGGGGTAGCTACGGGGTGGCTTCTTTAAACAAAGATCTACCAGAAGCTTCCCTTCTAGCTGACAGAGCTAATGCCAGTCAATTGTAAGATAGACCCTGCATCTGACCAAGGCCTGGCCAATTAGTGATAGAGATAACACCTATGTGATTAATGTATTGGAGAAGTGGAAGAAGTTGCTAACCATGTGATTATTATTATTGCCAAAATGTAAGTCATTGCTGCTAGGAAACACTGTACCAGTGGTCATGTATACCACGCTGCCAGAATGGATTGCAGTATTTTGTTAAATAGAACAAAAAAGTCAGTGAGGCTTATTTAATCCATACAAGTTAAGAGTTCTGCAGACCTTGTAAACAAGTACAAGGTAAAAATAGGTCAATTTAGGCTGTTTACTAACCTGCACAAATTCAATTTAAATATATTTTAATATGTTTCTGTCATGCTTATTTCTTCTGCTTAAAATTTCTTCACTCATTTTCTCAATCTGTAAATAATCTTTTGCTTAGACAATAAATCTGATGAGGGTTGAGGAAATGAAGGGAAGAAAGTGTTGTGGACTTTGGTGAGATTTCAGATTGGTAACAAGTAAACTAAAAGCTCATCACTGGGTATGTATAGTGAGGATTCTTTCATTTTACTCCAGATTCAGCATTTATCAGCATTACATTTCACCCACATTTTTAGCACTGGTCACACAGAACTAAGATCTTTCTGCAATTTTCCCGGTCACCCTTGGATTTTGCTACCCTAAATAAATTAGTGTGGTTAACCCTTACCTTGCTATTCAGCCTTATCCAAATTACTGATGACTATGTTGAAAAGTATACTTCTCTGCACTGGTCCAATAATGAGCTCTCTGTATTGTGGAGAGAAACTATTTGCTTCTACCATGAGTTTCCTATTTTCTAACCAGTTTTAAGGGGCTTGTTCCCTGTAAAGAAAGGTTTTGGCCTGGGAAACTCCAAAGCCTCTTCTGCAGGGAACACCTCGGTAAAGAATTCTTTTCACTTTGCTGGTGTACACTCTGATATTATTTGAGCTCTCCTTTCATACCCCTGTTGCTTATCAGCCCTAAAGACTTTCTGTAAGACATCCTGTTTCTGATGTGCCTAAAAAACATTTTATTATTGGTTATATGCCTTTAGCAAATTTCTCTTCAAAATCTTTTTTTAGCCAGGTGTATTAAATTCAACTTGCCAGACTTCATATTCTTTTCTATTTCTCTGGCTGGGAAATGACTTCCACTTTCAGAAGAACTTCTAGTAATCTCCTTTACTGTGCTGTATATTGAAACAGTCTAGAAAAAAATTAGAGCTCTGAGAATTTTCTCTTTCACTGTTCCTTGCCTTTCCTCAGAAAATGACCTGATATTAGGTATGCAGTTAAAGTTATAAAATAATTATTTTTCTTTTTCTGAATTACTTTCCCTCTTTTTTGTGTCACCTCAGAAAAGGCACTAAAACATAAATGGAATGCTCATAAAATTCAAACCATAGGGAGAAAAATCAAAGCAAAACGATTTGCAAAAATGAATAGAGAAAGGAAGAGGTGGTGTCAGCATGCATGCATGAATAAAGAGAAGAAGTAGGAGAAAAGAACAAGTTCATAAAATCTACATAGAAAAATTAAAAAGTCATCATACCAAAATAATCACCCCTGAAATATTAAAGGTTTCAGTGGACCTTTCAGTGGACTCACCAATTTTGGTCATGAGCTTGGGTAAAAATAATATCAGTTCAATTGGTTACTAATCAGATCAGAGTAGGATAATGAGAAATAAAGCCAAATCTTAAAAACACCTTCCCTCACCCCTCCCTTCTTCCCAAGCTTAACTTTACTCCTGATTTCTCTTCCTCCTCACCCTCAGCAGCAAAGAGGGATGGGAAATGGGGATTACAGTCAGTTCACCATATGTTGTCTCTGCTACTCCTTCCTCTCAGGCGGAGGACCCCTCACACTCTTCCCCTGCTCCTGCATGGGGTTCCTCCCGCAGGAGACAGTTCTTCATGAACTTCTCCAACAGGTATGCTTTCCAGGAGCTACAGTCCTCCAGAAACCAATTGCTTCAGCACCAGTTTCCCACAGAGTCGTGGCCTTCTACGGGCACAGCCACAACCTCCAGTGTGGGGTCCATCTACTAGCAGATCTCAGGGGGATAGTTGCTGTCTCACCACTGGATGCAGGCCGATCTCTGTTCCAGCACAGCTCCTCCTTTCCTTCTTCACAGACTTTGATGTCTGCATAGTTGCTTCTCACCCCTGCCACTCCTCACTCCACTGCAGGTTTTCCCTTGTATATTTTGTTGCAAAGGTGTTACCGCCATCAATAATTGGCTTGTTCTTGGCCAGAGACAGGTCCAATTTGGAGATGGGGAAACTTCTAGGAGCATTTCACAGAAGCTGTCCCCTTAGCCTCTCTCCTGCTACCAAAATCACTGCCACACAAACCAAAAACAGTGAGGACATGCTTATTATTTTATGTCTATGGAACTCAGGCATCAAAAGACAAAGTGGATCTTAAGAGGGTGCAGTGAAAATCTGCAGGTGGAGAAGGGATATGAATTTGTTGAGCAGCACTGAAGTATTTCTCCTGTAAATTTTCAGATATTTTAAAAAGACCACAGTGGAATGAAATAGGATTTGAAGTTGTGTATAAAAAGTCATTATGGTAAGGCAAGGTATGATTTTATGTTGAACAAAATTATTGTTCTGCATTTTTTTCCTGTTATTGCTACGCTAGTGGATTTAGCCCATAATGGTATAATGTCAGAAAAGGTATAACAAATGTACCTCCATAAGGGCTTAATAACTCTAGCTCACAACACTAATAATTACTGAAGTTAGAGTGTTATCTGCCAATATTAATGCAATGCTTGTTCTGATGGTACTGTACAATGAACAACTGCCAATACACACTTCAAAGCTGTCCCTGTTTTTAAATCTATTATTTACTCTATGGCTCTTCAGTAGTTTCCTGATCAAACTACTCAAGCTCTACCCTTGGCACACTGATAACTCTTATGTTTCACCAGTATATTGAAATATCTCAAGGTAGCCTTTTACATAGAAAAAAAATCACTGTGCTCACACTCTTTCAAAAGGAACTTAAAGAGCACAATGCAGACAGCATATTAAAAAATTCTGGATCATTAAAGATGAACTGTTTTCTTTATTCAGAATTATATTATACTGATGTCCCCAGAGTTGGAATTAAGACTAATACAAGGTGAATTTCATACATTTAGAGTCAAGGGCTCTGACTTTAGGAAGAATTATAAAATGACATTGGTAAACAACTCCCTGAATCTTCTGAGAATGCAGAAGAGGTAAAGTTAAATTGAGTTCTCAGCTTCTAGGAGCAAACTGGATTGGCTGTGAGCACAAGCAAAGAAGAAATTGCCTAAGGTAGCAGGCTGCTGGGAAGACAAAGCACATGTCCCTTAACATCTGCCCCCCACCTAATTTTATCCATATTAGGAGAGGGAAAAACAGGTTGTCTGAAACTGCTGCTGGCCCTAAAGTAGGAGTGGAAACTATTGGTAGAATGCCCAGTGCTGGCAGCTGTGATAGCTGACTGGTATCAGTCCCTGGAGGCAGCCAGATTAGCAACGTGGATCCTCTAGATCTCTCCATTTCAATTCCTCACTTTCCTGTGGCACTCAGGGGTGGCCCTGTTCCATCTATTGTTTTAGAAAAATTGACCATCAATTTAGAGTGAGCCATTGAAAAGTCTTGTGATGGCTCTAGAATAAAAGGCATGCAAAATGTTTCTTGCCTTAAATGAGGAATAATCATGGCATTACTTATATTTAGAAATTCAGGGAGTGTTGTCAGTCTCAATGTCGTATACTTGTTCCAAAATGCAGATGATATTATCAGCATTTCATTCTCCTCTCTAGATTATCACAGTTTCTCCTTTTCCTTTCCCAGATTCTTTGTTGCAAGTTCAACAGGTTAGTGCTAAAAATAATTTTCATTCGCTCAGGATGAAGAGATGTTCTGTCATCATTGTACATACTTCAGATTTGAAACAAAATGTAGTTCAGTTTCAACTTTCCAGCCTCTCTGTGTTTTGTTATTTTTGGCTTGGCAAATTCTACACCTTCTGCCATGGGAATTTCCAGAGATTAGAAATTCAGTAGCCAAATTCAGAGTCTAGAAGTGGAGTTTTCTAAGTCTGTTCTACAACTGCCTGACTGACTTTTGTGCCCTTGAGATTTGTTCCTTCCAGCTGGCAAATCTCAGACCTTAAGTGATGGAACTGAACTATTCCTTCAGATTTGTGAATTGTTCTCTTGGTCCACCCTATGCTTGTGATATTCCCTCATGTTGCAGACAGCATTCTTCAGAGGCATAAAGTTACAACACATCTGCTTCTTTGTTTTTACAAATCAAGACATATTTTTATTCTAATTTTTTGAAAGTGTCATGGTGAGTCCCTCTTTTTGTCATCTGTATTAGGTCAAAAGCTGTCAGGCTCATGAGGATCAGATTTCTTACGCCTCATTTCATACTCCTTATGACTATTTCCTCTTTGGTGTACCACTGCACTAGGAGAAAGGAGGAACTTTCTCTGAGTTTTGCCCAGGTTCAGTCTTCAAGGGCTGCCCTCTAGCCCACTTACATGCTTCCTTGCTCCCTCTATTTTTGCCATATTTCTGTTTTCTTTCGGATAGAGCTTATTCCAACAGTAAGCTCTGATGCTTGTGTATAGGCATCCTTGCCCTTCTCAGCAAAAGTGTTTTGGTCATCATGTCTGGTTGCTTACCTCAGCTTATGGTTTTGGCAGTGACTCCCATTATTTTGGTCATCATTGCTATCTGGAAGCTTGATTAGTTTTTTGTATTAGTCCTCACTGAGGAAGATTAAAAAACAATGTTTTTGTGTTTTAAAAGAGATAATGATGGGTAATTTTAGACTATTTTTGGCTCTGCAATTGGTAGTGTATAAATGTTATTTAGACTTTATACAAAAACCACAGTAATTTCATCTTTGCACCAGTCAACAAGCAACTCCTCTTACACCCACTGGCATACTTAGTCATCTCTTTTGTAAATCATTGCAACCACACTTACCCAAGGGTAACTTTGATAAATTGGTATGCTTCCCACGCCAATGAAAAATGACCTTCTACCTTCCCTGTAACAGCTAAACACCATGTAAGTGCCTGTTTGAAAACCCAGGGCTCACCCAGAAGTGTGGAGTATTGCTTTGCCAACTGTTCCTTGCATGAGAGGAGTTAGTTCATGCCTGTTACGGCTAATCCTTACCCTGCTAGTAAAGTCTCCCCCTTACTTCCATCCCCCAGTGACCATTTGAAAATAGGAAGGAAATATTTGCCAATGCTGGGATTCTATGACTCTGCCAGAGAAGACACTCATGTCTCAAGACGACCAGTACACCCTTCCTCGTCTTTGTTTTCCACCGAGAACCTGTTTCACTGTGTTTTACACTGTCTTTCCAGTGCACCAGAATGGCTGGTTAGTGAAACACTGAAAAATTACGTTAAGCAAGACTTAAGGGCAAACATCCAGGTGCAAGATTGAGAGCAAAAGGGTATAAATAAAACAATGACAGATTTGCTCCTGGCCTATATTTAACCATGACTTCTGTTTCAAGTATCCTGTGAGTTATTTCTTTTGCATTGCCCTGTGGTGAGAGTAGAAGATGATGCTTTCATAGAGTCAGCCTTCCCCTCAGATGACAAGCTCACTTCTGCATGACTTCCACTTCAAATGCCTTGTAATCCTTTGGAGCTGTGATTCTGGATGCAAATGCAAATGTTATTCATGTCCTGTCTTGAGAGGGACACATCAGATACTTAAATGGTCGTTTCCATGTGAGCCTAGCAGGGACTGTATAAAAACAGCTGATTTTTCCTCCTGAGGTTGAAAGTGGTGTGCACCAAGACTATAATCTCCCTTTGTTCTTTGGCAGTCTGCTGACTAGCTGACCCTCCCCATGGGATCCTTTTCAACTCCTCATGCTCCACTGAGGTTATTTATACAATCAAATCTATGAGATATCAGTTGTGCATGTGTTCTGCAAGGTTCGTGATCACTGGTACCTCTGTGACTTCCTATAGACATTACACCTTATTAACATGGATAATATGTGCTGTAAAATTCATATGGTTTGAGTGTGTAATGTTTCTTATTAGTGTCTTTTTTGAAGATCAGCTCCTCTCTGTTTTGCTATGTGTACAGGTGCAAAGTACATTTTCTTTTGATCTAACTGCACTGGAATTTCAGGCAAGGGATATCACTTTTCTACAGCTATAACATAATTACATTCTAAGAACAAAACAAAGCCAAAATTTAAAAATCCTGGGTTTAGCTTGTCTTGGATATACAGTGCTCCTGGTTCCCTGCAGATACAATCTCCCTTGATACAGAAGCCCAGACACTGATTTTGAAGATAGAGTTCAATCTGGACTTTATTGATGCAATAAACCTTGGGTTTGGCTGCCTTCAGAGAACAGAATTTCAGCGAAGCAGAGCTGATGTTTTAATCTTGGATGATGATGGCATTTATGATTGTCCAGTGAGCCTTCCCAGGGATCAGCCTACATCTCTGGGTTTGGACACAATTATTTTTAGTCGCACAAAATTACTGATGATGTAGAAGGAGAGCATAGCTGTGGCTGGGGTGGATTTAGATCTTTGCCAGACATAAGGTGTATTTTGTTTGCATCATGTTCTACTCTTTAAAAATCTTCAGTCAGTGGAGTAGATGGTCTGATTGTTTTTCAGAACTGTGTACAAGGTCAGCTATGCAGAGGCAGTTCTCTTCACAGTATTTTTAGGGAAACAAAAAAAAAAGTTGATTCTTAAAATTATATTAAAACAGACATCATGACACATTGAGATTTTAATTTTAGAAAACCATTGGGTTTGAGTGAAAGTCTTCCCTCTTAACTCCACTAATTAATTGAACATTTCATTGAACGATGTCATTTAAATGCAGTACATGTGGGGTTTTTTCCTCCTTCTCCCTCCCCACTAATGAGAAGAACAGGTCTGTGTTTGTGGGTTTATTCCTCAAAGATCATGATTTTACTGTGAAGCTCAAATAATTGACATTGACAGTCCTACCAAACAAGAATAAAATTAGGAATGTAAATGCAATGTAAAGAAATGGGATAGAAGGCAGAAACTGAGGAACAGTTCTTTCCGCTTCTAGTGGCTTTGCAGTTAGTGGCCACAAAATCATCTTTTTTGAGCTGCACTGCTTGTTCTGGTGGCCTGACCAAAGCAGAAGCGCACAAGGATCAACAGCTTTCTGAGGCTTCCCAGCTACAGATATTTTCTGATTAATAGGGCTCGTAATCACTTGATATATCTATATGCTTGAATATGGTATCCAGTCCATTCAATATGAGCTTTAAAAAAAAAAGAGTATTGACTATTCCTTCTGCAAAGATAAAACTTTCTCTCCAAATTTTTGATAGTTTCATTTTGCCTTTTTTTTTCCTCCTTTACCCAAAAAAAAAAAAAATTTAAAAAAAAATCTGGTGCATTTGCAGAGCTTGATCCTGAAGAATCGAAGCACATGCTTAAGGAGAAGAATAGCATGTGGTTCATGAACCCCATAATTAGTTCCCCTTCATAGCTCTAAGCAGTAATTAAATCTGTCACTTCTGCTCCGCTGATTCATTTATTTAGCTATTTAATTGCTCAGCTGAATACATCTTTATCTCCGGAACTGCAACATTTTATTCAGACAAAGAAATAGCATAATCCTTTTTTTTTTTTCTAAGGGCAGGGACAAGTAAAAGAAAAGAACACTAATACTAATTTATTTGGTTTTGGTGTCAGTGTTCAATTATCAAACAAAACAATGTTTAAGGGAAAACTTCAACCAGTGCCTGATGATAGCTCTTAATATACAGGCTTGCTTCTCTGAGAAATTTTGTCAAACACAAGGACTCAATGTATCTCATGCAGGTTTAAATTTCCATAATGAGTTAACTTAAGCACTTCCAAGTAATAGTTACAATTTTCAATAAAAAAAAGATGTTTCACTCTGATCTGTTGATGGAACATCTTATAAACTGTTTAAAATTGCAAAGATATACTAAATGTTTACAAACTAATCAGTATCTTTTCCTTATACATTTTATTTTTGGGATATTGCTCATGGAGATTTCTGTTGTGTCTTTTACACTTACAGTCAAATACAGTATTTTATTGTGAAAAGCAAATGGCGGTTTGAATAAATTCAACTTACAGAAGAGAGTCTTTTTTAATACCTCTCTGTGAGGCATATCTCCATACATGCAGTTTTCTTCATGTCACATTTTCAGTATCTTTAAGGGAAGTTGCAAGATTCTTCCACCATGGAAAAGGCAGAACAACTCAAACATGGCTTTTGGCAAAAATTTAAAATATTGTTTCCTTTTATGACCTTTTTTTTTTAATTCTGTAATGATAGCTGATCCAGGAAGTGAACCACCCAAAATTCAGAGAGCGCAACATTTTTCTGGCATCAGTGGCTCAGTTCTGCCAATTTATTCATCTGCCTATCTGGCTAGATTTTTATACCATACACCCAGTCTTGCATTTCACTCCATAAGTGAATTTTGCTGTTTCAATCCTCAGTTGCTCAGTTATGACTACATGGCTATTTAAATCACAGGTTATGTTTCTCCAAGGTAAACTAATTATTCTAAAAAACTTTTACTGCTTATCTGGAGGGAATTTTGTTTTTGAGAGTTCTTCTGTTGTTTTTTTTTTTATTCCACAAAGGTTCTGTCCACTCCTTTGCAGTGCAAAGCATGTCTGTACTGCTGCAGACACCTAGCTTGGCCCTGCTTGAAGTAAAAGCAAGACTCTATGTAAAGGTCAGACAGTGCAACTGGCAGGGTTTATTAGCTGTATTGCAATACCTTACAAATACAGCTGGACGTTCTGTCATACCTCTGGCTGCCGTGATGGGCTATGTGAACCTCCACCCTGTCCATGCCATATCAGGGGTCTTTGCTTCATTCTCTTCCATCAGGCAGTACTTTGTGATTCTATGGGCTAGCAGCTTTGGCCCGACAATGCTTAGTCTGTATTGTTCATGTTGGTGTTATTGTTCTGCATCTGCGTTACTGAAAGCTCTTTGTTGAAAAAGAGAGTATTTCTATCCCTGCTAAAACTAGGAAGTCTGGAAATCTTGTGGGCAGTTTTATTCTTGCCAGCCTGAGCACGTGATTTTTGAACTCGGGTTTTGCATGAGCTTCACTTAAACATTCTCTCCTTTTAAATGTGTTTCCTCAAATGAGCTTCTAAAATTACACTGTTATGTAGTGCACATGCTTAAATTCAGCGAAATAATAAAGCAGCAAAAACCATCTCTGGACATCCTTTGAGGATCACGGTGCTTTGAGGACAAACCTGTATGTGAATGGGTTTAGTATGAGAAAGTAATGCTCACTGCAGCAGGACAAACAAGTGTGATCAGAGAAGGCATAGGAATGAAATGAAAAAAATAACATTTATTTGTAGTAGAAGTTTATTGTCGACCTGATGGAAACCAACAGAGGAAACACAATTTTAGATGGCATAAGGTTTGTCAATAGAATTAACTACTTTTACATAAATTTGTGCATAAACACTGAGACACTGAGAGTTGGATGGACATCAGCTGAGTGTCTTCTCTTTGGAATGATTACATTCAAGGAATGTCTTGGGGGGGAGGGGCAGAATTAGGTGACAAGGACTATCAGCTTCCCCTCAGATGAACCTAGCTGTTGTCATCCTGCCACCAACAGACCGGAAATTACTATCTTAAAGGCATTGCAGAGTGTACAAGCAGTCAAATGGGACCAAAACCACTCCCTTCTTCTGCACTGCCCTGCCCTGCCTTGCCCTCCCAATGCCTGTGTAGTCAACGTCCTGCTACTTGCACCATGTGAACAGAAGGGTTGCAGGGAGATGCACAAACTCTGGGTCAGGGCAGTGCTAGGGAAAGCACTCTGCTTGATCAAAGGTGTTTAAGAGGTTTGAGGAGTTTTTTGTTAGTTTTCACCTCTGACTCAATGTAGAGTTAGAAACCTCAGGCTGGAGTTTCTTCTTGCTCATAGTGTTGGAATATGGTGTGCAAATGCATCTGAATCAAATTAGATTAAATCCTGTAGATTTCACACAAGTGCACCTGAGTCTATACTTTATTAACATATTGATTTACTCATTGGTGTATTGGAAGCCTCTTGTTAATGTTCTAATTTACCTAAGTCGTTGCTTATGGCTATTTGGGTGATGCGATGTATCTGGGGTTGGAGGCTACCACTCCCTGCCCAGCCCTGGTCACTGTACTTGGTTATATAAGAAGCAGAGACTTGGGTACCTATAAATATTAGCGTGCAGCTGTCACAAAGGGATCGTGAGTGAGCCGCTTGGGACCTCGAAAACACAATAGCTTGGCACCCAGAAACTTACAACTTTGCGATGACCAGGTTATGTATCTGGGGAGAGGGTTGGAAGGCGGCAGCTGCTTTTAATGTTTATCTCTCTTTAAAAAAAAAAAATATTTTTCCTCCTTTGAGCTTGTGGTATACATCGGATCTTTACAATTTTTATCATATTAGGATGTGACATTCCTGGCCTTGACAGTGCTTTTGTTTGGATATTTATAGCAGCTTCTGGTCATTGTTGAGCAAAGGAGATTGCCCTGCCCTCTGGCCCTTTCTTAAGCAGATTTTTGGGTAGAAGCTCTTCTCATGTGGCACTAATTGAAATGGTTGGTGGAGGGGGTGTTGTGAGCATACTCGGGCTGATCTGCCAGGGGCTAAGACAGGAGAGGAAGGCAGGAAAAACGGGGAGAAGGGGGGGGGGGGGGGGGGAAGGAGGGGAAGAAAAAAAAAAAAAGGAAAGAAAAAAAAAAAGCATCTCTGTGGTAGCGCTCAGGGCTACCGGCCATCTGACCGCGGTCGGCCGGGCGGTCGGCCGGGCGGTCGGCGCGGAGGAAGGCGGTGGGCTGCGCAGCCCCACGGGAGGAGGACGTGCGCGGCGCAGGGGTTCGGGGGCTGCAGCAGGTGGGTACGGCGGCCCGCGCAGGGATGCGGGACGGGGAGCAGCGGCACGGAGAAGCTCTGCTCGCTGAAGGTGTAGCCAAGGGGGAGAGTGCTGAGTGCGGGGGGTGGATTCGGCGGAAGGGGGGGTGCTTTGTTTTGAACTTGCGGGAGCCGAGCACGCTGCTCTTGCGGTTGCTTTAGGGAATGAGTTTCGTTCCTATGCCTGCCTGGGACAGACTGTGACGGGAAAAGTCGCTGAAAGATTGAACCCAACAAGTTGTTGTAGAAGTGATTTGTGCGGAGATGGGTCGGGTTCATCGTCCGCACAAGTGAGCTGCGCTAAAATATCTATCAGGGACCATCAGTTGGAAAGTGTGGGCTACCTTCGGGTGAGTAACCCCGCCTGAGCCGGCAGCTCCGGGGTTTAAACGCGATAATATATCATCTGGAGGCTGGTGGTGTTTGTGTGTGTATGTCCCCGGTTAATAGTTTCCTGCAAGTTTAGCGTGAAATGAGGAGAGGCCGAGGAAAAACCACAGAGTCAGCGGGGGGATTAGAAAAGCAGAGACTTAAAAGTTTCTGACATACAGTAAACCAACATCACTGTCAAAAGCAACCAAGCTGGAATATTGTCTCATATTTTGGGGATGTTAGCTTTGGAAGTTACCTCTTTTCATTTAGCGGTTGACGTTTCCGTTAGCTTTTATTGATGTTTTGGGGTTTTTTTTAAGTTGCTAAGGTAAACAACCTCAGTAAACAATCGAATTGTCATTGGGTGTGGTGTGCAGTGAGGGAAAAGTGAACTTCAAAGTGCGTGTTTCTTAAAGAAAAGTGAGGAAATATATGGTAGCTTCATGGTAACAGCAATAAGAGAAGACTATGGACTTCATGCCTCTTTTTACTGTATCGCTATATTACTATTATAGTATTATTTTAACGATGCAAGAAGTCTAGTTACTGTGTGGCAAAGGCAGCGCTTTAATCTGTTTGATACATCTGCAGAAAGTCTTATTTCACTGGATCTTGTTATGCTTAGCGTACAATGTATATCTGTGTTTCTGATAAAGCTACTAATACTACTGAAAAAGAAAGAATTGGGTACTGTGTATCACCTAATCATATTTCAGCAGCTTTTGTGTAGACAGCAACATGCAGTGTCTCTGGAAATCACTGTGCGTGTTAATGAAAAAAAAAAAGAAAAAAGAAGGAAGAAAAAAGCTGTTAGATGTGTCCATACGATTCAGTCTAGCTGTTCATTTCTTTTATTTATGGTTTTAGAGGTAGAACGATCATAAAACATGGAGTTGAGCAGCTGGTAATCCATTTGTCTACCACTTATCACTACAAAGATTCCTGGTGCAAAGTTCATTAAATATCACTGAGGAAGGTTCAAAATGGAATCCAGGAATTTGCCATACTAATGTTGGGTAAGAATTTATGAAAATAAACTGAAAAGCTGAGGCTTGCCCACTCATGAACCTCTTAATAAATACATTGTCTATCTAGTATTCTACTCATTGTATTCAAGAAAAGGGAAAACTTGATCGACCATGTGGTTATTACTCCATATCTTCTTGGTCTACTATTAGATGAACAAAAATATTTTTACTTTCCTTACAATCTGAAATAGTTTGTTTCTTACAAAATACCGTGCCCTCTTTATTTCTGTCATCTGTGTCCATACTTAAAAAAAGAAGTCCTCAAGAATATAACTGTTTGTTTTACTGGTTCTGTTTCTTGTCACCCTTGGTGTCCAATTTATTCTGGTTTAAATATTTCTGTAATATTTAAGTCAGTTTCCATTACATTCTTCAAGGACTATTCTTTAAACTCATCTGTAGAGTGTGTACAGCATGGTATCCTGTAGTATCACTGATATATTAATTTTATTCTTATATGTCTCAATGCATTTTTCTTGTTACTTCAGAAAAGCTAGAAACATGATGAATGCTCCCATTAGTGGTATTGGCAAGAAATATATTAACTCAAGTGCATAGTCAGTAAGAAAGGGCTTTTATTTGAAAGCCTTCTCATAACAGACGTAGCACTAATAATCTTAATGTGTAACCTGTGCTTCATTTCTTCAGTGTTAGATTAGATTTGCTTTTATGTTCTTTGTAAACACAATTTTTATTCAGGCTGAGTTTCTACCAAATGTCCAGGCTTCTTGTTTCTTTGCAGCCCCTGAATTCCATAGGAATTTGCTAGGAGAAGAGCTTGGTGCGCATGGGGTAGGCATTTCAGGATGCGTCCTTTCCTATTAGAAACTGGCCTTGATATTGTAGGCATTAAGGTCTGATACTAATGTAAAGTGAAATGTGGTATTAAAAATATAAGTCAAATCCAAGGACTGCTGTGTTGGTTGGGTACTCAAGAGCTAGCTGGAATAGCCTTGTCCAACAGATTACTTGTGACTATGGTGAGTGACTTGAGAGCCGTGAGGGAAATGCTTCTTTATAAAGCCGTTGAGCCCCAGACCATGAGGCTGTCCTAGCCAAAGCACAGTGGTTCACACATGGAGCTCCATGCTGGGACAGGACATGGGGGAGCAGAGGGTGAGCTGGCCCTCCTGGAGGGCCAGGGCCAAGCACACTGAGCAGTGACAAATGCAAAGGGACCCTGCAGTAGTGCAAGGGTGTATCACTGCAGCAGAAAATTGTGGAGAAGCTTGCAGAGCTAATGGGGTTGTGGCTGCAGCCGCAGGTGTGTATAACAGAAGTATGGAAGACATGTTTGTGGAGGGAAGTGTTTTGGAGTGGCACGTGTGGCAAAGCACATGATAGTCAAGGCAGTGATGTTTTGAGGGGGGCAGACTGGTGGCCCCAGGAGCACTCAAGAGCAAAAAGCTTATATTAATGACACCATAGTGAGACTTTGCAGCTGGATGAACAACCATGTTTGGGTGCTTTGGGAGTAAGAAATCAGGAGCTGGGAAGTGACCATGGAGATTGCTGCTCATCATCACAGACCAAGGAGGAAGCTGTGGGCAGTTGAGGTAGTATTAGTTATAGCAATTGTTACTATGGTGCAGGAAGAGGGCTGGCATCCAGAAGGCAGGGGAGTGGTGAATAACCTTTAGCCTTTTCTGTTGCATATGTGAGATCAAAAAGACAGACTACTACAGTTTAAAGCAAAATGAAAGGATAGGAAGTTTAAAATTAATGTGAAGCACTGAAACTATTTACTTTTGCTGCTAGTCTTTCCCAAGAATTTTCAGTTAGTGGGGTCTCCATCTGCTTATTATGACTGGAGATCATAAAATACACAGCAATTTATTTTCATAGACCTTGCAAAATTATTTTTCTTTAAAAGATACCTTGTTGCACTTCTAATAACAGATGCACTTTGTTGCATTCATTTGCTAAGCAACAAACTCACAGTGTTGCCTATGAAGCACAAAAGCACAGGAGGCTCTGACACACCAAATAGAGCTTACATAAAGTTCATGAGCAGCAGCAGCAGAAAGTGAGTGATGAATTCTCTGGGCATCACTTCTTACGTTAAAATATTTTAGGTTGGATATTTTTCTCTGCTGGCTGCCATCAGCAATAGAAATATCAACAGGAGAAAAATGGGTCGCTTGGGTTTTAGCATTAAGCAGAAAATCCAAGGCCAATAGGATTTAGCTGGGATGTTAAGGTTTATTCAGTGCATTTAGTTAATGAAGGTGGGGGTGGGCAGAGAAAAAAGTCAATGGAGAGGGAACAAAATATCCTGCCACCGGGTGCATCCTGTGGTGGCTACTTCTGATTGATAGATGCTCTGCAAGACAAAAAAGAACTGAGCGAAAGAGGTTTTAATTAAAAAATACCAGCTCAATGCCAGCTCTTTTGGATTAAAACCAAGCAGAAAATCTTTGGCTATCTTTGTGATAGACAAGCAGCAAGTCTTAAGCATGTCTGTTTTTATGGAGTGTGGTATTGGTTGGCTAGGGATGGGAAAGAGGGCGATAATAATACATCCAAGCCTCTATAAAGTAGTTATAAAGTCATGAAAATATTCAGAAATGCAATTGTATCTTAGCATTCATCAATCAGGCACAAAAACCAAGTGGAGGTTAACAAACTCCTGTTTGAGCAGTATGGGATATTTCTCACAGAGAGATCCATCACCCCTGATGCACGTGGTGGCCCTTTGCTGTGCTCACCCGTGCTCTCAAGCCTTTGTGTCCCCTGCCAAAAGCTGTCATCTTGTGTACATACGTGCTGTTCAGCATTTTAACTCGCTTTCCAAACCCTGAAAGCCTTCAGCACAGAGACACAAAACCCAATTAGTATAGAAAGTCATTGTTATTTAAAATATGAAGAGTTTTTTATCTATACTTAAAAAAAAACCCAAAAAAACCACCACAAAGGGTCTTTTTTTTCAAGAGGGTTAATGGATGCATTTTTTATTTTAAATTCTGTTCCTCTGCAGACCAGACTCACTCTTGGATGAGATCTTGTTTTTCTCAAAGCTGTAATGGTCATTTAGAGTCTGCTGAACTTTCTTATTCCACCCACTAGCTCAGAGGTCTGTGCTTGACGTCGTAGCTAGACGCTGCTGGGAGTCATTGAACAGCAATTAAGACTGTCAAGACTCAGACCAGTGACCTCAACAGACTTCTCCTGAGAAGCATGTGGGCATTGGTGGTGGGATTTGGCTGTAACAGTATGCAATGAATAAACAGCAGGCTTATAAAATGGATAAAAAGAATCCACATACCTGATGTTTTCAGCATAATCCAGTTGCTTGGTCAGCCTATAGCTTGATACAAGTATGTGAGGAGGATGCTGCAGCATTTATTTATTGCAGTAACATCTGAAAATAATGCAAAATGCTACAAAACAGCTCCAAGAAAATCTTGTTCATATTGAATTCACAAACTGTTTAAGACCAACATTTTCAAATAATTTGGAGGGGAAAAAATGCAATGATGAAGTTTAGGAAAACACTTTGCACTTCTTTGCCTTGTTCTGTTCTGCTATATTTCTGTTAGATTCACAGCACCTTTACTGAAAAAACCTTTGGCTATACTTGTAGACTGGTTTAGGGACATGTCAGTAATAAAAAATATAAACCAAAAAATAATTTCACTAAAAAAACCCCAAACAAACAAACAAAAAAAACCAACAAACCCAAAGTACTTGGCTGTGATGCTTAAAGCAAGGCTTTATAAAGGTTCAGTCCGGTTTTAGAAAATGGGGGTTGCTGTGTCAGAACTGCAGGCCCAGTCATGCAGCAAAAGTCTGGGCAGCTGCATATCGAGCAAGTGAAGCTCCAGAAAAAAGACTCCTGTCATCATTTAAGTACAAATGGATATGCATTTGTTGGTAAGTAAATAGAGATAAGGCATTAGCACTAATCTGAGGATTTCATACAATACTGAACAGTCTGATTGCCTTGGTTGTAATAAGGGAAGCAGAATACCATCCCAGATGCAGAGCACTTTGCAGAAAAGTGATGGAGAGGGTATGTTTCCCAATACAACAATACTTTTGGATGTAGCTACATGGCAGTGAAGCGCTTGGTACAATATCTGTAACATCTAGTCCTGTATTTATGAGGGCCTATTGCCCTTACTGCTCTTGGCTTGTATTTTTCTCATCGATGGGTAGTAAAGCACCTATTCAGCATCTGAGCCTGATTTAAACTAATAGAAAGATAGAATCTAAGCTTTGAAGACCATAAAATGACTTTTCTGTGATTTCATTCAATTAACAAAACTCTGTGTGTACCTCCAGGATCTCATTACCATGATAATGGCTGCATGCCAGCATCTAGCCAGAAGAGTTAATGGAAATTTTGCTGGCTGTTTTGTAACATTAAACATTCTATAGAACAAGGGAGATTTTAAATGAAAAGACTGTAAAAACATTGGCGGTATACACAACCTTTGTAAATGCCATAAATCCACTCAATAATTACTATATAGTACTGAATTAAATACTGAAAGTCCCCAAGCTGCTTGGATCTGATAGAGATTTGCTCATGTATGATCAAAGTGATTGAAAAGACTGTTCGACTTTTTTATTGTTGAACACTATGCCTGTGAGAGTAAATTAAAGTAAAACGGTATGCCTCTGCAAATAGGAAAACATACAAGATTGTTCTGATAGGCAAGTTCGGAGTTTTCAGTCACAGTGATGAGAATGAGGTTCAGAGTTTCAAGTCCTCTCAGTTCAGAGATATTTCATTCACTGTGTTTTGATCCAGTAGTAGAAAACACTGGAAATTATACCATGAAGACTTCTCTGGAAACAGCAAGGGCTTCAGGTAGTCAACAATAGAGACACACTTTTGTTTTCCCGTCCCTTCTTCCCCCATCATCATTCACACTGTACAAGTACAGATCCCCAGCAGGTTACAAAAAGACTGTTGCTGTAAAGTATTGTAAACATCACACCATGTTTACTGTGGGCTGGGATGGGGTAGAAGAGACTGAATAAAAATTATAAGAGCTATTAAACCTTGTTTGTAACAAGCTCTAACATTCCTTTGGTGCTTGTTGTGTCAGGTAAGTATGAATCTTATCCTGAGTTTTACATGACTGCTGAACTTTTGGAGGCTTCTCTTGTTTGTGGAGGAGTGTCATATCTTTGACAAAAGCCTCTAACGTGAGCTGTGGCAGTGCAGTCTCTTGAAGCTATAGTTTCCCATGACTAACTAGAGCAGTTCCCCAAACGGCCTCCAACACTAACAGAAATGCAACTATTAAAACTCTCATGACTGAATGTGTAACCATAGCTCACTTCTGCTTCACATTGTCCCTTTGTAGGATCCCATCCATGGCCATTTATGAATGTCTACTGATGAGTGATAGGTGAGTGATACTTTATGGCCAGTGGGTGACAGGATCTCCTTGCAGCTGTGTGAACATACTTTAATGTGGTTGTATGATGCTTTTTGATTCCTCAGAAAAATCTTTCCTGATCTCCTTGTTTTCAGTTTCAATGAAAACATTATAAAAGGTAGAGTTAGGGCCATTTAGGCAACCTGTCTTGATACTCCCTTATTTTCTGATACTAGTTTTCTTCTGACAAAGGTAGCCTTTGACTTTTGAATTTGCTAAACTTTTACAAGATTTTGTTTGTCTACTTTGTCATTTGACTGGGCAAATGTAGCAACACCACTTTTGGTGGATTACATATGTATAGCTATAGATGCCAGCTTTGTTGGTAGCCGTTTCTTGACACCAGACTTGTTGGGAGGAGATTGCTGACAGATAATTGGGACCCTGGACTTTTGCATGTCATCCCTGTTCTGCTTTAGGGTAATCTACTCACTGGGACCTGTTCACTTCTAATCCTGTTCATTGTCTGAAAGAAAATCTCACTTCACTGTGACCTTTTCTTGCCTGTTGTACCTTCCGTTAAGAAACAACTCTTACTTTGAGTGGATGTGTGAAGTTACTGCAGAGTTGGCAATAAAATGCAAGTGAGGCTTTATAAAAAGAGTGTACAGAAACTATCCTTTTTCCTGTGCTTTTATTACATTGGATTGTGCACAGATGGATGGGCTTTTAGTTGGCTCAGGACTAAAGGGCCTGCCAATATATATCTAAACCTTTCCAAAGCAACTTGAATTCCCTTAGGAGCAATGCATTAAAGTGCCTATGAAAATAGAGTTTTCTTTTATCCTGTGACCTTTCTGCTTTTCCATCACTAGGAATGAAACACCCAGTTTCCAGTGAATATTATTAGTAGTCAATAAAGTTAAAAGCTATATATATATATATAGTGATAAATAATAATGAAAGTAGCCATAACTAAGGTTGCCTACAGCTACTAACAAAATGTCACCTTCATTTTATCTCTATGAGTGTCTCATACCTAAAAATATATAAAAGTCTGATGCTCTCAAAGAGAATATGACTGAACTGACAGATAAAGAAATATATTTCTAAATAATATTCTTAAAATACTCCAGACAAGCATAACAGATTGCAGGTGCACTTAAAATGTGTTTCATTTCTAGTTCATATGCTGCAAATGCAATTCAAATTTTTCAGATACATTTATGTTTATACTGGGAGATTGTCTTGTATGGAGCTTAGTAGATTTTACAAAATCCTTTCTTCGTTGTGTTGATTGCAAAGATATTAATTCTTACTCACTTGAAACATGTAACTGGGAACTTACCTGCAACTTTAAACCATGGCTGGCAGCCTTATAGAGAAAATCTTGCTTATATACTACATTAAATATACTACATTAAATTTCTTGCATGCTTTTGATTTTGCTGGGCAAATCAAGTAAAATTTGTGCACATATTTGCCCAAGTGCAAAAGGAAATAGTTTTGTACTGTTACCTCTCCTTTCTGACAGACAAGTTAGTTGCTGGGAATAGTCACAGAAACATCTCAGTTGAAGTAGTTCTGAATTAGTGCTTTTATTCTCTTGATAGTAACTGCATTTTTTTTGTGGTGTGGGGATATCTACTGAATAATACCACTTTGGACATGCAAATATGTCTAAATGCAATGGTCTTAAAAAATCACATTGTTGCAGATTCAGGCTAGTAATGTCTTTGGCTCGGCATGTTTTCTGATGCAAACTTCATTTCAAGAAATTATTAGTCAAAAATTGAAAACCGTGCAGACATTTCTTGCAGAAAGCCGATGATCTGTCTAATGATCTTCAATACTCTGGGGAAAGCCAGAGAAAGTGATGTATACTTCCATGCTTTTCATTGAGAACCATTTGTTAGGGTAGATTTCAAATGAGTAAGCTATAGTAAAAAACAAGAATAGATCATGTTGTGAGGATTGGTTTCATGTCTGCAGCTTTGAACAACTGCTGTTTGTAACCATCTGTCTTTACTTCACACCTCTCATTCATGAAAAAGAGTTACTGAATTGTATTTGATCAAATAAATCTCTTAAATATATGATGTGTAAGCAACAAAGTCTGGAGTTCATTTGTATTAATTTTAACCTAATGCTGGTGCTCAATTAATATTTAATCAGGGTCAGTGTTTTTATGCATACACTGGCCACCTAATTTACATACTTATTTGTAGCTTGTATACATACACATAGTGACTGTGACGAATATGGTATTAGAGGGGATGCTGGGCCATAAATACTTTCAGATTGCCAAAAAAGAGAAACAGATGAAGTGCCATTGATCTGCATTCTTAGTCAATTATGATCTTAGATTTGTAGCAGTAGCTATATTTTAATAGACTTCACCTGGTCAGTTTTTGCAAATTGAAACAGCTGTTTCTATGTATTCCATTCATTTGCTGCCTTAATTCTTTGGGACAGACTGTGAAGACTGTCCTGAATTTTTAAGAAATGTGCAGAAGACCAAATGTGATAAAAGGCTGAGCTGGAGGTAGCCCTGTCCTGTTTTAACATCCAAAGAAAGCATTGAGTAGGAGGACATGCCCACAGAACCTGTAACAAAATTTCTTCTTGATTATTCAGTTGGAGCAGTAGGATGAGAACAGGTTTCCATTTAATCTCTGAGGGCTCCTGGGATCTTCTGTTCTCCTACATCCCAGTAATATGTCGCCAGCCACTCCTATTAACTTGGGCCGCAAGATGGCATCTCATTGTGAAAGTGATGTATGATATTGTCCCAGCTTGTATCTGAGTAAGATGTGAGCTTTATCCCAAGTAACAACTGACAGGACAAGAGGAAACAGCTTCAAGTTGCATCAGGAGAGGTCTATATTGGACTGGGAGGAATTTATTCACTGAAAGAAGCATTGGAATGGGCTGCCCAGGGAAGTGTTTCAAGTTACCATCCATGGAGTTATTTAAAAGATGTGTAGACAGGGCACTTAGAGACGTAGTTTACTGGTGGACTTGGCAGTGTGAAATTATGGTTGAACTCAATGATTTCTAAGGATCTTTTCCAATCTGATTCTATAATTCTAAGATCCACGGAAACTGCGTTTTCACAAGCTGCTTCTTCTTACCCCATCCATTTCTCCTGACTTTCCCACCATACTTCAGAAAGTCCTCTTAAGCCTGGATGGCACCTTCTGTGCAGTAAAAGAGTAAATAAATGAGTTTGCAAAGATACTTTCTCTTAACCTTGGGTCCAGTGGAAAGGGAGAGTGAGAGTGGTATGTCCATGATAGTAGAAAAGGAGAGTGACAGTCTTTGTAATATGTTAGGGTAGAAAATACTTCTCTTGGTATGTGGATTTTTTTTCTACATCCTTAAGAAGAATATAATTTTAATGATATGGGAAAGATCTGGTAGTTAGTATGGGACCACTACACCTCAATGCCTATTGTCTCTATGGAATATGAACTTTCCAAAACCAGCATTTTTATGTCAATCAGTTGGAACATTTGGCAGTGAAATACCTAAAAGATCACATTATAGGCAGGGATTCTTTTAAAATCTCATTCAGAATTATCTCAGCCCCAGTACTTCTGACACCTACTGAAATGGGAATAAATGCCACAAGAAAGTGCTGCAGTGGCACTTGATCAAACAGTGCTGGATAACATCCAGTGCACCTGAAACCTCTTTGTACAGTTGTGCATGTCGGCATGTTTGTGTTAGCAAGCGACTCTTAATGGAATGGAACAAGTAGGCTTTGCTTGGTTGTTGATGAGTCCTCCCTAGTAAACACTGATGTATAACCTAGTGTACTGTAGACACAAGTGTATAGTCTAAAAATAAAAAACTCCAACAAACAAACTCTCTTGCAGTGAGGGGCAATCTGTAGCTCTAGTTATTAACTACTGCAGTGTTTCTTTTCTGATCTTCTTATGATTGTGCATTTGTGGAAAAATTCGACTGTACAAATGTTTGTCAGCAAGTAGACTGCAGCAACTACCTTTCTTGAACTCGTAAAGTTTCCATAGCAGAAGAAATGTTTTAAATGGCCATGTTTATGGGCAAAGGGGTATATTCCCATTCCGCTGCTCGTGTGAGCTTTAATGACAATGGGCAGTCAAATACAAAGTCTTCCTAAGATGTGTGCAACAATCTTATTAAGTATAAAAATTCTGGATGGCGTCTTCCTAAAACCATTGTAAATCAGTTGGATTGTCAGACACACACTTAACAGTATTACAAGTGGCAATCCAAGGTAGAATGCTCCTATTTCAAGAACTTAGTGGGCAGAGTTATATCTGGTTATGAGTATAGTCTGTCTGATGTGAGAGGAGAGCATTCCCTAGAGCTACCTAAACTTGATCTCCCCCATTCTCAGCTCAATCTGTAGTCAGTGGAAAGAGAAAAGCCTCCACGCAGAACAGCTCAGAATTGCTCATCTCAGAAGCCAATCATTCAGCCCTGACTACTGGGAAGCCTTGCTAGACTGAAATTAACGCCTGAATGTAAACCCCCTTGGATACTTCAGTATTTGTCTGCCTACAGTGCAGACTAGTGCATCTCTGCAGTCTTCCTGATCTTTTAAAACTACCATTAAGTGGGCTACTTGTGTAGTGACAGCTATGTAGCCACAGCAGCTCAAAACCAGGTAACAGCCTGAGGTTCTGCAGGCTGTGCTTATGGCTGCATGGTTACAGCTATGCTGCCTGCACAGTGCCTTTAGGGAATAATTACTTGCAGGTTAGCTCAGTCTTGAGAGGTGCAGCAGTAGCCTTCCAGATCCCTTATTAATCTTAAGTCCAACTTCTTGTCATCTTTTGTAGATGCCCACTGCTCTCTTGAATGTATTTGTGAAGTCAAACTTCGCTTTTTTCAATCTCGAAGGGAAATCTCCACTTACTCATTCGAATTTATTAGCTACAAGCAGGTATTGCTTATGTTGCCGTTATTGGAAAATTTGCAAATTGGATTAGTTGAGAGCAAGTCTTCTCTTGCTGTTTGAGAGCCTAGGTCTATCTTTAACTGTTATGCTGGGTTATTTGCCATGTTAATGCTGTTTTTCATGTCTGTGGTTCATATTAACAACCTGTGTCCTATAAGTTGTGGAAGAAGATAAAAATACTTCTTTTGGGCAGTCTGTCTTCTAACTTTAAAACTACATTCAGTTTTGATGTTGTGTTCAATTAATCTTGAATTAATCTCTGCTATCAGGTACCCAGATAGCAAAACAAATCCCACTCTATTCTGTTGGCAGGGGACCATAGGGTTAGGCTGTGTCTTGCTAGGCATAAGATGTATCTGTTTTAGTTGAAACGGGTATGCGCATGAAATGGCTCCACCTTGATTAAAATGCAGTCCCATGCATATTGCTGTGGGGTGTTACGTTTTCGAGTGTTTAGCCTACGTTCTCCTGTTCTGTTTTTCATTAATCAGCTAAAGGAAATTGCTTCTCATCTTCTACCAGGACTTTAAATAATTCTCTTCTTTCATCTGTATTGTTACCTGTAAGTTATTTATAGACTATGATTGTATTCTGCGCAATCCTCTTTTCTGGATTATATAACTTTAGCTTCCCTAGTCTGTCTTCATATTCAGTATCTTATCCTCCAATTCCTGTATCATTGAAGTTAGCTGTCTTTGTGTATGCCTAGTTACTTTATATCTTTTTTTGCAACCTGTTGAGATAAGAGCTGCATGGGAGATTGCATTTGTGGGCATATCATGGCTTTGTACTGTGGAATTATTACCTCCCTGGATTTATAGGAGATACATACACATCAAAGACTAGCAGTTGCTTTTCCTGCAAACAGATCAAACTTGCAAAGTAATCTTGAATCTTCAACTAGATATTAACTCTACCTTCAAATGGCATCATGCTCGATGCTTTTAGAGAACTACAGGTTTTATCAGTGCTGCTTTTATTCCAACCTAAAGCACAAATAGCTTTATTTATTATGAGTAAATATTGCCTTATCTTCTGCATCAGCACAATTCAAATATTTGTGGATTGCTATCCACTTTGGCTCAGTAGACAAAGGCAAATCGAATAGGAAGATGCAAAATGTTCTTTGCAAAAAGCTTATGGACTTAAAAAGAAAAAAACCAAACAAATAAAAATCCCCAGAAAAAAATTAAAAAACCCACTCAAACAAAACAACAAAACAAACAAACCTCCCCCACACACACCGTCCCCCTTACAAATCATTCATCTTTACTTGATATGTATTTGGGTTTTGTTAATTTTTATGTGTATTTGTCATTTCTAGATTTCAAGACAGAAACAAAGTAACAATTCCAAAATAGAGAGCAACCAGCTGCATGTAAGACCAACTGCTAGACATACCAGAAGGCTCACAAAGCCAGCTTCAGTTTCTCTCTGTAAATTTCAACAGGTGTGCTTGGTTTTGTTCTCCACTCCACCTCCACCCCACTCCAGTACATCAAACGTCTGAACTGTGTCTGATTTATCTACCTTGAATTCAGTATGTTTTCCATTTCAGTGGGATCCAACAATGAATTACATTTATAAATCAAATTACAATACAAATATTATATAGTTCTATTAATGATATTGTAGTAACTTTTATAATTAAAAATATTTTTTAACTTTCTGTAATTTTCTTGTAATGTGCATTTTTCAAATCAGTAGTCTTTTTCTGCTAAATTTATCCTACGTGTACAATTCTTTCTGTACTGCTGTTTCTCTTCCCTTGAGTAACATTTAGCACCTTTTGCTTCCTTCCAGAGTTGCTTATCTGAGTGAAATAGTTCACACTACTGGCATCCTGTATAGTTCTTGCCTGAGTGAATACTAGAATTTCAGAATTAGTAAGAAAGCAGTTTATTCCTTGATTATCAAGTTCTTGTACTCATCCAAATGTAACCACTTAAAGACTGTGTGCTGATTGTATCACCGTTGATCATTTCTCACTCTTCCCATACAGATTTATCCTTAGCATCAGTGGTCATGTTTCTTATTTGCTTCCATACTAGTCTATGACAGAGATTAATTTTTTTCATCATCTTCTGTTGGAAAAAAAATTAACTATTGCTGTAGTACTGTATGAAATATTTTGATGCATGTTTCTAGATGTTGCTTTATCACAATTCAAGTGAAAATTGAATAAGGCAAGCTATTTTTAAAATGTGTCTACTTCCTCCTGTGATGGAGCTCCTTGACAATTGTTGGCAAATCATTTCTGACTGCTAGATTATACTGAATATTAAAAATTAAAAAAGCTTTATATGTAGGAAGTGCTTTAAGATTAGTGCAAAAAATGAATGTCATTAAGTAATGAACCAAATGTTCCCTTTTGAAGTTAACAGTCACTGAGATCTGGGAGAGCAGTTAGTCCTGAAGAGTTGAAATGCAGTCCTAATGTCCCAAGGGAAGCCCAAGGATGGGGAACTTGCTGCAAAAACTGAGCTAGAATTAGAAAATAACAAGCTTTAGGGAGAAAATTTAAGCCATTTGAAGGCATCTTTCTAGCCTCAGAGCTGTAATCTTGTCTCATACCTCATTGCCACCAAATCTGCAGAGATTTGTCTTTGATTACCATCTTCTCAGTAAATGAGTAGTTCCTTCCTAATGTTTGTCTCAAGCTATTAGACACGGAGTTCATCTTGCCATACTGTGCTGAAAGCAGAATAGTTTAGGATGGTTATTCCTGGTTTGCCTCCCCCATCCTCAGAGAAGACCTCTTGAATGCCCATGGCATTACTGTTAACCAAAGGATGATGGGGAGAAGTTGTGAGATGCTCCATGAGAGCCTAAGTTTAGGATACTGAAGGGGCCAATTATTTATTTGTTTATTTTACTTGGCATTATTTAAGGTTAGTAAACTGTTCAAGGAGTTTGTGTTGTAGTGCATAAACAGTAAAAGAAAAATGTGTGGTGGAAGACAGATACCTATGGATAACAGGTTCTCAAAAAAGAAACAATTTGTTTCTAACTTACACAGCTGAAGCTTGCTGCACTATTTTGTTTCCTAAACAAATGATGCTGCCATGTTACTGCAGTCATTGACAAAAGCCTGGGAGTGCTCTTGCAGGCCATAGAGCTGCAATGAGGCCAGAAAATGGGAAGGCAGTGTGAGTGGGCTCCACACCACAAGTGTGCGTCTCCACAGTATTTATAGGCTGTCATAGTGCTACTGGTAGGCAAGGCAGGGGCAGGGAATATACTGTCATGCTGCTTCTGGTCATGTCAGCAAGAGAGAATAGATGCACGTTTGGGTTTTTTGGTTTGTTTGGGATTTTTTTGGGTTTATTTGGTGTTTGAGGTTTTTTGATCTAAGCCACCCAGGTTGACTAGTTTGAGTGCAGATGGTTGCACAGACCAGCTGCTGTCTTGAGTGTCTGTGTACCTTCTGGAGTGAGCAGAAATGGCTGTTAAATAACTTCATTGCACAGGCCCCTGAAGTGCAGCTGTGGCTACCCCTGAGCCAGCAGATGTGTGTATTTGTGTGGAGTGGGAGATCCCTTTGCAAATGAATCAGGTTTTCAAGGTCTGAGTGGTAACTTGTACTAAGTTTACTTGCATTATAATGAATTATCCTTGCAAGGTTAAATAGGAAAATGATCTCTCATTCATATAGTTTCCTGGTGTCTTGGGGAGGGGGAGAAAGCCTGGAGCCATAAGAAGAGGCAGATACAAGATGGTCACAAGACCTGAGTGACTGCTGGATGTAATAGTCCTCATTCCCTCAGCTGAGGCCATGCCTCCTGCATTTGCAGACTGCATTTTGGGCTGAGCTGGGATCCAGCTGCGTTTAGCACATGAAGTCACCAAATATTGCTGGCACTGGGCTGGGAGTCTGGCAGCTAGGAACTACTCCAAGTGCATTAATCTGTCTTGACAGAGAATCAGGAACAAGAAAGGATGATTTTGTGAAAAGTTAGACATCAGGAATTGATGCCACAACATCACTATGGGCTTACAGATACTGTCTCCTAAATGCTTTTTGTGCCTTGGTAGTCCTTGCACCTTAATTTTTCTCTCGCTTGCTGTCAACATGACTACCACAGTGCTTGTCTTAAGGCCTGTCTTTAAATTTGAATGGCATATGGGATGCGGGAGCTATTCTTCTATCCGTTCTTGACCCCCTTTTCTTTTCCCTCAATTTTCTTTTTTCCTTGTCTGCTGAAGAAAATGCAATACACAAATCAGAGTAACAATCACTTGTGTGCTCTTGACGTAAACCCACATTTGGAGGTCAGCTCAGAAGAGTGAAGTTGCAAGATGCTGTTAAACAGTCACAGCTGATGAACAATCAGAAGTTTACGAGTTGATAATGCAGGGAGAGCTTGGGCAGAACATAACAATATGAGTGACTTGGATAACTCAATTTCTTCTCTATGCCCACTGATCAGGCAGTTATCAATGGTAAGGAAGCACCTTCTAGTGTGACCTGAGTTATTTTACTCTATTTGAAAATATTCTCTGCAAATTCAAGCCTGTGTATTTCAAATCCACTTTCATTTTCCATATCTTATGAATAACGGTAGTAAATTCCAGTACAATTTTAAACAACATTTTTCTCTTATTTAGCTTTTTTAAGTAGTTTCATATAGTTTTATTAACATTACTTTCAATTTTCTCAAATTAAGCGGCCTGATCGCTGTTGTGTGAAGTAACAAAGACATGGCCACATAAAGAAAAGTCTTATTACTTTTATTCCATCCAAAAATCTGAAGGATTTTTCTGAAGTGGTCCATTACTCTTTGAAGCCATTCTGGGCCACTGATTCCTTGCTTATCAAAATCAAGGTTTTACTGGAGTGTTTGGCAGATATATAGAGATACAAGTAGGAACATTAGATCTGTCCGAATGTTATTTCCATATATATGTATACACACACACATATATCATTTGTTTGGGAGAAAAAAATTGTACAAATCTCTGTTCTGTTTCTTTTATTCTACAGTGAAAATTTCTGATGTTAACTGATCTTTGCTTACATTTCATATACTTGATCTGGATCTCTCTGAAAGCCATTTGCTCTCAGTTGCAAATCAGAGGTGATTAATCAAACTCAATGTTAATCAATCATACAGAGACTAAAACTTTTTTTTTTTTTTATCAAGTACAAGAGTAGATGTTTGCAGATTTTCTGGTTGATGTGTTCATGAATTCCTCTCTCTCCTTCTTTCATCCATCTTTGATCCTACCAAAGAATCTTGAATTTGAGCCAGAATTCTCTGGGAAATTTTCCCTTTGATGATAATGTTTGCCAGGAAAGGGATTTTTACAGTGTGTTAGCAGGGGGAAAAGATTGCTAACGCACTGTAGATGTGAGAATAAGTAACAGTAAAACCACTGTGGAAAAAAATTAGATTATGGCTGTCTGCACCTTATAAATGTGTAATTTATTTTTTCTGGTGATTCTGTCAAGGTCTTGTCATGTTTCCTATCAAATTACAGAATCTCTATGTAAAAATTAGCCTAAGGATTTTTTTATTCATTTATTTTAAAAATATATCTCTATTTATTAAATTCTTAACATAATTTAACTGTTTCCTGAGGATGCTGTTATTAGAAAGAGCCTACATAATCATCTAGTTTGTGTCTCAGCCAGGGTATAGTGGTGATGTTGTTCTTTCCTCTCTATAATATGGTGTATCACCAGAAGCTGTGTTTCCAAACACCAGAGTTAAAGCTGAAACTTGGTGATCAAATCCTTAATCAAAATTTGGAAAGAGATTGGGAAAGAGAAAATACACAGACAGGAAGAATCCTGTTCAAACTGATATTTCTTTTAAATGCCTGTACTATAAAGAGCAGAAGGGATATACACTTTCAAAATTGACATGTACAAAACATGGGTTGGAAGAAGTGCTCCCGGAGCTTCAGTGATCAGCAGGCACAAAGATGCTTTTGTTTCCAAGTTTGTGCCTGAGGGGCTATCTGTCACATAGAGTAGAGGACTTTTCATATAGACAACATAATGCTGGGCTGGGTCCTTTGGGTGAATCATATCTCTTGCTAAATGGATACATGAGGTGCTCTCAAAGGAAATATGGAAAGGACTGTACATAGTGTAAAGCTCTATTGTAAAACTCAATGAGCCCTTCTCTCGCTTTAGTGGAACCCAGGGAAGAAAAGAATTCTGCAGGCGACTATAAGAAAAATCTTTTAAAACAAACATACAAAAAAAAAGTCTTTTATAAGTTTATCTCATATATGGTGATTCTTAGGCAAATGTAGGTGACTCACAGGACTTCTCCAGGATAGCAAGTATGTACCTCTCAGGGCCCCAGATAGTATATTGACATTTCACTTTGTTATGTAAATTGAGTCTATGGTTCTAGCCAAAGACATTCTGGCTCTGAACCAGGACCAGGCACAGATCCCACATGCTGAAGATCAGTCTCAGGTAGTTAGAGGTGAATGCTTTCCTGTATCATTGGAGGCTGATAAACTAGAAAGAAATATTGCAATGTAATTGGTACCTAAACATATCTAGAATGAAGGGACCTGAAAACCAGAGCATCTGTGATTTCAGTTTAAAATATCTTGTCCCCAGAGTACAGGTAGCATGACTCTTCTTCTCCCTGTTTCCTGCTGGGGAAGCTAGGATAGCAGTATTCTAAGCAAAACAGTATTCTAAGATACATTGTGATCCAGAGATATCTTTTAAAAAATATTTTTCAACCTGTGGTCTGTGAACCGTGACTCAGAAACCCACAGCAGGTAAAGATGGCAGCGCTTTGTCTTGGGCTTAATTTTGCTATTCAAAGGTCTGCATCTTTGCTGAAAAATATGTAGGGATCTGTGAATAGAAAACAGTTGAAAATCACTGACCTGAAAATATATTCCCTTGTTTTCAGAAAACCGGCAAGACTGAGTTAGCAGAACATTTCTCTATGGTGATGTTGATGCCTTTCCACCCTGCCCCCATCTTAATAACAGATTTTATGGTTTGTAGCTAGAATGTAACCTTTCATTTCTTATAGTCAAATCCTTTTTCAATAAGATCTTTTTGTGTTGAAACACCAGCACAGGGCTTTTTTTTTTATGTGATGTGCTGTAAATTTAAATGTAAATTAAAAGTTAGATTACTATAAAAAAACATCATGTTTCGCACTTAATTTTAAATGGTCACTCTTGCCAAAGAGATCTCCTGTTATAATGTAGATATAGTTCTTGATAAAGGATTATTTTTATTTATGCTCAAAAAAAAAAAAAAGCAAACCAAAACTAATAACCCCCCCTCCAAAAAACTACAGGAAATAAAACTGAGATATGTCTACACAAGATACCATAATTATCCGTGACACTGAAGCCTGAACTTTGAACACATGTGCTACAGGCAGAACATTCATATAATACAGACTTCTGACCTTAAGTAGATGTCATTATTTTAGTCATATGGGCAAACCAGAAGCACAGGTCAAAGCTCATTCATATATACTTATGTTATAGTTCTTTATTTTATATATATACTTGTTCTATATTTCTTGGTGGTTTGTTAGACTATACCTAAAAGGTGTTTAGATTGGAACCATGCTTCATTCTGATGGAAGATAGTGTTTTAAGGGATGTGGCATTGTTTTTTTGTCATGTTTTGGATTTCCCCCTCCCTTTTGTTTCTGTTGTTTGGGGTCTTTTTTCAGGGTTGAATGTGTAGGAGATTTCTGTTACCTAAAATATTCACTGAGATCATTTGGTTTACCTAGGGTGGACATCAACCCAGACTTTGCTTCCCCCCAAGTAACTGTCATCATCATGAAATATGCTCATATCTGATCATAGACTTTGGCAGCAGTCTTGAGGCGGAACGTGTTCTTCCAGTTCAGTCAAGTGGAGCTTGTATTTGTTGCAGACCACTCTTTATGCAGGTGGGGAAGCTTCAGCTCATGGAGTTAATTGTACTGCATTTTACTGGAGCACTGCTGTGGTAATTATTGCCTTTCTCTTTTCCTTTAGCTGAGACCATATCATTTTACTTTGTGATGCTTCCTGAAGCCACCAGGTTATCCAAGTAATTTTCCAGCCTCAAACCAAAACATCAAACTGTTCCCCTTTCCTGAACATCCTTTCACCCTCTGCCACTACCACCACCAAGTTACCTGTTTTTCGGGAAGGGCGGGGGCATGGAGGAAACAAACCTTGAGTCAACTTGCAATTGTGAACATGGCAAACAGGTCTAATTAAAATAAAAGGACAACTGAGTAATAAATCAAAGTCCACGCTGAGAAGAAATGGATAGCTGATTTATGGATGAAAATGCACCTTTTTCTTACATTGTGCTACATAACGCAACTGTTGCATTTTAGCAAAGTGACTGAACTCTAGAGTGTATGCTTATGACACCAGTAGAACAGCATGAACTATGCTGAGAATTTCTCATGGTTAAGCACCAACCTATCAAAGCTTAAGCAGCAGCTTGATAACACTGTGATGTCATCTTCATGGTAAGAGTAGCCACAGGGATTCCTGACCATTTACACCCATGAATTTATTGAAACAAATGCTGCTTTCAGCTCTTTAATAAAAGCATATGCCTTTAAGCAATGGCCAAAAGATACCTATAGAGGTATAGGGTATAGAGGCCCTTCTTCAACTGTATACTTTCCTATCCACTACAAAAGCACATAACATGTCAATATAACCCCTAAAACACACGTGAAAAAGTTTTCTGTACATACGAACTCAGTGAGGAGCACTCATGGAAGAGCGTAGTCACAGCAGTTGGCATGTTGAAGTTAATTCCATCCATCACTCTATACAAAGTCTGGACCACTTGGACCTTTGCAATATGGTCCTCCTGGGTTCAGTGCTCAGGTAGAAGCCCATACAAGAATTGCTGAGCTGCCACTGAGCAGCAGCTGCCCTTTGGCTTTCCTCCAGCCTATGCTTTTTTTACGATCTTCATAAAGGTAGTGGAAAGAAACTTCTCTCACTTGTAACAGATTCCTTGCTTTGTTTTATATGTTTTAGGGAGGAAGAAAGTTCTTAAAACTCTAAAAACTGTAGGATTTGGCAAGTCAGTTTTTCCTTTTACCATAACTCATCTCTTTCTTGCTTTACCCACCCTACAGTTGTTCAATAGGGCTGGAAAGTACCAGAGCAAGTTAAGAGTAAGCACTTCTACTGTCTGGATCCATCCATGGCCTTTAAAGGAGCCAGTCAAACTATATTGTGTTTGAAGATTTTTTTCTTCATTGATCTGTTTGGCATAATCCCATAGGACTTGATTCTGTACAACACAAAGCTGAATATTTAGACCTCTATTTCATTCTGATTTTTTTTTTTAAAAAGTGAAGGGAGTAAGGAGAGCATGTAAAGCATAACAGTAAGTTGACAGGTGTTATAAGAAGATTGACCAAGCTGAACAAAGCTCACTGCAGGCACAAGAACAGCACTGAGGGAGTCAAACTTGGCAGCAAAAGAGGTTAAATTTTAAGGAAAAATAGATGAATTATAGAGAAGAGATACAAAAGTTCATTTACAGTTGATAGTATCTGGCATCTGTTTCCATCCACAGGTGGAAGGCTGTATAATTTGGCAAAAAGATGCACAGAAATAACCCCAGGCATTGTTTCTGTGAGGCACTAGACCACATCAAAAATACATAGGGCATGACAATATTTAGATCAAAGCTTTAAAGTTAAAAGGGCATCCAAAACTTATTGTACCTAAAAAAATAAATAAATAAAAAATCAAGTAACTCTTGCAAAAACTTTGTCACAGTATTCCTTTTGGGGTAGGGGAAGACAACTTGAAAAGAATGAGGTTAACATTGGTTGAAAGTGAAAATTTAGATTTGTTGGCTGGCAAAAGCCACTCTTAAAGGATGAAATTGTGAATTACATCTGTTCTTTTTTAGAGAGTGATTATTAGTAACTTGACATGAAAATGTCTTTGTATGATATATGAGTCGATAAGTGTGTATTATGACTTAGCCATGCAATGTTTATCATTGCCAGGAATACTGGAAATAAGTAATTTAAGTTTCAAAACTTTATAGGGACAACATAAAATGTGTTTAAAAATCTTCTAGGTATTCTAAATGCTCATTTATTTCCCAGCTCATGCAGCTCAAGGAACAGAAGTTTAGGACATAGTTTATGTTCTTTCATAACTGTGTTACATATCCCAGTTCCACTTAAGAACCAAGATCCACGGTTGGAGGGGAGCTTTTGACCTCCCAAGCCCCTTGCTGGTAAGAAACTGTCCATCTGTGTCCAGAGGAGAAGAAACTCATAAATGAGGATTTGCTTAGGCATAGGGATTTAGGAACTCTGATAAGCTTTTCTCTGTAGCTTGGCTTTTCAAGAGGATCTTGTTAGTTTGACCTAGTAAAGGAGCAAGTGAATTTTGATGTAGAGGAAGAATAAAGAAACTTCGGGGGACAAAATAGTAAGTTTAAATTGGATAGGTGCTTTTAACAGATTGAAACTTTCAATTTTTATGTTAGCCTTTACAGAGATCTGTCTCTCTATCTTTACTCTAAGCCTGGCAATCTTGAAGCAGAAATCTGCTTTCTGGGCCAAACTGGAAGAGTCCTAAATTTTGCTTTAAAATGAAAGCCAACCACAGTCTTTAGGGACTGCAACATTCTATAACAAAATGTTGAAGTTGGAAGGATCAAAACAATGTAGGTTTTTTACTTCAGTTCCAATTTCCTGCTGATGTCCAGACAACTAACTTTGCACTGATTCTGTAAGAGAGGTATAAAGTGTTGGTGGTGTAAATTGGTAATGTTTTGTATTCTTTTTTGCACGCTACATTGCAAGAGAGAACAAGAACACTCAAGTTTTATCTGTGCTGTTGATAAGAGTGATTTTCACTGACTGAAGACAAATACTGTAAAAACTTTTATGCATAACATAAACTGATCTGGTATTAAACTTATCATAGGACTGAAGAAAAGCCATCTTCATACACACTTTGGCACAGATGCCATTCTTTTCATGGAGACGAAAATGAAAGATCTCTTGTCATGAGAATTTTTTTGGATACTGCATCTCTTAAGAATTCTGTCATTTGTATAAAGCTCACAGGAGGATTTGGGTTTAGTTGGTTTTGTTGTTTTTTTTTTTCTGAAAGGAATTTGTCACTACTATCTGGTAACCGCCTGTAAACACTGTATACTTTAAATATTTTATAGCTACATGAAGGGATTGGTGCTTGGGCACTATCTTTTTATGCAACATATCTATCAAATGGCTATTATACTTCTAGTTTAACAATATGTTCTACCTTGAAATGTGATTATGAGGACATACTTTTTAATAGATAACTCCTTTACACCAGAAGGGAAAAGTGAATATATAAATTAATTCCTAGTGTGTCTTTACATGTTGGTCCCTTTTTTGAGGCTTGGGTCATCAAAGCCTTTAGCAGCACATGTGAATAATCTGCTTTAATGACAATAACAAAGAACCAGCTCTCTGTTTTCCAAAGTTGCTGAAGATGTGGAGAATAAATTATAAATGACTTTCCAAACATAATGCATAAATTTATAGCAGTGCCGTCTTGATCTTGCATAAGAAATACAGCATATACATACTAAACAGAACAGTTCATGCTAACCAGATGCAGGGTCGTCCATTAGCACTACTTTATCTGATTAGTATTGTTAATGGAAGGGCTTATCCAGCCATTCTGTAAAAGCAGATCTGCTGTAGATCATGATTTCCTGTCAATACAGTCATCGAGGCTATCATGGTTAAGACAACCAACCATTAACCTGCTAGAGAGAGCGGGACATATACTGAGCAGTCAGTGAAACAGAAACTCTTCCATTTATTTTCCTTCCATGCATAGCATTGCCCCCTGCACTACTACCTTTTCCATCATTTCACTTGGCAGGACAAATTGTTTCAGCATCTTTCTTGACTCATCTTCTAATATTGGCTTGATTGTGATAATTCACACTAATTTTGATTTTATAAGGTTGATCATGGTCTTGATAAATTAAAAACTGGTACTAAAGGGTCATGTTTCTGGAACAGGTGGAAGTACCATAGTTACACCATAGCTTATTTTAAAATGTGTAGATTAGGAAGCAAACAACACTTTTCTTTCCATTTTCTTTTTCTGAGGAAAGAGTGATCCGGAGAATGGAATATCCTGCATTGACTTTGAAAAGGTTCTAATTAATATTTTAATTTTATACAATTCATTTATGTTGTTTGTTTCAGTATTTCTGACAATAATCACAGTATTGCTGACAATAATCACAGTATTTGATGATCTGTGTTATAAACAGTATGTTTAGATAGTCACAATTCAGCATAATTTTAGTCAATTAGAATTTGTGTAGAAATCTGATCAATCATGTAGCATTTTCTTTTGAGTAATCTATAGTAATTCAGAGGGTCATGGAGTTGTTTTAAACTACTGTTCGGTTAAAATATAGTGGATTTCTTGTTTAGTTTTGAATACCCTGGAAAAAACAAATCTTCTGTTTAAAGGTAAGATACATGTTTTTAAACAAAGTGGGTTTCCTAAACTATTTGTCTAGCTCTGAGGTGAAAACATTTGTTTTTCATTTCAGATACATTTAAAAAGCTGTTAAGAGTTTAAACTCATTGGAAAAATACCCTGAAGTGAGAATCTACTGGGACTTGTATGCGTGGTAACAAACACATGAGATAACTGTGCTATAACAGAACAATGAAGCCACAGCACTTCTCTTGGTATTGATCACAATATCCCAGCTCTGTTCTATATTTGCAGATCTCATGTCAGACCCTAGCAGCAGGAAGTCACAGAATCTTAAGGGTTGGAAGGGACCTCGAAAGATCATCTAGTCCAATTCCCCTACCAGAGCAGGACCAGATAGAGTAGGTCACACAGGAACTTGTCCAGCTGGGTTTTGAATGTCCCCAGAAAAGAAGACTCCACAACCCACTTGGGCAGCCAGTGCTCCATCACCCTCACTGTAAATAAATTTTTCCTTGTATTTCTTTGGAACCTGTTATGTTCCAGCTTGTGCCTATTGCCCCTTGTCCTGTCATTGGACATCACTGAGAACAGCCTGACTCCATCCTTCTGACACCCACCCTTTACATATTTGTAAACATTAATGAGGTCATCCCTCAGTCTCCACTTTTTTCCCATCGTGGTTGTGGAGCTGCACCATTAACTTGGAATATCTTCTCAATCCAGATCAATTTCTTCCCAAAAATAAATGATTAGTGAAAACTTCAGAAATATTTTACATACTTCCTGCTAAGACAAACATTATAAAACACAAAATTTCAGAGAAAATAAAAGCAAAAACAAGGGAAACTAAGAGGCTGAGAGATGGGTTGTGTTGGTAGGAATAATGTTAATAAAGACCTGGAGATAATGCCAAAACTGGGGTGGGAAGTAGAAGATGGATGTGGCAGGAAGGTTACTCTTGGGGTGGAATGTCACCAGAGGCAGGATGGTAAGTGTGTGGGATCACAGGGTAGTCCTATGAGGGGGAAATGAAGAGAGAATAAACAAAGATGCTCAGACATAGCAGTCAGCAACCAAAAAGAAGTTAAAATAACAAAAGAAAGCAAAGGGAAAAGAGCAACTGGAGCCTAGCATAAGGAAAGGTTAAAGGAGACAGATGCTGTGAGGCAGTAAGGGATGTGGTGAGAGCCCTAGGAGACTAACAGATGAAAATGTTTCTTTTAAAAACAGATAGCAAAAAAAGCACCACACCAAATCAAAACAATGAAAAGAAACAAAAAAAAAAAGCCAAACCCCAACAAAATAAATCAACAGCAATGATAAAATCCATGAATGACAATTCAAGGAATTAATGGACATAATTCAATTTCAGAACAAATCTCATTAATAACTAGGAAATCATAGTCAATGGCTAAAATTTTGTAAATAGTTGTAAACTGCATGTCTGGACCCTCAGATGCTGTAAACTCCATGGTGGCTCTCCACCAATTTTTTTTAACTCAGCACAGCTCTTTCTGGGTTACCAGAGTTGTGAAGGCCTTGCCAGAGCCTTAAAACTGACGAGCAGTAAATGCAAGTTTATATTCTGCAGAAGATGTGCACAGTAATGAACTTACAAAAGGCATTTATGCAAGAGTTTATCTACTGCTTCTTAGACTGAGTATCTTTTGTGTCTTTTCTGAATTTAGTTTTGTATTTGGACACTTGCAACCATAGTTCCCAAATGGATTCTCTGAAAAACTGTCTACGTGGTGAGAATTTTACATGCTTAGGCAGTATCTCCTTGCATTTTCACTTACCGAAGATCTAATCAATGG
Source organism: Colius striatus (assembly GCF_028858725.1). Taxonomy (NCBI): domain Eukaryota; kingdom Metazoa; phylum Chordata; class Aves; order Coliiformes; family Coliidae; genus Colius; species Colius striatus. The sequence continues at coordinate 29,243,576 of NC_084762.1, forward strand.
GACACACCAGGCTTTCCAGTCATCTAATTATAATCAAATCCCTAGATATTGGCTCAGTCAGAACAGTGTAGACTTGCAGCAACTGGTGTGCTTTCAGTAACTGCATTCTGAAATTGCACTGATGTCCTTCAGAACAGAATCCAACCACTTGGTCTGAAGGAATATAGGTAGGAAAAGAGGGTTTTGGGGGGAATGAATTACTTATTCCTTGATAGGAGCACTCAGATACTAAGTTTCTCCATGTCTTTGTATTGTAAGCATAGAGGACTGAAAGTGACACCAAATTATATGCAGAGTACAGCACAATAGCAGAGATGCCAATGCATCCTCCAATATCTGATTAAACATCCTGATGTCATATTTGATTTAAAAAGGATTGTTGATTTGTTACTGGAAATGACAACTGTGCACTTCTCTGTACACAGTATCTTGACTGAACAAGCTGTTGAGTGGAATGTGCTCTAAGTGGCCATATTTTATATTAAGATTGGATTAAATTCATTCTGTAGGCCATTTCAATGTGAATCATAATTATACTATTCTGCCTGTAACTGAGGTAATATGATAAGAAGGTAACATTCTCTAGACTGCTTTTAACGGTGTATATATTACAGCTAAGTGCTTGCTGTATTCAACAGTCATCACCTAAGAAAGAAATTTAGAACTAAATAGCAGCTTAGAGCTGTAAAACTTGGTGGGTCACACTGTTCTTTCTCGTGCATAAACTTCACTGGGTGTAATTGAAATCAGTGCACAATGAAAATCCAATGCAGGATTTGGAAAGAAGTGAGGGTGGCAATAAAACTTCCTTATCTTATTAAACATTTTTCATACATGCTCTTCGTTATTGCAAGGCACGTCAGGCACTGTACTATCTTGGTTGACCTCCTCTGTGTCTTATTTTCAGCTCATCTCCTTCAATAGATGAGAATGGATGTGGCTCTCTCTGGCAGTTTGTTTTACTGCAGCAGAGCTAGCAATAACATTTCATAGCCTTCCCTTAGAGAATTCAACTCATGTACTGGCGTTGTTTTGTAGCTCTGTGTTTTCAGCCATGTAACGCAGTTTTGGGTTTAATGAGTCCCGTTAAAAGAACAAAAGAGGAAAAATCCTGGTGAGGTAACTAAAAGACTAAGAACAAAGTCAGCACAAAGCACCTGTGTGTGAGGTTGAAGAATACAGTTTCCAAGCAGCTGTTGTGTCTTCTCCATGCTGCCAGTTATAGTAATGTATTTTAAAACAATCATTCTCCTATTTGATGTCAAATGGCCTAAAAATCACATCAATATATAGATGTAAGGAAATGGAGCCTTAAAAAAAAAAGTGCCTTGGGAAAATGAGTTGAAGTATAGTGAATCAACTGCTTCAGATGAGAGATAGCGTCATTGCTGATGCCAATTTGAGTTTCCCTTACTATGCTGCTGTTGCTGAGAGGTCACTTTGTCTTAGTTCTCTCTACCCAAATGCTCTTTTTTCCTTAAGCGTTTCTGACAAGGTACCCTATTGCCTCAGCGTTCTCAGACAAACTTCCAAGAACAAAGTGTGTGTGCTCGATGTCCAAAGAAGAGTTGCTCAAGTGCCTTGTCGTTAGACTGTGATGGCTGAGGTACTGAAAATAACTGGGGAGAATGGTAGTGCCGCTTCCCAACTGAAAAAGTTAATTTTGTCTGTACTAACAACCAATGTGCCTAGTTCCTGTTTGAGCTGGGAACTGCACATGCAAGGACTAGCGCATGCAAGGACTAACAGCTACCTTCTGAGCTTTCATGAAAAAAAAAAAAATCAGTAAGGGGGTTTGCAGTGACTGAGTTAGTGTGTTTTAGGGGATTTTTTGTCTCTGCTAAGTACACTAAAAGTGTCAGGAAAAAAAACCTTAATGACCTTGTCTCGCTAAGCCTTGAAATGGCATTGGATCAGCACATGACTTTAGCCCAGTTCTCTTGTAAAAACACCCCTCAGCAAGATTGCAACATGTGAATAAACAGTGTCATTCTAATAGCAATGCAAAGGTCGAATATAAAAATAAATAAAAGCAAGGATAAAAATTACTGACCTGAGGCCCACTCCTGAATCACAGAAGTCTAGTGAGTTTCAGCATATATCAAAGCAAGCAGTATGTCAGGCTGACCAGGACAAGTATTTTTCCTGGTCCCACTCTCGTATAGTCTCAATGCCACGTTACAGTGATCATTGTTTACACTGTGAACAGACATCACTTGTCTTACTATATGTGAGTCTCCTTTCACTGATACTGGAAGAGCAGATTTTTACGTTTAGTGAGGTGGATTTTTTTTAGCTTGGCAACAGATTAAACTTTTCCAATAATGAAATTGTCGAGTTAGCCAGTGCCTCACATGGCTGTGTTTCTTCTCATTGGGCTAGGCTTTAAATTTGGGATGTCATTGAATTCATTAATGCATGGAAATTATTCATTTAAGGGAGGTTCCTTTCCCCTCTGTACATGCTTGCTAATTAGTAGATGAATTTTGATGTTCTAATTGATCTGCTGCAGAGAGACAGCTGTGCGCCCCAGCTGTCCCCCGCTCCGGTGGGCCGCCTCTGCAGAAGGGAGAGAGCAGCCCTGTGTCTGACAAATTGATTTAACTAGAGTGCACTGCCTTGGGGGAGTCGTACACCACGCTGTCACTGCAGATGATTGCAGCCTTTGCGGACTGCAGACACTGGAGCACTGTAATTGCCCAACAATGTCCTTTCCGTTGCCTCGCTGAAATTCAATTTTTCATGCCTCACCAAGCTTTCCAGTTCCCTTCCTGTCCCTGGTGTGGAAAGATTGTATACTGCCTGAATTTAGGAAAAAATTCAGGTGCTTGAGAATGGGGTTTAAACTGTGCTTAATATGCTATTAGTAGCTAAATGTACTCATTCAGTCTCATCTAAAATATTTGCAAGCAATTTATAGGGAAGCATTCTCTAATTATGTTGTATTTAGCAGGTAGTCGTTGATACAAACCTTTTAACAGTAATGTTAGTGCATCACCATTCTCCCACGTGGCATACCACATCTGTAGAATGATGACTGTAGTCTTCTTTAAATGTTTACTCTTTCAATTGCAAGTATGAATTTTTAAGACTTCATGTCCAGTTCTGCCCCATTTTGTCAAACCTGGTAAATGCTTGCATGTAACAGGTGCCTTTTGACAAAAATCACAACTGTAGCCCCAGAGAGTACAAATTTCTAATTAATCTTTCATGTCATCCTCCCCTGTGAATGGATTTCTAAACTATGCACTACATCATTGCTGTTTTCTGGAGGCTGTTGATTTGTCCTGAATATACCTCTGAGGGAAAAAAAAATAACACTACTAAAAAAATGCATTCACAAATTCTAATGTGTGCCACACCATTACATTTCTGCATATATGATAGATAATTTAGCACATCAACACATTTATGGGTGTGTAGCAGCTGTTCTGGAGGTCTGCAAGTTTTGCACACAGAGGACATGCAGAGCTCCTGAGAAGTGGCTACCCATTGCACTTGCAGAAATGTAATGTCACATGTTATTATTATGGATGTTATTATTATTGTTTGTTCCCTGTATGATTGTCTTTGTGTAAATGTGTGCAAGTGATGGGCAGTTAGAAGAAAAGAAAAAAGCTACAGGTTTATACCATTGCTTGCTGAGGCAAAAACAAACTGTATGTGTATGCAGGTATTAAGCCATAAGGCCACTGACTTTTTTTTGTCAAACCAACCATATGTTCAAAGGTAAGTGGTGGCTGCTATAATTTTTTCAGAAAACTGCCCTTCTGTGTTACACTGAGATATAGTCCCAAGGAGCAGCAGAAAGTAAATTTGTGGAGGGGATAAATCAGGATTCCATCAGTCTTATATGCTACTGTCCTCTACCTCTGCAAACAGGAACAAAAGAATTAGGGGTTAAGCTTAAGCAAATACTGTTTAGATAAATATGACTTCCCAAGTCAGACAATTTCCTTAATTGGCTGCACTTTATCTCAAAACTGTTCTAAGTTCATGTCTTCAGAGTAAATATCTCTTTCTTATGGTCAGCCTCCATATCACACGTTGCCATGATGGTTGTTTTCTTCCTTCAATAGCCTGTCTTGTTTCCTTTGTTATATTTCCAGCGAGATATAATGTAAGCAGTTAAGCATTTCTCTCACGGAGAATGACAGAAGCATATATTGCATAATGAGAAAAATGTTTTGTGGTTAAAAATCATGTTTATTGGCCATTTTCTTTCGTTCTATAGCAGCTGAGGATTTACTGAGTACTAATTGGTGATACTACATGAAATTCAGGGACTGAGGAAGCAATCTGAACTCTTTGTCAGCATGTAAGTTGTTATTGCTTGTAACTTCCTACCAGCTGTGCAGTTATGGCTGGTAAAAGAAAAAACAACAGGCCACAATAGATGGAGAAATCAAAACGTCATGTCCCTTCTCCAAATGCAAAACTGCCTTGTAAGGCAAGTCATTTTTATCCCAGCAAGTACCCTTTGACACATTCTTGGTTTGAAAGTTCTCATGTTCTAATAACGTCTGGCTGTAAGGGTATCATGTCCTAGATGTGGCCATTAGTCATGTTCACTGGCTCAAGGTCTTTGCATTACAATTTATTATTTGTTGCAGAAAGTACTACAGATCTTGGGGTCTTGTTTGATGTGCAACTCTTATATTTTTCATTGTGTTACCTCAGGGAGGAAAACATCCTGGCCATCTCTTTTTGTCATTAACACTGTGAGCATATGCCCTCTAGACTCTTCAACCAATATTCTAGATTCAATCACAGGTAAAAGCCAGTCATCCCCTTCCTTTCCTCTGTTCCCTTCGCCTCCATGGGGTTAAAAAGTCAACAGCTACCTGTAGCTGCTGACATACCTCTCTTTTCTGAAAAACATTAGTACTAACTAAAAAAGTAGACTGTTTCAGAGGAACACTGTTGGAACATTGAGGGGTTTTGGGATGAGATTTTTCTCCCCAGCCAAGGTGGTTCATATTGAACACTTTAAGCTGTCACCTCATTTGAGCTGCTACTTTACTAGCAGTCCTAATGCAGAGTATCAAACGTTGCCCATCTTCTCGCATATGTACACCATAATGTTTAGCTGTTGTGCATCAGAGAAGTGTTTATTCCAACATATATTGCAAAGTACCATTTTGTGTGGCCTCTATTTAGTTCCATTTTATAAGAAGTACATATGCAGTGCAGCCTCCACAATTCATTATCACAGCTAACACATTAAGGAATTGCTATTTCAAACTTGCAAATGAGTATAGACACCAGCAAAAATACAGTGCTTAGCTCTTTTATTTTGACCACTGTAATGTAATTTCTTATACTAATCTTTCATTATATTTCCATGAGCAGTGAAATCAGAGACCTAATTGTTTGTCTAGCTATTGCTACTCCAAAGCACCTTTTAAATCATATTAATGTCCATACTTGATCTTCCTACTGTTTTTGACATGTGGATCTCAAGAAGCTGTTAATTTACTTAGCAAGAGTGACTGGCCCAGGTTGTATCCAAGCCACAGCATAGAAATGTATCTAATGTGAATGATTTCATGAAACTGGAAGAGGCAGTGACCCCTTTTCTCTGGGAAAGCACTTGACCTTCATTTTTTCTAAGAGTTATGAGCTCTGTGCAGCATTCTACTCTAGCTGGTACTTGAATACCAAGATGTTAGAAATAGTCAGAAATTAATTATTCTACTTCAGGCTGTTGAAGAAGCATTGCTTCCTTTTCTTTGGCACAGATCTAGCAGTAGTGATGAACATGTTCTGCCCAGCCAGGCTGGATTATTGTAGCTCACTGAAGCTGAAGATAAAAGCTCCACAGAAACTTCAGCTATTGCAGAGCGCAGCAGCCTACCTCATTAGTAGGTATAGCACTGCAAACACATAGTGCTGATGCTGTGCATCATCAGCTTGCATCCCATTTGCTGTAGCAGCCAACTGTGGGCTCATTCAATGTATAAGGTCACCAAAGTACTGGTATGGATGCTGTTCTGTCTACAGATTGTCACACAAGCTTCACGTCTCTGGTACAGTGATGCCGATCATGTGCAGATTTAAACTCCCTGGAACCACATGTGGGAAACTTTGGCCAAGACCTTTTCCTGAAGTTCAGAGGTAGCTACAAAAATGTCTTATCTTAATTGACAAGCTTCGTGTCCTTTTGAAGGAATTTTTCTACGGTAACAGAAGAGGCATTTAAAGATGTGGGTGTTAGAAAAGAAGGATACTGGGAACAAAGAAGAGTTCACCTTGGAGAAGTGTGTGAACTTCTAATACTGAAATTGCCATTCTAATAAAGTAGGAAGAAATGTCACAGAAATGTCTTTGCTAGTGTTTTACTGATAAATGCATCACAGTGTAGTGTGGGTAGATCTCAGCCTTGCTGGCAGGATAGACAGTCAAGAAGTCATTTAGCTTCTTTAGGTAGCCTGGCTCCTACAAGAGCAACAGACTGCTCCCCACAGTCTAAAGGGAGCTATTGCCCATGCAAAGGTTTGAGAAGGCTTGGAAAGCCAACATAGGAGATTGAGGGAGAGTCAGCAGAGGGCCAGAGCTAGCTATAGAAACACCAGAAAGATGGATATAGGAAACAGCAGAGGGCTGATATACTGACAGAGGGACTTGCAAAGAAAGTATATTGTTTGACAACTCCTGCAAGCAGGAAGGTGGAAATTCTGTCATTCAGCTGCCTCAGTCTCAGAAATACAAGACTGGAGGGTAGAGAAGATGTGAGGGTGACTCGTCTGCACCATTGGTTGGGAGCACCAGGCCTTTGTTGTTCAGCTGAGATGAGAAGCTGTACTACGGAGGGATGGACTCATCTCTCTTCCCCTCTGCTGCAGGGACTGTCACAGCTCTTACGCTACTTCTGTGAGAAAGTATCTCTAAATGTCACCTAGTTCCCCTAGGATGGAAAAGTATTTGTAGTTATTTTATCTCACTGTCTTCATTTCTAAGAACTTTTCTTTCATAAAACTCTCTCTTTTTAATAATACTAGGAAACCCCACCTCTCAGTCTCTCCTCCCTAGTCAGAGATTTTAGGAACTCTCTTAAATATGTTGCTTTTTTCTACATTCTCTCCAGTTTCACCTCACTGCCTACAAGTGCAATGCCCCAAATACCAGACAGGGCCTCCTCAGTGCTGAGAAGAGGACAATAATTGCCTCCTGTCTTTTGCATATATCACTTCTGCTAATATGTCATAGAATAAGATTCGTCTCTACTCCAAACAGCCTTACAATATTGGTAATTATGCAAGTCATTGTTCATTGTGGGTTGCAGATCCACAAGGGGTTTTGTGGGTTTTGTTTTTTGGGGATTTCTTTTTGTTTTCTAGTTATACCCCATTGTATATCTCTTGTATTTTGTACCAAAAAATGAAGGTGTCTACATTTAAGAATGTCTGATTTCATCATGAACTTTTTGTCCTAGTGAAAGTAGTGTTCTGAATTGTCAGAAAGAGATATCAATAATTCTTCATAAAGTACAGCAGTCTTAATGTGATGAATAACACAGTCATTACAGCATCTGGCTTTGAAGTTGGTGAGAAGCAGGATTGATTCTGCTGTTTTGTACAGACGTCTGTGGTACTTATTAGTAGAGCAGAAATAAATGAAAGTCAGCTGTTGTTTTCCATTTGAAGCCAACTATGGCAATGAGTCAGAAAGCCTTGCAGAGGCCAAAGAAATTTTGTGGGTTTCCTACTGAAGTGGCATGCCCTGCAATGCATGACACATCTTTCTGTGACCTAGTACACCTTGCTTTTAGCAGCATTCAGCCCTGCAATTTATATAGGCATTCATATTTCACGTTCTTCAGTTAATCCTAATAACCAGCTTTTAGAAGAACATGACGGCATAACATATGGATGGTAAAACTGCTCATAAACCATAATATCATGGCCAAAAAAGATTAGATATAGATGCACTATGCTTATTGTGACATTCGCTGATTAGGAGGTATAGCTACTTATTACAGCCATTACCTTGGAAGCAGATTGAAGCTGTTATTTGAAAAACAGGTTGTAAGTCCAAATTTAAAACAACCGTGTACTTAAAACACGAAAGAGATATAATTATGTTTCAATTCTGTTCTTTAGTGTACACATGGTAATTTTGTTCATTTATGGTTGTACACTGATACTGTTTTCTGTAGAATTGGCATTGGCAGGATTAAGTGTGTGTTAATAGTAAGTAGGCAGTCTGTAATATATGGTTATCATTTTTGTTCTGGTGGGATGAAAACCCAGAAATATCAGTTCTAATGATTCCTTACTGTAGCATTAAGGCAGGTTTCTACTGTGTGTGCATGTGTTTTCTTGCATCGTTTTATTTCTTCTTATTTTGTGAAGATTTTTTTTTTCTTTCTCATGTGGAAACTTTTATGTTCTCTCCCTTTTCAGTGTAGGTAGTACAGTTGGACATCTGCAGGCTTGGGCCTTTAGGAATAAAATTCTGTTTCTACTCAAAGTAATTTGAAGTTTTGAATTGGTTTTTAGAGGTTGATATGTTAGTATACACTTACAAATATGTATATGAAAGAGACATAAAGAAAAAATTATCAGTTACTCATTTGATTCTTATTTTCTCAGAGTTATTCAACAGAGTTTTGTGGGCAGTTAATGGAATTATTTCAATAGCCACTCCACTTTTGCAGATTGAAAGGGAAACAGATAAATAACCAGATCAAGTCTGTAAAAGGCTTTTAGGATATTGAAGTTAGGTGTTAGGGTCATGCTACAATACAGCTATTGGTACAGTTCATTATTCAGGTTTTTCTGTTTTAGAATTGTGTGGTGCACTCAATTTAATTAAACAGGTATAAAAAGGGAAAAAACATAGTTATGTATCAAGCCCAAGATGCTTAATAAACATCCTCTGCTGTTACTTACTGTTTAGGCAGCAGAATTAGTTTTGCTATGTATTAAGGCAAAAGAGCATAGAATAATGTACTGCATATAATAATATATATACACAGAATATATTATGTACTACATAATCATATGCAAGTATACATATAAGAATGTAGGCTGTGTATTACATCTAACTGTCTATGTTTACATGTTAAAAATTTGGTAAAATATGCACAGAATTTGTGACATAAAATACAGATGCCATGGAATATATTGTCTTAGAATGGACAAAATTCTTTAAATTCTCCAAATAAATGAAAAAACTCAGTCTGAGCTGTGAGATTATGCTATAGCAACTTAAACAAGATTATGCCAAAAGCATCATAGGCCCCAGAGCCACATAAAGCAAACATGATTAAAAGTTCTTGTTTACCATCAAGAAAAATCCTGACTAATTTCTGTTCTTTTATTGATTTATGTTTTTTGTCTCTTCTACATCATTAAGTTTATGAAATCAGCATTACAGATAAATTAGTGTGATTTATCTCAGTTTTCCATGTGGGAGGAGATAATTACTCTCAGAGCCTTTTGTGTCCTGTTAGGACCATACCTAAAGGATCTTCCCTTTTTCCTGTAATCTGTGGGATACAGTACTGATGTGAAGGAACCTTCCTATGTATGAGGCTGTGAGTGGCACTCTAGTAATTGCACTGCACACAGGTGTGTTTAGTAATGTATACACAGTGTTTGCGTCTCGCAAATTGTAGGTTAATAGATTAACAAATTTCTTTCCTACTGTCTTTCCACACTCTTTGTCTCTGAAGACTATAAGCCTACAAAGGCAAGAATTACATCTTTTGTTCTGTAAGGAAACTAGGATAGTTGTTGGCAATGTAAACATAAGGAATATTAAAGATCACTCATAGTAGCATGAGTGACGTATTCAGTACATAACCAAAACTAATTGTTTCCAAGTTTAAAAAATGGTTACTGTTATTTCAAAGGATATGTGTTTTTTTATGGGACATCAGACCCTTTGTCTCTTCCATTCCCAATATATTAACAAGTCCTTTACTTGGTATTATTAACACCAATTTAATACATCCTTCCTATATGTAACCATTCCACTTAGAATATATTAGGCTGCTTTACAGACAGATTTAAGTATTTCAGAAGCTTGGAACCATGAATGGAGACCATCATGGAATTATGAATTCTCTCACAAGACAATGCCATTTTAATGTATAGAAGATGATTTGGGGTCCAATTTTTTTTTTTTTTTTTTAATAAGCCAGGATAAAGTGAACCATCTGTGAGTCAAAAAATCCGTGAAATAATCTAAAATGACAATCTTAGAAAAACATAAATGTATTTTTATAGAAAGAAATGTTTATTAATTTCATAACTGAAAGCAAGTAGCTATTAAAATGCATTGTGGTTAAATATTTGAGTATGATCAATAGCCCACAAATATAGATATATTTTCAGGTCTGTAAATAAACTTCCTTTACCCTTGCCTCCCCTTGGTGATCTAATTATTGATGAAAGTTGTTGAAACTTCCTTAAATTGTTACAGCTCTGCGCAAATACTCTAATGCAATCCCTGTTCTCTCACTAAGCAGCAAGATGTCAGTCCTGTATTTAGCCCCTGAAGAGTTACTGCTTTAAACATATACCTTTAAAAATATAAATGCCCCATATCATTTTCTTCTTCTCCTTCCATCCTAGAACCTCCTGGAAGTCAAGAAACCAGCCTGCCTGTCTTGCAGGCCACCCTGCAAAGTAGCGTCTTTGGAATGCATAAGCCACAATCCTCCTACTTGATCCTCATGTGGTTTTGCTCCTCTCTGTCACCCACTTTCCCAACTTAGAGCCATAAATAATACTTTCTTCTTGCCCTTTTGCTCCAGCTTCCTTGTTGCTCCTTCCTGCAAGAATAGTCTTTTTTTCAGACTAGATGTTCAAATATTTGCAGAGAAGGATGTGGCATGAAAAGAAAAATACGGGATGTGATAATCTGGTTTTGGACTGCCAAAAGATATATGGATGAGTTTGAAACAGTCAGCAAAAGTGGCTTTGACAGCCTCTGGGGCTTGAAAGTGTTCCCTGAGAAATACTCATGATGGATTATTAAAAGAAAAGATGAATTTCATGAGACAGCTCCCCCTCTCCCACTAAATATTAGAAGCAGATATATTGTGAATATATTTTTCTCTGAATTTTTATGCAGAAAAAAACCCCACATGTAAATCTGGAGTTTTCCATAACATGTTTATTTCTCATATCATAGAATCATAGAATGGTAGGGGTTGCAAGGGACCTTTAGAGATCATCTAGTCCAACTCCCCTGCAGAAGCAGGTCCACCTAGATCAGCTCGCATGGTAATGTGTCTAGGCAGATCTTGAAGACCTCCAAGGAGGGAGACTCCAAACCCTCCCTGGGCAGCCTGTGCCAGGGCTTCCTCACCTGAACAGTGAAATAGTTTTTTCTTATGTTTAAATGGAACTTTTTGTGTTCCAGCTTCATCCCATTACCCCTTGTCCTGTTGCTAGATGCTATAGAAAAAAGGGATGCCCCAACCTCCTGACACCCACCATTCAGATATTTGTAAATATTAATAAGGTCCCCCCTCAGTCTCCACTTCTCTAAACTAAACAGCCCCAGTTCCCACAGCCTTTCCTCATAAGAGAGAAGTTCCAGTCCCTTGATCATCTTAGTGGCCCTGTGCTGGACTCTCTTGAGAAGTTCTCTGTCCCTCTTGAGCTGAGGAGCCCAGAGCTGGACACAGGACTCCAGATGAGGCCTCAGCAGGGAAGAGTAGAGGGAGAGCAGAACTTCCCTTGACCTGCTGGCCACACTATTCTTGATGCATCCCAGAATGCCATTGGCCTTCTTGACCATGAGGGCACATTGCTGACTTATGTTTAGTTTATTATCAATCACTAGCATCTGTCTTTGTACAGATAACCTTACACAGATACTAAATAAAGTTAGGAGGCCAATGTATTGTACATATCATCTACGAATGCAAGATCTGCTTTTGCCATACATGCTGTCTAATAAAAGGGCCTTTGCAAGAAGAGTCATAGGAAAGAGTGTTGGAATGTACCTCAAAAGGTCATCTGCTGCAGATCCACTGCCATAAGATTCAGCTTTCCTTAGTCACTCTGAAGGTGATCATGTTCCTGTTTGTTTGAAGAACTTGCTCCCTGCTGTGATCTACAGTTTGTTGTCCTTATGAAGAGTATTGGAGTTGCATCAGTGAGAAGCTGAATAGTCAGAATTTTAGCATTTTAGTCAGAATTTAACTGTGTACCACTGACTAATTTCTGTTTGAATGCATGATGTGTGAGTAACTCTTCACCATCTTTCATGAAGAACTTGTACATTCCTGTGGAAAAGGCTGGAATCTGGAACCTCCAGCTAAAAGGACAATTGCTTCCTTTCTCCTTGACCTCAGCAATGAGAGAAGGCCTTGTTCTCACTCACCAGCTCTTTGGCTTTGTACACTACCAGATGCTTTAAGTAGCCTTACAAGTTTCTGGTCTCTCTCAGGTAGACAATGCTTGCCTAATTGAAAAAGTAGTACTGGGAGGGAACAGTATTAAAATGAATATATAGTAACTTAATTGGAATGCAACTGTTTAGTTACTCATTTTTACCTTGTATTGAGTATTTGAATTGTTTCTTTTTTCCTGGAAATAGAATTTTGCCCAAGTGATTTCTAGCTCTTCCTTTCCTACAAAAGTCTTTTGCTTTTAGTTCTGCTTTCTCAGATGACTCTATTGCCCTTTCAGAGAGGAGCAGTCAGTCAGCTTGTAAAATAGATAAATTAATTCACTTGTCCAAGATTATGTAAAAAATCTTTGGGAAAGGGACCATGAGGCAAGGTCTCATGGCTACCTTGGTATCATGTATCCTAGACCAGCCATTCTCTCTGGTAAAGGTGGTCAGAAGCATTCAAATGGATGTTTAATTTTGGCAACTGCAAAGGTCACTTCTTAGAAGCTAGTATTGTCTGTATGGATTATTTCTTTTTCATATTTTATCCAACATTTGATTTTGATCACACGCCTCCCTCCTTTTTCATTATTCTTCACATGAAATGTTAGAACTTCATCCAAAGAGGGACTAAATTCTGGTAGAAAGGTCCATAGTAACTTTCATAGCTATAATTAAAGTAGCATCAGGTCACCATTTGATGTAAATCACAGCAGAGCTTCAGAATTGCGTTTGAATTAGGTTGCATCTTCATCCCAAACCTTTGTTGCAGTTTCTTCTCTGTAACAAGCTGACATTGCAAAATATTTGTTCAATTTTCAATACAAATGTGATGGACTTGTAGCTGTCCAGACCTGATTGTTGCCCCAAATGCATTACCTAAAGACTTGACATCCCAACAAGTATGCACTTCGTAGGTTTTGCAGTGAATCCCAGGTAAACAGGGCAGTCCTGAGATTTCCTGTATGTTAACTGCAGGACATCGTGGTGGAGGAATGGTAAAAATAAAAAGGCCTAACAAGGGTTAATGTAAACTGATGACTGAATGAAACAAGCACTTTTCAATAATTTGGATAAGATTTTCTTCTGTTAGTGAGTTGAAGCTGAGATGGGGATGCAGCTGCTTGGGGGCAGGGGAGGACTGAGGGGTGATTTGAAGCTGTTTGACAGTACACTCAGCCTCTAGTAATCTCTTAGGCAATTTTGAATTTACAATAGTTTTTCAGAATATTTACTCTAGTCCTTTTTCCCTGCTTATTCAAATTGCTCCTAGAGTTTTAATTCCCACCTCAATAGAACATTAAGTGAATAAACAAGGAAATGTATGGAGATGTGTGAAATGATGTTCTTAAACTTAGGAAGCCTGTTTATTTTTTCAAACTGCTGAATAAACTCTCTGTGATTTATGCTGCAGAGGTCAATATTCTACAATAGGAAATGACTGGTTACATGTCAGTTTTCTTCAAGAGTTCATCTCAATTACTGGATTTGTCAAACATGACAAGCCTGAATGACTGTGTGGTAAAATAGTGCACAGTTTGACTATTAAAGTAATTGGAGCATTGACACTTAACCGAACTGCAAGAGAATTGCAGTAATAAGTCTGAGGAGCAAAACCACAAGTACAGCTGAGAATAATATTTTTATAAAATCTCCAGTGAAACTGGTGTTTCCTTGGATTTGATTAATGTAAATTTCAGTATATTTTTAATTTAAATTATAAGATAAAAAGGAAGAGACAATATTTCTTACTACTTTTCTTAATAAGTACTGATATTTGCATAATTGGAAATTCTATTAATTTAATATGCACTCTGGTGCAATTTTACTAATGTTACACATGCAAAGCATCTATTCTGGACTACATCAAGCCTGAGATGTGGGACTTAAAAGTCGTTGCTTGGTAAATGCAAAAGAACTTTTCTAAAATAATTTAGAAGTCATTTACTTGTGTCCATCTGCAATTACATTTTTTTGTTTGCTTTTAAAATAAGTTATTTCTGATTGTAAATTATACATACATCAACTTCTCTGAGCATATTAAGTCTTTGGAGACCAGTATAGCAATCAATCACCGTGGATAATTGAGATCTGTACTTGTGGATCTGACTAGATTTTACAGTCTCCAAAATTTTATTTCAGACGATGGCTTAAGACACAGCCTCTTCCAGTATTTCTGAGGTAGGGACTGCAATGATGATTATTGATGACATTAGTCTGAGGAGGTTCATCCTCAAATGAGTTTCCTGCATTTTGGTACATAAAATTTACCTTTTCTAGACTTGAAAATATGTTCCCTGTCAATGATGGCAGCAAGTCTTCATGAGAAAATTAGAAATCTGCTATTCCTGGTGAAGTAAATCAGACAGATAGTAAAATAGTCCTAAAAGCAAGGAGCAAGAGCATGGTACAAGCAATTATATGTCTAAAATACCTTAATTATGTCAATTTATAAGTATATTCTTTGCCAAGTAGGTTAGGGGTACAGAATATGATTTGCCACTTCCATAGTCACATCTTAATCATTGTGGTATCACTGGAGCACAGAGCAGTACTTTTAAATTTAATCTGTTACTTGCTTTGACTTGTTTAAGTACCATCTCCATAGAGCAGTTGAATATTATGCTTAAATCCATGTCCCTTGTGTAGATGTGAATGTATGTTTTAAATCCTTTTGATTTCAGTGAGACTGATGCATATATGCAAGCCTTCAGCTCAGAAGAAATAAACCTAAGCATAAATTTAACTGATTTACTGAATTTGGGACTTGAGCGATCCAAAGCAACACTTAGTCAGAGCCTAAGTACAGATTTAGTGCAGTCCTCTGTAAGAACACACTTGACAGTCTTCCTATGGAGAAACTAAAGTGCAGTTCAAGGAAATACAGCAAATGCTTGTGCAACTGTTTGCTGACATTAGTGTGAAATTTGAATATTTATTAGTACCAGAACAGTATCTTAGTAAAAAAACAAGAGGGTCCGTGAGCTTGTCAGCTTCAGTCATAGCCAAAGAAAAATCATACAATGTCAGAGCTCTGTTTCATACTGACTTATTAGCCTTTTCTTAATAGTGCAACTCTCAGCTTTCTTTGTTGGTTTTTTGGGTTGTTGTTTTGGTTTTGGGGGTTTTTTTTTGTTTGTTTTTTTTAAGGAATAAACCAAAACTTCCTTTTATTTTTAGCTTGGTTGGGTTATTTAAACAGAATGTGACACTCAGGCTTCAAAGAACCCAGTGCAGTACATTTTTAATCTGTTTTTTTAATGAATTCTAGTCACTAGGAAATACTGTTATCTAGGTCAGATTTTTGAATATTGTTTTTCTGTGACTGTACATCCTGCTGTGCTTTTCTCTAAAGGAACTCCCCAATGATGTTTTACTTTCTCATAGCTTCCTGGAATGACTTTCCTAACTGTAAATGTAGGGTTTGTGTTGTTTTTCAATACAAAGGTACAAATGACTGAACAATCATCAACCCATCTAAGATTTGCTGTTAAACTTTCTTGGGGAAGACACGGGAAGAATGTAAGATACCTCTAAGTTCTATGCTTGAATTGAAATTTTGCCTCCCTGGGAGGAATCCAGATAAGATGAGCAAACCACAATTTATTATTGAATTTCAAAGGTATTGATACAACCACTTCTCAGCTACTGACACCAAGATGATTTTATCTGTACAGCAGGGCAAGACACTGTCTGGGGCTGTGAAGAGGCTCTCAGAGGTTTCAGAGCAGTTCTTTCTGGCCCTTTAACAAGACATCTGTAGGTAAACAGTAAATGATATTTTAGTACGCGTCCTCAAGAGATTTCTCAGAACCTTGAACAGGAAAGATCAAGACTGTGAGCCATGCTTACAGGAAGGCATTCTTACAGGATCAGCAGATGTATGGCAGAGTAGGAAATTCTATCAGTTTCTCTTCAAATGGTCTTCTTGTCCCTTTCTGATGCCACATTTTCTTGTACATGATACATGGATTGGCCATGTACCTCAGCGTTCATTGATAGAATAATATCACTCAGCTACATAGTTTCTTTGTTTGAGGGGTATCATTCTTCACTTGTGATGGAATAATTACTTCCATAAAGGTGTTTCCATAGTAGTGTAAACAAGTAGATATTTTTAACTTCTGTGCTTAGTGATAATCTTATTTCTGTTTGTTCGTATGCTAAATAGAAATTATACAGTCTTACCTGTTAGTAGACACAGTGTGTGAGATGATACAAAGTTTGTGTAAGATGTGGTTGTTTAGAGGTATTCAGTAAGAATCCAAAGTGCCAGATTGAATCCACACCATTATCTCCAGTTATTTGCACCAAATATTTGTGCCTGCAGTGCCTTCTATGCTAAACACAAACATTGTAGCAACCTCATGTTGTTAGGAAAGGACAATTTTTCACCTAATAACATAGTGTGGAAACATTCTCATGGAGCATGAAAAGACCTCCGCAAATCCTCCTGGTGAAGATCCATGAACTAGGAGATTTCCACATGGACTACAGAGAATTGTGACAGCTAATAAAATTATTGCATGCATTTTCTTAAGTGTATCTTGGACAGAGTGATACTTTTCAGCTCACTGAATAAAATAATGTGTCAGGAAATTGCTCTTTTCACAGACGCATCTGTAAACAGTAGCATCAATTTTGTCTTTACAAAGTGATTATCTGATGTGGTTTCTTTCCTTGTAGAAATATCAAAACTGATTAGTAATATAATGGTGCCAATTTGCTATGTGAGGTATTAATTTGACAGTAATGTAGCAGATCAGCTTATAAGTGGTTGAAAGGAAAAAACAGTTTTATTACCTAAATGGATAAGCAGGGAAACTATGTGGAGTTTATATCAGAACAGGGATATCAAAAAGTGAAGAGAGAGATGAGAACAAAACTGGATGACAGCTTGCTGAAAGTGCTTCTCAGTGCTCCCTGTTCTGGAGCTCACCTGTTGAGGGTCTTGGACTTCTGATCTCACTGGGATTGATGATATAGCTCACTATTTGAATAAAAGGACTGTAGCAGAGCACTTGAGGACCAGTTGCTCTTAAAAAATTGAGCTTGAACTGGTGTGGTGAAAATGTCTGGGGACTTTCATTTTGGTGGAGAAAACTGGGTGGAGTCTCTGGTGCCAAACCTAAATAAAATTGACTGATCCCAAGGATTTTGGAGCTCTGTGATTGCTAACTTGGGCTATTTGTCTGTGTTAATATGAGACTGGATAAATAAATAAATGGAATACTGCAGCTTTAGTAGAAGCTTGCAGTTGCATTAAAGTATGGCAAGAAAAGAGATACGGACTTAAGCCATAAGAAATCCAGCCTTTTAAACCAACCTGAGCTGGTGTAATTTTTTTGTTCAAGTAACACAGACAAGACTTCAAATGCACTTGCATAGATGGCAGATACCTGATTCCTAGCAATGGATGATGAATATGGAGGGGCCTATGCTGGTTTTTATTAGCTGCATTGTCAGCCTTTGACACCATTGATCATGAGAGTTGTTGGCTTATGATCAGTATGCTCTGCTTCACACCTATGTTAAGCATTCATGCAGGTGGTCAACATAATAACTATACCCCTCCTAAGTCTTATTTAAATGCTAGTTTGAAAGTTCAAGAAGGTCTTAAATCTTGCCGGTCTTATGCAAAAAAGGGAAATTACCCTGAGGTGAATTTTGCTGTCTAAGGAGCAACTGGCTGTGAATTTGCATTTCAGTAAGCACTCAGCTCTGATTAGATCTCTTAGCACTCCTTACTGCAAAGGTAGTGCACTGGGAAGCATCTAAGGGAACAGAGGAACTTTTTTTTTAGTAGCAGTTTGAAGGTAAAACCATCATCTTGATCCTTTGACAGTTCTATAAACTCTCAATCCCGGTTTTGTTATTTAAAATAAGTTCCATTAAAGACCAGCTGTAGTTTTGGATTTGTTTTTATGTGTATGCTTTGCATTTGCACTAAAGACATACATCCTCAGAAAGTATGTGTACCTTTTTATTAAAGGCTATAATTCTGTCTGAAACATATTTATTTGGACATCTCTGACCAGTGACATTTCAAGATCAAGACTTTTGAAGTTTAGTATGTAGAACAAAATGTTACAATTCTTTCATTTCTGCCTGTAGATTCATTCATTGGGATGTCTGGAACTGTCCCCAGTGAATCAACAGAGAGCTGCATCTTGCCCTCTTCAAAGCTAGTGGGCAGGAATGAGAGGACAGCAGGGTGGCATTTGTAGAAGCATCTTTTGTCTTCCATATAAGCTCAGTATTGCCTCTAATGGGAGTGGGGGTACTGTTTGTGTAGTGTTTTTCCAACAAAGAAGGAGTTCAATGATCTTCTATTTTTAACATGGAGAGTGATGGTAATGAAGCAATTAATTTTTATTAATGCTTGTCCATTGTTAAATGACTTCATTTAACAATACAATTTCATTAGCAGCACAGTTCAGTTCTAACAGTGCATTTTATACAAGAAAGGCAGGAGAGATTGGCAACTGTCTTTCTCACCTGCTTCTATAATACTAATGTCCAGGACAGCCCGTCTGCCAAGTCCACAAAGGGGTAAAACCTGCTTTTTACAAGTTGTAGGGTTGCTCCTTGTTTCATTTCAAAGATATGTAAGAACATCTTCAGTCTTAGGTTTTTGCCAGCCTAGCCTGGACTAGCAGTTTGTGTGAGTGTAGTGCAATAGAAAACCTTCTTCCAGTGTATCACGAAAGAGCTTAATTCAAAAGTTTTCTTTATCTAAACAAAGAATTTCCTACTCAAGAAGCTGTCACTTTTTGTGTGGTGGTGTCTTTGAAAACTAGACTGTGTCATTCATCTCCAATGTTTTTAACCACTCAATAATGCATTTCTCTGCATCACAGCTAGTACTGATAATAGGTCCTGGATTCCTAAAGGATAATATAAGCTCTTGTTCTTTACTTTGTGCTCTTGCATATATTTAAACATGCTTTGGGAGCCAGTCTACCTGTCACTGTAGGTTAAGCAATAGGAGTGGGATTCTTGAGGACATAGTTATTCAAAGAAGTTTTAAGGACTTTCAAACCCAACAGAATGGACTGGACACACCTGGAGTTTGCAGAGTGGCTGCAGGCCTTCCCTCTGTCACCCAAATTGTCAGTGCACATGCCTTCAAGTGCAATACCACAGTTGTTCACTGAGCAGCCTGGGCTCATGCTTCCTCTCTTCAGGATATGTGGGAGGAAAAGCCAATAGGCATCCAGGCTTTGTGTAAGTTCCCAAAAACAACTACTCTTCTTTTGGAGATAGAGGAAACAGATCCAGAGAGCATGCAGTTTCAAAATCTTCTCAAAGCTAAAGCAGCTTGTGCATTTCAAAGTAAGCAAATGATGAAATTTTAACAAGATGCTGTGTTGCTCAGAGCCCCTCCCTGAAAAAGCGTCTGAAAGAGAAAAGAAGCACACAATGTGTAAGAAAAAAAAATACGTAGTGCTGCTACTGAAATTCTTCAATACATCCTAAAGCAACACTAGGCACATAGTATTTTTGCTTGGCAGTTCACCTTTAACAGGCTGTTTTCTTCATTTAAACTGTGTGTATTATGGAGCATCATTAAGATACAGGCTAATGCTCACAGACAGGAGCTGCATAATGATAGCCTAAGTGTAAATGCCATCAAATTAGTAAGAACACCAAAGAGATAATATTATCTTTAATACATTTTAATTGGTAGTGATGGATTTACCCTAACTTTTCATTTCACTAATTAACTCTGTAACACCTAACATCTACATTGTAAAAAATTAATCTTATGCCTGTGGGTTGGGTTTTTTTTAAGAAAAGTTTTGCTTGTAGACAATTAATTTATCCAGCATTTCCACTGTCACTTATTCTCATGGCAGAACTCCTGATGGTTTCCACAGGAGGAGACCTAGGCTTTTAATTTTTGTTTTGAGGAACTGAACTTTTGCAAGTAATATGCATTTGTAAGAACTCTTTACAATTTCTTTTTCTTCACAATAAGATCCTCTTTTTAAACCACAGAGAGTGTATCTATTTTTAGTATTGCAAGTTGGAGAATAACCTGCATTGCCCTTTCCTATGCAGTAATACCAATAAGCTAAATTAATTTACTCTAGACTTTTATTAGTCCTGCTGAAAACAACATCTAGTGAGGACCAGGTAGTAAAAGCTTTGTATATGTGAGTTGCATATGTATTTTCAGGAAATGGATTTTTGCTAGCTTTGACCAATTTGTGTACAAATACAGCTAGGAGACTAACAATGCATAACGTGCTCTCTCTGTGGTCTTCTCAAGAGCCTTCAACTCTTCTTTAACTTGGGCTATACCTTCAGTGACTAACATCTATATAACTGGATGTGTTTGTCTCTTTTTTTTTTTGTAAAAAGTATTAGTTGCAAATCTTATTGAGAAAAAGGCTCATCTTAATGCTCAGTTTCAAGGGACAAATTAGTCTTTTCAAGATCTGGTTCAGAAAGTGCTGCATTGTTTGGATGGGATGATGACTGCATATGTCATCTATGTTGATTTGTTATTTTGCAGAATCATGATTCACTGTAAATTGGTCTAGGGCTTTCTGGCCCCATTGTGTTCATTTCTCCATGCCCTGTTAACTTACTCCTGATGCACTCCAGACACTCTTTTCATGCAGTGGCCTGGTTTTCATCTTTTTCTTAATATTGTATAATCTCCTACCACTCACACATGGTCAAAAATTGCATCATCAATTTTATTCTAGTTGTAACACTACCCTAGGATGTTCCAGGTAGATTATCACATGTTATTGGTATAGCAGCAGTTTTCAAAATAGAGCAAGATCCCTGGGCTTTCTCTTCCCAGACAGTTTCCTAATAACATTTTCTCTCAGACATCTCTTCTCTCCCTTTCCCTATCTAGCAATGGACAACTATTCTGACGAGGTCTTCTTCCATCCCCTTGTAATTTGTTTAGCAATACAATCAGCACCGAGGTGCCCAGTGAGATAAATTTCACTGCTGCATGGACACTGAAATAGGAGCCACAGATGCCTAGATATGTTGTGAAGTGAAGCATTAATTGAAAAGGAAACACTAGCTTTTCTCACTTTGGCTGAACATCTAAACATGCCCTTATAAAAGAAAATAAATTATCTGATTGCAACAGTTTCCTACTGTTTTTGTGCTAAAAGCTTGCCAGCTTCCTAGCTGCCTGCTATTCAGTACAAAGACAGGTAACATCCTTTGTGCAGATTCTTTATTTTCATACATCAGTGTTTACAGTAAAGAGGAATTTGCAATAACCAGGTGCTGGATCCTGTTGTCTTGTGACTGAAGTTTTCAATCGTTATGACTCTCCAGGAATAGGATAAAAATAAAGCAAAGGAAATAAAGCCTGAAATACTCAGTAACAAATGAATCATAGAATCAAAAAAAAAAACGAATATACAATGTTTATAGGAAGCTACACTGAATAATTTATATATGTTACAATTTGCAATCACATCTGCTTTACACAGCCTGCAGTAGTTTCTTCATCCCGTTCCCATCACAGCCAATGCAGAGTAGCCTGTCTTCCTTTTCTGTGATGTAGCAAAAAAAAAGGGATGCCAGAAGGATTTTTCTTCCCAGACCCCTCCTATCTTCATTTCTGTGACAGTGTTGTAAACCTAACTGTGTTGTGTATATCTTTGTAAAGTATATCAAGGTGTCATTTTATCTGTCCTTGAGCTGGATTGCTACAAGTTTGCAATTTTATTTTTTTCCCGAAATAGTTAAAACAGTTGGAAAGCAACTCGGAAGTCTTTAACTAATGCAGAGCAAGCCCATGCACCTCCCAGGGAGGCAAAGCTGCCATTAGCTTGTTTGAATGCCTTGCTACAAGTGATACTTTGTGAAAATACAGCACTTTTTGTGGGAATGAAAAATGCAGTTGCAAAGCAGGTTGTTAATTAACAGAAGAGTTAGTGTAGTGTTTGCTGTGATTTCATCCTAGCTTAACAGAGCAGAACCAAACTGAGGAGTGGAAAAAAAAAAAACAAAAAAACAGGCAAGCAAGAGCTCTGTTGTTGCTGGATTTTTTACATCCTGATCTTAACACATTATTCTTCACATTATACTTGGGGTAGGGGGCAGAAAATCATTATTTTATGTTATAAGCAAGTATTTCTATTTTTCTGAGATTATTTCTGGTTGTTGGGAAAGCATGAAAATGAATGTTGTTGAAATCTTGTCAGTGTTTTAGTCTGAGTTCAGGCTGGTAACTTGACAGCTAGATTTTCTCTGCAGAGGAAATAAGAAAGTCTCCTTAGGGTAAAGGCATTATGTTAAGGCAACAATGTTCTTTCTTGTCCTGCACTAATCCCACTGCCTAAGAAAACCCATGTGTGAATGCCCAGCTAACATCCTATCTGTGGCATACTTGTAAGTTTGCTTCTGGTTAAGGTGAATAGATGCAATTTTGTCACCGAACCAGTGAAGGTCATTGTGGTCTGCCTCTTTTAATGGTTTTACAGAATTGTTCTGAACAAATTAGGTGCATTCTGACATCCCCTGACATGTAACATCACTAAATACATACACTCCATGATAATTAGTGTTAGCAATGCTAGAAAAGTACATCTAACTCATTTTACTACAAAAGTCCTTGAGATAGGCAGTACATTCCATTTTTTTTTAACTGATACCTACTTTCTTTCATGTAAAATGCAATAATATTACAGTTTTCCCTTGTCAGATGAGGATAACTGATTAAGTTGCTTTCAGGGTTAGACTGTATGATAATTCATTGTGACAAAATAAAGCAAATTATAGCTCAGTGACAGATGAAAAGTACTCTGTCCAAATTGTCATTGATATTGTGCAGTGGCAAAAAGCCTATCTCCTTATATGCTACTTTATGAAATGATTTGCATTACTTGCTATTCCTGAGCTGCTAAGCCACTTCATATCTTATATGCTTATGCTCCAACAGAGAACAAGTCAAAACCTTCACATCCTGGCAGTCTTAAAGCAGGCTTTTAGCACAGATTATTTCTTTGAGAAGGGAATCAAGGAAGTTTCTCTGCCTGTCCAGCATCAAGTTCCTATCCTTGCCCTGCTTGCAGACCTAAGATTGTCTCCGATGCTAGAGTTAGTGAAAATGCAACTTTATGTGGTCAAAAAAGAGCAAATGTTTCTCCCAGGCTTTGAGTGCCTTACTGAAAGTCTCCCTCGACAGCAAAAAACATTTGAGTTTTTTTGGTTTGTTTGGGATTTTTTTTTACCTTGGCTCCCAAATTCATTTCACAGACCCATGGTTCTGTTTTATTTATTCTTAAATGAAATATGCTTTGTGACCTAATTTTTTTCAGCTGAAAGCCTATGTGCACATGAGCATCTAAGCCTACATGACTGCAGAGTTGGCCTAGGTCTGGTCTGTGGCCAGAGTGCTCCTTTGACTGACTGCCTGCATTCACAACCACACAGCACTGCAACAGTAGACTGTGATGGTGTCCAGGGTTTGGATAGATCTTGTCTGTCTTTAGCTTTATCACTCCTGGCACAAGTCTGCCCAAAGAGAATAAGAGAAGTCTGCCCTGTTCCTCTGAGGCAGCCTTGCCTTCTACTATGGAGAACTTGGCATGTTCAAGATCAAAGGCCACAGGGGAATAGTGTGAGCAGGTCTGGTGTCTGTCTTGTGGCATGTGAACTGGCTACGAAGAGGTATGGCTGGACTGTAAGCCATCACCTGTTGCTCATCGCTGCTACCATTCAGTGTCTAAAAAGGTAAGAAACACTGTGCAAAAAACAGGCTTTGCATTCCCCAAACCCACAAAGACACATCTGTTGTATTATAGTTGTATAGTAATTGTGCAGTATTCAATATTAGTGAGAAAAGATTGTTTCATTATTAATATCAGTGAAAAATCAAGTGATGTCTTTCTGACCACTGTAAACAGGACTACATTGTAAGCAAAAAAAAAGAAAAACAAACTACAAAGCATTCTTGTTTCTTGTGATCAAGTTATATTCCCACATCAACGTGCATAGCAACAACTTCCAGGAACAAAAGAGTCTTTGTTTAAAATAAATGATTATTCAGCCCTTTTAAATTTAAAATAAAGTTACCCTTTATATTCATAAGCTCAAACATGTGTGCAAATTGTTGGAGTGCCTAAAATTCTTGGCATATTAAAATTGCACTTTTTAGAAATGGAAACTTACTGAGTATAGCAGGGCTTGCAAAGGAGGAGAACCAAAGCCAGTGCTGCTTTTCCTGGGAAGTTGGTAATTTGCATGCAGTACAGCTCTGACTCTCGTTTACAAAAAATAACTATATGTAGTGTCTTGTGCATTACGTGACACTAACTGTAATGCAGAACAAAAGTGGATGTGATATTGATTAGGACAATGAAGCTTAATGAAGTAATTGTTAAAGCATAACCTCCATACTGAGGAGGCTCAAAGTGCAAGTTGTTTGCTCAAAAAAACTGTTCCCAGTCTGTGTTTATGAATGAAGATTGGTTGGACACTAGCGATTTAATATCTATGCTGTAAATGCTGTCACACTGTAGGTTAGTAACAATATAAACTTACATTGTGTTTAGCTTTATTTCCATCTGAAAGGTTCCTGTGTGTACCCCCAAGAATGGTGTGGGACTGTGATGCCTGTAGGTTTAACTTTGCTTATGGCAGTGGGAGATGAGAAACATCAAGTTCTGTGAGGCCAAAGGGGTACAGGCTCTTTTTTTTACTTTTTTTTTTTTTTACTTGGAAGAATATTGCTCAAGACAGAGACTCTATATCTGTTTCCACTGTGACACTAACTCCACCATCAATGCATAACGAAGAGTGTGCATCATTGCACTGAAAAACTACATGAAAATTAAAGTTAGTGGCAAAAACAAGCTCTTTCTTGGAAGTTAGGAGAAACCATATCTGTGGTTTCTTCTGTGCTTTCAATTTGGCCTTATTATATGTACATATTGTGTTACAGTCATGAATGACATCATTGCAGCTGTTTTTGCAGAGGAGCAGTGTTCCCTTTGGACGTGAGATGAGCAGTGTTTGTGGCATGAATTAGTTTGTTGTAATGAATGAGGATGTTGTCAAATAAGTTAATCTAGGAATTGACAATTGTGTGATAAAGAGGGAGGATAACTTCAAGAAAGGAAATTATGGCCTTGTGTTTAAATCAGATGAACTTGAGGCAGGAGACTTCATTGCTGGCACTGCCCCAGGGTGGTAGGGAAAAGGAAGGCATTAGGATTAGGAACTGGCTCTGAGCAGTGTGGGATGGGAGAAGCCCAGACAGACTTATCCTTTCCTCTTGGCTGCTGGCCATGAGCAAACCAGGCTGATCTGCTCCCCAAGGTTCCCAACACGTTGTGCACAGCTGTGATGGCAGCACAGGAGCCCAGCTAGGGGACAGCCTGAGCTTTGGACACATTGTTATCCCAAGTCTGGAGGGTGCAAGCCAATGATGAGTACTGGTCATTCTCTGTGTTTTGTCATGCAGAGAAGTTGTCTGTCGAGCTTTGAAGACTTAAAAAAATTCCAGTGGGTCCAAAGACGGTGTTGTCAGGAGGCCATCAGGCTTCTAGACCTGCTGGAGACAGCAAAGGAAAATTTGAAGCCAAGCTCCACACACAAGTGTCGATACAGATCGTGTTTCTGTGGGCAGGATATGGGTTTTGAGCTTGAACCAATGAGTTACTGAAGACAGAAGGATCTAGGGGAGATTTTAGGAGAATGCAATCAGCTGCTTAGATCTTTGTGGTTTTGTCGACACTGGCATGTGCTTTCCAGCTAACCAGATGCAACAATCCTTTAATGATGTAAAGAAGCTTAATGAGGAACTGCAGATATTTGGCACAGTCTGATTTTCATTGAGCAAGACACTGCAGAGTATTGAAATATAGGGAATTATATTTTTTAATTGGAGGGAGGGGCAGGGAAGAAAAGAAAGATAAGGCCAAATTTTGATGTTTAGATCTGTCTGTTGGGGCTTGGTAGAAACACTTGAATATAAAGTTAGGAAGTGATACTTCAGAGTCCAGCATTTTCAGCTCAGGTCTTGGTTTTGTCCCATCTCCAAGAATCATGTCATCAAAATTGTAGGAACAAGAGGGTTATACAAAAGTCTCTTCCACCGGAAATGATTCTACGATTCTGTGTCAGGATGCTGGCATAGAAATGAGACGCTAAAGTTTGCTTCTGGGTCTTTGATGGGAAAGTAAGAAACCTGCTGGTACTACTTGTTATTGTTCCTTGCCACACACTTCTTTAAGCATCTTCTTTAGTCATTCCAGCAGCTTCTAAACTAACCAGATTACTCTTGTATGATTTTTGCAAGACAAAATGAGTTTAAATCCATTTCTGGTGCACAGGGAGAATTCAGTTAATAATACTGAGCTGTTTACACTGGAGTGCCAGTAGATCACTCAAATAAAGTCACCTTGCTTGGCATACCTTTTAATGGGACATCTGCTGTTGATTTTCACCTGATAACATCTGGGCTCAACTACTTTCCTAAATAGCGGGGGGGGGGAAATCCTGGTGAAATAATGTCTATATTTCTTCTGCTTTAAAATTCACCATGAGCATTCTGCATACTGTTTCTGTAAGGATGAGGGGGTGGTAATTTTAACAGTAAGGCTTACATATTATTTTCTTTCTGGAGATCTCAAAACATTTCAGAAACGTGAAAGAAGGTTTTCATTCAGTGATCAAAATATGTTTGCAAGAAAGCTTTAATTTTCTTAAAAGGAAGTTATTATTAATATATAAGAGAATAAAATAAAAGCTTTTTTTCTTTCTCACTTTTCATTCTGCATTGAGCATTTGTTTGTCAGAGCTAGCTGGAAAACAATGTATACTGTTCTTTTCAAAAGGAAAAGATCACACCTGTGATTTGATGTATAATTTTCAAAGAAAATTTGCAGAAAAAATTAACCTCCCAATTTGACATATCTTTCCTATTTGGTTATCAACATTGCAACTCTAAGACTGATGAAGGCAGAAATAGTAAGAAATGAGCACCCTTCTTTTGCTAACACAAAAGCATTACACTGCATGTTGCTGAGAAATTCAGCTCCATGGACTTGTCGCCTCCAGGAACTGAGAGAGCATGATTGAGAAACAGCAAGAAATTACAGAGATATAAAATTGTCTTGAGGTCCCTGAGAAACAGCAAAAAAACCCTCAAACCCTGACTAACTAGAAATGAATAAAACTGCTAGGGAAAAAATGTAACATCTCACTGTTCAAGACCGTCCATTTTGAACAGCCAGATATGGTTACACAAACATTTTCTCAGTTAGCAGGGTTTGACATGCCACTATTCCTACAGTTTTTTTCTCCCATTTCCATATGGAGCCAAATTATTATTTGCAGGCTTGTGCTATAAACTAAATCCAGATTTGGGGGTTATTTTTTTGGTCTGGATTGGTTTAAAGTCAAATCAGTTCAGTACAGTTTTGCTCAGTTCACAGTTGCACCAGCATGACTGAGGGGATAGAAGACTGCAGAAAAGAAGCAAATATAAACAAAAAAGGATCAAGATTTAAACTTGCGTTTGTTATCACATAAAATGTTTCTGTAATTCTATTTCAGTATTTACAGGCTGAGGGAGTGCAGTTCAACTGTTCTGATGTGACAGCACCTTCTTGGGAGTTTCCTAATGAAAGAAAGAGAAAGGAGAATTGTCAGAAATAGCGTTATTTACCACTAGTCAATTTATGGAAACAAAGCTGTTTCCACACTTCTAATTAAATATTCTTCATTACTGTCAGATTACCTAGGAGGCTGCTAAGGATATGAAAATGAAAGTATGCATACTGGAGATAAGAATCTGCAACTTGCTCCTGGACTTATCTGCTGGGAGCTTGAGAGTCTGAACTGAACTGAGTAGGGATCACTTGCAATTCTTAATTACATATGTACACAGATAGGTGAAGAAAGTTTGATTAATTTGAAATCATTTTTTTTCTGTGAAAATTTAATTTCAGCTTTAGGCTCACATTTATGGAGCTGTCAGTGTTAAAAAGAAAAACCTGCTTATGTTAGGTGTGAAACCATTGTCAAAAGCTAACAATATCTGAACAAACTGCTAAATTAGAAACTCTTTTCACGTGAATCTATTGGTGTCTTTTGAAGTTACTTATAAACGAGGTTGTATTAAATCATAACATTATTTTGTGATCTTAATTTAAGCCAGATTGCCCTATGATGGAATAAACCAAGTTTGTCGCATGCACAGCTGTCCTTGAATACCAAATGCCCTATGTTGTAAAGACAATTTGTTATTCACTGTGAACAGTTCAGGATAAACCTGTAGCCAAATAAATCAATCCCAGTACACCTGAGAGTGACAAACACATATGAAAACTTTTTTTTCTTTACAGACAATTTGCCACC
The DNA here is from genome assembly GCF_028858725.1 of Colius striatus. Lineage (NCBI taxonomy): Eukaryota > Metazoa > Chordata > Aves > Coliiformes > Coliidae > Colius > Colius striatus. The sequence continues at coordinate 29,272,286 of NC_084762.1, forward strand.
AGGATAAAAACATTGTATTTATCAAACTGTTGACAAGAAGTGGTTGAACTAGCTCCAGTGTTCATAGCGATCACTTAACTGTCACAGTACTGCAAGATTTTGGATTAAATCTCTTTCAGTGCCAGCATATGATAAAGTGTAACTCTGTCACAAAAACTGTGCAGTCATAAAGCATCTTAAATCAGGGATGTGTATCAGAGTAAGTGGATTAGCTTTTAACACAGCAAGAACAAAAGGGACAAAAAATCCTTCAAATTAAATTTGAAAAGCAAACTCAAATGAAGCCAACGCTTTTAATCTACTAAAGATGTAAATGTTTGTTCCTCTCACAGAGTTCAAGGTAATATTACCAGTACAAGGACAAGGCCCAGTCCTGTATAGCTTCAATCACTTAAGCAGTCCCAGTGAAATTAAGGGTATGTACTCAGGTGATATAAACGCTAGCATGGCTTTGTAAACCTGCAGTACTGTACCACCGGTGCACCCCTTGTGGACTAACAAGTGAAAGTACTTCTGGTAGATGCATGGTTTCAGCCATATATTGGCCTGGATGATCGATTTAGCACAGAAAAATTACATCATCTTGTCCCTTGATAGCCCATGCTGGCAGAAACTTGTAGTATAAATCTAGTTAGCCCTTACTGGAAAGGCTGATGTGCAGAGTAATGTTCTCTCAGTTAAGCCTACAAGTAGCACTAGATGTCATTTCCATTTGCTTTGGGCCTGTGTAGCTCTTACCCACCTGCAATGAGTGGGGATGGCTTTTGACCCTTTGCTCTGAGCCAGGTAAGTCTGCAGATAGTCTGTGGGATGTTACTGTCTCAAATGTCTGCAGAAATTGCAGCACCGTATTTGACAGTTAAAGCAGGGCTGCAAGTTCGTGAGTCTTGAGATTGCAATCATAGGGTGTATAAGTCTAAATAGCGTGGCTGTGCATGGCCAGAATTTCTGCAGGAGCTGGGAGATGGCTGTATTGTAGGAAACAACACAGGTGGTTGGATTCAGATGGTTTCACCTGCATCTGAGATCTTGGACTCAGTTTCTGTATATTCTGCCTGCACCCACCAAACGTGCCTACCCAGTAGGAAATAGGAGGCACAGGGACTTTCATCCATCTGAACCTGGACTTCAGGGTAACTGCCATTTTCCATAGTGCATGCACCACCACTGTAAGCATTCATGCCTGTCTTTTGTCATTGCTAGCATGGTTACTGCAGCCATTTCTCCATACTTGTGTCTCATTGCTCATTCTGAGCAGCTCCCCTGTGGAGTGGGCAGACAAGGGATATCAGAGTGTTCCTCTTCCACACCTAAACAGAAGTCCTCATTCCTGGTCACAGTCTGTAGAAGTGAATTCATTTTTGAACAAGGCAGAACAAGACAAGGAAAGGGAGTTGATTTTTTTTTTTCTCAAAGTTCTGATTACAACTGTTTTAAGCAAGATCTGAAAAGGAGAAAGGGAGAGAGCCTGGTCAGTGGGTTCATATTTTAGTATTTTAGCAGCTGCATGATACCTGCTAGCTGCCAGTTCATCCAACAAAGACCTCTGTATGAATAGATACTGTTGTTAACTGCTGCAGGTGTATTTTGTGATTAAAGTTGGAAAGCGGAATTTGGAGTGTCCTTTATGCAAAAAATGTGACTCCTTGTTTAAACAAACCCAACAAAAACAGAACAAGTCCATTTTCCATGAAATGCTATTTTCATGAAAGTTTTTCAAGTAGCCCATCAGTTACTTTTGTATTTGTGGGAGAGACCAACAAGATGCCTTTTGTAATAGACTGTGTACAAATTTGCTTCCTGCCAACCTACGTGTCTCAGAGTTGCAAATGAGTCATTTTTTCCTCCCCTCCATGGATTCTTGTGTTTTGTTTTTTGGTTTTTTTTAATGTGCCATCTGAAAGGAATTTTATGTCCACAAGTAAGAAACTCTGGCCTGATGACTTTGGTGGCAAAATTTAGGACTCTATCTCTTTTTTTGAAAGAGTACAGGTATTAGTATATTCAGTCTGCACATAAAGTCAAGCCAGGTTGTGTTAACAGTCCATCAGTAAGGAGAAGGTAAGACCTACTGAGCTTTTCATTCTGTATTTCCAAAAGCTGGATGGCAAAACAGTCATTTTCAGAAGTACTAAGATGTCAGCAGCTATAGGGACGAGGGTGGGGGTGGAGAACATGTGGCTGCAACTATTCCTCTAGTTGTGCTTCTGTGATTCATGGCAGCATAGCTCAGGAGGAGGAGAACTGTTAGTTTGCCTGGGGCTTGGGGATATCACAAATTTCCCTCTATTAACACATGCACACCTCATACAAAACATGATGCTTTAGGCTTTATGTAGCATTTAAAACTTCATCTTTGAATAAATACTCTGTGAGGCAATGATGTGTTGTTGCAGGTTTTGGGATTTTTTTATTCAGCTAGCCATAATAACAAATTACCTGTGTAATTCTTCTGCAAGGTCCTAATACTTCAACAGAATTTCTGTTTCTCAGTCATTAACACACAAAAAAACCCACCATAAAATGATGAAGTTCAACCTTTTCAGGCTGTCTACATCTTTTTTTTCCTCAATTTTTCCATTAACCAAATCTGTAATGATGAGAAAATGTGAAATAAAGTGCTTTGGAGGCTATCATTAAAGCCCAGGAAATCCTCCAGAGTGGTTCACCACCTTTCCTATTTAGAGCACAGGGAAGACAAGGGAAGCATTTAACATGTAATCTATGTCTCATATTTCCTTTTCCTGAAATGCCCTCTCTTTCACCCTCTTATCTTACAAACATCCACCACCAGCCTTTTATAATCAACATTTTGCTGTAGAAACAGTAAAGGAGTGATTATAAGTAGAGGTAATCCACCAAGCATTGTGCTGTTCTCCTTTCCACGGTTTTATGTGACATCCCTATTTTAAAAGTCCGGCTTGTGCCCAGAAGAGCTCTACCTGCAGCCTTCCACTCCCCATTCCTCTGTGCTCACAGATCGGAGAAGCTGAATCATTCATTTTACATATCCACAGAAGTTATCCTGCCCTGCTTTTATTTCATGATGCATTTTAGGGGTCAGAAGGCACAGACATAACATTTTACTTGGACTTCCTTCATGCCAGAAAGGCAGGACCGGTGTACTTTGCCTATCACTGCATCAAAGGTTTTTCATCCTGTAAGGTGCTGAGAATGCATGCATCAGCTCCACAGGGGACCCGGGGTAACCCAAGGCATGTTTGTAGCCTGTGAACAATCCAAACTGGCATTTGCACTGACAAGAACAATATATAATCTGACATTCTGTGTAGAATGAATGTGAAAAAACAGTGGTTACTGCTGTGATCAGAATATTATCTCTGAGCACTGAGAGAGTGTTGGGCCTAATGCAGGTAGTTCTAACACAGGTGGTTCTATGCATGTAGGACTCCATCAGAATGAATATATATATATGTACATGTGTGTAATATATATTGCATAGCTCCTCTCTCAAAATTTCTTGATTTTATACCACAGTATAGGCTGGGAAGACTCTAGGTAGCTTGACTGCATGCTGTTGCAAAGACACAGCTTTATCTTTATGGTATCAACTGAAGACTTAAATCCCAAAAAATATGATCCTACTCATGAGCTCAGTATTAAACAGGCTCAGAGCTGTTGCAATCTAGGAAAATCTTGACTTTTCTTATAAACTGATGCAGGCTAATTGCTCTTGGCAACGTTTTGGTGTCATATCCCAGTTTATAGAAAACATATCAACCCCGCAGTGCACATTGGTTTTATGTGTGAGCACATGTGTGAACAGGAAGGTGCATGCTGCTGTGTGTTCCACATATTGAACAGCGGTTGATTAAGCAGAGTATAATGAAGCCTCCCACACAGATAATTTTCATTCTGTATTTTGTCACTTCCCCTGCTATTGAGGTGGAGAAGAGCTACAGACAGGAACTACATCTGCCCATTATAAACAGGATCCATTTTCATTTCAGCTGCTCTTAATTGATTTCACTTCGAGGATGTCTATGTAAGTTGCAGATGAAAATCAGTTGCATTGTTGAGACATAGAGCATCAGAAAGCAATTTATGAACAGATTTCCTTAAAAGTTTGGAGGGAAAAAAACAAAAAGTTGACTTGTCTGTAGCATGTCAAGAGGAGAGGAGGAATAGTTAATACACTATACTGTGGTCCTCCTGAGCTGACCTAAGTGCAACTCTGTTGAGCAGGTTAACTCCTCAGATGTATTGTTTGGTGTAAAAAGCTGACTCCAGGCAGGCTTCCATAGTCTCCATGGGTAGCTGCTGGGGAATAACTGTCCTATACTCACGATCTTTTAAGATAGAATGACTGAAGATATTGTTTGTTCCATGATAGCAAAATTTGGTAAAGTGGTGGTTTGGCTGCAGCTGCATAGATTTGGGGATCCTCCATGTGCTTGTATAAGGAAATCTAAATCAATTGCACCTAAATTACTAAGGACCTGCCAGCATCTAGACGCTTGGGAAGCATTTCTGCTGTTCTTACTGACATACATTGATTTCACTTTTGGAGAAACTACTCTCTGTTACTGGTGTAGCAATTAAAATGTCTTCATCTCCTGTGAGATACCTAAAACAGTGGTGGGTAAAACTGTTTTTCCTGCCATCTCTTAAGACGGGTCTCACATGCTTGTGGATGAGCCTGTAGTGACAGGTGGAGGAGAGCCTTGGTTTGGGGCTTATCAAACTGTTGGCAGTCTTTACTAGGGAAGGGAATTTGGTTTTAATCTTTTTTGGAGGAAAGTCCAAACATGAAATTCTATAGTATAGTGGTCACCTTCCCTTAGTTTTAATTCTCATATTTTCTTAAATGAAAGCAGAAACCAAAAATGCAAATGATCCCCATTAACACTTTGATAATCACAGCCCAGCAATTCTGTCAAAATATATTCTCTATGTCCCAGTCTGACTCACAAGTTACACAGAAAAATAGGTGAAAATAATTTTCATACAGCTGGAGACATAACAATGAATTTAATCCTTACAGACAGTGGAAAATATAGACATGGGGTGGCTCTGTTGCCATGTAGAGGGAGCTTCTGTTTTAAATGCAGTCCTGTGTCAAGCAATGGTCTTATGGTGGCAGGAAACCTGTATTACTGCTGCGAACAAATGCTGAAATACAGAACCTTGAATAGATAGATTCCAAGCTGGTTATTCAAATTTAAGCAAAACATGAATTTTACCTCTTAAAAAATTGCATTTAAGGAGACAGGCACATTATGCTCACACTACCTGTCTCAAGAGTGTATGAATCAGACAAGACCACACCTATACCCTGTCTCCAGGGTCTGAATACTGTGCCAGGAGCACCCACCCTGATGCTTTTTCAACTTTTATGCCTATTCCATTGTTAATATTGATCACGGCTGACATTATCCCAGACACTTAGCACCAGTTTGGCTAGTCTCCTCCCTCTTGTCAATTATTCCATCTCCACAGATGTCCCTGTCTCTCCTTGAAGAAAAAAAAAGCAAAACATATAGCTAAGTTAACTGGCTGCTGACTCCTGTTTTTTGTGACATCACACACCTTCTAGCCCTCCTCAAGTGATGACAGAAATATTCTTCTATGGCACAGAGCACCTTTCCAGTCATCTCAGGTAGGAAAATAAGTCAGTTTCACATGACCCTCTGCTCCCTTGGCATTGGGGTGCAACTTCCATTCTTTCCTAGCTCAGCCTTTTGTCTCTGCATCCTTATGACGGGAGACTCCATCTGACACTGGCTCAGTTTCTTAGCAAACCACATACCCAGCCTCTGAATATCTGAGCATTTGCTAGCACCAGCATCCAAACTGGCATCAGCACAAGCAGTGAGCCTACGACTGTGTTGCTCTCTTAACTAAGCTGAGTATAGAGACACTTCTGTCCCTTCAGTTGCTACCATCAGTCTGAAAGCTTCATCTGAATTTCACGTGACTAAGCTAAGGCAAATATCTGTATGTTCAAACACTTGTCTTTAAGAACATTTGTTATGAAACATTCTGGAGATAGAGGTGCTTTCTGACTAGCAATATAGCACAGACATCTAGTCATTATCTAGCAGTGGTCACTAACTGGTATTTCAGAGGCAAGCTTATTTTCATCTTGGCTGTTGAGTGACAAATTCTTATAAGTTCTTTAGGGAAAATTTCTACTTAAGCATAAGGGCTTTTGTTCATTGGTAACACTGGCAAGATGACAAAGCCTTATCAAATTGTAATAACCCTCTGCATATCTCATGATGTGTAGAGTTCACTTTGAAGCTTTAGAAAAGCAATGAGTAATTTCTTTGCATGGCCAGTGGCCCTGCGCAACTGTTGTGCTACAGCCCATGTTTGTGAGCTGGAAGGTAGGGGGAGGAAGTGAATTTATCTTGATTTAAAGAAAAAACAAAAAAGAAGGGAAAGAAAGGGAAATAATTGTTAATAATCTTGTTAATAGGTTTTTCACAGGCATACTCTGCCACTGGAATGTATCTTTTCAGGGCAGCTTCTTTGTCTGTTTTAGCCAAATTAGAAACTTTCAGTAAATAGATGATATCTTCTATCAGTCTTCACCTCTTCTTCACACATCAGAGAAATATCAGGGTTTGGTTAGGGAGGGGAGAACCTGTTCTCATGACTTTAAGGTAATTCTTCAGCAAAATGCTCTAGGCTGATGACTCTTTTCCTTTTTGTTAGCTGAGTATTTTTGTTTTGCTCTGTTTCCTTCCAAAATGTTGAGATATTTGCTTCTGGGATTATATCTTTTATGAAAATAACCAGGCCTCCAAATGCAGTCTGCAAAGCTTGCCAAGTTACTAGACATGCAGGTTGCAGAGGAGTTTTGCTTCTCCCATTGCCTGTAAGTAGATCAGCAATAGAGAAGCTTTAAACTTTTCAATATCCTCAGCTCACCCACCTGCTGCATTTTGTGAGGAAAGGTGAGGTGGTGAAATACAGAAGAGGAGGATTTTTTTTCTTTGCTTTATGTGACCTTCCCAGCACGGGGACAGCAGCATAGTGCATAGGCACCTCTTAAGAACACGTCTTTGGAGGTGCAAAGAATTACATTCTCTGTATGGATGAAGTCCCAGAAGGAAACAGGAACCACGTTTTATTGAGGAAAGGTCAGTCTGTCAGTATGGGAAAGGAAAGCCTGAATGCTTGTGACAGTTAATTAAGGCTACATGACTGCAGGAATCAGGTTATTATCAAGTTCTTTAGGTTCAGATACTGTGTGTGTGCATGATACTTAGTATCTTTGGAGACAATTATTTTTTCTTTATTCTGTTTGGCCTGGATTTGGATTTTCTTTAAGTAATTTCTAGCAAAATATTTATGTCCAAATAAACTGGAGAATCAGTTTAGTCTGACTTCCTGGCACGCTTGATACAAGAATAGAGCTCAGAAGGGCTCAATAAATAACACAAAATAAAAAATTCCAAAAGGAAAGGAGCAACAGGACAGACAGGATTTTAAATGCTCAAAAGTAAGAGCATGTTGGGGATTGGTTTTCTTGTTATTGTTGTTATGGGCTCATTGTGGTGCTTTGAATTTTAATGGTCCTGGTCTCTAAAGTCATGTCATACAGGCTTTTTCGATCATTACTCTTCTGTTGACAGAGAATGCCTTCCTACAGCGTGTCCTTATTAAGGCAGTGGATGCTGACTAATGCCTGTAATCTGTCAGAGTGCACTTCTTTAGATGCTTATGATGGTTTATGGGTTCATAACCCAACCATAACACAAAAATAAACAGCAGTCGCCAATGGTGATTTCCATTGTGTTGAATACAAGCTGATATAGGCATGGGCATGTTACAGATGCCTCACATTTGCTCATCTGATACACAGGTGACCCAGTTCATGTCTGCTAATATCCACCAGGATGACTGCTACACTATGTGCTCAGAGGTCCATGCTATTACACTCAGCAACAGGTGTCAGCTATAGCCATGTTTGGAACAATGTCAGGTCATGCTGCAGCCTGGGTTTAGCTCATTTATTATAGAGACTTCTGTCAACTGCTACAGATCACTTCAGACTGCTTTCTGATTCTCAGGGGATGAGGTTCCAAAAGTAGTTCATGAAAATTGTATTAAACTGACGAAGCACTAGGTGGACCTTTAGCTAGAAAGTTTTATGTATTGCACCTATGAACTCCACCCAAACATTAAAAAATGGCAAGGTACTCCCTATTACTTACTACATGGAGGAAGCTCATAAAAGAAAACTGAGTTAGAATTGATTTAGAACAAAGTTGACAGAGACTGGAGATGCAAAAAGGTAAACTGACCCTCCTGTTGAGTTACAGGGTTTAGAATGGATCCCCTTGCTTTGCAGACTCCTTCTTAGAGAGCAGTCTAGATGCAGTTTACTCAGACCTGGTCAACAGTTCATATCTAAAGGATATGTACACACTCAATCCTTTTGTAACTTAGCTAAGATTTAAAAATTTTGGCATGTTTATTTCAAATTTGCTTACCTAATATCTGGCATAAGGGCTCTTTCTGCCTGGCTGACTGGTCTTAGTTTACCCAAAGTTCCAACCTTAGGTTCCCAAAGCAGTCTCAGGCATCAAAGTATATAAAAATAAATAATTTCACAGTGCAGCAGCAGGATCAGCTAGAGCTGGGTGCCTCCAGGGCAGGAGGAGAAGAGAGGAACCTGAACAAATCCCTGGGCAATTATACCCTTACTGACTGTTCACCTGTCCCTCACACAACAGTTTGGTTCAATAATAATATTGGGGCCTGAGATGTTCTTGTTCCTCATTGGATCCTTTCTCTGTCTTCAGAAAGGCTATTATCTCTTCTAAGTGCAGCTGCTGTTGACAGTTATAGTCTCCTTATCTCCTGTTTTTTGTTAGCTCGGAAGGCCTTGTTTTACTTAAGTATGGAAGCGTTCAGTAAATCTTATTGCAAGTTTACAGCTTGCAGCTTAAAGCTTCAGCAAGTTTGGCTACTCATACTAAGTAAAGCTAAGCCGGCAGCATACTAAATGACACATTATTACAACTCTAAGTGATTCATTCTATTTAAAATATACTTGTTTAAGCTAAGTGACTAATAACTCTTAACACTGAAACATGTCCCTGCACAGAGGGAGAGCTGCCTGGCATGCAGTCCAGTTGTAGTCCAGGGACAATTCACATTGGGCTTATTCCAAGATCTGTCATCAGTAAAAGCTCTCTTTGCTTCAAGAAGCAACCTTGAGAGGTGTCCATGCTTGAGGGGAGATCACCACCATGCAGCCACACTGCTTAGCAGGGAGACCTCAAAGAAGGCTCACTTAGGCTGTCATGTTGGTGAGGTAAAGTGGCTTGGTCACTGTCAAATTGCATACAGAGGTATGAACAAGACTTCTTATACATGCAACCTTCTCTGTACCAGTGCACACCATGCTCTGCTCCTTTGTGTTTTTCCTAGAGGAGTTCTTGGCCCAGCTATGGCTCAGGCCATTACCTCCTTTGGAGCCCTTACCAAACCATTGCAAGTTTGATTAGGGATGATTGAGCATGCCCATCACAAGAAGCTCAGGAATAGGTCGGATTATTTTTATGTCTTCTGCAGTATATATTTGTTTTCTCTTTTCTCCACATCTCTTCCCTGCCTCCAACTCTGTGTCTCTCCCTTTTCCAATTTATCTGGATTAAACAAGTCTCTGATTATTCTCTATGCCACTGCAAATAAAGTCATTTTCAGAAAGATATGTCAAAAAAGCCCAGCGAAATAATCCTGGAGGCAGATGCAATCTTCCATAAGCTGCCAAACACATGTTGTAGTCAAAGTGATGAAACAAAATGGAACAGGCTACAGAAAAAGTAATTAAATTATAGTTGCATTGTAGAAGCACATTTTAAAATTACTGAGATTTGGAGCCCATAATGCTGGTATTATAGTTGAAAGAATACTTGCCATGGGTCATGAGCATTTTTTTTTAACAGTTATTAATCATGCTTGACTGGAAAGACATGTGTAACCTACAACAAGCAGTGGCTGTAGTTGTGCCAAAGGAAGCTTTTGTTCCCTGAAGAGAATCGTATCAAAGGCCAGTGTGTCCTATTATTACATGCGCAATAGCAAAGCACAGAATGTGAAACAGGGCTTTTCAGATTTCAATGCAGAGCACTGGAGGGGATAAAAGAAAACAACTATTGTATCATTTTGAATACTATATGACCTCCTTTTTCTTTTACTAAGTTAACTTACTTATTGACTAAATAATAGTAAAAAAAAAAAAAAATCTCTAAAACATCACTCCTCTCCCTAACTTCAATAAAGATAAGGCCAGGGCTCTTGTAAAAATGGGGAAAAAAAGATGGAAAATGAACGAAGTCTTGGAAACTGGGGATTAAATAGCCCTCATTAGTTCATTTGACTCTGTTTCCTTTCACACAAAATCAACCATGATAAAGTGAGTGTACAGAAGAGTAGATAGATTTCTTTTTTCACAAATTGTCAATATCTAAATGTTCTGTGTCAATGTGTTGGTTTCCTTATTAAAAAAATAGGTGAAAGGCTGATAGTAATTGTCCATATTGCCTTGCAAAATTGTAACATACTGCTATTTTTGTTTTCCACTGCAAAGAGATGTTTTTATTTTGAGATGTTTTATATATAATAGAATACAAACCTAGCAAGTTGAAGATAGTACAAAAATTTATTTGTAGAAAAACAACTTCTGTGAATCCACAAGAAATATAACAACATAAACACATATACTTACACACAAAATTGTTTCAAAATTTCACATTTTGTTTCACTTTGGAATGAAAGCAAACTTTGCAATGTGGCATTTCCAATTAAAAAAACCACTCTGTCTAAATTCTGTGTAAGACTCAGTCTATCATTCCCTGTACTGAGTGTCTCAGATGACTGCAGTGTATTTCTCATAAGGCTTCTGGAAAGGTTTATGCAACCTTTCTACATGGAAACACAAGAGATATTGCTGCTTCTGGAGAATGTCACTCAGCCTGAGAATATCCCAAATAGGTTTTTGAGATGGAAATTTAAAGTTAAATTTCTTCCCTTTTTGAGTAGTAAAATCATCCTTGCATCAGCCAGATACACTTGCAGCATCTTACTATCTCTCCCTATTTTGGTTCTCTCAAACCTATTTTGGTTGTCTCGCTGCAGCCAAGGTTGCCCTGAACTTTCACTGCTTCAATCAGACCCTGCTTGTTCGTGAGTACAAGACCCAGCAGTGCTCCTCTCCTAGTTGGCACATCCACCATTTGCATCAAGAAGTTATTATTGATGTACTGAAGGAATAAGTGACTAGCTGTGTAGGCCTTCCAGCAGATGTCTGGGAAGCTGAAATCCCCCATGAGAACCAGAGCCTTTGATTTTGAGGCTGCTCCCAGCTGCCTGTAGAAGGTGTCATCAACTTCCCCATCCTGATCAGGTGGCCTGTAATAGACACCCACAACAGTGTCACACCTGCTAGCTTGACCCTTAATTCTAACCCACAATCCTCTGAATACAGGGCCTCTTTTAGTGATTGTATTAGTAGTTACCTTCCAGACACTCTTTCTCTTGCTTTGCTCTCTTGTGATGTTCACTGTGAGAAGAGGCGACTGTGTAGCGTGGCTGGCTGTGGGCTACCGGGTGACCAGTGTGCATCTGCTGACTATCCTTCTTGCCAGCCTGACTAGGAAGTGCTCACTACTGCCTTCAGATCAAAGTTTTTCCTGCGCTGGAACCATGACCTCATGCCTCTAGTTAGGCTATGACTCCATGAAATTTCTGTGGACTTGAAACATTGGGTATTCCTGTATCTCTTAAAAACACTGAAACTGGGTTGAAGCCCATATATACGTACACACATATATGTACATATATGTATGTGTGTATACATCTATTTGTAAGGAAAGGGACTGAAGGACAGATAAAAGGACAGATGCTTTATGAGACACTGCTTCATCGAAATAACTTAGTTACTCAAATGAGTTGTTTATGAAAAAATAGCCCCTTTTCCTTTGTAACGGTTGCAGATAATGGATAACCTTAGTGCTGTGTTTCCACAGTTTTAGAGCAAGATACCAGGATTCACTTTATAGCTGGCACTTTGAAGTCATTAATAATAAACTATTTCATTATTCATTGCTTTTGAATACTTCATCAATTAGAGTTGAATTTGAGATTTAAAGATTCTCCTGGTATAAATCAGTGACAAAAATAATCATTGAAGTGGCTTAAATCTTGACATGTGTTTGGCTCTTTGAGTGTTGACTGCTCATAAAAGAATAATTTGTTTTGGGCTGTGTTGATTTTTTGTGTTGTTTTCTTTTGTTAAATCTAGTTTCAAATGAAGCCCTGGGAACTTACTGTGTACTCTTGAGTTGCAGGGTGAAATTCTTAAAATGCTGTATATTTTGACTAACCAGCAGTGATTAAGAACTTACTTGTCTTGTAAGCATGACTTCTGAAGGTAGCAATTACAGCAACCTGACGGGACATTGTAACGCTGCTTTTGTTTTCCTTTTGCCTGTGAATGATGGAAGTTTTTGTAACACTTAGCCATATTTTAACTTGTTACAGCTCTGCTCCCGTTGGACCAGTTTCTCTTTCTTTGACAATTCCCAGTCAATCCTTTCCTCAAGTGAGCCCAAGTGTGATGTCCCAGAAGGGAGCTTACACATTCCATAGGCCTGTGCCAACCCTCTTGCAACAGAAGGATGGGAGCTCATTCTCTTTCCTCCTTAGATGATATCCAAATTTCCTTTTTTTTAATGAATATTTCTTTTATTCATCTAGGGAGCTTGAATGGACTTTCAAATAACAGCTTTGTAAATAACATCATTAAGGTGATTTAAAAAGTGATATTTTGGCTTGTTTATGTCAGATATTCAATTATATCAATATATAATACTTTCCTGTTCAACTAGCTGAAATGTATTATTATCGTTAGCCCCTTTTCTATTACCAATAATAATGTTTTATACTGGATTAAATGAAACAACTGACTCATGTTTATTGAATCAGATATGTCTACAAACCTTTACTTTACAAATAAGTTGGACAGGTATATATTCTAAGGCAGATGTCATTTCCACATTGATGAAATTATAAAAATACAAATACATTTAAATATTTTGTCCCTGATGGGAACATACTTGATGGGTTAATGTTTCCCATTAAAGGAACTCTCATATTTTTTTGACCTGTTCTACTGGGTTGGAGCATCTGTACTCTTGTATATACCAGCAAAGGTTAGTAGTAGTATTCTTTATGTCTATGAGACTATTTTTACTAAAGATAAAAATGTCATTAAAAAAAATCATGCTATTCTCAATATTTGCTTATTAGATTATACCCCATTGAGCTTACAACGTTTTTCTGTATCTGCCATGTAAAAAATGTACCTTGCTTACTTTCCAGCCTTTTACCATATTCTGTGTGTACTATATTAAAATATATCTCTTGGAGACATATATAAAGTCTTATTCACCTAAAATATCTTGGAAATAGATCATGTGAGCCATTTCTGTATTCTCTCACATATTTGTAAAAATGGGAAAAAAGAACAACTGTAGGCTTGACTCACTCTTATTTGGTGCAAGTGCATTTTGGTGCAAGTGCATTTCATTTTAAATCTGCAAGCAAAGTATACCTCAGAATATATTTAGTTGTTTTATTTACTTTGAATTAAATTAAGGTAAACTTCCAATTCAAATATTATTTCAAAATAAGAATATTGAATTGATGAAATGTCAACAGTGCCTTTCACTTCAGGGGGCAGAGATAATTCAAATAAATACACATTCACAATGGCTCGGTCATGAGATCCTAGGGTTTTTCCAGGAAGAGTTGTGGACTGAAAAACTGCGTTTATATGGTAGACCATTCTTATAAGTGTGTATGCTGGAGAAACTTCTCTGCTGCTAGTGATGGTCTATTCAATTTTTCCCTGCCTTCACTGACTTTTATGTACATTTCTTTATTAGATTTATTATCTCAGATCATATGGAGTAGTTAATGCCGATTAGTTGCTGTGTCTGTTTCTTCGTCAAACATAAAAAAGTAATTTTTTTATTTATTGAGTAACATAAAAACAAAGATTTGAGAAACACAATGTTTAATCTTTGGGTTTTGGAACCACACTATAAAAGATGCAGGTAAAGCTGGTTCTCTGCACAAAGCTATGCTTAGAAATGATTCTTTGATAAATAGATGGTCTACCATATGCCTATATTATTTTCCCTGATCTTGCAAACTGCCAAGTCTGTCATAAAGCTTACAGTTAATTTCATGGTGGGCCATTAGGAAAGGAAAGAAAGCATCTTCTGGTTCATCCTGAACTCATTGTTGAATACTCATGGAGAATATTTGTGTGGAATAATTTACTGTGGGCTGCCACCACTTTATGATTTGTTGAGAGTTTTATGTTTGTTAGTCTAATGTGGCAGTTTCTGTCTAGGAGTGCTGCCTGGCTTTTTCACATATGCAGAAGAGCGAGTTGGCTAGTGGATCTGTACATAGTATTGACATGCACACTCTGGTGGGTTTATTTAGTTCATGGCAAACTGTAAAGATGCTCTCTGCATTACTGCCAAGGTAATTCTTTCTGGAATAATTACAGAAAGGGAAAAAAAACCAAAAAAACAAACCAAAACAAACCTTAGAAAAATGGAAGATTTCATTGGGAAAAAAAATCTCTGTGTTTTCCATAGCCTTGAGATTACTTACTTCTCTCAGGATCCCAGACCTGTTTGGCATTCAGCATTGACTGAGATCATTATACAGCTTTTCTAGATTTCCTGAGACTTGATTTCCAGACATTTAATAGTATTTCTTCCCTTTTTGACATGTGATATTTTCTGAAGGGATAACTATCTCTGTTTTGGCAAAGTGTATAGCTGTCTATTCACACAACATAATATTTTGATAATAACATATATAAAAAATTCAGCACTGAATGTTGATATTAGGGAAAAAATTGTGAACAATGAGACAATAGTCTTTATTGTGCTTCTGTTAGTTTTCTTTCTCTAATAAATTCACAATTCTATATTGTTTACAAAAAGTGTTATGAATAGAAGAGTCAATAAATACATTTCTGATAATTTTCTTTAATATATCAAAAAAGAAATGAGCAGTGCCATTGTCTTTTGACATAGCATGAGAAAAAGTGGTCCATTTAAAGAATGGAGCTCACAAACACTCAAGTTCGGCTGCTAAACATCCATCATCTGAAAACAGAAAAATAAGTCTTTAATCTTCTGCTGTTCTCTTCAAAGGTTATTCAACATCTAGTGATCTTCACTAAGGGAGATGTTAGCAGTCTAGAGTAAGGGTATTTCTTGCTTTAGGTAGAACACAAAGAGAGCTTCTTCTATAGAGAGGATCGGTTCTTCCTCTGACAAACTAGCACTAAACATATTCTTCACGGAAAAGCTGATACTTCTTTACTGCATAAAATTACATTCAAAAGGCAGCACTCCTGGAGCCTTGCCGGTTTTATTACTTGCTATTGCCTTTAAAAGTTGTTCTGCTATTTTTTCAATCCATTATTTCCTTATCTGTTTCATGTCTGGCAAACCTGCTACTTCCAGAAATCTGTAAGAACTAGAGTTTAACATACCAGAAATAGAGAGATTTTTACAATGATTAATAAAAGGAGAACACAGCTTGCTAATGTATGTAACTGATTTTTGTTGGTAGCTGTTAATTAGTGGAATAATTTGCTGCTCTTTAATCCTCTTTCACTTTGGAGCTAAAATTTTCCCACTTTTTTTGTAAAACAGGTATTTTCTATCTGCTTGTATAATCAATTGCTGCTCTTTCAGCGACCCTGATTCAGCTTATTTCCTATTATTTGTTATTGATTGTTCTGTTTGAGCATGTGATTTATGAATTTCTTGAAACCTTGCTCTCTAGTCTCTGTTTAAATTTCATTCTTGAGCTACTATTTTATCTTATTTTGTAAAAACCCATTTTACCCTCCCCCACCAGACACACACATGCACTTTGTTCTGCTAACACAAATAATTAATTTTCTATTTCCTGGATTTTTAGATCCATCCTAACTATCAGTTTACTTAAAATGGGCCCTGATATAATGATTTAGTGGAACTAGGCTCTGCAGATCTTGTTCAATTCATTAAAGAATTGGAGATAAGCATTAAATCTATTTTGGGATATAAATTATAAAGTTGTGAATAAAATGTATAATCTCATTTCTTTATGTACAGTCTTCTCTAGTAATTTGGGAGATGGAACTGGGAAAATAAAAAGGTTAATACTGCACCTGGTTCCTTACCTATTCATTAATCAGATTCTCCTGGTCGCACTTCTGTATAAAACTGCAGTGCTTCAAAACGTGATTTCCCCATTTCCAAACAGTTATTACTGGGAGAGAAATCCTTTGAAGAGTTGTCAGTTTTGTTATTATTGTGTTATTGTGGACAACCTGTGAGCTGTTTGTTCTTAGTAACGTCACATCTATATGGTTTAGTAACAGTAGATGTCTTCATCCTTCTTCTGTTGACTCAGAAACTGAAAAAACTGTATGTTTAGCTGATTGTTACCAATTTTTATAACTTCTTAAAAGTTCCTTGAAATAAAATAACACTACTGGAGTTGGTTTTGATTTCACTTTAGCTGTGTTTGGGTGTTTTAACAGCATTTTTTATAATGACGGTTTAGTCCTTTAACATCCAGAGGTGTTCTTTTCAGGTAAAAAGACATAGCTAATAACTGCTTAGCTTATGAAAGAATTTGATAGCAAAGTAGTTATGTCTTCATTTGATAACATGAAACTTTCTGTAGCAGGCAGCTTATTTTTTATTTTAAGCCTTACATATATGGCTGAATGTATCAATTTCTGCTGTAATGTCATCGATTTTTGGCCTGTGATAATTTCCTCACATTCCTTTCAATCTCCTTCTCCTTTTTCTGTATTCCCTCCAGTTTAAATTAAAGACTAATATAATGTAAAGTAGCACAAATTTGTCCCCAAAGAACTCTGGTCTGCTAAAAGCACAGGTCGTTTTTTCTCACTATAACCCCTGGCAGTGTGCTTCCTCCAATTCCTGGGAGGTCTCCCTCCACCTGCAGGATTCTGATCAAGAGGACTTAGCTACAGCCTTTTCGTGACTTCCCATGTTTCAGTTTTCACGATTCTTATTTTGTTCACTCTTAACTTTTTTTTTAATAACACTTTCTTCTTTTTTTAATAAATCAAAGTCTGAACTATTTCTTCATAACATCAGTGCATTACTGTCTAATTTCTGGTTCTTCATGATAATTCTCTTTGTTCATCTCCAGGTTAGCGTGTGCAACCACCGTCTTTTCCTGCCCCCATGCCTGCTTAGCTGCCCCTCCTTTGGGATATTTCCATGTATTATGGAAATGACAGATTTATTGTGACAGACTGGATGTTCTTATCTTTCCCTTATTGAAATTTTTTTCGTAAATCTACAGACACATGGGAACTACATGATTGAGTTTAAGTGTCTTAATTTAAATTAGATATGGCTTCTGTTGAACATCATGATAATTCCTCCCATTTTTTTTCTTTGTTAGCTTTTTTTCCTTCCAGTGGAACAACTGGAATTTCTTTTTTAATTTCATCTGCAGATTCTTCCTTACTTTCTACATAATTAAATCTTCTTGTTGATGGTGATGAAGCACTGTAATTAGATTCAAAAGTCCCTTTTGAGGCCTAAGCCCAGGGAATGCTGTGTCAGGTGCTCTGACCATTTTCATCTTTCCTTATAGGCTCAGATTTAACTAGAATTCGATCAAGATTTCATATACCAGAGCAGACTTCCTCATTGAATATTTTCAGGTGGTTCTTTACATTGATTCTTCTGATATTGTTCTCTGTACCAGCCATGTGAAGCTTCCTCTCTCTCACACCACCTTTCTCCTTCTCTCCTCTCTGCATCTCTTTCCAGCACACTTGTGTGACTGTGCAGCTCCGTCCCACTTCAAACATTCTCTCTTTCTCTCCCTCCTGGATCTTCCAGGTGAGTAATTTTCCTGGCAGATTCCTGGGTGTCAAATAATTTATTGTGGCTTTAAACTCAGAGATCAATTGCCTCATGTCTACCTTGATACTATGTCGATTTTATTCATCTTTGACATCCCTACCTGCTGTTGAGTCGAAGACTTTCCTATTCTGCATGCCTGAAGTGGTCACCTTGGAGATTTAAAACATATATAAACATTTATTTATTTTTCTGCACTGTGCAGCCATATTCTCTGCAATGGTCTCTTCTTTTCTTGGGAGGAGATTAGTAGTATTGAAGGGTAGGACAAAAGGAGGTCATGAGGTTGACTTCCCATGTCTCAGACTTGAGTCAGCCATCTCACACTACCCTCTGGCCATGTACATTCCAAATCTCCATGTGCTTGTGTGAGGCATGTTGAAGCACTGCCTTTTGACTGTATAGTTCATTCTGTAGCTTTTATTAATTCAATGAAATCCTTTAGGAACTGTGTTGTTCTTTGTGGTAGTCTGATGAGCACGTGGCTTAGCTTCTTTTTGTTATAGTAGCTTAATCTACCAGCAATTATTGAAAGGCCACATTAGAAAATTCATGTTTTTTATGCAATGAATAGTGGACACATAGGACATTCCATTTGATGCTATCTTGGGACAGCTGATATTGAAAATGTATAGAAATATATACTTACAGAAAAAGGTATCTGAATAAGACTACATATCCATTTTATTGGAGTTTTCAAAAGGTTGGTTTTCTTTATTAATGTATTTGGATACCTTTTTCTACCTACAGATAAATTCTCACTTTTTACATGATAAATAGCAGTGTAAATGTCCTCAAAAGTTCATGCTCAGCCCTATAGTAGGTAACGATCTGCTGTTTGCTGGGAACCATCTGATGTTATTTACTTTCCACTGTTCCATGGGCATGGTTTAGTTTGGTTCTTTTTTCTTGTTACCTGGAGCTGCAGAGCCCTGGGTCTTGGATTTTGTACATTCTGATTCAGAGTCCCAAGGTCAGAAGGAGGATGTTATCCAGCTGTCCGGTCACTGTTGGCCCTCTACTGAAGGCAGGGCAAAATGCTTAAACCTCATTCTTAACATTCAGCCATGACATTAACTGTATCTGCCTGCACGATACTCTCTGCTTACTGGTGGAATCCCTTGACTTTCCTCTGGCATCAGGAAAAGTGTAATACATAGATTTTGTTTTCACAGTCAGAGACTCAATTCTCCCGGCCCTCAGAGCAGCCATGAGACCTTGTCACACAGAACCTTGAAAAGGAAAGCATTATGTGTTTAACCTTCAGTTTACTCACACAGAGAGGCATGCATAAGGCAGGAACATTGCAAAAATCAGCATTTTGAACAAGTTACTAAGGAGGGAGAAATTATTTCACTGATTAAATATTCATTATATTCTTGTATATTACAGCAGTAGGTTTAGAAATACATGGATGCATTGCTGGCTGGTAGGAGGCTTTGTAGAGGAAACCATTCTCTTCCTTGTGCCATGATCTGACATCTCCACACACACAGATAACTAGTGCAGCACATGTTTGTGGTGATGCCTGCAGAAATAATTGCTTTAATTGATTAATAAAGTACAACAATGCTTTTTTTTAATCTATTTTTAAAATAAGGTATTCAGGTAATTAACAGTCCTGTAGTTTTACTTTATAAAGCTGTAAATATTTGGACTTCCAGGACAATTGGGGCAGTTTTAAAGGGCCTTGGCATAATAAAAACTCTTCTCTCTTCATAGTATATGTGTAGGTTTCTCACAGTCTTCCTTATCATGTGGGGTTGCCTTTTCTAATTAATTCCCTTTGTATCTCACACAGCTGCCTAACTCCTTGCAGGCATACACACTCTCAGCCCTCCCCCAGACATCTGTTCTGCTTCTCAGTACCAGGTGCCAGAGTTTCAGCTTGTTGGAACGAGGGGAAAATACAAGATCCTTCAAAAAATTAGATGGTAGTGATATTTTTAACAATATTTGTCTTGGAATTTCATTTTTAACCTCTGTTTTTAAAAAGAAAGCAAAAGGTGTTCACTAAAAACCCCTTGGTTTTACCTGAAGAAAGTCAGGCTTGGGTGGGAGTTGATTTGTTTACTGGAAATCTTTCCCCCAAAATTTTTCACAAAGTGAGCATACTGATGGAGCATCACAGCAGCAAAAGGCCATGGCAACTGTGAACCTAGATCTAGGCTGGGATTATTTTTCCCACATTGGAATACATTTTGTTAGAAACATATCTGTACCTTCATCACTAAATTTTGGTCCACAAAAGGTCTTAAATACCTGGTTTCTACTTGAAACACATTCGTTATGTGAAATCTTCTGAGTATGCCCTAAGCTAACTTGGATTTCTAGAGTTCTCAAGTGCCCAGTATTGCTCCCATAAAGTCCAGGATTCCAAGATGTATCCTACTGTTTATGTACCAAAATGCTTCTGTTTGGTGGTTTGGGATTGGGGGTTTTTTTGACAGAGCTGAACAGAAAATGATTGCATTGTCAGGGCCAGAGCATTTGCCTCGGCAAGCAGCAGGTAAGCATCCATGGGACCATTCTCTTCTTTAGTCTGGGAATCACCAGTGTCTCTTCCTCTGCAGATATGGTGCGTCAGAGACATGGACAGGCTGTTTCAGTTTTCTGCTTTTACCCAGGCACTTTGCTTCTCTTCTACTTTTCTCCATCTGGATAGGGGACATGTAACATGAGTGATGAGCCCAGAAATGTGTAATAAATGAGATTTATTTCAGTGGCAGTGGTCTTGGTGGTGAACCATATGATATGAAACCTATGGAATCTATGCTGGGTTAGGGAAAATCAGCCCTGGCAATGGAGCAGGTCAGGAGGAGCTGCTCTTTGGTAGCGAATAATCAATTTGCTTTTAGGAAGGAAGAGTTTAAGTTACTCTTTCTCCCTCTTTTCTTTCACATGTCCTCAAGCATGTTTGCCTCTTATTCTTGCAGTCACTGAAGGCATAGAAAGCTCTCTGTGGTCCTAAGTACTCTTCTAGAGGCTTGAGAGAAAACTGCATCCTCCAGTGTATTTCCCAGCAGCAAAAACATAAGGAGTGGCTTGGTCACTCACAGGCACAGACTGAAGCAAGAAGTACCAGCCATCAGAGGAGTGACTTTCTGAGACGATCCTCAAATAATGCATAGAGGACAAAATGTGTTACAAGAGAAAACGATAGTCAGGAGTTATAAGTATTTAAAGTTGAGCTTTTTTTTTGCCAATAATTAATTGTGTGTGAGAACAGAACTCTTGGATACCAGTTGTATGGATTCAAGAAGGGATTAGAGGAGTGGTCCACCAATGGCTATTGAAAATGTTGATCGGGATGCAGTCTCCCAGAAGACCCTGAGCTGCTGATTGCTGGTAGCTCAGCAAGTCTGTCAAAGATGACCACATACATGTTTCTTGTGTTCTTTATTTACTCTTTGCTGTTGACTTCGCTCATGCATAACATGCTCAACTAAAATGGGCTTTACTGGTCTAGTATGCTAGTGATTAGTCTCTCTTTTTAAGATAGAACTTAACCAGTTGATGAAACAGTCATCAGGATGAAATTGAATAAGATGTCTAAGCATTTTCTACTGTGGAATTTGCTTGTCCGTGGTAATATTCCTTCCTGCCCCCATTTTTGTTTGTACTGATTAATATCCTTGTATTAATAAACTCATCATGCATCTTGTTTGTCCCTTCAAAGCCAGCCCTTGCAGCTTTCATCAGCATTTTAAGATATTTATGGCTTTGTAAATGACTGAAAATCTGCAATTTGTCATTAGGAATGAAGAAAATCTTCCTTCTACTTCAGGCTGAAGTTCAGCTTTGGTCTTTGAGAGCCACCTTTGGGCCTGGCAGACAGAAACAAAGTCAGACAGTGCCCACATTTACAGCAGCAAGTGGCTCTTTGTTACTCAGTTGTGTTTGATAATGTGTCATCCGCTGTTGCTGGCAGGGATCGGTGTTTAGGCTCAGAATTAATTTCTTATTAGCTGGAGAGAAAACAAAAATATCTCTTCTGTAAGAGCAAAAAGAGAAAGAGATAATAATGGGAGAGAAATGAAAACAGCACCAGGCACTTGTAAAGATGCATATATATAACAGAGAAGGTGCTGTTCAGAAGAAAACATGCTATTTCGCTGTTGTGCTCTGTACTTTCAGCTTAAAAATAAGGAAGTAAAGAGAATGTTTAAGGTTTCAAAAGAGAGCTTATCTTGTAATTGGTGAGGGGCTAAAGAGTTGGTTGGGGAGGGATAATAATCAAAGGAGCACCGAACTGTAGTCTAGAAAATCAAAGGGAGGAATGTTAATTGCTTTGTACAACATGATATTCTCATTTCAAAGTAGCTTCAGCTGTTCAATGGTACTTTTTCTTTTTTCTCTCTCTCTCTCTTGCTTTGTAGGTTAAGTGAATAGAAACAAAAACGAAGCTGCTTTCAAGTATTGGAGATACAAGGCCAGGATGAACACAAAGGACACCAAAGTGACTGAAGGAGGTCTCAATGTCACACTTACCATACGCCTTCTCATGCATGGCAAGGTGAAGCATTTACTGTTGACCACAGCAGTTGCCAGTGTATTGAGCTGTGTGTGCAGTTACCATCAGAGCCTGACAGCAGCAATGACATAGGATCTGCTGTTCCTCCTCTGACTTGAGTCAAAAATGCTGTTGCCATAGCTGGAAAATCACCCTGCCTGCCTTTCAAGGAATTATACTTAAGTTTGCACTGCAACCTGAGTTTGTTGGAGCAAACCCTGTCTGTAGCAAATCCATTTTGAGCTGATTTGATGGGGAAAAAAAGAGTTGTTTCATTGATAGTTAGCCAAATTCAACAGGCCCTTGTGTAAGTTTGACCTGCATGAAGCACTCCTTTCTCATTTTTGCTGGATTTTCCAGAGTTTTTTTGAAATCCAAGTACATTGACTTGTGTGAAATCATTGCCACAGGGTTATCATCTATTCCTGTTGAAAGCAAATGGGATAGTTCTCTGTTATTCCAATGTAGCATCTTACTAGAGCAAACTCCCTGATATACCGAGAGTTCATCCAGGTCCTCCACTGAGTTGTTTCGAAAGGCTGACTGTCATGTCGTTTCTGTCCAGTTCAGCACTTAAGCATGCAGATAAGTGTGAAGTCTGTGCAACAGAAAATATGCCAATTCACTATTTTCAGACTTCAAGGCCTAATGGTCATTCATTTCACATTGCCAGATCACAAATCGGGCTTTAATTTAAAAACATATTTCAGAGGTTTGTTTGTATTATTTGCATCAGGCAAAACCAGGCATTTTTAAGCTTAATGTATGAACGTTATACAAAGAAGGTGGGTTTGGCTCTTTCTTAACAAACTGAATATATATCTATATACACACACACACATATATCTATATGTGTGTATATATTAAAAACTGTATATACACATGTATGTATGTAAAAGAATTCTAGAGATCAAATCTATATATATGAATCTAAAAAAAATATTTTTTCTCCTAGAATTAAAACAACTAAAGGTACAGTTATATTTTATAACCATGGTATTTTTATTCCTAGAACTTAATTTAATAACTAAAAATACATTTACATTTTAAAACTCTGCATGCTTTCAACCTGTGGCATGAACAAACACATGATTTACCCATAGCACAAATAGAAGACTTTATATTTTACTTACAGAGCTGCTGAGAGGCATGAGGAGGGTACAGTTTAAGTTTGCAAATTAAAAAGCCAGAAATTAGGTTATGTCAGATCAAATTATACATTTTCTTAGAAATGATCCAACCATTTTGTTTGATTTTTTTACCCTGAAATATTCAGCTTCAGGCAGGCATTTGGTATGTAAAATATGCATCTTAAATAGGGATCTGTCAAACAAATTTAATAACAATCTCTCTTACCAAACCCACCTAAAATCTGTACGCATGTCTGCACTCAAAATTAAGTCTTAGGGTTTTAATCTACTGGGTCCTGGTCCCAATCCAGAAAAGCATTTGAACACATCCTTATAAGTAGCTCTACAGGTTTCAGTCAAATTCCCATGTGCTTAGCCATGCTTTTTTTTTTAACAACTGTCAGATATCTCTGCTTCTTTCAGAATCATGCCTTATAAGCAAAAACCATGTATCTATAATTTTTGAGATGCTGAAGTTAAACTGTGGACTAGGCATTTTTTTGAAACAAAAATATTATTTTAATATTAGAAATAAAATTAGAAAAAGCTAATTTTCTATGTTGAACATCAATGATCATATGAGTAACCACTTTTAACAATAACGGATGTGTCCAACCTTCAGTGTATATGTAGCCCCAAGGGTTTAAATTAAATCCATAAAAGCTAACTATGAAGTACAAATTTTAAGTGGGAGTATACCACGCAGCCTCAGTTAACAAGGCACGATGGGTATAGTGTTAACTCTCTTATGCTTTAATCATGTATCCTATTGTGCCCAGGGATGGCAAAGAGTACATGAAATCAGAATTTATTTTGGTGATAAAAGTCAGACTTATGGTTTCTTTGATGTTGTTTCTGTGATTTAGAAATTATAATACAGAGGAATGAAGGATATCTGAGTCAATATGAACTCCATGTGAGAAGATCACTCTGAAAGCTGTATGTGCCTCTGAAAAAGAAGAAACATGTTTCCTAAGCTCTTCCTTAAGATTTGTTGTGGTAATGACATTGGTGGAAACTGCTGATCTCTAATTAGTATTTCTAGACAGAACAATTAACTAAAGCAGAACTTGGGCTGTAAATAGCTGGTCACAACTTGAAAGAGAAGAATGGAATTAAGTGAAAATAACAGTAGTGAACTGGATTCAGTTAGATCATTTTAAAGTTATTTATTTGTTAGTGTGCTTCACGCAAATATGAGGGTCTCTCCCCACCAACCTCAAGTCTGTCTTTCAACTTTTATCACCATTGTACCTTTTCACAGGGAAGGTCTATGTGCTTTGTCATATTTGCATTCATTTTGATTGAAAGTACATAACTTGTGCTACGATGCTTCATTATCTTGGCTGTAAATCCTGCAGACTGAGGAAATTTTCAGTGTATACATTTTGTATAATTTGTATAGGGGCTTAAAGTCAAAGGTAGATATTTTAATTAGACAAGTAAGCTAAATTCCGTACATGCAGACAGAAAGAAAATAGATTTGTGTGAACACCCAGACCTCTGCTAAAGGGCAAGGAATAAAAAAGCATCTTTAGCAACAACAAACAGGTAGCAATAATGAAAGAAAACATTAGTGTCTGGTGAAAGGAAAAGAGAAGGGAACAGTCCTGATCTCCAGGAGAATGCAAGGCCAGTGCCCTCCACTGGTAGCACACATCATCAGAGCCTTTGCTTTGCCTTGCTTTGGGGAAAGAAGCAGCTGTAGGTCCAGCTGAGCTCCTGCAGGGCTTTGTGCAGCTTCCTGCCAAAGAGGCTGGGATGACCACTTGGATCACCAGCTCAGCTGCAATTCCACAGAGTAGCAAGAGGCAACGAGGCAAGGCACAGTCTAGATTTTCCCAGGGTACAAAATGTGATGTTAAGGGAGGGTGGCAATTTTTTTACCTGAGGAAGCAGCAAAAAATCTTGTGAGGGCCCAGCAAAGTGCTAACCACTATGAGATAGAAAAGGTTAACCTCAGGGCAAATGTTTCCAGGGCCTGATATGAAAGGTGTCCTCCTGAGCCAGGACTTCAGAAAGTGTGTGAATGTGTAAGATGAAAGGTCTAATTTTCATCTTGTACTGTGTTACATCAGTAAAAAAGTTATGAAAGTGTGACAGCTTTGAAGAGAAACAGGGAGAAACATAAAACATCTGTCACACTTTCTTGTGAGAAACTAGAGGGCAGGTGTTGTGGAGTTTGCTACAAAGGCAGGGCTCGAGCATTCTTCACATCCACAGAGAAACAACAGATTTTTCAAAAGGAAAATCAGGAAAAAATTGTTATGTGGATGTGTGAAGAGGGAAGGAGTCTGCCCAGGCATGCCACAACATCCACCACTGGAGGTTTTTAAGCACAAGTTAGACAAAAATGAATATATCCCTGCCATAGCACTGCAGCCTCTGCTGCTCAGGACCTTTTTGGCTGACTTACCTGAGTCCTGGTCTGGAGGCAGCAGGAACAGAAGAGCCTTTCAACACATGTGAAGGAGTTGAATATATGTAGTACATTAAATAATGCAAAGATGCATTTTTATCTTTTATTAATGAGAAAGATGCACCACATTAGGGAATAAAGTTGTTTCATGCATTTCAGTAGAGAAAAACAGGGACTATGGTCTGGAGCTGTTTATGTTGCCCTACTTTTGTACTTTCCATCTAATTCCTTGAAGTAAAATAAATAAAATCACTGTGCAGGATGAAGACATTAGTGGATACAGATATTTTATTACCTTTGTCTACTTTAAAAGTATCATTCCTGGGCAGGATTAGAATATTGTAGGGATTGTAAGTTTCTGCTTCCAGCAAAGGCAACAGTAGCAGCATTTACTCAGATCAGATCAACATTTTTAAGGACTTAAGTGTATGTTCAGTCATGGGCAGTCCCCATCTATTAGAGCCCTCTATAATGAGAAGCAGAGCTCAGGCTCCAAAAGAAATGTGACTTTCACTTTCTTGCTTTTTAAATTTATGTCAAAATCAAACTTCTTTTGGCTATCTGCATGTTACAGAAACTTTCATGGAGCTCCGTGTTTCTCTGTTATCATTCCTTGCTCACCTTTTACTGAACTTTATATTCCCATGATTTGTGGCTGGCTTTTCTTCTTACTGCCACAAGATTCTGCCAACACACCTTCATAGTTGACACCTGCAGTGCTCTTGTTCTTGTTTTGGTCAATTTGTGCCCAGAAAGAAATAACTCTTGAAAATGCACCTAATTTGAATGTGCTTGATAATGATTACATGATTTCAGATTGGCTTGGATTTGTACACAGAAAGTGTTAGTAGGCTGATTAAGACCCTAGAGACTCACCACTACTGATAAATTTTAGATGTAGATGTTAAAGAACCCATGTGCTGATAGAAAGATATTAAGTTTAAGGAAAACAGCTTAATGGAGATTTTAAAGTCAGGTCCATGAGGTGGAAAAGGACAAAGAGTTCAAATGTGACAATCTGGAAAGGGCAGTAGGGTCACAAATCCACTTTGGTCTCCATCTCATAGTGGCGGTGCAGGAGACTCTGCTTTCTTCCTCCAGTACAAACCTGCAGAAGGAGAAATGCATCATTTCCAAAGGCACTGCTTGATGGTGTGCGTCAGTGAAACCACGTTGAGTGCAGTGAAGTCTGACTGAAACAAAAATAGAATGTATTAATATATTAAGTCTGAGAAATCTTTCAGAAAAAGGGAAAGGAGTTCGGAATTAGAAAACAAAATGGATTAATGGAGTCAGAGGGTTAGGAAGAACAAGGAAATAATTTACAGGTAGGTTGAAGGAGGGAAAGGAAAACTGGTAGGGAAGTAGGATTCTTGCCAAATACTGAAAGGTGCAAATTGGAGAGCTGAGGCAATCAACTGGAGAAGGTAATTTAGAAGAAATATGTTCAGTGAGAGAAGGAAATCTGGAAAGCACAAAAAACTGAAAGGCAGTGGCAGTGTCTAGATAGTGGTACCTTTGGGATATGCCAAGTTGGAGAGGAAAGCTATTGGCGGCAAAAGTATATGTAATTTTGGGTGTATTGCAACAGTGCATTGTGGAGCAAAGAGATGGTAATTACCTTAATATTCTGGCAAAACCACACCTGTAGTTCTGTACTCCACAACAGGTGCCACATGTGAGTGGTGTGAAGACTAAGAGGAAGGGGAATTCACAGAAAAATAAGTGTTAGGAGGCTGAGGAGACTGTCTAGCTTTCTTCAGACATAATCATAAATACAAGGAAAGAGTAAATACGAGTGTAATGAGAGTGTGGTTGTTTTGAGTGATACAAATGCTTTGTGTCTGGAAATAATGGAGTAATTTGTTTTGTTTTGTTTTTAAATAAACCATAATAAGGTTTAACCAAGAGAATAACCCAAGAGAAATTCCTGGTATTAAGATTTTTATGATGAAGTCTCCTAAGCAGATTTTAAACGTGACTGGCGAAGAGCAGCACATGTACTATATATAATGCATAATCTGCATTGTTGGATGAAAGATATGGTGACCAAGTGGAGCTTTTCCTTCCCTGATACCATTGGCTCAATGATAGTTTCAGCAGTAGCACATCAGAAAAATGTCCCTACAGTCAAATGTTCAGGTTGGGACAAAATTTAATACATGTCTTGATTTTTGGTTCTAAATTTCAGTACTTAAGAACTTAATTTTAGATGCCCTGAGGAACTCTTATCTCTCAATGATTTTAGCAGGATCAGTGGGTATCTTGTGGCACTGGAAGGACTGGTTACAGCAGACTTAAATCCAGTTTCAGTGGTGACTTTCAGACATGCTGATGGTTATCTTATGACACTATATATATATTTTTTTACAAGAAAGTTTAAACTCATTAAGATGATTACTCACACTTAACAGCTCAAACATAGACAGAATAAAATCATAGGGAAAATTGCTATTTGCATCATTACAGATAATATTGCTTTAACATCAGAGATTTCTTTTAGGGACCACTTTTTTGTGACCTTTTGATTGCCTCCAGAAAGGCTGTAAAGCAGGCACAGAAATATTTTTCCCACCTTGAAGGTAATGCCCTTCTCATTCTTTTTTTTTCCTATTAAAATATAGAATACAACAAAGTAGCTTTAAGAATCACTGTGTCGGTATTTTAATCCAAGTCATAAAATGTCAACTAAGCCAATGTTCTGTTCTTTCTAGTTTCCACGAATAATATCAGGGTATTACAAGGATTGACTGTCCTGACTATTGCTATCATAGTTGCTATTTTGTTTGTTTGCATTACTGTGGCACCTAAGAGCTCTCTCTAGTCACGGAATAAAACTCTGTGTGCAAATACACAGTGCAAGATGGATCTCCTCTTTGTGTGTTTGTAGTAACAGCTGAGAGTTTCTCACTAGCCTAAAAAAATCAGTAGAATGGACAGAAGTCTTTTCCCTCAGCCCCTGGGCACCAAAAAAAATTGCCATATCCTGATCATTTTGCACTTCTGTCAGATAGGATCTCCTCATCAGCCCATAGCTGTAATGAACTGAGATTGCAGAAGGCACACACCCACTCGGTGCTACTGCTTTGGCATTACAGGCAGAGGGACAGAACTAGTTTTTGAGGGTTTTTTGGGGAGAAAGCTGGGAGATTTAGTGTGAAATCAAAAGTAAATTGATTACTCATCTGCTATCAAAAAGCAAATGAGAAATGCCCATTCAGCTGCCCTGAAAAATGGTAAATGGACCTGTGGAAGATTTGTAACACTGGCGTCTCCATCAGAAAAACATAATTTGAAAGTTTCCTCATACACTGCCACATTTGTTAGCCTGAGATCTGTTTCAATAAGGGCATGGACGGCCATACCTTACTAAATTAGGGCTGTTAACATCCTACAGTGACTACTGAAGCATCACCTGGGAACATGAGGTCTCCTCTGTCAGTGAGACTAATCCCACAATCCCAGAACACAAATCATACTCTGAGTTTATCTGAGGCAGATGTTTGTTCCCTGAGGTAGACACATTACATCATGTTTCCCAAAACTGACTTTTCTTCCAGTCTTTGAAAAATGCTTATGCTCCATGTGCTCCATGCAAACACATTGTTCAGAACATCTTCATGGAACATGTTCCTGGGGTCTTCCAAGCAAATTCACGGGCTTATACAAATATTGGCAACTCTATTCTCAGAACAAGGTGAAGAGATAGAGAGTTGGGTTATATTATGCCTCATCACGGATGGAAGAAAGACATCTGGTGCTGGTCTAGAAAATTTTATCAGCACACATGTTGTTTGCTGTTGCCAGGATACCTCCTTTCTCACCATGAGTGTGATTCACCACCATGGAAGACTGTGTTTCTTTCCTTTCAGTGTTATTCTAGCAGGCTTTTTTGTTTGTTAGACTCCAGTCATGGTGGTTCTATCTAATCCTTGCTTATAGAAAGCAGACAAGTGTATGCAATCAAAGCATTGCCTGAAAGAATCGCAGGAGTGAAAGTATATATTCTTGTATTATTTCTTAAACATGTTTACCTTCTAGACATGCCTTTATCTCATGGCTCCTGTGAGGCTGGTGTCCCATTCACCCCATAGCACTGATAACAGAAGCTGCATGTCCCATGGTAATAAATCATGGCCTACCCTTTTGTATGTTCTTAGAATAACTCCCTCTTTTGATTGTATTTCCTGGGACACGGCAATTATTAAACTAGCCTCACACTTGAAAAAATGATGGAATTTCACACATTCTGTTTACAGATAAAGGTTAATCTTCAAACCAAGATTTGTTACCATTTGTTAAGCCTCTTGTTTTCCTACCATGACTGATTTATTTCTTGTTATTCTAAAGGCACACCAGATAATTGACTAGGAAATAACTTTCTCTTATAGCATGTTTTATATCCTTGTTTAGTCATTCTGACCATCAAGAGCCCTGGGAAAGCCTTGGCTCACAGATTTCTCTACTGCCACCTTTATTTCTGCTGGTGCTGCCTTGTCCTTACCATAGATGATGCAAAAATTTCAAAAATAACTTTGTGGTCTTTGATGAGCCTACTAGGACTCAAATTTTGTTCATTAAGAGCAAAACTCATCCCCTTCATATGAATAAGGTGTACAAATAGTGTTATAGGCTGCATTTCATTTTTACCATTGCTTTTCCTCAAGTTACCTGCAATGAACTGAGTGGTTGGCTGGCAATATACTCTATTGATACTGAGCAGTCTTCCAGCATTTGTTAGCGAGGTTCACCTCTTATTGCTTTACTTATTTTATCAGAAATGACATAGTAAAGAAAATTATAGTCATAAATTAACCCAATTGCCCTAGTCTTGGGAATTATTTTCAGGCTATCAGAAATCAGCATGTGCAGTTCAAATTTTTCTGGGATTCTCCAAAGTGACACTGTTGGAGCCCAAGAGTGAGGCTGTCCTGCCTGAGATAGTCACCTATAGATATGTCCTTTGGAAGGCATTACCTGGGCTGAGTACCCAGCATAATCTGAAACTCAGGCTTCTTTGACAAATCTGAGGATAAGTACCCCAAATTGCTGTCGTTTCTTGAGTGAAAGATGATTTCTCTCTATTTAAAGGCTGTATGTATATCTTGACTTTACATACAAATACATAAATGTGAATATATGTATCAGTGGATGCAGGTAGGTGCACATTTGCAGCTTTTTGGAGGCATCCTATTCACCTAGCATGGTTGCAGTGGTGTAATCTGCTTCTCACAGGTGGGTGTTTATATGTTGAGGCCAAGGAGCTTGGGTAGGACTTTTAGCTCTGGCATCAGTCAGATGGATTGCCTTGGACTTGTCTTTCTCCCTCTGAGCTTTAGTTCACCCATTTATAAATATAGAGAAAGATGAAACCCTCAAAAGGACACTTTTTCTCTTCTCTTTTAGGAACAAAACATCTTCCATTATCTGTCCACCTGGACTGCAGAGGAGGCTGTGTGCCTGGCTTACACTATACTCCTAGCCATTAATGAATTTATGCAGGTGGCAGACATCCCATCCCTTCAGCCTTATACAGTTAACTACAGCATGGTTTGGTGTCTGGCAGACTTAGAAATGTTTTCTGAAGAACATAAAGCCTTCGAGGTAGCCTTGGCTAGAAATACTGATAAAACTTGAGTGTCATAAAAAATGATGTTAGGTATCTCATTAAGCTCTAAACAGGATTTAGCGTGATATAAGAATCTGTATGAAGTAAATATTGGACCACAAAGAAACATAGAAAGTTGGATGAAGTAGCACAGGTAGTTTAGAGAATGAGATGTAAAGAGTACTCTGATTTAACTTGTGACTGAAGTAGGTTTCCCATCATGATTAAAGACATGAATGTTGTCACCAATACTTATGGGAGCTTTCCTGGAAGCAGCTAGTCTCAAAAAAGATGGAAGTGACCCATTTAGAACCATTCTAGATTTATTTCTTTTTTAGTAATTTATGTGGATCAAAAAATCTAGAAAAAATAGGAATATCTATGTGACATTAATAATTCTTTCCCCCTACACCCTTCCCTCACATTTCCAGTGGAATCCCAGCTCCCAGAGCAGGGGGAGCAGTGACGTTTTCTTGGATGTTTTGAAATTTCTTCCTTATAGAATAACATTTAAATTCACCCTTTGATATGAGGAAGGTTTGAAGTACTCCATAGCAATGTAATGAAATTTGCTAACATGTTCCAAAGAACGTCACCAATGTCTTGCCATTTCCATGGTAAAAAAAATCCCTTAGATTGAGTAGGAATTTGACACTGCAACTTTCTTTCCTTACTGCATACTGCAACAAGATCTCCCCAAACCTTCTGTTCCTAAGAACCAACACACACAGTTCTCTCAGCCTTTTCTCATGTGTCCTATGCTATGGTCACCTGACCATCTTGGAGGTCCTGCACGGGATTCACCTCAGTATGTCCTCATCTGTCTTGCACTAGGACATTAGACTGTGCTCCAGGCATGGTCTCACAAACACAAGGCGGCAATAATCATTTGTCCCAGGCTGCTGACTACACTTTTGCTAATACAGCCCAGCATTGGTTTGATCAATGATGCGTCACTGATGCACTCATGTACTCAGGTTGGGGTTGTGTATTGGGACCCTCAGGACTTTTTCTGCAAAGCCAGTTTGTATGTATATAGTTTTTGCCCAGCTTGTACTACTGCATGGCCTTGTTCTGTCCCAGACATGGGACATTTCATTTGACTTTGTTCCTCTCCCAAAGATTTCTCTCAGCCCATTTCTCCAGACTGTCTAGATGACTCCAAATAGCAGCATTGTCCAACAGTGTATTGGCTGTTCCACTCAAGTCTTGTGTTACATGCAGGCTTGCAGAGAGTGCAAAGGAACCGTATGCCAAAGTTCTACATTGAAATAAATAGTTTTCTCACTGAAGAGCCTTCATGTCTTTGAGCAGGATGTGAGAAGTTGCAAGCACAAGCAGCTTCATAGTATGAGCTTTTCATTAACCTTCTGGTGAGGAATAACACGCTCAAGGTCATTGCAGGTAGTTCTCTTCTGCAGAGTGAAGTTAGTGCCACTTTATGATGAGTTTACAATTGGATAGAGCAATGGAGAACAATTTCTTATCTTTTTGACTGTGCCTCAGAAGGGGTCAAACTGAAGTATAGATTGGAGGAGAGCAGGAAAGAACTGTATATCATGTGCCTGGGACAGATCAGTTGCGTGAAACTGTCTTTGATCATTGAAGTAGATTTCACAATCTGTGTGTAGGAGAGGAGTTTGTTTTTCATTAGCTGATCTCCTCTCCATCAGGTGATTTCCAGTCTGATATCAGAGCTTCATGATTTGTGTAACGTGTCCAGACTATTCATTTCAGAGTTACTAGCTTCAGTTTTGCTACCTGTTGGTTTTATTCACCAAACTTTTAACCCTTGGGATGTTGCCAGAACTGCAAATTTTTTCCCCTATTGTATGCTCACAGTCACATTTCTCAGTATTTTCTGTCCCTTCATGGAAGACTGTGGGAGCAATTCCCAAATCCCTAGAAAGTGATTAGCGCTTATTGTTCTGTAAGTGCTTAATAGGGAGATTAAGACAGGCCACCAGGTGTTTACACAATAACGCTCAGTAGCATGGAAATTCAACTCTAGCTATTACACAGTGTAAAGAGGGTAAAAGCCTGCCCTCAGAGAGATCAGAAATTATTTTGATACTTGTATTATATCCCATTTTCTCTAGCAGGTTGTGCAGTTCTTTTATTTTTCAACTTTGCATTCCCTGATAGGGGTTTCTCTGTATTTGTAGTGGCAGGATTGACCTGTAACCACAAGACCGATTTCTGTTAAGATTAGTTTCTGCTAAAGGTATTTTTGTTACACAATCAGTAAACTGCAAAATCACATTTTTAGTCTTCCCCCTTGTATCTAACATAGAATCTTAGGATCATAGAATGGTAAGGGTTGGAAGAGACCTTTAGAGATCATCTAGTCCAACCCCCTCCTGAAGTAAGCCCACCTAGATCAGATCACACAGGAATAGGTCCAGATGGGTTTTGAAGACCTCCAGAGAAGCAGCAATGGAAGGAGGCCACCCTTCACATTGTAGATTTGAAATAAGGGATAATGCTTAGGAGCAGAGCATCCTGGTTTTGACTGGGTTAGAGTTCATTTTCTTCCTAGTAGCTGATAAAGGGCTGTGCTTTGAATTTAGTGTGACAACAATGTTGCTAACACACTGATGGTTTAGTTGTTACTAGGTAGGGCTTATCCTAAGTGAAGGATTTTTCAGTTTCTCAGATCCTGCCAACAAGCAGGTACAGAAGAAGCTGGGAGAGAACATGGTCAGAACAGCTGACCCCAACTATCCAAAGGGCTATTACATACCGTAGTTTGTCATGCCCAGTGTGTAAACTGGGAGGAATTGGTGGGGAGGGGTAGATCATTGCTTGGGCATAAGTCAGCAGGTGGTGAGCAACTGCATTGTGCAGCAGTTGGCTTTCTTGGGTTTCATTTCTCTCTCTTTTTATTGTCTTCACTTTCGTTGCTATTACTGATCTTATTGCTATACCGTATTTCAATTATTAAACTTCCTTTATCTCAACTCATGCATTTTACTCTTTTTTTTTTTCCAATTCTCCTCCCCATCCAACTTGGAATGGGAGGAGTGAGTGAGCAGCTGCATGGTGCTTAGTTGCTGGAGGGAGGCTACGGAGCAAATGCTCTTCTGTAGCAAATGGTGTCATTCACAGTGTCTTCTTTTTTCTGTTTCAGGAGGTTGGAAGCATCATCGGAAAGGTCAGGAAATAACTTTATTTGTTTTCATGTAAAAATATTGTATATATGTTCATTTCATCATCCTAGGATAACTTTTTTTTCTTTATTTTCTATTTCTTTAACAGAAGGGCGAGACAGTTAAGAAGATGAGGGAGGAGGTAAGACAAGCCTTGATGTCTTTACTTGCCTTTCAATCCGGCCAGAGAATAGGGCAAATCAGGGTGTGCAGACCGACGCTGCCATCAAGTGGGCAGTTAATGTAACATCACCATTCTTTGCAAGTGATGGTGGTTAATGGATTGGCCTAAATTAAACGTTGTTAGTGTAACCTCCTTATCACCACAGCAGTCAGGAGTCTTTCATTCCCATAGCAAGGTGCCTGCTGCTGTTTTATCTCAGGAACAGCTTAACCAGCAGAACCAGCTGCACATCAAAACTGCCTTGGTCCTGCGTATGGCTTGGCCTCCCGTTAGAAAGTTTCCAAATCTGGAACCAAGCATTAGACTGATGCTGCTTAAAGTTTAAAGAGGATAGACACAAGCTTCAGCAGAGCTCTAGCCAGACTTCCATAAGCCAAAGTATCCCTTTGTTGTCTCTTGGCAAAGCCTTAACTTTTCATCGTTTTGCAACTGCAAGATGTAGAAAGGGTTAGAGCTGCATACACGCCATTCACATCCTTTGTGAACACAAAATAGCTGACTAAAACATGGCACTGCATAAACCTCGGTGTACTCAGCAGCCACAGGCTTCTTGCCCTGCCACAGAGCTGCAATGTCTTCAGAGGATTGTGCCCAGGTCGAGGTTACAGACCCACTGTTATCCTGAAAGGCAGCACATCTTACCTGGAGATCCATGTAACTTCTCTGCTTTGAAGCAAAAAGCACAAGTCAAAGGCAAAAAATCTAGGAGTGTAAAATGTGTAAAGGATTCCTCAAGAAAAGTCAATTTGATTCTGCGAGATCTGCAGTACATTACTACGGCAGCTGCTTTTTTGTTTTATACACTGACAGAAAGTCTGTGGCAGGGAAATCTCAAAGAATTTGTAGTAAAGAAAACTACTGAAATAAATATATATTTAAATATACACAATAGAGAGTTCATTGTCAGACTGGCCTGAGTTCAGACCTTCTTTTTTGATGATAGGAGCTTTCACTCATGATTTCACCCTTAAGTGTGACACTTGCTGAGACTTAAAAAAAAAAAAAAACAAGAAGAAAAAGTTTCTGATATACTAGATACTTTCCAATTGATTAATCACATTTTAGTTTCATTACAAATTATGATCATAGGCAGATAACTTTGGATGTAAATTGCATGCACAAATGGGAAGCCATCATTGGAGAGTGCTCCCAGCTTCTGAGTTGAACAGTTTAGAGAAGAATTATGATCCCTGGTTACAGAGGGATTACAGAGGTGGTACTTGCATATCACCACAAAGACTGTACAAGTATTTACCCAGTCAGAATCCAGCTTCCCACAGTTGGATGAATTTTTGTAGTGTGATCGGTTTATGCTGAAATTATAGGATATTGGGGCTGCAGTTGTGGGGGGGGCAATTAGATGCTTCAAGATATTTCTTCACAAACTATATCCATAATCCTACTTCATTTACTCACTGAGAAGCATAAATTTGAAAAATATTTGTTCTTTTTGACAGAGTGGTG
This sequence comes from Colius striatus, assembly GCF_028858725.1. NCBI lineage: Eukaryota > Metazoa > Chordata > Aves > Coliiformes > Coliidae > Colius > Colius striatus. The sequence continues at coordinate 29,308,728 of NC_084762.1, forward strand.
CTCGAATCAATATTTCAGAAGGTTCCTGTCCAGAGAGAATTGTGACAATAACAGGACCAACAGATGCAATTTTTAAAGCTTTTTCTATGATTGCACTAAAATTTGAAGAGGTAAGCAAATAAAATACAGGGTTTTTTTCTCTGTTCAAGTTGAAATACAACACCGTTTGAATTATCTCATGTTTGCTTTAATGTTAAATATTATTTGTTTAATGTTCTATTTAATAGCAATGGAAGTGGTTGTATTTTTATAAATGCTTTTGGCAGTAACACTAAAGAAAAATAATGGGTCAATTTACAAGCTGTTTGATCATTTCTTTTGCTTTTTGGAGGCTTCAGGGAAAAGCAATTGCTTCTAGTAATGTGCACTAATGGTAGAAAAATTGTCTTGGAAAATTTCTGGTCCCATTGTGGGTTTGATTTCAAAGAATAATTGCCTAACTTTTAGCTCTATATTTATATGATTCCATTTAGTATTGATGTAAATTTTGTGTATGTCAAGATGCATATATAACTCATTTAACTGGAACATTTTTGTTTTAAAAACAAACTATGTGATTAGCAATTATCAATTACCATATTTAAAGCTTAGGATTTAAAATTAATTTAAATAAAAGCACAAAGAGTAAGTGAAGCAAGAGCTCAGTTTACTGTAGAATAGCTTGTTCTGTGTACCTAAAGTTCTAGGACCTCCTCAAGTTTCAGGGACCACCTACAAGTAGACATAGTCACCTCTTTAATGGGAAACATCATAGAAAAGGCAGCAGACTACAGAACGTGAACCCTGCGCATTATGCAGAGTATTTAACTCCCTCTACTTTTGATAATCATACATGTAGTCCAGCCATCTCTCCTATCCTCTCTGGAAAGACAAAGGCCCTACAGAAGGCAATTCACTTTCTCCTACAGAAAGAGCCTGCAGACAGGTGGACCTAATCACATGCAGCAGGAGAAAAGGGCTGTGTCTCTCCAATGACAACTCAACTAGACGGATGTGAATCTTTTTCTTAAGAGTGCTTATTTCTCCAAGTCAGTAAGGTTAGTCTCCACATCTCTCCATAGCATTGGGAGATGCTGGCATTTATGGGAAATACCACTGTTTGCTTTTATTTACCCATAGTGATTGTTCACAGTAATAGTAACAGGACTAGAAGAGAGCTTCAGGGTCATCACATGCAGTTGTATTCTGCCATAAGCAGTATGTTCTGCAACTTGACATATCACAGCACAATCAAAAACTAGTTAGATTCTTTTCTATATCTTGATATTGGATCCAAAACCTCAGTTCTGTGATAATTAGACACCATCTTTTCATTCCTCACCTGAATTTATTCATGAACAGTTTATGCAGATTTGTTTCTATGCCAGCACTGGCCATTAGTTTAAATAATTCTTGCCCCCGAGTTCCTGAGGATTACTCTCTTAGGCATATTTTTAGAAACTAGTTTATCCCCTCACACTTTTGTTTTTTCCAAAGTTAGCCAGGCTGAGTCTTTCAGAGGATTAATTCCCCACCCCTCTTGTGACTCTAGTTGTCCCTTTCTACCTTTTTTCAGTTACAGTTTATGTTAAATTTGTGTGTTAATTGTGGACAGGTTGCAAATGAAGGGCTTATTTAACAGAGTTAACAGTCCTCTGTCCTAGTTACCATGCTAACATATCCCTACAACTGCTGGAAATGTCTCCCCTCCTACTAGTGTAACGTTTTCTGCACAACTACACTGTGCCTGGCAGGTATCCCCAGCTCCAGCTCAGGTGTTTTCAGTGGGAAGCTCAGTGGTCTCAGTAGACATTCCATTCCTGTCAGCCCCCAGACAAATTACAATTATTTTTATGCTGAAAATGTTAACCCTATTTATATTTCTCCAATCTTTCATGGGTTTTCAGATCTTCCTGTGTGGTATTCCAATCTTTCAACACGTTGATAAAGTACCCTTGTTTCGTGGCATGGTACATTTTATAAGAATGCTAATTGCTTTTTTCCTTAACAATTATAAATGAGATTAAAATGATTTTGAGGTTGAATCCTTCAGAACAATGAAATCATTCTGTCCAGCCCAATTTTAAAACCACTTACTGTCATCTCTTTCTCAGCTTTATCTCCTACCCATCCTGTACCAATCCCCATTCTAGCTTAAGAGACAGATTCGTGTACAGTACTATACCCTCCAATCCACAGAGACCTGGAGAGAGCAGTCTCTCTTCTCTCTACACAAAAACAAAAAAAAAAACAGTGTTCTGCTTAGGGCCAAATCCTGAAAAAATACTGAGGGAATCATTAACAGAGATAATCCCTGCCAGCTGTCACCAAACTGAGTATTCACTGGAAATAGTGTTGCATTTCTTATAAAAACATTGAACATAGCACAGCATCGAATCCCCACATCATCCAACACAACGTGGTGTTTGAAAGTACTGTAGATAGCAGTAGGCAAGGAAATCTGAAATTCAGGCATCTGACTGGATCTTGTAGATTTTAGGGAGTAGTCTGGACTCTTCATGTGTATTAGCAAAGGGGCATTGGCTCTCCCTGCAGATCAGGTTCTGTGGTTATATATTCTGAAATACTTGTATTTAGTTTTAATATAATGGGCTTCTGGTATATTTAAAAGAATAGCAGTGAAGAAAAATGTCTCATATAATCAGTTAGATTTCCTTTAATTATTCTTGTCAATGAAATGAGGTAACTGTAACACTTTGGAGGCAAGATAAAGTACTCTTTCAGAAATTACAAATGATCTGGCTACCAAGGGTTATTTTTCATGCATCTCTTTTCATTGGAGACTTCATCGGCCATTTAAAAAATTGAAAATCCCAGAGCAGACAGTACTTGGTGCAGTTTGAAGCTATCTTCAAACAGAACAAAAAACATGCATGTGTGAAACTGCTGCTTTGAGGGTGCTTTTTGGTATTTGTTATGCATGTCCACATGAAGTATTTTGACATCAAGCCCTTGAACACTTAATTTCAACCCTACAGCTGTACAGCTGGGGATATGCAGGTCTAGGAAGGTGTGGGAGCCCTGGAATATTTTTCTAATGTTAGCAAAAATGTCAAAAATGTTTCAAATGGAGAGAACAAAACAGAAAGAATTGGAGAAGTGTTCTCAGTGCAGTTGCTCTGCAATCTTTTATCACACTGCTTTGACAGTATTCCTAATGAAAGTTTATTTTCTAGCGATAAATTTGCAAGGTACTGCATAAACAAATGAAGTATTCACTGCAGAGGAAAAAAAGAATTATTTATAAATGACACTAATCCAGGCAGACCACTAGAGTTGCAAGAGAGGACATTTTAGAGCAGTCATTTCCAGACTGGAGGCTGCAACCCAAGAAATGCATCTCAAAGTTCAATGGTAAATGGGGCAACTCTAGCTTGGAACAGAAGTGTGCATTACCCACTGGAAGCACGTGGTAGGTAAGCACCGGAATAACCAGCAGGCAAGGCTCAGTGGTCAGACCTTCTCCAAATAAACAAGAAAATGTTTGGTGGAATCCTTGTTCATCTGCAAACATTTGTGAAGCATTTGCTCAGCTCTAGGAAGAAAGAGGAGAGAAAAGGAAGGTGACATACTCAAGAGATGGTGCCTTTTTGACAAACATTAACTCTTGCTACTGCACCTGTGGTAAATCCTGTGATTGTCATTACCAAATGAGGAGCTGCCTCACAGACTCATACTTGCTGTGAAAACTGGCAGGTCTAACATTTCATTTAGAGACCAGTAAAGAATAATTTTGATACGTCTTTTCCTGGAGGTTCCATAGATTTCTGAGCCACCAGATTTGCTTGCCTTGGGAAGCAAACTGTGACTCTGGGATGCCAAGAGCTACAGATGCTGCAAGGCTTCAACGCTGGGAGCTGGCTCTCCCACTATTTCCAGACTCCCAGTTTCTGGTGCTTCCTGGCTTTCCCAGGCTTCTAGGCTCCTGCCTGAGGAGCAGCCCAGGCAAGCAGGCAGAAAACTATGCAAGGTCCATTGTCAGGGTCTGCCAGGGCCCTGAGGAAATGGATGCAGTGCCACAGAAAGTAAGAGGTTAGAGAAATGGGAATCTCCCAGTTTGAAAGACAACTGTTCTGTGAGTAATTTTCCAGCCAACTCTACTTGTGAGCCTGAGGTTTTGAGGGGTTTTTTTTCTATTTGTTTCTCTTTTGTTGTGTTTTTAAGCTGGAATGACATCTTTATGGTTGTGCTGTTGAGCCTGCATGTTTAGGGTCTGCTCTTTTTAAATGATGAGGGGAAATAAAGAGAATAGAGGCTTCCAATTTTTGTGAAGAGCTTTTGAAAGTGATGAGTGCAGTGAAGGCTTTGAGGCCAGGTCAGATATGATATGGAAGTGGCAGATATTATCAGGGTCGTACTGGATGACTGAAGAGGGTTATTTACCTACATCTGAATGATAGTGTGCCTCCAGCTGACACAAACATGATATAGTGAGATGACATCTTCCAGCTGAAAAATTGACATGACTTGGGCTTTATTTCAGATATGTGGGTGCTGCAAAATTACCTTATCCCTCTCTTTGTTTTGGATTGCTCTGTCTGACACAAGCACTAAAGAAAATGTGAGTTACTGTCTGGGAGAGGAATGATTTGATGGCTGCCTTGTGGCATGCAGCAGTGCCTCATTCCATTTGGGATATTTTTTCTTGTCTGTTGAGCTAAGCAAGGTCACACCAAGTCATTACTTGGACGGAACAATGCTGCCATCACAAACGTGGAGGTACTGTAGGAATCAGTGCTAATGTCACTGAGCTCCCACACCAGTTTAACGAGGTGTGCAAAATTGTTTAAAGTACTTCTTTTTATTTTGGGGTCTCAGTCACACAATATAGGCACTTTGGTTTTAACAGGTGATAGTCCTGGTAAGTGAGAACATAGGGAATCACATCAGTTCTATCTGTTGGAACATTTGCTGTGTCACAAATGAGTTAAATGAATATTAAATGCTTGCTTTCTATCATTCCTGTCTTAATCTTTTGAGTTGCATTTCTATGAAGGGTGTAATAGCTATGCCATGCCACCTCACAGATGTATGAGGTAGTCTTTTCAGCTCACAGGTAATGTTAGCAAACACCACAGAGATTCTTGGGAGTTGTTGGACAAGTGCCATACAGCTTGTGGTGATCTATTTTGTGACCTTAAGTGCTCTCAAAAGCATCTCATTGATCAGTGGGAAGATAAGCTTTATCTTTTCCTCTGTGATGAAGACTTTAGAAGGGTTATTTTGTCTCGACTGGAAGATTTTGAACAAGCTAAATATATTTCAGACAAAGTAAACCTTGCAATAAGTAGTATGTTGAAATGCTCATGAGAACATATAGTGTAGTCTCACTGGATAATGAGATACACAGATGTAGGTTTCATATCTGGATACAGGTAATTGCTCTTCTGCTGAGCTTTTTGTACTCTGGTTACACAGCTGTGATGGAAAAAATACTATGCATTATGTAACATTGCAAATATTTATGGATCTGCTACAAAAGAGACATTAAACCTGGGAAGGCAGTAAAATATTTATCAAAATAATCTGATTTTCTCTGCTTCAGATTACTTGTAGATTCTCTGTAATTCCCTTTTATAACCTTTCTTCTTTGTATCAAACCTCACAAGAGATGTGAAATATAAAGACACAACATATAGCAGAAATACTGTAATTGAGCTAGAGGAACAAAAGGACCATATCAAGATTTGGGAGCCTATTAACTCAAAAGCTCTTTTGTGTTTTCCATCTGCTTCATCTGATCTGATGACAGATACCACTTTTTCCTAGTCTCACCTCAGAAACATGTCCTGTGGTCCAGCAGCATGGACCTGCAGTGCCAGACAGCAAAAACAGTTGCTCTGGCACAAGCTGTGCAGGCAGTTCGCACTCATGGTGTATCACTGTCAGAGCTGGCAGCTTTACCTGCTGCAGGAACAAAGCACAACTGGTTGCACGCTCCTCAAGTCTCCAAGAAGAGCCCAAGCATTTGCTTTGAGCCCTTCAGTGCTTACCAGAAATGACAAATCCTCCACTAATTCTCACTGACATTGTGATTACAGGACATAAATGCTTCAATGACAAACAGCACGGTGACAAGCAAACCACCTGTAACGCTGCGGCTAGTCGTCCCAGCAAGTCAATGTGGATCCCTTATAGGAAAAGGAGGTTCCAAAATCAAAGAAATCAGGGAGGTAAGTGTTGGGATGTCTGCCAAGGACACTGGCTAGCTCGGCATCCTACCACAGCATGCCTTGCCAGCATCATTCACTGGCACTTCGCTCATCACACAAACACGAGCATGTGCTGAGTGAAAAGCCTGGAAAAGCCTTGCTCTGGGGGAAAGCCTTGCCCTTGCACTTTGCTTAAAACTAAAGACTTGGTGTAAAAGAGAGAAACAGCTTTACAATGTATCCATCTTTGATGTACGGTTTAGCAAAGCAAGTGATTAGTGTCAGAAAGGGCTCTTCAAGCATAGCCTCCTCCCCAGCAATACTCAGGTGATCCAAAGTCAGTGTTGCAGCCATTTCCAAGTTAGTTAATACCCTTGCAGCCAGAGAAAGGCCCAAGTACACTGGGGAGTCCATGTTAGTAAATCAAATGTTTGTTCTACTTTTTAGAAAAATTTTATTTTCACACTAGTTTCTTGTTTCTCCCCAGTCTCACTGTGCTCAGGTGACCTGATTCACGTATTCCAAATGCATATTGATTTTTTTTAATCCAAACTTGGTCTAAAGTTATTCATTCAACATGTTGTGCTAGCAGCCACTTTTTCCTCTAACAAAAAAAAAATGCAAAAATTGTCATATGGTGCTAGTTTTAATTCTTCTGTGCATGATTATAACAACATAGCACATGCCAAGCCAAGGATCTAGTGTTTGTAATCAATCAAACAGAAAATTAGGTACATGGTCCATTATGTAAAGAAAATCTGAATGGGACATTTGAGAAATAAGAATTTTCATTCTGGAGACAGTGACAGTACTCCTTCTAAATTTGTATTCATTCCAACATGGGATGAGGGACTGAATATCAAGAAAACACATTGACCATTTTTAAAATTTGATTATGTCCAAACAAAAGCTTCTGACAGACTCTGACAAACTGGAACTTCCTTTTTAAATCTAAAATTCAGGTTCAAGATGGTAGGTTTTATCAAGCTTTGGGAGTTTTATTTCAAATATTTTTTTAAAATTACCAGATGTTTTTCTGTCAAAGAAAATGCCTAAAAAGAGTGGAAAATGCTTTGATCTAAATTTTATGTCCAGCATTTCCTTGATAGTTTATGATAGCCTTGGAAAGAAAGATGATCACAGAGGCCAGTTAGGGGTCTCATCCTTGTTGACTTTCAAGTGCTTCCAAATTATTTCATTCGGATTCAAATTTGATTGTCCTGGGATATTTTTTTTAACAAGATTCCCTCTGAAGGCTTATCTTCACATTTCAAGATTTGGCTGCTACTGAAAGGATCTTTTCTTCCCTTGCATACACGGAGGTGAAAACAGCCTGTACCACTTCCATTAGCTGACAGAGCTGCCAAAAACTGTTTCAGAGTTTTTATTGCCAGACAAACAACACATTGTTCCTCCATGTGCCTCTTGCTTTGTAAACTGTGTTCACAAAAACATACATAGGCTGTCTGTCAAAAAATAATTCAGAGCCTCTGTACTTAGTGAGACCTGCAAATAAAAGGCAGCTCAGGTTTTTTTGTCTTGGGATGCCATTACTTTATTTTTCATCAAAGGGTCCAGAAGCTGTGCCTCTCAGTGGTCCTTATTGTCAAACCAGCTTTTGAGGTGTGGGAGAAAGGGGTCACTTGATGACATTGAGAGGAACAAAAAGTTATTTCTGTGCAAATGTTGCAGCCATAGGAACCCCTCTTCTTTTATTTAATAAAAAAAAAAAAAAAAAGCTTTGTCAGAGAACTTTGTGTAGATGGGAGAAAGATACCTGTGTGTCAAGGGGAATTTCCTGGGTGGAAGGAAAGTGTTCAGTTTACTTTATGCATGGGATTTTTCTGGCTCAAACTCTGGATGGCCACCGATGACTGTTGGTGTTCACAGCAGTTCCTGTCTGGATGAGTCAAAAAACCTGCTGTGTAGCTGCACACTCTTCCCCTGACCAGCTGCTGCTGAAGCAAGGCTAAAGCCTTGCCACTGGAGAAGGCAGAGCTCCTCTCAGAGCATGTTGGTCCTCCAGATCCCCTGGTGTCCAGAACCATTAGTCAGCAGGTATCCAGCTGATTTCTTAGTTGTATGTGCTGATGAGTGCTTAACTCTAGGCTTTACAGCTATCCATACTTTGGATTTTATTTTAAATATTGGTAACCTCATCCAGAGCACTAAGTGCTTTAGGAATGGAGGTTTTTACAGGTGAGATTGGACTGTTGGTACATTAAATGACTGAGTGAATGCTGGTGAGCATAGTTTCAGAAACAATTACCTATTAGTCTAGTACAAAGAAGTTAAAGGATTGTGTTTGGCCAATAGAGTGTTTTGATAAGGCTAATTAAGCAAGAAGTCCCACTGCATATTTTCTTAAGCATAACAAACAAAATATTACTTGCTTTTTCGTTGCTGACAAATGACCAAAGTCAAAGATTAAACAAGAATGGCACTGGAAGCAAATGCATAAATAAGTGCAGTATTTGACAGAGTATTTTGTGCTACATGTACAGAGACTCAGAGCCATATGTTGAACAGCAAATATGATCAAATGAGGGGGAAAAAAAAAAAGCATCCAGCTCAAGATGTGGTCAAATTTCATCATCACACACAAGACTGAACAGCAATTGCATGTGGGATGGACTTTTATGTTCAGTCACGTACCCAGGAGCAACATGTAGGGTTGCTGTACTATTTTGAAGATATGATTACGAGAAAAAGAAAAGAAAAGCATGACTGATTGATCAAATTATGGCAACATTCCAAAGCCTATTATAGAGCAAGAAATTGATATTCTGGCCTTAAACAGACCTAGTGAACAGGAGATGCAATCAGCAATTTAATCAATCTTTGGAAAGAAGAATAACATGTGTTATATGTAACCAGCAAGAAAACAAATTAACCCCTTTCTGACTGACACAAAGTGAGTGGTTACTGAAAATATCTTTTTTAAAAGCCTAAAATACTGCATTGCAATAAGAGTCGGGAATAGATTTTGTTGCTAATACATAAAAGAGCTAACTCATTATGAAATGCCTGGGTTTTTCTCTATTGACTAAAAAAGTCTTTCAGGACGTTTGTGAAATAACACCAGAGATTGTTTTGGCCTCATATATTTTTTGATTTCTTTAGGGTTTATTTTTTGCTTAACTAAGATGCATTAGTGCCAAGATCAAATAATTTAAAAAAAAAAAAAAAAAAAAAAAGAACTGGCTCATTACCTCCTCAGATTCATTAATGAGCTGAAAGTTGATGATGTGCATATATTTAATCAACACCAATTATAATTTAGAAGTACTATTTGAGAGCATGAAGGAGCCCCAAATTTTACCCAGACACAGGTCAGACATCAGTGGATTAAAGAGCCATTTATCTGCAACACGTTTGATTAGCAGACCTTCTTCAGTTATCAGCTTTTGGTCAGTATTGAAAAGTACTTCATTTCACTTTTTGTATTTTCAATTCAGCATTGCAAATGTCTGTCTTTGGGAGGGTGAAAAGACTTGTCCTGAAATTCAGGTCACAGTTTGATTCATTAACAGCTACTGAGGACTAATCTTCCTAGGATGAGAGTGTTTGCAAATCGGCTTGAACAGGCAAATCCATGTTCTCCCAATTACCATGTCTGGGCACGAGCTTCCCTACATGCTCTACCACGTACTTATCAAAGGACAGATAAGAAGTTGAGAGATGCATCTCTTCCATCACATCAATGAACCTCTGCCTTTTGAGAGGTGCCTTTACCTGCCTAACCATGACAATGACATTGCCTTTGCTTTGTCTCTGCTCAAGTCCACAGGAGCCCAGGTGCAGGTAGCAGGGGACATGTTGCCAAACTCAACAGAGCGTGCAGTGACTATATCGGGCACCCCCGATGCCATTATCCAGTGTGTGAAACAGATATGCGTGGTTATGCTGGAGGTAAGTCAGCACTTGGAATATCATCCCTCACTGAAACATGTTGTTAATTTTCTAATTGCCCTGGGTTCCCCAGGGGTGCTGCCAGGGATTTTGAGAGTACTCTGCTAGACTGTGCCCTGCCTGGTGTTTGAGAGCCTCTCACAGCAGGGTTTAGTAATCAAAGACCAGAGCTGTCATGACACCATCAAACAGCAAATCGGGTCCAGCATGGAGCTGCAGCCCATTCTGAGAGAAAAGCATCATTCTGATGCAGAATAGGGCAGAAAACATCTAGGTCTTGTTTTAAATAGAAATCATTCTGACTAGCATCAGAATTTAGATTTATCAGGACTTATTGCTTCCTTAGGATCAATCATTGCATAAAGCCAGAATGATGTTTCCTTTTGACAGCATTTTTTTAGCTCTTAGATCAAATGATACTAGATTAATTAATTATTCAAAAATCTGGGCATTTTAAGCCTTACTGAAAATGCCTATAATTTCATGCAAATACATTTCTCAACCAATAAATTAACTTGAAGTTTGAAAAAAAAAATTCAACAAATCAAAAATAAATATTTTTAACTAGTAACTATAATTTTTTACATGAAACATCTCTATGTTTATCACATTTTCTGCTGGAAAATTTTCAGTGCTTTTTTGGTTTTGATTTATTATCTAAGTCTAGTCAAGAGCTGTCTCACAATGATCTCTGACAGCCTACTGTTCTGTTATTCTTTAAAGAGGCAAGAAACAGAGGAGTGTTTGAGACAACACTACAGCTATTGGCTGTTCAGAAGTATGCAATGCATCAAAATGATATATAGCCTTTGCATCAAGATGTCATACAGCCTAATGCAAATAAAAGCATGAAAACTAATAAATCCCCAGTGCTTTACTGAGGGAGAATGACTATTGTTTCATTTTTTGCTGGACTATGTGAGGAAAGAATTTCTTCATAAAAAGGTGCAAGAGAACAGAAAAAGAGTATTAGAAAATGTTTACTTTGTTAGAGATGGAGTACATGATGGCAATAGTTATCGGCTTTGTGAATATAGAACATAGCCTGTTGTCCAAGTGACACTCATGGAATAAACAGTTAATTACTAAAGATTATGAAAGAAGCCACTTCTCAAAACAAGAGAGTTACAGCCCCATTTTCCCACAGGTAGAGCCAGTTTTTGAATAAACAGTTTTGACATAAGAAGTACTTAACTTTAGTGTTAGGCAAATCACAAGCAGCACTGAGAAGCACTGGCTTAACTACAGCTTGCTGCTTCAAATGTTTAAGAAAATTACTCTGCCCTAATTTGCAGCATATATTTAATTTGGCAACAAACACTTTAGTTGATGTGAAAGGCTAATTATATGATATTAATTAATGGAGGCAATATTGTTGTTAACTTCTTTACTGTAGTTAATGCACTGAAATCAGGGCACCAGCCTGCTAGGCATTACACAGACAGCTTGAAGCCTTTTTCACAGAGACTATGATCTTGCTTTATTTATGAGAAGAAAGTTAGCCTTAGTCAGGGGTTTTCCCTTTGAGTCCTTGCCTTGGGCTACAGGGAACCAACTCCCTTTTCATGCATTATGAAGGCCATGTTTATGCTCCTGCTGAAGCCTCAAGGATTTTTCTCCAACATTCCAGCTCAGTCAGAGGAAAGGCAGGATCAGGCCAGTCATTTGTAATTGAACAGCTGGCTTAATTGAGTTGGTAAGACAAGAAACTTTGATGTGTAGCAGTGTAGGAAAGATAAATAATCAAGAGATGTGCTCGGTGTTAACAAAGCGATAGCGCAAGCCAGACTCTTCCAAAACACCAACAAATTTTTAAATTGTGACTATCTTTCTTGAAATACCTTGACATGCTTAATGAATCATAGAATCACAGAATGGTAGGAGTTGGAAGGGATCTCTAAAGATCATCCAGTCCAACTCTCCTGCTAAAGCGGGTTCACCTCAATCAGGTCGTACATGGAACGTGCCCAGGCAGGTTTTGAAAATCTCCAGAGAAGGAGACTCCATAACCTCTCTGGGTAGCCTGTGTAAAGGCTCTCTCACAAGAAAGAAGTTTCTCCTCATGTTCAAGTGGAACTTTTTGTGTTTGAGCTTGTGCCCATTACCCCTTGTCCTGTCACTGGGCAATACGGAAAAAAGACTTGCCCCATCCTCTCGATACTCACCCTTTAAGTATTTACAAGTATTGATAAGGTCCCCCCTCTCTCTTCATAGCTTCATCCAATGATGATAGTAATAAAGCCATGAGTGCCAGCACTGCCTATTTTGGCTGTGCAGCAGGGACCTCCAGCTTGTGTTTGGGCTGGTGGAATGGAGGGCAGGGTGGGCCAGATTGCATGCCTTGTTGTCTGAGGTGATGAAGATAAGGAGTGATTTTTTTTTTAATTGAGGTCTGCTTCATTCTGCATTTTGATTGCTTTATGTTTTTGTCTGCAGTCCCCACCCAAAGGTGCCACCATCCCCTACCGTCCCAAACCTGCCTCTGCACCTATCATTTTTGCAGGTGGCCAGGTAAGAGCAGACACCATTTTGGCTTCAGCTGGAAACCACACCGTCTTGGCCCAACCTCAGCCAGCGCCTGTTAGTTTTCAACTTTTACTCTTTTTTTGCCTGGTATAGTATTGATGTGCTTTGTCTACTCTGTATGCTTACAAGGAAGAGCACTGCACTGCAAACTCAATGCAAAATTGTGATGACTAGTATTTTACCAAGATTTAACATTAACTTCTGTAATTAAGAAAAGTTTGTGCTTCTGCAAATTGGGAGGTGTCCAAATCAGATGCTTCTTCAGTGGGACAAAACTGCTTATTGGAGGATTGTTTTTTTCACTCCTAACTTGCAGCTCCACTAGCAGTATAAGCAGTTGTGTGAATTTTCAGATGGTCAAACATCTTGTCTCTGCTCATGAAAGGCATCTTTTCTCTCATAGTTTTCATATTTTTTAGGACCAGATAGTGTATTTTGCAGTAAAACTTTACACACAAGTAATTTATGCTGCTTATAGTCCCTCAGGATCAAGTAGCAATAGGGTTCTGAGATTATAGTAACTACCTACATGCAAGTGTATACCTCCCAACCATGTCATGCATCAGCTTGATTGATAAAATAAAACCAGCATTCCTATTTCTTTCTTTTTTTTTACAGTGAAGCTTTGGCTGTTCGCCCTTCATCTTAAGCTATATCAGTCAGGTTTCTCACATGCCTTTAAAATCTCTTGTGCAATGCAACTCTTCCTTGTGTTTTGGTAGTGCTCTGAAATGGGGCTGCAATGTGCTGCTGAGATGTGGTGGGAATTTGCTCTGCCATCACCCATTGCAGGGGAAATGCAGTTTTAGTTACTGATAAGTCAGCAATGAATGCAGCTGCTATGAACCCTAAAATCACCATAGGAGGTGGGACCCATACAGCCCACAGGCTAAGAGCAGCACTGCTCAGATATGTGCAATGGTGGAGGAATGAGATGCTGCAGGCCCTGCCCAACTCAAGTGGAAACCGATCTCCTAAATCTGTCCTAGAGGAAGGTAGCCATCTCTCTACTGAGGATTCATGTATGTGAAGCCTCTCTGGTTCTAAGGCACCTCCATACAGCCAGTTCTTTTCCCCAAGATGATCCAAGGTCTCTTTTTAAGTTGTAACTCAATGGAAGAACCATTCATCTGCATGGTGGAACACCTGCAGGCGAGTCCCACCTCATGTGCCATTAGCTGATCCCAAGTCATCACCTGTCATGGGGTGTGGGGTGTGGACTGCTGTGCCTGTAGCCTTAGAAACCACGTCTTACCCAGGAGGCAATTGGGAGGTCACATAAGAATCCAGACATGGGGATCTTGGTGGGGCAGAGGGCACAAGGTGCTACTGGCATGACGACCCATGCCACAGCAATATGCCAGTTTCCAAGAAAGCTCCTGCACATCTCAAGCATGCACCAAAACTCCATTGCTTCTGACAGACTCTTGTAACGAGTTTTCTTTGCATTTTTGTCTCGGAGTCTTACTTTCTACTCTGTAATGATACATTGTGATGTATATCTGGATTTTCAATCTCTGGATGTAGTAGCTTTCAGTTCCCGGTGTTCAAGCCTGCCAATCTTAGTTGTCTTCAAAGTGAGAAATCTGGTTCCTTGGTGCCCAAAGCTGAAATGAGATTTTAAATGATTTGCCAGAAATTGGCTATGACTGAAAGATCAGAACAATTTACTCCATATATAGAAGTTTACACTGCAGTGCTTTCCTTTAAGAAATATGTGTGTATATATATGCAGCAGTCTGTATTACCCATATTGTTATTGTCACTGCCTTCAAAGACTGTCTCTGTATATGGTTACTCAAAAGTATTGAAACTGTTTGCTAGAGTGCTCTGAGCAGTTTGTATAAATAATTGAAAGCGTCCTATCTGAAAGTCTAACAGCTCTTGTCATCTTCAGGTTTATCACTTAAAAAAGCATTCTCACTTTTCTAATGCAACCTTGTGAGAAAGAGTAGAAGAGACACTTTCTGTGTGCTGTGTGCTCTGAATAAGCAGATTTTTTTCAGGAAATGCTTAAGGTGTGTTTGGGCATCAGTATAGAAAAACATTCTAACCAAATTTTTTAAGTGGAAACTAATACTGAAAATAAATTTTTATCAGCAGTGTTAATTGCATCCAACCTTTTGGCCACACTGTGAGAAGTTATTTTTGCATTCTAAGTTACATCATTGCTATCTGGAAAAGTTTTGGTTTGTTTAATGCTTGCATATCAAACAACACTAGCTAAATCGAATTTCAAGTTTTCTTTAACAAGTTGGGGTTCTTCTGCTTCAAGTATTATCATAGAGTCATAGGATGGCAGGGGTTGGAAGGGACCTTTAGAGATCATCTAGTCCAACCCCTCTGCAGAAGCAGGTTCACCTAGATCAGGTATTGCTTTTAATTCTCTTGTGCTTCTTCAATAATGTATTGCCTGACAGAACTAAAAGGAAACTGAACACTGCCCTGCCCCACTCTGCCCCTTGCCAATATTTAGCATATGCAATCGTTAAAAAATACAATTGAATCCAGTGTTCTTACCTGATGGAAACAAATTGGAAATTTCTACCCACTGTGTGACATTGCTGTTTAGACATGTACTCACAGGGTACAGCATTGCTTTGTGTCTCGTAGCAGTTTTATGTTTTAAATTCAGCAAGATTTGTAGTCCTGGTCATTCCTGCTGTTACTAATGTCACTACACCATTAGGAAAGTTGTCCTTGACTTTGATGGAAGCAGACTCCATCGTTCATGTCCTCACTGAAACTTTTCAGTACTTTTCTCAGTAGCCTCTATCAGGCTTGTACTTCCTATACCTCAGCCACAGAAGGGCATATTTACTCTGATAAGCGGTAAAACAGTCAAAGACAACTGTTCTCAACCTAAATCAATCAAATGACCTTTTGGGATCCAAAGAAATTAAGAGTTTTTTCTTTCCTATAGTGGGAAAGAAAATTCTAGACCCATTTTGTCCATGCTGCTTTGATAGTTTTCACTGACAAGCACATAACAGTTAGTCTGAGCTCTAAGAGTTCATTATTTTTCTTATTCCTCCAACTTTTTTGATTCCTCATATGTGTCTGTGGAATTATGAGGGAGTGGAGCGATGAGGAAAAGGGTGACTTCTATTAGGTTAGCTGGTGATTTTTTCATGGTGGTTTCTTGCTACTTTACAGAACGCTGCTTGGGAAGCACACACGTAATAGATGTTCTCTCATCTGGGTTTGAAGTAAAGGCAAGATCAGAAAGGACACTTGTAATCCAGCACCGAGGTTCGGAGACCAAATCGTGGTTTCCAAACCTGCAGTTTGTTCATGGACTTAAGCCCTCTCCCCACTCCGTGAGGCTGCTCCTGTGCACACACTGAGCACCCATCTCCTTAAGGTTGTCCTCAGCTGGTAGAACACTTCAACACATGCTTTGCTTGCTTGAATACATGCTTGCTTAAGACTCACTGATGGCAGTGGTCACCTGTTTTGGTGGACTGGAGCCTTTTCTTGTCATCTGTAAACCATCACTTATGGCCGTCTCCCTTAGATGCACATGGGTGTGTTTGCCCATGAGTATCCCATTGAG